>NC_092051.1:33316622-33950391 GCF_003086295.3 Arachis hypogaea | reverse complement strand
CTCTGTGTCAATTATTGAAGAGCTAAATAATTTATTATTACTATAAATTTAAAATGTATATTACTTTGAAGATTAATAAGTAATATTAAATTAATTTTAATTTTAAATTTATTTTAAAATATTACGTTTGTATTAATTTAATATAATTACTTAAAAAAAAAGAAAATATAGAAATAATAAAATCTTGTGAAGGTGTCTTTAATAAATATTGACTTTTGTATTTGGACTTTTCTTTTATTCTTTTTAGAGATAATTAAAGAAGGTTATAAAATAATTGAAAAAATAAAATATAATATAAATTAAATAATTTTATTAATCATGTATATTAGAAGGTGAGTTCTATAGTGTCTTTGTTAGGGTGCTAATTGTCTAACTTTCCTTTTAAGTAAAAATAAATGTTTAAAATAAAAGTAAATATGTAAATTTTTAAATATTATTTATTTACCTTTTTAGTAACTTAGGTAAAAGTGATAGACATAGCATTTACTATATTAGAATGTAATAATAAATAGATGTTGTGTCAAAGTTGAATGTGTCGGGAAATGTTTTGGACAATTCATTTAAGAGATTAAAAAATAAAATAATAGTAGTAAGAGAGAGTTATTGAAAATATTTTAAATTGACAAATAATATCACTTTAAATATTGTAACTGAAATTATTATTGTTATAATCTTAATGTAAATAGTAATTGTATATCATTATTACTTTTTTATTCAATTGAGTAACAATAGGTATTGAATTTAATTGATTAAGATGATTAAAGTTTGTACCATTACCATATAAAAATTTAGAGTAAAGGACATTTTCGTCCCTGACCTTTTTTTTTGCGGACATTTTCGTCCTAACCAATGGAAATACATTAAAGTCCCTGACCCCTGAAAAATGTAGACATTTAAGTCCTTCCGTTAAATTCAGCGTTTGCACTGGACGAAAAGGCTGAGCTGGCAGAGGTGGCGATGAGGTGACACGTAACGGAGGCAGGTGGCATGGAGCATTTGTAACAGGACATATAAGTCCCTGGAGACCAAAAACGACGCCGTTTTGTCTCCTCCCCAATTTTCAAATCATCTTCTCCAATCTCTCGTCCACAGAAACGGCAAAGTGGGTGTTGTGGGGTGGGGGCAGAAAGGAAGTTCTTCCTTCCATGGATGTGAAGGGGTCATCATAGTTGGAGAAGGTGGAGGTCAGGTCGGCTCCATCCGCACCGTAGGGATCTTGCCAAAATTCAGCATTGGGATTGGTTTGCCGTTGACATCCGCTGCCTCCTTCTGGGGTGCTTGACGGAGCTGATGCCGGTTTTTGACTCCGTTGTCAGTTTACTCGTTATGGATCCACCAATTGAGCTTTGCCTTACCCGATTTAAGAAGTATAAAAAATTAAAATTTTGAATGAAAAGAAACACAATTATG
The DNA here is from genome assembly GCF_003086295.3 of Arachis hypogaea. Lineage (NCBI taxonomy): Eukaryota > Viridiplantae > Streptophyta > Magnoliopsida > Fabales > Fabaceae > Arachis > Arachis hypogaea. The sequence goes on along the minus strand of NC_092051.1, from coordinate 33,948,981 downwards.
GACCAATTAAAGTCAAAAGGTACTAAAGACTCTTCATTCATATGAGCTATAGTAGCCGCCAGCGAGTTAACACATCAGAGTAATATACCTAGTTACCACCTAAGAAAAAAAAATATCATTTTCACTTATCATTGATCGTGTCTCCTTGCCAAATAGCACTAAGGCAGCACTTCAATTGAGGCCATCCAGAAGCATTTTGAACATAAACAACTGAAACATGACAAGCAAGTATGGATTTTTATTTTTTTATTATTTTTTTTTAATAAAAAGGGCTTATAACAAACACACAACTGAAGCAAAGGGAAACCAGAAACTCAGAAACACCCAAACTTCAACAATACGAACAAAATTGACGATAATGACTTAACTACAGAAAAAAAATGTTTATTATTATTTAATTCCCAAAGTTTCAGAAATAGAGAACTGTGGGTGAAGCAAAAAGACTGGAATTTAGATCGGAGTGTTTACTTCGGAGAATGCATCGAATGCAGAAGGAAGACCGCTAGCGGAGGAAGGTTGGGGGCGGTCGAAGATGGATCTGTCGCCCAGTGATGGGTGGGACGCCGCTGAGGGTTCGGCAGCGACGGCATCGTGGTGGGCGGCGGCGGCGTCGTCGGAAGAAGAATCATGGAGGTGGGGGTGATCATCTTCTTCTCCACCTCTTCCAGCTTGATGATACTCCTTCACATGCCATGGAAGGAAGAACTTCCTTTCTGCTCCCACTCCCCACAACACCCACTTTATCGTTTATGTGCGGAAGAGAGATTGGAGAAGACGAATTTGAAAGATTGGGGGAGGAGACAAAACGGCGTCGTTTTTGTCTCCAGGGACTTATATGTCCTGTTACGAAATGTTCCATGCCACTGGCCTCCGTTAGTGCCACCTCATCGCCACCTCTGCCAGCTCAGCCTTTTCCGTCCAGTGCAAACGGCTGAATTTAACGGAAGGACTTAAATGTCCACATTTTTCAAGGGTCAGGGACTTTAATGTATTTTCTATTGGTTGAGGACGAAAATGTCTGCGGAAAAAAGGTCAGGGACGAAAATGTCATTTACTCAAAAATTTATTATCTTTTATATTACAAAATTGTAAAAAAGCCATCTATACAAAATTGTTGATGTGACAATCATAAAAATCAATATTTATTTTTATGTGATAAAAATAGATAGATAGATGCTTTACAAATATATCAACTGAACAAGAGATTAGTCACCAAAAAAAACTGAACAAGAGATTCACATCCTTAGTTACAACTAATTAATGAAAACTTTCAATTGGAAAATTTGAATTTCTGTTTTGAATGTAAATGTTGTGAAATGTTCTGATACATATCCATTTTTAATCCATTTTCACATGCAGTCACCTGATTGACAGTCTCTCACATAAAATCATTAGTTGATGTCGAAAACAACAAGATACTAACATGCAATGAGTATGTTCACTATATCGATGATAATTACATTGATGTTATCTTTGCTGTTTTTCGCATGCTTTTCCATTATTTTTGCTTTTACTACATCTGTCTAGTTAGTTGTTAATACAAAAGGAAAGTTTAGCATGGTACAGATAGTCTTGTCTTATATTGCATACACCGTCTTATACTCGTTCTCCGATGGCGACATCATTGACATGGATAATGACTGCCTACTGCTCATTGTTGTCCGAAGACTTCGCAATCTGGCAGCCTCGAGTCGGTGAGCGATCACCCAATAACATAGTGTTCCTAGTGTAGCTGCCATAATCACAGTTCCTAGAGCTGTTGCTGCTATAGCCAAACCTTTATTATCCCCCACAACGATGTATGACATTGCAAGGAATGACACAGAAATTAGCACACAGGCTAACCACATCAACTTGTTTATAACGGCCGTCATTTGTTTCTTCGCTTTCCTCTCGATGACAACCACGATGTTTGGACAACCACAACGGCCAATGATATGAAGAGGGCGAGAGAATCAAAGATTATGAATATTGTGAACTCGATATTGGGAGCGATGTATACCTCCCCAAAGACAAGCTGGGAGGACGGTCACTTGGGTTCTGAGGATACTGGCCTGGAACATTAAATATGGCTGCAAAAGCAACTGTTGCTATAAGGACAGCAACAACAGTGTTGGAGTTGATTGCATTGTTAAGTCCCTCAGCCTGCATTTTATTGATTCGTTTCGCTATGCCTTGCATCCTTCTTGCGTTTTAAATGTGTGTTCCAGCTGGTTATGAACCCCACTTTTGATGTCGCTCACAGTTCGTTTGAGCTCGAGGGCTGTGTTTGTGGCAGGTGACTTGATGGACTTGGCACTTTTAGCTCCCCGAACTTGCAGCAAGTTGGCAATGTCCTTACGGTTGTTTTTCTCGGCAGTATCCAGCGCAGTTTCACCAGATTTATTGATAACATCAGTGTTTATTTCTGGGCAATCTAGTATCTTCTGAACAATCTGCAAAGATTATCAATAGAATGCTAAGAGAAGTTTGCTTACAACGGTTGCAGGACCCAGTCAACTGCTTATGATGATGTCATATCAGGATATTAAAATTTTAAAACAAGGTCAACAAACATTACTAGGGAAAAACAAACACCAAAGTTTATGTCATCGTATTATTTCATTTTCACCACCCATATGCCGCAGTCCACAAGACAGCAATTGCCATATAAAACACTAGTAGTGGCACAAAGTGCACTTTTCCCTCAAAGTGCTTACTAGATTAATTTAGAGGTAGGGCTATGAGCCTATGACTGCAGCTGCCCTCCTAGACCCTACAGTAGGAGTCGTAGGCATTCGGTCGCTCTTTATGCTAGTTATCAAATAAAATAGACATACTTCTGAAGTTCTTTGAATATCATACACAAAATTAACTTGAGAAAATAAGTTTAGATTATGCTCTTAGAAGATGATGGAGTCTGAGTCCAATGGAAAGCCATATGCTCACTATCTTAACAAAGCGAGAACAGGAAAGTGGTTTTTTACCTGTAGGCGACCCTTTCGGGTTGCAATATGCAGAGCAGCGTTTCCCTTTGCATCCACCATGTTAACCAATGATGTGCTTGATTTCAAAAGTTCATCCACCAAGTCAAGGTTTTGTCCTTTCACTGCCATATGGAGTGCTGTCTGCCCCTTCTTATCAACTCTTGTTGCGAGTTCTGGTTCTCTGCTCAGAAGGGCCTTGATGACCTCAACATGGCCGTTCCTTGCAGTAGAATGCAACACAGTTTTCCCATTGCTTTTCGCAATACTTATCAGGCTGCTACCCTTTTCAAAGAGAAAATTTACTACCTCAATATATCCTTGTGCTGCAGCTGTGTGCAATGCAGTAGTGTTTGACATATCAACTGTCATTGAAACTTCGGGAAAGGCTTCCATGAGGACCTTCAATATCTCTACAAACCGGAAGAGAGAAGAGGAGTCAGAAAAATTCCAAACATTAGATTAATGATAAATTTGTAAGTGTGATGATCAACAAAAATAAGAGTCAAAATGTAAAACCTAGAAAGCTAGCAGATGTAAAAGAGTTATGGCTAATTTGACATAAGAACTCAAATTGGAGAGAAATAATATGTGTAGTTCTATATCAACAAATCCTAAGAAGCGAACTTTCTTTGAAAAATTAACCAAAGAGTTATTATAACATGTTGCACATCATTCATCAAAATGAAGTGAAATAACTGTAAGCTCCTACGAAGTAAAGAGAATTAAGACACTCACCCAAGTTCCCATTTTTAGCAGCAATGTGGAATGCATCAAATCCGTTCTTAGCTTTGAAGCCGGCCAAACCAATATCATGATATTTGATCAATTCCTTCACTATATCAAGATTATCATTTTCAGCAGCAACATATAAGGCAGTTTCACCAGAGTTATTTGTCTTTGAGAGCAACTCCTTCAATTCCTCCTCTCCATTCTCAGAGATGATTCCCAGCACCAATTCCATGTTTCCAGCTCGGATTGCTGAGTGCAAGGGAGAATCACCCCGGATACCGGTCAATTGTTTCTTCATCTTCTCTGGAAGGTATCTTTAATCTTCAATACTTATAAGATGGATGTAACATATCAAGTTCACATTCCTTAAAACATATCTAAGATACAATTATTCATTGTCTCCCTCATATCACATCACTCAGCCATTCAAAATTTCTGGCCACATCTGCATTCACAATTCAGGACCCAACCAGACTCTTAATACAGATTCAGCATAGGCTAAGAAACAAAAACATGGGTAAGCACTAGGAACCCAAAGTGTTCCAAATTCAGTTTTCATGTATCTATTATTACTTTATGGTAAAGAGCAAAGCAAGACATTAATTCAACAGATGCACACAATTATTGGGCAAACATTGCTTGTTGATCTCCTTAATTTCTTTTTTATTTTGGAATAAATTGGCAAGTATTAGTTAATGGAATTGGGGGGAAAAGAAGACATGAACTAACCAACAATTGCTGAATAAGACAGCAACAGCCTAGGTTGAGCCTTGAGAGTTGGTGTTGCTAAGATCTAAGTTATAGAAACCGAATAAGAAAAGAGTATTAAACTAAGAATAGCAAGAAGAGGAAATGAAGAATGAAAGTAGCGGGAAACCGAGGTGTGAAGAGGCAGAAACTGAATCACACTCGGTCCCCTCCTCACTCCTTTTCTGGGAGCACTATTCGTATGCTTCAAAAAGAGAGAAAAGAAAAAGAGCAACCAAAGAAGAAGAAGAAGAAGGTGGTGTAGGTAACGCGAAGAACACCATAAAGTTGGGTGAGTTTGAAGGTATGAGTTGAATGGTGATGATTGGTTTTTGTTTTCGATTTATTATTTAATAATGTTTGACGCACATTTTTCCACCGAAGATAAATAAGAGGAACCCGTGTGCATTACTAACTAACTAGTAATTAACTTGTCTCTTTTTGCTGATTTACGATTTTAGCACAAGTCTTGTGTGTAAGAAATCTCACTTATCCTTGCCAGTGAAAAAGAAAAATGTTAATTACATTTCTTACACCCTTCTCTTTTTTCTTAAAAAAAAAATCGTTTTTGTGAGCCTAAAGTGGCAAATAGTTTTCCATGATTCATCCCAATATCCCATGCACACGAAATACGAATAGTTGAATACGATTCTCAATGGTAAAATCATCATGTAAGTAAAAGTCATTCTATAACAATAAATAAATAAATAAATAAATCCGTCTTATAAAAATTATTTATTTTTTTAATTTTAAAATACCAAAAAAATATTTAAACAAATTCTTTTAATTTGTTAAGAATTTTAGAAATATTTTTAATTTTTTTTAATTTTATCTTAAAAATTTTTTATTTACATTAAAAATATCTGTAATGATTAATTTTTAAAACAAATTTAAAACTAATTTAATATTAATATTATAAAAATAATTTTTAATACAAGTAAATCAAATATAATTGTTATATATTATTATTAGATTAATCTTAAATTTTTAAAAATTTAGCTTTTATAAATATATTTAATATAAATTAAAATTTTTAAGATAAAATTAAAAGAAATAAAAAATATTATTAAACTTTTACAAAATTTTAAAATAAAAAATATATTTTATTTTTAAATAAATAAATAAAAAGAAAGTAAATAGTAAAAAGAAGGAGTGGGGGTTGGCCGAGTCAAAGGAATATGTTTGACTATAGAGACGTAGCCGCCTCTCGGAGGGCTATTTGGTCTTTTGATGTTACTAGCAGACAGAGATGCACCTGTCTTTAGTTACTTGGATGTTTGAGACCACCACGGCACTACCACTCACTCACAATCCACTCACAGTCACAAATGACAAAAGTCCAAACAATATCGGAGTATTGTAACAACCATCTTATTTCCTTTCACACTAGGCACTCAATGTCTTATACAAACCTTATATCCAGCTCAGCCAACAATAATTAACCCCCTCATATTTCTAGCTAAAGATTATATCGTTGGTTGCAAATAAAGGTGCTTTTTGTTTGCAAAATTAAATTTCAATCGAACAGGATAACTCTTTCCAATCCTTGTTTATAGTCAATTTATCATAAAAATAATTTCATATCAATTTTTGCATTATAAACACTAAATAAAAACTGAAAGTGATTCTTTTATCTTCAATAAAAGAGATTAATTTTAATGTTTATTATAATTCTACTTATTTAATTAATTAAAATAAAAAATTAATATAATTATTAACTTAAATTTTTTATAATAATATTATTAAAATTTATAAATTAAAAAAATGATTCATTATTATAAATTAATAACATACGAAAAAATTTAATTTCATAAATAATAAATAATATATAATTTGAATTTAAACCAATATTAAAATACTCATTGGAGAAATTAAAAAAATTAAAAATTGAAAAAATATAATAATAAAAATATGTATAAATTGTATTTATAGAATAAATTTTAGCCGTTATTAAATCTAATGTTTTAATATTTATTTTAATTTAATTTTTTTATGTTTTTCTAAAAATAATTTGTCAACTGACAAGTTATGATTGATTAGACTTTCCTCTAAGTTGGGACTCTCTTTCCTCGACCCACGTGGAGTCTCTCTCCTTATTCTTCAAGGGTCAGTCCTTAGCTTTTTCCGATAAAAGCTGAAAATCTGAAATAGGACTTTTGAGAAATTGTGAGATGGTCTTCTTTGGTTAAGGAATCTAGTGAGATAATTAATCATTAGACAATTAGTACCCAATTTGTGACAAAGTTTGCTAAAATGGACATTAAAAAATATGTTATCTGATAGTTTCTTGTAGAAAATGGTTGCTTCAATCCAATCTACGGAAAGCAATTACCTTGAGCACTCATACTACACATTATTTTTCATTGGTGTATTGGCTCAATATTTGAGAGGAAAAAAGGTGTTTTGTTGTGTTATGAATGCCTGGGTGGTGTCAGTTTCAATACACCAGAGGGCGTGGTGACAGGTCTGTCAAAAGCGTGACAGGCCTTGAAAACACGTAGGGGGTGTGGTGAAGTAGCTGGCAATGACAGGTGGCACAACCCTAAAAACATACGGGGGGCGTGTTGTCTCTGAATCCTGATAACAGGGTTTTCGTTCGTTTCCAAGAAGCTTAGAGCAACACGGGGGGAGCGTGTTGCAAGCAGTCTGCATGCAAGGGACAGTCCCCACCCCAGCAACCAGCGACGCTCAAAGAAGCTCTATAAATTGAGCTTCTTGGTGACCATTTTCATGCATCAAGTGTTATTATTGGTAATCTTAGTTTCACAGTTTTACCGAGAAAGAAGAAGAGAGGCTAAAGAAGAGAGTTAGGTGTTAGGTGTGTTTGAAAAAAAAATTATATAAAAAAATATTAATTTGTAGTGATTAAAAATGGTACGTAATTATATGGCACTTGAAAAATATATCATCAATTATTTAGATCATTCAGTTTATGTAAATAGTCACCAAAAAAAAATTTAGTTTATGTAAATTCATAAATTTTATTATTTTTTGTATTTAAATTAAATATTTTTAATTTTTTTATTGTTAGTATTATATAAAAATATAATATTATTTACATTTTTTTATTTTCAAATATAAATATTATTTATTTATATTTATTTATTTTCGAATATAAATAATATTCAGTCAGACATTTTCTGAACCATGACCGAGAGCTACCATGGCAAAGTTTGGTAAGAATCCTCCCAACTATTGAAAATTTTGGCTATGGACTTCTACTTTGCCAACCAAGCCTTTCGATAACTGATGGTGTAGTTGAACCTTGACTGGACTTCCGCAATTATAGATTTGACTTTGATGGACGGGGTCAGTCTCAACCAATGGCCTTATAGCCTCAGCAACTGTGTCCGAGTCTAACATGGAATGATCATTTGAAATCGTTCTCATGGTGCACGTATGCCTACCGTTGTATTTCTTTATTTTCCAACAACCTTTTTTCCATATCAAACTGGCTTGGATAAGCCAGTCGTACCCACGCCCATACACGTCTTGCATTTTGCATAGAGCGTCTGTGGTTCGGACTCATAAACATTGTAGTCGACTCCTCTAGAAATAGTGTAACTTCTGATTGCTGCGATGACAGACTTTCTAGAACTAAACTCCATTCCGATCCTGAACTCTTCGACCTCAGGATCAGCAACATCTACAGAAAGCAGAAATCATCATTCATTGATCCATCCAAAATATAAATTAACAAAAACGCATTATTCACTCATCACGTACCTATGTTTGCATATTCCGGAAATTCCGGTGCACTCATGATGTCAAGATCTAAATTACGCATAAAAGATAGGACATTCATCGGTTGACTAACTGTGGGATGAACCACTACATTCTCCGTTGCTGCCTCGACTCCCACATCACCATCCTCGTCTATGCCGCTAGTTTCATAAGTGACTTCGAAGTCCTCTTCGCTGTTACTGTTCATTCCTTTGTACACTACAGCTCTATCAATTATTTTGAATCTCATCTGCCTCTACGTTTTAAAACTCAACATATGGCTCAATCTGTGGTTGTTGCATCTAAGTTTGCTGGTGAACATATTCTACATACTCTCTTCATCAACGATCAGCATGATATCAAACTGTATTAGACCACCAAAAACTATAACTGGATTCCGGTGCAATATACTGCTCACTCTCCTCAATATACCATTCTTCATGTTTTGACAGAGACCGTTCTGAAGCTTGATAAACGTCATGGTGCATGGAACCACAAATGAAAACGGATTCTGACACACAAACCTCACTCCCTCATGAATATTTCGTATAATCTCAACGTTGCGATACACTACCAAATTTGCGGTACCCTCTATTACACTAGCAACACGCTCAAAGAACACTCTTCCTCGCAATGAAAATGGTATCAAGCTTTGCCTTATACAGGCGAAGCACTCAACACACCACCCATGTTGCATCACCAACCAACCAGCCTTTGCCACGCGTAACACGTCCCTCCCCCGTGCTGACTCAGCACGCCCCCCGTGTTGCAGTCTCATGCAACCAGATTTCGCCACATGGCATTCATACCCACCCACATGCTGATTGCAACATGTCCCCCCGCCTGATGAAAATGCCTTCTGACACTCCACCAATTTGTAAATACACACACTGCACCTATTTCCAATTAAAACACCAATAATAAACCCATAACCAATTTTTTAGCCCTCATACTAGATTACTGCTTTGTAAGGTATATATATTTATAATAAAATTACACCCCACCAGTTTGTTCAAAATATACATTTATTTGTTGGTTTATAAATTCCGACAACTTTAATGTCGGTGTCTAATATAACGCTTTACGTTTGTATTTGCAAAATCGTCCTAAATTTAACAAAGCAATCAGAACTGTTTTAACAAATACAATAATATACCATAAAGGGATAAAGGAAACCTGGTGTGAAATCAATCTTTTGAAAGAGAGATCAACTAACCAATTTGTCTCCCTTATGCCCTGTTGTGGAAACAAAAAGCAGCCGCCATTCACTTCCACAAAAGCCATCTCTCTTTTTCTCAGCTCGTGAAACCTTGGAAAAGCATTGTTATCCTTTTCAGTGTTTGTTAAATACAAAATCATGCTGTAGTTAGAATTTAAAGTTCAGGGTTCAGGAACTAGATGGCATAAATTGGATCCACTTCAGTTTCAGAATCTGAACACCGCCAAGAAGATGTTTTAATCCTTTTGAACTTCTTCCTTTCTCTTCGGAGACGTTTGGATTTCAGCACAAAGTAAGTCATGGTACCAAGAACGGCAACTGTTACAACAGTCCCTATGACTGTAATAAGGATTGCAGCCCACCTGCTGCGGCGACCAACAACTATATAAGACGCCGCCATGAATGAAACAGAGGTGCAAACTGAAGCCAACCACAGCATCTTATTGATAATTTCTGTAACTCTTCTTTCGGACTTTGTCTCCCCTCTAACAACCGTGATCTGAACCACCACAACAACCAGTGAAACAAAGAGCGAAATAGCATTGGATATGAAGAAGGCCTTGAAGGACGCAGTGTGCACCACCACGGCCTTGCCCGAATCATCATCACCACCAGGAACAGTGAAGATTGCTGCAAATGCAACCGTTGCAAACAGCGAGGCCACAACGGTTACTGAATTTGTGGCATTATGGATTCCGCTTTGGTGCAACTTCTGCAGCTCCTTCGCAATCCCGCTTACATTCCTGCTTGTTCTCCGGGCTTGTTCGAGCTGGCAGGAGACGTCCATTTTGATCTGTGTCATAGTTTTCCTCAGCTCGTCCCTTGGTTGCTTGAGGTCACTGGATTTACATGCACCAAAACGGACAAGGCAGTCTTTTATCTCCCAGGATTCTTCGGACACTGGAAGTCCTTCAGCAATGTCAAGAGCCGTTTTCTGGTCTCTTGATAGGGCATTCACATTGGTGTCAGGATGAAGTAACAGTTCATTCACTATCTGCATGATTTTATTTATCAAAATTTTTAAGCTAATAAGTGACTGTGTTGTACTTTTGTTTATATAGTAATACACAATTGAATGTATGTATAGTTAAGAATCTTAAGATACATATTCAAATTCATAATGTAGTTCAAAAAGATACATATTTAATCCACAAACCAAATACAAGAAACAGAGACTATAGGGAATGTTGACGATCCTTATGAGTTATAACCTTATGGTTTTACACTATTAACATCCTTCAAATTAAGTTTAAACAATGTGATTTGAATTGTCATATTTGTACATCTAAAAGTAAGTGTTTATTGACATCTAAATAAATCAAAAAATGAAAAGTAGGAGTTTGAGTATTAGAAGATTTTGGACTGGGAGGAAATTAGATGTTTAAAAAACATTTTTCACATGATATATATACCTCTACCCTTTTCTTCCTGGTGGCTATATGCAATGCATTGTTTCCAAACTTGTTAGGCAACATGACTATTGCAGGATCTGCATTAAGAATCATCTTCACCACTTCACAGCTAGTCCCCTTCACAGCCATGTGCAGAGCAGTTTGTCCTTTCTTATCGGTCCTCCGAGCGAGTTGCGGATCATGGGCCAGCAACAGTTTCACCACAGCAACGTGCCCTTGCCGACCAGATAAATGGAGTGCGTTCTTCCCATTGGACTTAGCTATCTCCAACAAGCTAGGATCTCTGTTAAGCAACAGCTCAACAACATCCGCTTGATCCTTCATAGCTGCAGTGACAAGAGGGGTTGCATTTGATTGGCCAAAGGTCTTGCTTAGCTCCGGATCATGGTCTAGAAGCACCTCTACAATGTCTGCAACAACAGTATTTAATTCAAAACTTGTATAGAATCTAAAAAACAAAATGAAAATTGACAATATAAAGAAATAGAGATATATGAATTTCTGAAAATACTCTTAGGAGTAATTTTGGAGTTGGTTAAATTTATTCACTTTCTTAACTTTATTTTTCTTTTCTAGCCATGCGGACTGTTTTTAGAAGTTATCAAATTTTTAAAAATAAATAAATAAATATATATATATATATATATATATATATATATATATATTTAACAAATGTTCGACTAAACCTTTTTCACTATAAACAATTTCCATCAATCGTTCAAATAATATTTCTCTGTAAAATGGGGTAAGTACATAGAACAAACACTGCATTATATCTTATCATGAATTGTCTTTCTTCTTTTTGGTTTACAACCGGGGTATCGAGAACGATAACTAATCTTTCTCTAACTTGTAGGCACATCAATGGAAGAAACAACTTATACAAAGTTTTGAAGTTTTTCCATGCAACCCTTTCCACTTAACCACACTCCTACTCGGTGTATTTATGCTTGAATTCCTTTTGATAGCAATATTCTTGCTTGTTCCTCTTTCTCTCATTTTATACATGGAAAAATAAATAAATAAATAAAAATGTATACTTGTACATATATATTTACACAAACTAATCTGACTTGCCTACACTTCTGGATAGGATGTGGCCATAGGGGCGCATATTACCATGCAGGTCCCACAGCCAATCCAATAGCTAGGAGAGCAGAATACAAATTAGGGAAAAAAAAAAAAAACTAGATAAGCATAAATACAGTTCCTTCCGTCTCAAGTAAACGTTCAGTTATATAATTAGAAACATGAATTAAGAAAATGATTAGAAAGCTATTAATATAGATAAATAGAACAAAACTGAACAAAATTACGCAGCGAAATTCACATACCTTTATGACCTTGTTTAGCGGCAATGTGCAAGGGAGAGAAGCCGGCACGGTTCTTGAACGAAAGGGCCTCTTTGGTGGTGTGAGGGAGAAGCTCTTTAACGACATCCAGGTGTCCCTTATCGGCGGCCGTGAACAGCGGCGTCTCTCCCAATTCGTTGACTTCGTTGACGATCGCGGACCTAATCTCCACCACCTCAGCATCAAACTCAGCTCCGCTTAGGGTTCCCGTCATCTGATCATCGATCTCGGCAAGGATTCGTCGAACGGCAGTAACATCGCCGCGCTGGGCAGCGAGGTGGAGCTCGGTGTCATTGTGCCGGCCGGTGACCTGCCTAACATACTTCTTCCTCGGATCGAAGCGCGAGCCGGAGGCGGAGACGACGAGGGACTTGCCGGAGTTGGAGAAGACGAGGGAGTTGCTGGAGTTGGAGACAAAGAGGGTTTCCCTCGGGACGGAAGAGGCAGGGGTGGTGGGCTCGGAGTAGGGGTAGCGGTCCATGGCGGTGGCGGTGGCGGCGGCCGCATGCAATGTGGATGGAGGCTACGTTTACGGTGGTGGTGGTGCTGGGGCCGTGGGGTTCGGGTGTAGCCCCATTCGAGAATCGTCCACAACGCAACGCCACAACGCGTGACGGTGATTCGCACCATAAGAGGAAACTCGCTTTCCGAGGGTTCCTGTTGGTTCTGTTTACTTCACCTACGCAAATCTCGTTCCTCATAACCTCTTCTGTTGTGTTTTATCCCATAGAAGATAACTAACCTTTTTTTGTTTATCAATTATAATAATAATTATTATTATTATTGGATTTTTTTCCGTCATAAATTTTTAAAGATAATTAGGTTTAATTATTATGTAGGTCCTATAGTTTCACCGACAATTAGATCTCTCTATATATATTTTTTTAATTGGATCTCTGTACTTTAATTTTTTTTTTCAATTAAGTCCTTGTCGTCAGTATAACGTTTAACATAACAGAATATTCTTGGTAAAAAAAGAATATTCCTCTCATTTAGCTGGAGTGGCTAGCTGAACTAATATGAATTTTTTCCAAATACCAAAAGCACCCCTCACATTTCATCCCAAAGGAAAAAGAAAACCCTAAGTTACTCTCATCTCCTGTGTCTCCTGCGTCGGTCCATCGGCGGTGTCCGTGTCTGGCATCAACTGCAAACGGACGCTTGGAGGTGTGCTGTCCGTCGCGTCCTTCCCTCTGTGCCGGTCTGCTCTGCGTTGTTCTGTTCGGAGGTCTTTCTGCTGCTTGTCCGTCCGCCGTCCCTCGCGGTGAAGACCCTCGCTTGGCGTCGCTTCATCGCACCGTGCCGAGCCTCATAGCGCCTGGCCTCCCGTCCCCGCGTTGTACCTCTGCTCCATCTCCCTGCACTCAAACTGTCTGCAAACAGGTAACAAAAAAATGCCTCTTTTTTTTCAGTTTTAAAATTTGATGTTTATGCTAATTTTATTTTTTTAATTATGGAACTAGTTGATTATGTATTTGTTGAATTGATTTCTGGATTGTTTTGATTTAATGGTTTATTTAGGATTTACAATATCAATATTTATGTATAGGGATTGTTTTGATTTAATGGTTTATAATAGTTTAGTTTTGTTTCTCTGAACAACCTTAATTGATTTGGAGCGTTACTCTCAAGTTTGCAAATTGCTCTGAAAGATGCATAATTCGATGGTTCTTTTTTCATATTTTGGGTTATGGAATTAAGCAAGATAGGAAGATGTATCGCAAGATTTGAGCTAGGGATTTATGTTATGATAGTTTCCATATTCAAATAATAAATTATGTTGATGGTTTCACAATCATTGCCTTGCTTCTTTTCCATGTTCTGGATGTATGCTGAATTGGGATGATGAAAATAATATATAAAAGAAAAACAAGCATAGGCTTAAGGTGCATTAATAGGTCAGAGCATGGGGAATCTTGCGCACAGCAATTTTTAAAAATATGGCATTGGATGATGAATTTTGTTTATTCTTGAATGTTGATTATTATTGTTGTGATGATGCTGCTTTAAATATATTCTGTTTCTGTTTTTATTAATGTAGTGATGGGGGACTCAAATTTTACCATAGACATACATCACGGTGGCAAGTTTCATGATATAGGAAATAGGCTAGAATATTTGGGAGGAAGGGTGTTGGAAGATATGCATTTTGAGTTCGATGAATGGAGTTTGCAAGAAATAGTTAGTGAGTTGCAGAAGTTAGGGTACAAAGGGTATGCTAGGATCTGGTACTGTGAACCAAGCTGTCAATTGAGCTCGGGTCTCAGAGAGTTGATGAGTGATGGAGATGCCATGAGAATGGGTAGGTTATTAGTGTCGCAGACTGTTAAGCATTGCTTGGTGTATGTTGTTGATGGCTGCAGGGAAGGTAATGGTGTTGAGATATTTTCGAATGATAAGGATTATGTGCCAACTGAAGCTAAGTACAGTGGCAGTGGTTTCGTAGAAGTAGAAGTTGAAGGTGAATCAGAGGCGTCTAGTGAGGAGGATAGATTTGATGATAGTGCTGATGATGGAGATCACGATGATCATTTTGGGTTTGATATTGAAGATGGAAATGATGGTGGATTTGCAAATGCTTTTAGGGGGTTTGATGGCCCGTTAAATGAACATGACAATGCTCAAGCTGCTGGTGTTGATGCTGCTGTTAAGGATGATGTTGAAGTTGGAAAAATTTCTGAGGGTTATGAAACCGAAGATATTGATAGCTTTGAGGGAGATCCGGATGATATGATTAAGAAGAGAAGATATCCTAAATACAATGAGGCTGAGATGAGTAGGGAATATGAGTTTAAGGTGGGGTTGGAGTTCAAGTCACTTGGTCAGTTTATGGTAAGTTAGTTTCTCCAATCAACGGAGAAAATATGTGGCCGAAAGTTGAGTGTGATACCATCATACCTCCCATCTTTAGAGTGAAGCCAGGAAGACCACGGATGGTGAGGATCAGAGAACCTGATGAGAACCGTTCTCAGACAAAGCTTAGGAGGACGGGTACATCTGTTACATGTAGCAACTGTGGACAATATGGACATAATAGAAGGCATTGTCCCAATCCAATTGTGTCAAGTATTTTGCAAATTTGAATATACAAACTGCTGTTTTATTGTTTTCTTTTCAAAATTATAGGGTGTTTGATGTGTTTAGTGGATTAGGTTGTGATAGCATAAAATATGTTGCGTGAAAATAGATTATAAATTATGCTGTATTACAAATTATTGTTTTATCATTGTAGATTGCAAACAAATTATGCTTCCTTATAAATAGATTATAACAGGATTATAAATTGATTATGCTGTGTTATAAATAAATTATAAATGGATTATAAATTGATTGAAAAAGAGTTGAATATTCATGTTGCAACTGGTTGTGTTTTACCTAATTTCAGAGCCTGATGTTGCTACTGCCGCCAACAGAGAAGATATGGCTGGTGCTGACACTGTGGCTACTGCTGCGGCTGCTGTTGACTCTGATCCTGCTGCCGACAATAGATCCGGTGTGAATATCCATAGATCTGAGAGAATAAGGCAAACAGGGGTAGGTAGGGGCAGAGGAAGGGGCAGGGGAAGGGGTAGAGCTGCATCTTCACAACCACTCCCCACCACACCTGCAGCTTCACAACAGTTACCCACCACACCTGCTGTTGCTGCCTCTACTCAACCACCTCCCATACTTGCAACTTCAGTTTCTCAGGCTCCAACCATAGCCACCGGTGCAGTGGCTCCAACCATAGCCACCTAACAACAAGCCTTACCTCTTGAAGGGCCAGCCTCCCAGCCTCCCCTAGCTGTGGCAAGTGCAAATTCTCAGCAACTACCTAGAGCATCTTCTCAACCTTTACCCAAGACAAAGGTGTTTGGTGTGAGGAGAAGTGGGCGGCTAAAGTTAGGAGTGAGAAAGTAAAAAGGGGCACCTACTCTACATATATACCTAAGTGAAGACTGAAGTATGATTAAATTTATAGTTAGGGTTGTTGGGGTTGCTATTATATAGTATATTTTGTTTTCAATTGTGTCTCTGTGGCCACTGTTTATTATGTGGATAGGACCACTATTTTGATATTTTGGAATTAGGTTGGACCACTTTTAATTGTTGCACTTCTTGGACCTTTATTTTGGACTAGGTATGTGGCATATTATATGACCACTTATGCTGTGATATTTTGTGTAAGTAAGGGGTACAGGAACACTTATTTAATGAAAATATATGTGGCATATTATCTGGCCACTTTTTTCTGCAAGTTGTTGTCAATTATGAAACTTTAAATATTCACATTGATAAACTTTCTTCCCAACTATCATTTTATTGTTATACACACACAAAATACATCAAAATGCAAAATTCATTCAAACTAAACATAATTAGCTTTAACTGGATTGAAGCCATAGAACCTCTTACATAGAATTTCATAGCACAGATAACTCTAAAATCTTGCAAACCACATTCCAATTATTAAGACTAGCAAAAACATAAATAGCATATATTGCATTTTACATTGAATTTTTATATTGTCATCCAATCTCCCAACTTGTTCTTGGAGAATATTGAACTCATCACATAATCTACCCACACAAGCATCTATTTCTCTGGCTTCAAAAATTAATCTCTCCATCCCCACGTTTAGTCTCTCTATCTTTCTTTCTTGTGCATCCAATTTCCATATTTCACCCTCCAACTTAGCAGAATTTTGTGTTCCAACAACTCCAACAGCAGCAGCAGACACGTTACTTCCTGCACCAACTTTATCAACCCACTCAAAAAATTTGCATCTTCTGTTAGGGCAAGAAATAAATCTTCTATTAGGTTTTTTTGTTGTTCCTGAAATTTGAAGACTCAGAGTGTCACCACAAAAACAGTAAACCCGCCTTTCCTTTTTCTTTGGCCACCCATTCTTTACACCGTCATCAACCTCAATCCACTCAAAATCATCAATCCACTAAAAAAAGTTGCATTTTGGTATCTTTCCACAAGTAACATACCTCCTACCATGGTCAGAAATGGCTGAGGAACGGCGGATGATTACTGCCTCTCCACATAAACACACGTGTCTTCTTTCCTTCGGGTTGGAGCTCCTAGAAACACAGCTTCTCGAAGAGAGAATGAATGAGGTTCCTTGACTTTGAGCCATAAATTTGGGGAAGATGAAAATTGAAAATGAAAAACGGAGAAGAAGAGAAACCTCAGATAACTCAGACACAGATCTGTTTATAGGGAGAAGAAAGGGGTAAATAAGTCATTTCACAACTGACTAATGTTTTTTTTTAACGTTAAACGTTAACAGGGACTTAATTGAAAAAAAATTAAGGTACAGGGACCCAATTGAAAAGAAAAAAAGTATAGGGACCTAATTGAAAATTCGTTGAAACTATAGGGACCTGCAGAGTAATTAAACCAAATAATTATTTTCCGAAAACCCAATTTTGATCTTTATTTACAGGAATGTCTATTTTTTTTTTTTGGTAATTAGAGTAAGTTTGCCGTACCCTCAGCGAACTCCATATTTTTTATGGAGTTCACCGTACCCCCGGCGAACTCCACGTAAAGTTCGGCGTATTATAAATTCGAAGTGGGATCATTGTCTTCTGTCCTTTTCTTTCCAAATTTTCTCCCAATTTTTATTCTCTTGGAACTTTCTGTATTCCGGCATTCGAGAGATTCGTTATTCACAGCATTAGCAGTTTGAGGTTAGTAATTAAAATGTTAGTTTGAGTTATTTTTCTCAGATTAGTTAGAGTTACCTATTATTTCTTAGTTAGTAGTTGCATGCTAGTTATGGTTAGAGTGACTGCTTACTTATTTCATGTTATTCGGTGGTTGTTGATTGTTTTTAACATGTGAATTAGTATAAGCTGCTAGTGTATTTCGTAGTTAGTTTAGTAAGAAAAATTGGTTTACATTGTTAGTCAAATCTGAATAAAATTAAGGTAGAATGTGGGATTAAGTAAGTAATAGGGTAGGGTTGCCTAGGGTTTTACTGAAAGTGAGGTAGATAAGTAGTATTTATCAAATACGTTTACTTACAAATCCCGTTATTGTGAAACAAATGCTGATAAGTACATGTTATTTTGTTTAAATTCGTTGTGGTTAGATGGAGCAGCAGTTATTGGGATATGAGGGGACCCTGTACAAATTAGATTAGGCTGAGCACATTGCTGGCAGACTTGATCAAGTGGTATGATGATATCCTTGTCGTTTATCTGTCTTTAATTATCAAACAGTGAATTTGTGCTATTTAGAGTTGACGCTATTTTTTTGTTTTGTTTTTAATATTATCTTTCCTTTTGGTAGGCGCATCGGATCTTGCGCACTAGGCAAAATTTGATGACGAGGCCACCGGAGGCGATTAGGCCATATCTCAGATGATCCGGGTTTGAGTATGTGGCCTACATGGTTGAGTTTGAGCATGACTGGCCACTCGTCTCGGCATTGTTATAGAGGTGGAGGCCTGAGTCCCACACCTTTCATTTAGCATGCGGGGAGATGACCATCATGCAACAGGATGTGGCATATCAGCTGGGACTCAGGATCGATGGTGATCCTATGAGCGGGTGCATAGGTAGTTGGGAATAGCACCACCAGGGACGGACCATTGACGACTTTTGTCAGCAGTTACTGGGTGTTGTGCCTGGTGCAGAGGACCGACAGTCACAAACAAAGTGGACTGTCAAGCTGACTTGGTTCCTGAACACTGTCTGCGGAGAGCTGGAGCAGGACGCCACTGAGGAGAGCCTATTGAGGTACACGAGAGACTACATTATGCAGCTGATAGGGGGTATTCTATTCCCAGATGCATCTGACTTTCGGGTGCATATCAGGTGGGTCTCCCTGCTGGAGGACCTCGATGCATGTGAGGTTGTCGTGGGGATTGGCTGTATTGGCTTGGATGTACCGCCAGATGTGTCGCGCCACGGAGCATGGTGCGCGCAACCTGGGTGGTCGCATTAGTCTGCTATTGTCATGGGCCTACCACTGTATTCCCCTGCTACGTCCGTATGGATTTGATATCCGTCGGTTTTCGCTTGTTGAGAGGTATAATTTTTTTATTTTCTGCAATAGTCCTTTGTTTATTTAATAAATTAAGTGTTTAATATAATATAACTGAGTTGTGATGTTACCTCTATCGCAGAATTGTAGGTGGGTTCAGTACAGACCGGACAACGCCAGAGGTGAGGGGCGCCTTAGGCATTACAGGCGTGTCCTGAACGGCTTTGGCATGTTCACCGTAAGTCATAAATATTTATGCATACCCAGTTCAATTTATGTTATGTTTTTTGCATATGAAAATTCAATAATAACACTAACTTGTGTCTTGAAAACAGGTTGAGTGGACACTGTATGCAGACCCGCAGTTGGAGGGTCTAGTTCCACATGTGATTGCTGAGGCTGACCACACGGTGGCTGTTGTCTGCCCGCTGCTCTGCTTTGCCATTATTGAGTGGCATCATGTGGACCAAGCCGTGTGGCAGTTCGGTGGCCTGCAGCACATTCCGACCAGGCCATTAGACATCGATAGCCTACATGGTATGGATGGTCAATTCGGACGTAGTGAGTGGTTCCCGCACTTGCTGGGGGGATGGCATGATTTATGGGATCATCGGGCCAACCATCGTCTGCATATCCATAATCATATAGACCTGCGTCCTTCACTACCGTATATGACTTGGTACATTCAGTGGGTACACACGGAGTTGTTTAGTCAGGGTGACCAACACCTAGTGCCGGCGGGAGTAGTGCCGGAGGACCTGCCTCTGCACCATCCACTTGCTCTAGAGTTACATCAGCCTAAGGATGGTCACCTCCCAGAGCTGCGACTTCCTGCTGGAAGAGGGAGAGGTAGGGGACGAGGGAGAGCAAGAGGCAGAGGTAGACGTGGTGGAGGCGGAGGGAGGGAGCAGGGAGACGAGCTTCACAGGGACAGGGACCCAGTCAACCCCCAAGTGGTGGGCCAGAGGTAGTTGGTGGGATGAGGCTGGTGGCCAGATTGTTGGGACTCTGTCGGGACCCTTGCCCGGAGGATACCTGTCCCTCCGACCCCTTGGGTCACATCACTTTGATGCCGGTTCTAGCCACCAGGCTGAGGGACTATAGGTTAGGACTAGCCAGCAGGAGCAGCGGGCAGTGCATGGGGATATCGGTACCCTGTTCCATTTGCCATTCAACCCTAGTGATCTCGGACAGCATACGGACTACCAGCCCATATTGGACACGCAGGACTTGCTTGATGTGACGATGCTGGTCCCTGACTGGATGAAGGGGTTAATGTAGGGTGGTGATGGCGGGTTGGCGGATATCGAGACACATCCACAGCAGGCATAACCATTCTCGCAGATGCACACATTTCCTCTTCAGTCAGCCTACTAGCCACAACATGTTGATAATCCCTCTAGTGGGTCGTCCTCCACTGCAGACTACGCCGCACTGAGAGAGCATCTTATCACTCATCAACCGGACCCTGATCCTCAGCTTGGTCGAGCTCAGCGTGATATTCGACCACCTACCTGTGGCATAGGTGGGTGTCTGGACCAGAGGCCTCACAGACGGCGTCCTCCGCGTGGAGGTAGGGGACGGAGGGGCTAGTAGATATTTGTATGGTTCTTTATCGATAATGTATCTATAGAATTTTGTTGAACATATATATTATAAATAGTTATCCAGGTTTAGGTGTTTCTTGAACATATATGATATATATTTATCCATGTTTTTGGTATCACTGCATTAGAATTTAACAACCAAATATGTTTAATTTCATTAACATTTATAGCAATGAAAGTTACACGAAAGTCAAATTACAATCGTAACAGTTATACAAACCCACCCCACTTACTAACGTCGGCTAGACGATGCACCTGCACCGTCAACAGTGGGACACGTCTTCCGCGTGTCACCAGGTTGACGACACAAGCTGCACCTCTTCTCCCTGGTATGCTCGACATCATCCATGTTATTCCGGATTCTTGAGTTGACTGGTCGACCTTTCTTCACTCTCATCATCATAGGATTGGGCTGAATGCGCCCTTCATAGGATGGCCAATCATCCTCATGTCCAATCGGACGAAACTCTAACCTATATACGTTGAAGACGGACTCCATGCGATACACTAGATGCACAAACCCCCTCCAATCAATTCTTGCATGGGAGCATGCTGCAAGGATGTGACGACATCGAAGATGAAGCGCCTGGAAATACCCACAGTCACACTTGCCTTCGTCGAGCAGAACCTGGTAGTTTTGTTGTCTGGACCCAGGGACTACCGCTAACTCTTCAACTGTGTAGCTAGTTCGCGAACGGTCAAACTGGTAAACATTCATGGTGTTGATGTGCTTCGAGTTAAACTCGATGGCCTTCATTAGTGTCTACAAGAACTCGGCGCCGACTTGGAGTTAGGCAAGGGCCTCGGAACCCTTCCTGTCAAAAAGTTCTCCTAACCGGAAATAAGTTGACTTAACCAGAGCCGTGATTGGCAAATTCCGAGAACTTTTCATCACTGCCTTTATGCACTCGGAGATATTCGTCGTCATGTGCCCGAATCTACGACCCTCATCCGCATACTGCGCCCACTGCGATCGTGGCATCTCCTCTAGCCACTTTGTGATCGCCTCATTCTCACCCCTCAGATGCCCCAAATAATGAATGAACTCCCGTTGCGACTTCGAATACACTGCATTAATCAGAACCTTCTTCAAGTCCTTGTTCTTGATGTGAGTCATGAAATTGGAAGCAATGTGTCTCGTACAAAATTCCCGGAACGCATGGGGTGGCTTCCATAAACTATCATCGGCATTCAGTGAGCATCAATTGATTTGTGCCTGTCTGAAATCACTAAGACACCGGGTTGTGGAGTCACATGATAACGCAGATAGGAGAGAAAGAACGACCATGCCTCCTTTGTCTCACCCTTGACCACGGCAAACGCAATAGGCAAAATGTTTGCGTTGCCATCCTGAGCTATGGCCACAAGCAGCGTGCCACCATATTTACCATATAAGTGTGTTCCATCAATGAAAATTAGTGGCTTGCAATGCTTGAAAGCCTCGATGCATGGTGGAAACGTCCAAAACACCCAATGAAACATGACGGCATCGGCAGCACCAGGCCAAGGCTGAGTGACAAGTTGCACCCAAGTACCTACAAACATATCATCAATAAGCATATCGTACACCGTTCTTGTCTTATTAACATATAACAACAACGAATAAATCCTTACCAGGCAAGTAAATTTGCATGGCGAACAACCAACGAGGAAGCTCGTTATAGGACTCCTCCCAATCCCCATATATGCTAGCAATCACTCTCTGCTTTGCAAGCCAAACCTTCCTGTAAGACGCCTTGTAACCGAAATGTTTCTCTACACTTCCTTGCAGAACCCTGATACTTATTGTTGGATCTGCTTTTACCATTGTGAAAATGTGTTGCGCAATCACCTTCGAATCCAACTGATGATAGTCTTGCTCCATCGAAGTTTGCATGCTCTGTGAGGACCTATGTATCTCCTCACAACCCGGTCCGAACTGGACACACTGTGCATTATACCTCCACTGGTCACTGTTTACTATTTTGTACTCCACAGCCCTCTTGATGCTGTACGTCTTAATAGTCAACATGACTTCTTGTTCTAAAAATGTTGTCCAACCTCGAACTCATTTCTTGGATCATCTTCAAGGCCTCCCTGGGTAAAGGACCAATCGGACATCATTGCCTCGAGATTCAACCTAGAGAAGTGGTCCAGGCGATCATACGATTGCGAAATAACGGGCCGTGTGATGACAAGTCATCTTAGCCTATTTTAACTAGTCTTTTTCTTTTGTTTTCATTAGAATTATGCACTTTCTTGAGCTACAAGCAAGCCAATTAGGTAGATTTTCATGTTTCCTTTGATTTAATCAACCATGTATGAATTCATGCTATTTCATGAGGTTTTATACTATAATTGTCACATATTATGAAAGAATGAATATCACATGATTTTAAGCATAGCTTTGATGTGTTTGGTTGATTAATGATAGGTGAAGAAAGCTTGGAGAAAGGTTGAAGCAAGAAGGAATAGCTAGGAGTAAAGAGAAGACAATGGAATAAGTGAAATTGAACCAGGAAGCAAAAAGCTGGACCTAAAGTTAGCCTCAAACTTTTGCACAAACTTTTGGGTGAAAAGTTAGCCCCAACGTTAGCCCCTAACTTTTGGGCTAACGTTGGAACTTGAAAATCACTCCCTGGGTACCAAAAGTTTGCGCCAACGTTAGCCCCTAACTTTGAGGCTAACGTTGGCACATGAAAATCACCCCTGGGCACCAAAAGTTTGCGCCAACGTTAGCCCCTAACTTTGAGGCTAACGTTGGCATGAGAAAAACACTCCCTGGGCACCAAAAGTTTGCGCCAACGTTAGCCCCTAACTT
The DNA here is from genome assembly GCF_003086295.3 of Arachis hypogaea. Taxonomy (NCBI): domain Eukaryota; kingdom Viridiplantae; phylum Streptophyta; class Magnoliopsida; order Fabales; family Fabaceae; genus Arachis; species Arachis hypogaea. Next base: position 33,925,445 of record NC_092051.1, on the reverse strand, counting down.
TGAGGCTAAAGTTGGCACATGAAAACTACAAGGGGAGGAGCAAAAGTTTGCGCCAACGTTAGCCTCTAACTTTTGGGCTAACGTTGGCGCCACAAGTGCACCAAGGAAGGCCAACGTTGGTGCAAAAGTTAGACCCCTAACTTTTGCACCAACGTGAGTATCAGCAAGTTATGTTGGCTGATATGAAAAGTTGGACCAAAAGTTAGACCCTAACTTTTGCTCCAACTTTTGGTCCAACTTTTGCAAAACTCTAACCCGGTTCAATTGGTTCACTTTGGTTCTTCTCCAAACTTCAAGAGCAATCAACCAAGGCCTCTTTCAACCCAATTCCACCAAGAGCAAATGCCCAACTCAAGGCTTGAAGATCATTTGAAGAAAGTGTATAAATAGGATAGAATTCAAGTTCTTCAGGGAGCTTTTCCTTTGAATTTTCATAATAGTTTTCGGAGAGCTTTGGATATTGAGTGATCTTTAATTTCTTAGTCTTGGGGAAGGAGAATTCACTTCTCTTCCTCTTAGTTTTATTGCTTTAAATTTCATTTACAATTGTCTTGGATCTTGGGTTGGAAAATTGAAGAAATTCTGTTTCAATCTCATCCTTGATTCTCTTTGCTTTATTCACTGCTTAATTGAATTTAATTTCTGTTAATTGTTCTTCATCTATTTTCCTTGCAATTTATAATTCCCTTGCAATTGTTCTTGTTGGATCTAGGAAGGCATTGAGATCTAGACTTGGTTTTCTAGTCTCTGGGTCCTGAGATCTAATTTCCCAATTTTACATTCTCTGTTACTGTTTTCCATGTTCATTTACTTTTCTGCTCTGAGATCCAATTTGATCCCACTCCTCTTCTACTTCTCTGCTTGATGCAATTTACTTTTCCTTGTTTAAATTTTGCAAATCCAATCCCCAATCCCCTTTACATTTCAAGCCATTTATATTTCTTGCACTTTAAGATTCTGCAATTTACATTTCTTGCAATCTAAGTTTCTGCAATTTATGTTTCTTGTACTTTAAGATTCAGCAATTTAATTCTTGTTCTCTTTAATTTCATGCCAATCACCCGTTCCCTTTACTTTCCTTGCAATTTAAATTCTGCAAATCACCAATCAATCAACCAAATCTTGATTCGCTTGACTAAATCAACCACTAAACTAAAATTGCTCAATCCTTCAATCCCTGTGGGATCGACCTCACTCCCGTGAGTTTTTATTACTTGATGCGACCCGGTGCACTTGCCGGTTAGATTTGTGTGTTTTGGAAGAAATTTATTTTTCCACCAAAATACTCATCACCGTGTTAGGGCAATTTGTGTGTCACCATAAAAATTCATCTCTTCTTCATCGTCACCATCATCAGAAATTTCGGCTGGTTCTTCTTCGGCATCGTCTCCATCATTGGGGTTAGCTTCATACTGATCCATCATCGGATCCCTCACAGCGGAACCATTGTGTCTTTCAATGCCGTCACCCAACTCAGCATTATCCACTTCAACATTAGACCCTTCTTGACTACCTTCAAGAGCCATATTCAGATCCACCATTGTCCACCTGATATTTTGTCTTACAGGCCCACTTAACGGACTTTTGTCGACAGTATCCGCAGACGATCCTCGGCCACCCAAATCGACGAGGAACACAGCTAACTCCAATAGATGAATATTTACCCAACGGTTGTGCCAAGACCATATAAGACGTATGTCTTCATCATCGCGCAGACGATACCTAATTCAAAATAACATAACATTTTCATCACAAGCGTTTTCACACAAATATATGAACAGCATAAACAACAGAGTTTTGACATACCTTTTATAAATTAAGGTACCATCTACTTCGGTTGGATATTTGTAGTAGATTTTCTTCACCTTCTTTGTCTCTTTCATCCCACGGAAATTAATACCAGATTTTTTAATGGCTCTAAACAATTGATTTCTGCTGTCAGATATGTAAATATTGGTTGGTTTGATCTAAAACGATAGAACCTTCTTCATCATACACCATTTCTGCATCGTAATGAATGTATAACAGTGGATTTCTCGCCATTGTAAAGAAAATGAGATATTCAACAACCAAAATGATTGTCGAGAACAAATTTCGGTGCTCAACTTCGTTGTGTTAGGGTCATTTTATAGGAAAACTTTACATAGAGTTCGTCGAGGATGGGGGGTACGGCGAACTCCATAAAAAATATGGAGTTCGCTGGGGGATACGACGAACTTGCCCTAATTAGCAAAAATAAAATAGACATTCTTGTAAATAAAGATCAAAACTGGGTTTTTGGAAAATAATTATTTTTAATAATTTATAACCGAAAAAAATCCTATTATTATTATTATTATTATTATTATTATTATTATTATTTAAAAAATTTTACCAAATATAAATATTTCATCATAAATTTTTAAATAATAAAAATTTAATTAAAAATTTAATAAAATTATAACAAAACAATTAGATCTTCTTTACATAACATTATTGTTTAATCAGTGTTGAGCTCAAAATAAATAAATAAATAAAATGTGATTCAATCTTTATAATTTTTTTAGTTAACAATTTATTAATATTTATGTTTTAAATATTTTTTTCCCTCTTGTCTTTTATTTGACCTTTTGAAATATCTATTTGCCGATAAGAATATAATATTATTATTTAAACTACGAATTTATTATTCTCACTTTTACGTAAAAATAACATTCATTGCATTGAGGCTTTATCACAGATTCACAGTTGTCTTTGAGTTAATTATTTATTTTTTGTAAACGATTTTATCTTATTCTGTCATACTACTAAGAAAGATTGTCAAAGTTTCATTAGAATCCTAAAGGTTTATAAGAAAGTAAGTGGATAAATGGTAAACTTGAATAATTTTTTTGTCTTCTTTAGCAAGAATATCTTAGAACCTATCCGAAACCATTTCTCAAATACTTTTCTAGTGCCTCATGTGAAGAATCAGAATAAGTATGTGGGGTTACTAGCAATAATTCAAAAATTTAAAAGAGCTACTTTCAGCTACATAAAAAATAAGATGAATAACAAATTGCAGTAATAGAAGATAACTCTTCTCTCAATCTCGGAGAACGAAGTTCATATCAAAGTTATTAGAGATGCTACTAGATGAAATACAAAGAGTCAGTGTAATTTTGGTAAAGTCAAAAAAGGTCAAAAAGGATAATGCATTGGATTAGCTAGCAGATTATATGTAGACTGAATGAGCAAAAGGGTTTTAATTTTAAGGATTTAAAAGCCTTCAATCTTGTCATGCTAGCAAAGTAAAGTTAGATACTTTTAACTCGTCTTCACTCTCTAATTTACAAGATGCTGAATAGTAAATATTTTAAGACTACTATTTTCCTAAATGTTGAGGTGGGAACCAAACCCTCTTAAGGTTGGGAGAGCATTTAAGGAAGAAAGATTTCGGAGAAAGAGATTTTATGGAAGGTCGGGGAGGCAATCTGATCAGAATTAAAGATGATTTTTGGATACAAGAATTCGTGGCTATTATCCAATACCTTATTCCTAATATAGATTATATTCCAACATGGGTCTCTAAATTTTTTCCTAATGGTGAATGAAATCAACAACTAATCATCGACATTTTTAATCCAGCAGTAGCAGAAGCAATTTTACATACAAATATCCAGAGAGATGAGGATAGTTACATGGACAATGGAACAAAATGGAAAGTATTCTATTGCATATGGTTACAGAATCTCTTTCCAATTCAATCATCCTCCTCTGGAGTTTTTTCTGGAGCAGTGCCAAGTAAAAGTACTCTGGTCTAGTATCTAAAATTTGAGGAACCAACCCAAAATAAGAAATTTTTTGTGGAAACTAATGCATAACGCTCTACCTATGAAAAAGAAAATCAACTTCACGAAAAATGCGTCCAGATTGCCCCGGTGTGGTGCAAAGAATGAAACAGTTTACCATTATATTTTGTCTTGTCTAGACTATATGGAAGCTTGGAGGTTGATTGGACTGCCCACTCCATCATCAAACATTAAATCTTGGTGATGCTGGGTTGAAGTTCTCGATAAGACGAGAAGGAGCAAAGATGGTGGAGACCAAATGGAGCTGATGACCAATCTCATGTGGCTGAACTAGAAGGCTCAAAATTATTTCATTTTCGATGGATGCCAAAAACCCTTTCTTCTAGCATTGAAAAAGCCCGAAGGTTGCTAATTTCCCCCAACTTAGAGAATTATATTCTAAAATGAGTGTTAGATTTCTTGTGGTGGATTTTTTTCATTTTTGTCCTTATTGCATTTAGTTCTATTGGACCAACATTTTCATTAATGAAATAACTACCTTCAATAAAAAATATATTAACCAACATAAAATATTTACAAATAGAATCCCGTTTTTTATTTCTGAAAAATCAATAATTAAAAGTTTGCCCCTCTATTTTTGCTTTTTGCACATTATATCTATTGTTTGAATCACAATTTCAAAGAGATGAGACATTTGCCTCTCTTAGAGTTCTTGCCATATTCTCGTCCCATCCCCATAGCTATTACCGCGACTGTTGCCACCGCCGCTTGCACTCAACACCGTCACCACTCCTTCTACCATCGCCACACTACACTTTCTGAGCCCTATACGTTGTGCTTTGTTTCTGCCCTTGCAAACTACATAGATTTCATTTTTTAATTGCTTTTTTCTATGTTTTCTTTTGTGAATTTGGATGTTTTTCTACTATCTTTGCACCATAATTTTTATTTTATTTTATACTTTTGTCCCTTTTTTTTTTCTTTTTCAAAACAAAATTGCTATATGTTGTTGAAGATATCTTAATACATTTTGTGAGACATAAGCTTGAAGGATACATCATGTAAAGTTGTCTATTTTTATCAATTCAAAGTTAAATATTATTTTCTGTAAGATTGTTAGGCCTATGTCATGGGAAGGATTAATTGATCAAACATGTCCCATGAGAATTGAAAATCTTTATCTCTTCTAGCAAAAAAGTATCTTAATTAATTTTGGATTCTTTTCGTAGCATTTTTATTTTAGTTATACACAATAAATATACTTCATGTCATCCTAATGTGTAGAAATATTCACTATTAAAAAAAAAACAAGTTGTAGTTGTGAGCTCGAAGAATAGACATTGTTCAGCATTGCTAATTCATTATTTTTTTATTAAAAATTGACTACTTTGTTAGAACTGCTTATATCTGAGGTATACTTTAAATTTTCTTAGTCATGCTGTTGTAGACTTACAGTTTTAATTTTTCATCTCCATTTTTTAGGTACGTTTGTTAATTACAGTCCATTAATGTTTGTGTGTGATAGGAAAAAGATTTGAAATGGAATCTCTGGGCTTATACGACTTTTTTTGTGTTTTTCAAATTTATATCGACTAGGTTCGTGATACAATCACATGCATTTCTCTGGTTGGAAACGGTCGCCTGATACAGGTTTTATAGTTTTGGAGAAAATCTATGAAAGATGCAAATAACAAGTGAGAATAGAATCGCATCTCCAATTTGAAGTCTTCAAAATAAATGGTGATTTTTGAGTTTTTGATCCCGATCATTTTAATCACTGATGCTAGATTTGGACTTTAATTTTATATAAATATCCACCATCAAGCTAGTATAATCCAATAATCTATTCAACTATATCTGCTATCATGTATCAATTGATCTCCAGTAACTGCCAATCCCTTTTAAGTTTTAATTATCTTGTTCGTGTTCTGGTTATATATGCTATCTATTAAGTGGATGCCTCATACCTAAAAGATCACATTTTTTATATTCATTGTTAGCATGTTATTTAACTATCAAGAGGTATCATATTTTGTTGGGCTGTGAACTATGATATGAATGATAAAAAATATAATTTAGAGTTTCATTTATGGATTGACCTTTCTCTAGGTGGAGTTGAGTTTTTATCTCCCTTCTCTAGATAAGTTGAAGGGGGTTAACTCATTAACCTTTTTCCTAGTCCTTATAGCATTATCCTTGGAAAAAAATTATATATTCATGAAATTTCATTCATGTGTTTTTTTTAAGTTGTTATTGTACTAGCATGTGGTCAAGATTTATGCTTTACTTAAGAAGAATGAATATTCTCATAAAAATTTTCGTATGGCTATCTTCTTTTTCTTTTGTATGTAATTTTAAACTTGGAACTTTTTTTTTAGTAGTTGATATGACAGGAGGACTTGAAGTCATTGTTTCCATGAGGAGAAGATTAGCTTCTGGATCCAACATTCTGACTAATCCTGGTGGAGGTGATAGAGTTTCTTCATCAGCCATAATGAGCAACCTTCCTCCTCCTCCAAAGTTTGATAAGGGTTTCGAAATCCATAACTTGAATGAAAATCCCATACCAACACTCCAAAGAAGAAGAAGCATAAAACCAAAGTAAAAGTCAATTTTGAACCAAGTGGAGTCCCTCATTCGATTTTCTTTGGTTGTTTTTTAGAGAAAGAGTTTCAATCTCCTGATTTTATTGATGAATATCTAATAATTGAAGACACGAAGTCGAGACTAGCTAAAATGCCTCTCAAAGATATCTTGCCCTGAGTTCAGATGATGCTACTTCGCTTAGCCACCTATATCAGAGATGTTGAGAAAGAAATTTCAAACTTTCACTCTGAGTATGTGACAAAAGAAAAAGTGCTCAAGATCGCAACAATTCAAATTCAGAGTCTTAATGCCTCTTTAACCTCTTTGCAAAAAGAAAATACTACACTTCAAGAAAAAGTGAAGTCTTTGGAAGAAACAAAGAAGATTTCTAACACGAAAGTCAAGAATTTGAACAAACAAGTTGTTGAGTTGATAAAGGAGATCGAATCCCTTAACAAATCAGTCAGGCATGCTGAACAAGCTGCTGTAGATAGGTTATTCAATGCTGAGCATAACATGCAGTTAATCGCTCCCGACTTGAACCTGTCATCACTTAGTGCATTTGTAAACTCCAGAAAATTAATAAATAATTAACCAATAAATTAATTATTATGTAAAAAAATTAAAAAAATTAAATTTGATAATTTAGAAGAGTAAAAATAATTAAAATATAAATTTTAATACTAATTTTAAAGATTAAAATTAATAAATAATTAATCAATAAATTAATTATTATTTAAAAAAATTAGAAAATTAAATTTGATAATTTAGAAGAGTAGAAATAATTAAAATATGAATTTTAACACTAATTGTAAAGATTTTGTCCCAAAATTGGATCAACGGCGGACTGAACCGATTAGACCGGGTCTAAAACGGGTCCAAGGCCCAACATATATAACATGCAACTCAGCCATTTTCTCCCAAATCACCAAGAACACGCTGAGCTTTGGGGTGAGGGGAGAAAGAAAAACCTAAACCCTTGCTCAAATTTCAATCTCATGTATCTTTCAATCTAGAGCTCTGATTGACAAGCCGTCAGCAGCCACGCGTTCGTCTCGGAATTCTCTTCAAATCTATGAGAACAAAGTGGTAAGAAATTTACAATTTCTCACCCAGCCTTTCTCCCTTCAAATTTAAAAATTTTAGGTTCATGGATTTTGAGATTTTGTGATTTAACGATGTTAGGTGTGCTTTAATGGTGAGCAATTACTGAGTTTTGCTTCGATTACCCATGAGAATGATAAGAAACCCTTGAACCCTTGTGAATTATTAAAATTTGGTAAACCCTATGTTGATTATAGTGAAATTGAATGGATTATATTGATTATGCGTCGGATTAAAGTGGAATTTGGCAAATTGGTGTGCTTGGATTCAAGCTCTGGTGGATGGAGCTCTTTGAAATTGATTTGGAGTCTTGGAAGCTTAAAATTTGTGGCATTTTGAGCTTAGGGAGGAATAAGTCAAGGTATGATTTAAGTTTCTTGTAGTTAATGTTTAATGTCACGTGAAATCTTAGGTTAGAGGACTATAAGGTATGAATGAATTAAATGATATATGTATGGCATATGATTTGTTTATGAAGGATAGATGAGTTGGTATGTGTTAAATTATGATTGTGATCAGTTGTTATGTATTAATTTATAATTGTGATCAGTATATAAGCTTGTTGTAATGGATTATGATGTTCATGAGTATAAGATAATAATGATTTGTTGATGTGTTAAAAGTTGACGGTGAGTTTGGAAAATTGAATTGAATGGATTGGGTGAATTATGTATGTTGGCATGTCATGGTATGAAAAATAGTGTATGAACATGTTTAAGAACCTTGGAGTTATTTTATTTTGAAAGAAAATTGGATCCGTGAAGTTTACAACATTCAAAGAATGGATTAAAAACGATTTTTAACGGAAAAGTTATGCGCATTTGAAGTTGGGTGTGTAAAATAGAATTCTTTAAATTTAACAGTTTTTTTTGAGAAAAGTGATGTATGCGTACGTGAGAATATTCTTTGTTTTATACACTCGCATACGCATGAGGTGGATGCGTACGTGACTTTTCCAAATTTTACAATCATGCGTATGCATGAGGCATGCGTACGCATGAAAAGCCAAGTTTTAAAGGTACACGTGCGCGACGATGTTCACGCGTACATGAGGCACCTCCTCTGTTATGAATACCTGCATATGCAGGAGGTGCTTGCATATGCAAGTTTGTCATAATTACACCCGTGCGTACACATAGGGTGGCATGCGTATGCATGACCACCTTATTTTGGAAAAATGGTATTTTTGAGTTTTAAACGTATACATTAGCTTTCCAAACCTCTTTAACACTCGTTTAGGGTCCATTAGCAAGCTTTTGGGTTTTAAAACAAGGGTGAATAAGTTAAATGAGTTAAGAGAATATTGAGAAGGATTTGTGGAATGATAATTAACAAATGAGATATTGATAATGCTGAGTAAGGAGTAATTGATAAAGATAATGATAACAATAATGAAATGTGACTGAATTGAGATATGATTAATGATGAGATTGGCTATGAAGAAGAGGAATGATGAGGATTGAGTTTAATTATGAGTTTTGAATGAATATGAATGAATAATAGGGAATTTGAGAATGAATGAGACATAATTAACGATAATAAGGATATTGATGAGTGGGATGTGGGGAAGGCAGTAGGACACTAATCCCTCGATTCGTTCCCCCACATTCTTTGTGACTGCGATGAGTTGGATGTGGAGAAGGTGGTAGAGCACTAATCCCTCGATTCATTTCCATGCATTCTTCGTGATTTGTGTTTTGTGGGATGTGAGTAAGGTGGTAGGGCACTAATCCCCCGGTATTTTTCCCCACATTCTCTCTCTCTTTCTGTCTGCAAGGTGGTAGGGTACTAATTTCTCGACCAGTATGGCACGACCTCACTAGGGGAAGGTGGTAAAGCACTAATCCCTCGATTTATTTTTCTTGGTGTATGCCTCCATGAGAAGGTGGTAGGGCACTAATCCGCTGATTTTATGCCTCTTGGAGATGCGCAATCGAGAGATGGTATCTGAGTTAGCTACCAGATGTGTCAGATTCTGGCAGCATAACCGACGCATGAGCTCATGGGCAGTAGGACAGGCATGCATCATATGCATTTGTATGCTTTTTTTGAGTTTTCATTTGTTTCAGTTTGCCTGATTGTTTATCTGTGATTATCTGCTATCTGATCTAATTGTTATAACTGCTATCTATACTTGTACTTTCCTTGCATGTTTTATATGTGTTTGCATCTGAGAGATCCCTCAATGGTGGAGGAGTGTTGAGGGTAGTTCCACTGGTGATTCGAAGGGTTGGAGGAGATAGAAAGTGAAATGTTCGGTTGAAGTTAGATTAGAATTTGAATACCTTAGAGAGTTTTAACAAATTTCTGATTTAGTTGGATCTTAAGTTTAAATCTGAGTGTTAAAGTTCTAGAATTGCTTCTGGCTTTTCTGAGACCTTTTATATTAACTATGTAGGCACCTTTATTATGCTGAGAACCCCCGGTTCTCATTCTATACATATATTGTTGTTCTTCAGATACAGGTTGGGAGGCACCTCATTGATCCTTTGGAGACTTTCAAGAAGTGAAGAACTATATTTGGGTTTAGCTTTCTGGTTGTACTTGTATATATGTATGTTCACAGTTGTTCTTCGCACCTTGTATTTTATATTTTGTCTCTTTTAGAAGTTAATATGGAGAAACAGGTGTCTATTCTATAGTTAGAGTCGTATTTTGGATTGTATATGTATGTATGTATGTATGTATGTATCTCTCTCTCTCTCTCTCTCTCTATATATATATATATATATATATATATATATATATATTATACACACACACACACATACATTTACATACTTTGGCCGGCTTTAGCTTCACAGGTCGAGTCTGGAGCTTGATATCTGTATCATAAAACTCTGATATATATATATATATATATATATATATATATATATATATATATATATATATATATATATATATCTGTGTGTGTGTGTGTGTGTGTGTGTGTGTGTGTGTGTGTGTGTGTGTGTGTGTGTGTGTGTGTGTGTGTGTGTGTGTGTTTTAGTCCTTCTTTTCTATCTTGTGTATATCCGTTTTACGCTTATGCGTACGAGTGTGGTGCGACTTCTGTTACGCTTTTTTTCAACTATATATATGTATAGGTCTTTTCTGTTAGAGGTCGTAATACTTTGCCACATCTACTTTACGACTTAAGCGTAAGGCTCTGTGTGGTAGGGTGTTACAGCATTAAAAAAAGTAGTCGATGGAAAAGTGATAGAGATCTTGTAAAATTTTCTAAGTTATTGCACTTGGTATTTTATTTTGTTTGAGAACAACTCTTTTCGTTTTCTTGGGAATCATTTGGTTGGTTTAGACTTTATTTTAGCCTTAATAAATTCAAACTTTTCTTGCCTTGAAATATCATAACTGTACGCTTGATAAATCTATATTTCATGGTATTTATTTGCTTTAATTGGTTGGACTTTATTAACTTCTCTTGCATTTATTCACTAAAATAGCATGGTTTTATGGATTCTTCCTAAATTGTGTCAAAGAGTGAAAACATACTTTTTAGGTCTTTAATTTGCTAATTTTAATTTACTTTAATTCTATTCGATGCCTTGATGTGTTTGATGAAGTGATTTCAGGTTTAGAAGGCAATTATGGATTGAAGGAGTGAGGAAAAAGCATGTAAAAGTGAAGAATTCATGAGGAAATGAAGTTTGGAGTATTTTACAGCCATGCGTACGCACAGGAATTGATGCGTACACACGAATGCGATCACGTGACTCATTAATGAGAAGACGCTAGGGTAATTTCTGGACCTGCCAAAGCCCAATCCAACTCATTTCTAAAGCTATTAGTGGCCAAATTCAAGAAGGATGAAGGAGAGAGCAATTATGTTTAGTTTTAGAATATGATTTAGGCTATATTCTAGAGAGAGAAGCTCTCTCTTTTCTCTATAATTAGGGTAGATTATATTTAATTTTATCTTAGATTTAGGTTTTAATCTTGTATTGATTTAGTTTTCCTTGCAATTTCTTGGTACTACATCTTTGCTCTCTTAATTTTACTTGTTATTTCCTTTATTTTGTTGATTTTATGCTTATGAACTCTTGTTAATCTTGATATCTATTTTGATGTCTTTCACTTTTGATACTTATTTTCCGTTTTTCCAATATTAACGGTTATTGCGCTTTAAATATTTATTTACCATTTTAACGACATTACTGCTTCTTTATGTTGAATGATTCTCAAAGTACTCAGAATAATGTTAACATAATGAAATAAATTGACATTATCCACTACAAGAGAAATGCTAAATATCGTTGAATTTAGCATAAGACGTTAGCGAAAGGTTTACCGGCGGATTTAGTAATAAATTTGTCGGGTAAAAAAGTTACCGTCGGATTCGATTTTTTGACGGTAAATTCACCGGTAATAATTGGAGGGAAAAAATTGGCGCGAACATTACCGGTGGATTTATCTGCCAGTAAACCTAATTAGTGCAATGCTACATTTTGGTCACTCTCAAAGTGTTATCGGCGAATAAATCCGACGGTAATCTTGCCCTAAATTTGAATCACGTACCCTCTAACCTACTCCTCTCTCTCTCTCTCTCCCCTCTAAACCACCTCTGCCAACGTCGGCCACCGCTAACAGTATCCAAAGACTGTGTGGACTCGGTTGGTGCTCCTTGTATCGCGTTGGTAGCTCTGTCGCCATCATTTTTGTCGCTTTAGCCATTGCTGCCACCACTTCTCCCTGTGTCACCAGAGCTACCTTCTTCCTCCCTCTAGGTAGGTTGTCCTCACTCCTATATTTCTACGTTACTTCGCGTTGGTTCCTTTGATTTGAAGGTTTCATTTTCGGGTTTTCATGGCGATGCGGGTTCTGGATTTTGTGGTTCTTCCTTCTGCATTGGGTTAGACGCGTGAAAGAGTAATGTCGAAAGGAGAAGATTGAAACCCGTTGATACTCGCATTATTGAAAATGCTCAGTTGAAATCAGCTGTTGAAATCCCTTTTTCTTGCTACCAGGTAACAGAAGCTACCATGTTTAGTCCTTTTTATCCTATTGTATATGTATATGTTACTTTCATTGAGGAATTGGGAAGGAAGGACAATGAATTATGGGCAATCAAATCCCGAATGTTAAAAAAAAATGGAAAATTTAGCTCAACTGTATTTGAAGTCATGGAAGAAGAGAGCACTTGATTATTGACTTATTAGTGGTTTGTAATCTTTTTTACTGAAATAATACGGTGGATTTATTTAAAGAAAAAGTATGTCACAATGTCAGCATTGTATTACTGAGTAAAGGGAGTAGAAGGAATCTTCATATTTTTATCTTGGTTTGGTTGCTTAAATTCCATCTTTTTCCTATTATACTATAATGTTCGACTTGGATGCTAGATAGTGCTTATTTACAATTAATATTTATGTTTTTTGTGTTGTTCATACCATTATACAGCTAATTGGTGTTCCTGATCAAGCTGAGAAATATGAAATCACTATAGCAGTTACGGGTTTGAAAAATGTAGAAATTAAAGAGTGTTATTCCTTGGCTGTCATTGCGTCTCGCTTGGTATAGATATGATAATCAATGGGTGTTATTAGGTCTATGTTTTCTTCAAGGTTATATTGCACTCTACTCTTTTTTTTATTATTTTTATTTTTGAGCTACTTTTTTATTTTGTCAAAGAATTGTAGAAAGGCCTGCCTTTTGTGTTACAAACTGCAACTTAAGAAAATAAGAAGTAGAAAAGAACAATACTTTTCTAAACACTATGTTGTTCGTATGTGGATAAGCGATTCCACAATACTTTTCTAAGAAACAATTCTTTTAACTAAGACTGGATATGTCATTTATCTTTGTATGTTGGATTTGTTTCATTTAGAATTTGATATGTAAGATCTATGTTTGTATTGAGACTTATTTCTTGTTAAAATTGTTATTTAAAATTGTTATTTGAAATTAGATCAGATTATTTAAAAAAATTTAAAATTTAACTTTACCGACGGATTTACCATGGGTTAAATTTGCCAGTAGTTATTAATTTAATTATTAGGAAATAATATATTACCTTCAAATTTACCGGGGATAGATGGCAAAAATTACTGGTGGAAATTTTTCGACGGTAATTAACGGCAGACGAAAAATCCGCTGGTAAACAATTACCATCGAAATTTATGCTATCGAATTTATTCCGATGCTAAATCCGATGATAAACAAATTACCAACGGATTCTTTTAGTAAATCCTCTAGTAAATCTAACTATATCTGGCGAATTTCTTACAAGATAATAAAGTCAAATACAAATACAAATTAAAATTTGAGAATGCCTCATTAAAAACCTAACTTAAATAGGAAAATAGTGTCTTTATTGTAACACTAAACTTCCTAAGAATAATACCTTTTGAGGTGAACTGCATTCCATGTTCTCGGGACCTCAGTACCATCAAGGTTCTCTATCTTGTATGCCCCTTTACCTAAATTTTCTTTAAATGTGAAGGGTCCTTCTAAGTGGGGGCAAGCTTTTCATGAGTTGCTGAGGTATCGGCATTAGCAGCTTGGAAGTTCCTGTGTCTGACTTTAGTATTATATCCTTTGCAACCCTCTACTTTAATGGTTGCTGGTGCACGAAATTGTGATCTCAATGGCGCCAACAACTTGGTACGCACAATCGTAATCTTAATTCTTTGTCACAACTTCGCACAATTAACCAGCAAGTGCACTGGGTCGTCCAAGTAATAAACCTTACGTGAGTAAGGGTCGATCCCACGGAGATTGTCGACTTGAAGCAAGCTATGGTTACCTTGTAAATCTCAGTCACGCGGATTCAAATGGTTATGGTGAATTTATAATTAAAATATTAATAAACTGTAAAATCAAGATAGAGGTACTTATGTAATTCATTGGTGAGAATTTCAGATAAGCGTATGGAGATGCTTTCGTTCTTCCTGAACCTCTGCTTTCCTGCTGTCTTCATCCAATCATTCCTACTCCTTTCCATGGCAAGCTTATGTTGGGTTTCACTGTTGTCAATGGCTACATCCCATCCTCTCAGTGAAAATAGTCTAAAATGCGCTGTCACCGCACGGCTAATCATCTGTTGGTTCTCGATCATACTGGAATAAGATTCAGTAATCCTTTTGCGTCTGTCACTACGCCCAGCACTCGCGAGTTTGAAGCTCGTCACAGCCATCCCTTCCCAGATCCTACTCGGAATACCACAGACAAGGTTTAGACTTTCCGGATCTCAAGAATGGCCGCCAATAATTCTTGCCTATACCACGAAGACTCTGATCTCATGGAATGGAAGGCTCGGTTGTTAGGCGAGGCAACCATGCGTCATGAATAAGGAGGCTAAGAGATACACATTCAAGCTTGTTTGCATGTAGAACAGAAGTGTTTGTCAGGCACGCGTTCATAAGTGAGAATGATGATGAACGTCACATAATCATCATATTCATCATGTTCTTGTGTGCGAATGGATATCTTAGAGAAGAAATAGGCTTGAATTGAATAGAAAAATAATAGTACTTTGCATTAATTCATGAGGAACAGCAGAGCTCCACACCTTAATCTATGGTGTGTAGAAACTCTACCGTTGAAAATACATAAGAACAAGGTCCAGGCATGGCCGAATGGCCAGCCTCCCTAAATGGCATATGAATTCAAAAATAGGGAAAAAGATCCCCTAGTACAATAGTGAAAAGTTCTATTTAAACTAAACTGGTTACTAGGATTTACAGAAATGAGTAAATGATGCAGAAATCCACTTCCGGGCCCACTTGGTGTGTGCTTGGGCTTAGCATTGAAGCTTTCACGTGTAGAGGTATTCCTTAGAGTTAAACGCCAGTTTGTAACCTGTTTCTGGCGTTTAACTCTACTTTGCAACCTGTTTCTGGCGTTTAACTCCAGAATAGGGCAGAGAGCTGGCGTTGAACGCTAGTTTGCGTCATCTAAACTCAGGCAAAATATGAACTATTATATATTGCTGGAAAGCCCTGGATATCTACTTTCCAACGCAATTAAGATTGCGCCATTTGGAATTTTGTAGCTCTAGAAAATCTATTTCGAGTGCAGGGAGGTCAGAATCCAACAGCATCAGCAGTCCTTCTTCAGCCTCTGAATCTGATTTTTGCTCAAGTCCCTCAATTTCAGCCAGAAAATACCTGAAATCACAGAAAAACATACAAACTCATAGTAAAGTCCAGAAATGTGATTTTTATTTAAAAACTAATAAAAATATACAAAAAACTAACCAAATTATACTAAAAACAATGCCAAAAAGCGTATAAATTATCCGCTCATCACAACACCAAACTTAAATTGTTGCTTGTCCCCAAGCAACTGAAAATCAAATAGGATAAAAAGAAGAGAATATACTATAAATTCCAAAATATCAATGAAACTTAGCTCCAATTAGATGAGCGGGACTAGTAGCTTTTTGCCTCTTGAATAGTTTTGGCATCTCACTTTATCCATTGAAGTTCAGAATGAATGGCATCTATAGGAACTTAGAATTCAGATAGTGTTATTGATTCTCCTAGTTTAGTATGTTGATTCTTGAACACAGCTACTTTATGAGTCTTGGCTGTGGCCCTAAGCACTTTGTTTTCCAGTATTACCACCGGATACATAAATGCCACAGACACATAACTGGGTGAACCTTTTCAGATTGTGACTCAGCTTTGCTAAAGTCCCCAATTAGAGGTGTCCAGGGTTCTTAAGCACACTCTTTTTTTGCTTTAGACCTCGACTTTAACCGCTCAGTCTCAAGCTTTTGGCTTGACACCTTCACGCCACAAGCACATGGTTAGGGACAGCTTGGTTTAGCCGCTTAGGCCAAGATTTTATTCCTTTAAGCCCTCCTATCCACTGATGCTCAAAGCCTTGGATCCTTTTTATTACCCTTGCCTTTTGGTTTTAAGGGCTATTGGCTTTTTGCTCTTGCCTTTTGGTTTAAAGAGCTTTTGGCTTTTTTTGCTTGCTTTTTCTTTTTCTTTCTCTTTTTTTGCCATTTTTTTCTTTTTTTTTCGCAAGCTTTTGTATTCACTGCTTTTTATTGCTTCAAGAATCAATTTTATGATTTTTCAGATTATCAAATAATATTTCTCCTTTTTTATTATTCTTCAAGAGCCAACATATTTAATATTCTTAAACAACAAATTCAAAAGACATATGCACTGTTCAAGCATTCATTCAGAAAACAAAAAGTATTGTCCCCACATCAAAATAATTAAACTAGTTTCAAGGATGAATTCGAAATCATGTACTTCTTGTTCTTTTGTAATTAAAATATTTTTCATTTTAAGAAAGGTGATGGATTCATAGAACATTCATAACTTTAAGGCATGGACACTTAGACACTAATGATCACATAGTAAAGACACAAACATAAAGCATAGTAAACGAAAAATAGGAAAATAAGAACAAAGAGATTAAGGAACGGGTCCACCTTAGTGAGGGTGGCGTCTTCCTCTTCTTGAAGAACTAATGGTGCTCTTGAGCTCCTTTATGTCTCTTCCTTGTCTTTGTTGCTCCTCCCTCATAGCTCTTTGATCTTCTCTAATCTCATGGAGAATGATGGAGTGCTCTTGGTGTTCCATCCTTAGTTGTCCCATGTTGGAATTTAATTCTCCTAGGTAGGTGTTGATTTGCTCCCAATAGTTTTGTGGAGGAAAGTGCATCCCTTGAGGCATCTCAGGGATTTCATGGTGAGGAATTTCCTTATGCTCTTGTTGAGGTCCATGATCTCTTGTTTGCTCCATCCTTTTCTTAGTGATGGGCTTGTCCTCATCAATGAGGATGTCCCCTTCTATGTCAATTCCAGCCGAATTGCAGAGGTGACAGATGAGGTGAGGAAAGGCTAACCTTGCCAAAGTGGATGACTTGTCAGCCACCTTGTAGAGTTCTTGAGGTATAATCTCATGAACTTCCACCTCTTCTCCAATCATGATAATGTGGAGCATGATGGCCCGGTCTATAGTAACTTCAGACCGGTTGCTAGTAGGAATGATTGAGCATTGAATGAATTCTAACCATCCTCTAGCCACTGGTTTGAGGTCAAGCCTTCTTAGTAGAACAGGCTTGCCTCTTGAGTTAATTTTCCATTGAGCTCCTTCCTCACATATGTGAGGACTTGGTCCAACCTTTGATCAAAGATGACCCTTCTAGTGTAGGGGCGTGCATTTTCTTCCATCATTGGTAAGTTGAACGCCAACCTTACATTTTTTGGACTGAAATCTAAGTATTTCCCCCGAACCATTGTAAGCCAATGCTTTGGATTCGGGTTCACACTTTGATCATGGTTCCTAGTGATCCATGTGTTTGCATAGAACTCTTGAACCATTAAGATCCCGACTTGTTGAATGGGGTTGGTGAGGACTTCCCAACCTCTTCTTCGGATCTCATGTCGGATCTCTGGATACTCATTCTTTTTGAGCTTGAAAGGAACCTCAGGGATCACTTTCTTCTTGGCCACAACTTCATAGAAGTGGTCTTAATGGACCTTTGAGATGAATCTCTCCATCTCCCATGACTCAGAGGTGGAAGCAGTTGCCTTCCCTTTCCTCTTTCTAGAGGTTTCTCTGGCCTTAGGTGCCATTAATGGTTATAGAAAAACAAAAAGCAATGCTTTTATCATACCAAACTTAAAATGTTTGCTCGTCCCCGAGCAAAAGAAGAAAGAAAGAGGGAGAAGAAGAAGAGAAATAGAGGAGAGGGAGAGAGGGGTGTATTCGGCCAAGGGGTGAAGAGAGGGTTGTGTTGTGTGAAAATGAAGAAGGAAGGAGGGGTTTATATAGGAGTGGGGGGAGGGTTAGGGTTCGGCCATTAGGGTTGGGTTTGGGAGGGAAAATAGTTTGAATTTGAAGGTAGGTGGGGGGTTTTTGGGGAAGAGAGGATAGATGTGAGTGGTGAAGAGGTGATGGGAAAGAGTGATTGAGTTGATTGGTGAAGGGTATTTGGGGAAGAGAGTTATGAAAAGGTGTGAAGAGGAGAGAAGAAAAGGTGGGGATCCTGTGGGGTCCGTAGATCCTGTGGTGATCCTGTGGAGTCCACAGATCCAGTGGGGTCAAGGACTTAACATCCCTGCTCCAATTAGGCATGTAAAACGCCCTTAGCATGCATGTCTGGCGTTAAACGCCAGCTTGCTGCTTGTTTTTGGCGTTAAACGCCCAAATATAGCCTGTTTCTGGCGTTTAACGCCACTTCCATGCTCTGTTCTAGCGTTAAACGCCAGCCTGGTGCTTGTTTCTAGCGTTTAACGCCAGCTTGATGCTTCTTTCTGGCGTTAAATGCCAGTAAGTTCTTCCTCCAGGGTGAGCTGTTTTTAAAGCTATTTTTCATTCTGTTTTTGATTTTTTAGTAGTTTTTGTGACTCCACATGATCATCAACCTAATAAAATACAAAATAACAAAAAAGAAAATAAAATAGATATAATTAAATAACATTGGGTTGCCTCCCAACAAGCGCTTCTTTAATGTCAATAGCTTGACAGTGAGCCCTCATGGAGCCTCACAGATGTTCAGAGCATTGTTGGAACCTCCCAACACCAAACTTAGAGTTTGACTGTGGGGGCTCTGGTTGACTCTGCAGTGAGAGAAGCTTTTCATGCTTCCTCTCCATGGTTACAGAAGGAGATCCTTGAGTTTTAAACACAAGGTTGTCCTCATTCAGTTGAAGGACCAACTCTTCTCTTTCCACATCAATCACAGCTCTTGCTGTGGCTAGGAAGGGTCTTCCAAGGATGATAGATTCATCCTCATCCTTCCCAGTGTCTAGGATTATGAAATCAACAGGGATGTAAAGGCCTTCAACCTTTACTAACACGTCCTCTACTAGTCCATAAGCCTGTTTCTTAAGTTGTCTGCCATTTCTAATGAGATTCTGGCAGCTTGTACCTCAAAGATCCCAAGTTTCTCCATTACAGAGAGTGGCATAAGGTTAATGCCTGACCCCAGGTCACACAGAGCCTTTTCAAAGGGCATGGTGCCTATGGTACAGGGTATTAAGAATTTACCAGGATCCTATTTCTTTTGAGGTAATTTCAGCCTATCCAATGCATTCAGTTCATTGGTGAGCAAGGGAGGTTCATCTTCCCAAGTCTCATTACCAAATAATTTGGCATTCAGCTTCATGATTGCACCAAGGTACTTAGCAACTTGCTCTTCAGTAATGGCTTCATCCTCTTCAGAGGAAGAATACTCATCAGAGCTCATGAAGGGCAAAAGGAGGTTTAATGGAATCTCTATGGTCTCTAGATGAGCCTCAGATTCCTTTGGTTCCTCAAAGGGAAACTCCTTATTGGTCCCTGAACGTCCCAGGAGGTCTTCCTCACTAGGATTCACGTCATCTTCCTCCCTTGTAGGTTCGGCCATGATGGTTAAATCAATGGCCTTGCACTCTCTCTTTGGATTTTCTTCTGTATTGCTTGGGAGAGTACTAGGAGGAGTTTCAGTGACCCTTTTACTCAGCTGGCACACTTGTGCCTCCAAATTTCTAATGGAAGACTTTATTTCATTCATGAAAGTTAGAGTGGCCTTAGATAGATCAGAGACTATATTTGCTAAGCTAGATCGATTCTACTCAGAATTCTCTGTCTGTTGCTAAGTGGATGATGGAAAAGGCTTGCTATTGCTAAACCTATTTCTTCCACCATTATTAAAGCCTTGTTGAGGCTTTTGTTGATCCTTCCATGAGAAATTTGGATGATTTCTCCATGAGGGATTATAGGTGTTTTCATAGGGTTCACCCATGTAATTCACCTCTGCTATTGCAGGGTTCTCAGGATCATAAGCTTCTTCTTCAGAAGATGCCTCTTGAGTACTGTTGGATGCAGCTTGCATTCCATTCAGACTCTGAGAAATCATATTGACTTGCTGAGTCAATATTTTATTCTGAGCCAATATGGCATTCAGAGTATCAATTTCAAGAACTCTCTTCCTCTGAGGCGTCCCATTATTTACAGGATTCCTCTCAGAAGTGTACATAAACTGGTTATTTGCAACCATGTCAATGAGTTCCTGAGTTTCTGCAGGCATTTTCTTTAGGTGAATGGATCCACCTGCAGAATGGTCCAGTGACATCTTTGATAGCTCAGACAGACCATCATAGAATATATCCAGGATGGTCTATTCTGAAAGCATGTCAAAAGGACACTTTTTGGTCAGTTCCTTGTATCTCTCCCAAGCTTCATAGAGGGATTCACCTTCTTTCTGTTTGAAGGTTTGAACATCCACTCTAAGCTTACTAAGCTTTTGAGGAGGAAAGAACTTGGCTAAGAAAGCCGTGACCAGCTTATCCCAAGAGTTCAGGCTATCTTTAGGTTGAGAGTCCAACCATATTCTAGCTCTGTCTCTTACAGCAAACGGGAAAAGCATAAGCCTGTAGACCTCGGGATCAACCCCATTGGTCTTAACAGTATCACAGATCTGCAAGAATTCAGTTAAGAACTGAAAAGGATCTTCTGATGGAAGTCCATGAAACTTGCAATTCTGTTACATCAGAGAAATTAATTGAGGCTTTAGCTCAAAATTGTTTACTCCAATGGCAGGGATTGAGATGCTTCTTCCATGTAAATTGGAATTTGGTGCAGTAAAGTCACCAAGCATCTTCCTTGCATTGTTATTATTTTCGTCCATGTCTCTTTCTTTTTCGAAAATTTCTGTCAGATTTTCTCCAGAGAGTTGTGCTTTAGCTTCCTCTTCAGAGTCCTTTCAGGTTCAGGATCAGCTTCAACAAGAATGTTCTTATCCTTATTCCTGCTCATATGAAAAAGAAAAAAATAGAAAAGAAAATATGGAATCCTCTATACCACAGTATAGAGATTCCTTTATGTGAGTAGAAGAAGAAAAGAATAGAAGAAGAGAAATTCGAACACCAAGAGGAAGAGAGGGTTTGAATTTTGAGATGAAGAGAAGTGTTAGTAAATAATAAATAATTAGATGAGAGAGAAAATTTTTTGAAAATAATTGAAAAGAAAAGAAAAATATTTTTGTTTTTAATTTAAAATTAAAGTTATAATTCAAAAATTTTTTAAAAAAGAAAATTGAAATTAAATTAAATTTAATTCAATTAGTTAATTAAAAAGAAATTTTGAAAAAGAGGAAGGTGATTTTCGAAAATTAGAGAGAGAATTAGTTAGGTAGTTTTGAAAAAGATATAATTGAAAAAAAGATAGGATTGATTTGAAGAAGATTTGAAAACCAATTTAAAAAGATAAGAAGTTAGAAAAGAAGTTAGAAAAGATTTTGAAATTGATTTTGAAAAAGATGTGATTGAAAGATATTTTGAAAAAGATTTGAAAAAGAAATTTAAAAAGATTTGATTTTGAAAATTAAAATTGATTACTTGACTAACAAGAAACTAAAAAGATATGATTCTAGAATTTAAAGATTGAACCTTTCTTACTAGGCAAGTAACAAACTTAAAGATTTTTGAATCAATCACATTAATTGTTAGTATCAATTTTGAAAATATGAAATAAAAATAAGAGAAAGATTTTTGAAAATCAATTTGAAATTTTCAAAAATTATGAAAGAAAAATGAAAAAGATTTGAAAAATATAAAGTTTTTAAATTGAAAATTTGACTTGACTCATAAAAAATAATTAAATTTTAAAAAGTTTTGAAAATGTCAACTCAAATTTTCGAAAATTTATGAGTGAATAAGGGAAAGATATTTTTTTTTATTTTTGAATTTTTAATGAAGAAAGAGAAAAACATCAAAAAGACTCAATGCATGAAAATTTTGGATCAAAACAAATGATGCATGCAAGAACACTATGAATGTTAAGATGAACACCAAGAGCACATTGAATGTCAAGATGAACACCAATAACTTATTTTTGAAAATTTTCAAGAAAAGAAAACATGCAAGACACCAAACTTAGAAATTTTTAATTTTTAGACACTATGAATGCAATAATGCATATGAAAAACAAGATGCAACACACAACAAGAAAATATGAAGATCAAACAAGAGGATTCATCAAGAACAACTTGAAGATCATGAAGAATGCAATGCATGAATTTTCGAAAAATGCAAGAAAGAGATAATCATGTAATTGACACCAAACTTATGACTTGACACTAGACTCAAACAAGAAACATCAAATTTTTGGTCTTTATGATTTTGTAAAATTTTTTTTTGGATTTTTTTGAAAATTAATTTGAAAAAGAAAATAAGGATTTCCAAAATTTTTAATAAGAATTCCAGGAATCTTGCAATGTTAGTCTAAAGCTCCGGTCCAGGAATTAGACATGGCTTGCTAGCCAGCCAAGCTTTCAGTGAAAGCTCTGGTCTAAAATACTAGACATGGCCAATGGCTAGCCAAGCTTCAGCATACATAGCTCAAGCATGTGAAGAAGAAGCCTCAGTCCAAAAGAATTTAGACATGGCTTTATAGCCAGCCAGGATTTAACATATCCCATGAAATTCTAGAATTCCTTCTTAAAAATTCTGAAGAACATAAATTAAAAATATTTTTTTTGAAAATTTTCAAAAATAAAAAGTGAAAAGCTATAAAATAAAATTACCTAATTTGAGCAACAAGATGAACCATCAGTTGTCCAAACTCGAACAATCCCCGGCAACGGCGCCAAAAACTTGGTGCACGAAATTGTGATCTCAATGGCGCCAACAACTTGGTACGCACAATCGTAATCTTAATTCTTTGTCACAACTTTGCACAACTAACCAGCAAGTGCACTAGGTCGTCCAAGTAATAAACCTTACGTGAGTAAGGGTCGATCCCACGAAGATTGTCGGCTTGAAGCAAGGTATGGTTACCTTGTAAATCTCAGTCAGGTGGATTCAAATGGTTATGGTAAATTTATAATTAAAATATAAATAAACTGTAAAATAAAGATAGAGGTACTTATGTAATTCATTGGTGAGAATTTCAGATAAGCGTATGGAGATGCTTTCGTTCCTCCTGAACCTCTGCTTTCCTGCTGTCTTCATCCAATCATTCCTACTCCTTTCCATGGCAAGCTTATGTTGGGTTTCACCGTTGTCAATGGCTACATCCCATCCTCTCAGTGAAAATGGTCCAAAATGCGCTGTCACCGCACGGCTAATCATCTGTCGGTTCTCGATCATACTGGAATAAGATTCAGTAATCCTTTTGCGTCTGTCACTACGCCCAGCACTCGCGAGTTTGAAGCTCGTCACAGCCATCCCTTCCCAGATCCTACTCGGAATACCACAGACAAGGTTTAGACTTTCTGGATCTCAAGAATGGCCGCCAATAATTCTTGCCTATACCACGAAGACTCTGATCTCAAGGAATGGAAGGCTCGGTTGTCAGGCGAGGCAACCATGCGTCATGAATCAGGAGGCTAAGAGATACACATTCAAGCTTGTTTGCATGTAGAACAGAAGTGTTTGTCAGGCACGCGTTCATAGGTGAGAATGATGATAAGCGTCACATAATCATCACATTCATCATGTTCTTGTGTGCGAATGGATATCTTAGAGAAGAAATAGGCTTGAATTGAATAGAAAAACAATAGTACTTTGTATTAATTCATGAGGAACAGCAGAGCTCCACACCTTAATCTATGGTGTGTAGAAACTCTACCGTTGAAAATACATAAGAACAAGGTCCAGGCATGGCCGAATGGCCAGCCTCCCTAAATGGCATATGAATTCGAAAATAGGGAAAAAGACCCCCTAGTACAATAGTGAAAAGTTCTATTTAAACTAAACTGGCTACTAGGATTTACAGAAATGAGTAAATGATGCAGAAATCTACTTCCGGGCCCACTTGGTGTGTGCTTGGGCTGAACATTGAAGCTTTCACGTGTAGAGGTCTTCCTTGGAGTTAAACACCAGTTTGTAACCTGTTTCTGGCGTTTAACTCTACTTTGCAACATGTTTCTAGCGTTTAACTCCAGAATAGGGCAGAGAGCTGGCGTTGAACGCCAGTTTGCGTCGTCTAAACTCGGGCAAAGTATGAACTATTATATATTGCTGGAAAGCCCTGGATATCTACTTTCCAACGCAATTAAGATCGCACCATTTGGAATTCTGTAGCTCTAGAAAATCCATTTCGAGTGTAGGGAGGTCAGAATCCAACAACATCTGCAGTCCTTCTTCAGCCTCTGAATCTGATTTTTGCTCAAGTCCCTCAGCCAAAAAATACCTAAAATCATAGAAAAATACACAAACTCATAGTAAAGTCTAGAAATGTGATTTTTATTTAAAAACTAATAAAAATATACTAAAAACTAACTAAATTATACTAAAAACATACTAAAAACAATGCCAAAAAGCGTATAAATTATCCGCTCATTAGTTGCTCAGATAAGTTAGCTGCTAACCTTACTTCATCAATAAGATTGGGGATCATGCGGTCATTCACACTTCTAATCAACATCCTTGGACTAGGCTCTCCATTTTCTACTAGGATTACTATTTCTTTATCATAAGTAAGCCTGAACGGAGTCTCACTAGTAAAGGATTGAGGTGTTGTGTGAGCACCATAGTACTAACCATAACTCGTCAGCTCATGAACCCAGAGAGTCATTTAAATTTTTTCAATCCTTTCAAAATTACTGGTGCTGGCGGGATCGTCGGTTAGAAATTTTCTCGAGAAATAGGATCGGTGTTGCACGTATAGTCCCAATCGACAAGGCGACCCTCGACCAAAGTTTAGATTAAAGATGTTACAATTCAATTCACAATAACTGGGAGTAAAATCCTGGGTCGTCTTCCCAAGGAACTAGTGACCACAAGTGTACAAGTTTGGTTGTGAAATTGAGGGGGTTTTCAATAATGAAGCAATCAATTAAGAAATAAAAGAACACTCAAAATTGCAACTAATGAACTAATAAACGAATTAAAGAACTATCTATGTAATATGGACAAGTAAAGCTTTAAAATGATTGAAGTATGATTCAAAACATAAATGGAAGCTTTGGCTTGGGTTAAGTTAGGGAATCTCTTCCTTGTCATAACCACCACTATGATAATTATGATGGATTAATCTCATCTAGTCAACCCTTAACATCGAAGAGTAAGTCAAGTGAGCATAGTTATTCTTAATCCACAAATCCTAGCTAACTTACTAATTGCCTTAGTAAAAAGCTAGCGTTAGTGGAAACAAGAATAATTAACAATCCAAGAATTATCACTAAATGTTGGACATTATGACTCTAGTATCCCATATACTCATTTTTCCAAGACAAGGAGTGAAAATTTACCTCATAATCAAAATTGACATTTCCACAAACACTTGGTGGACATAATCATAAAATATGGCAAAATTGAAAAATGCTTGAAACTATGAGTAATAAATGATCAAAATCAACAATGATAACTCAAAGAAACATATAATAAAAAAATCATCAAATCTATCAACTAGAAATCAAAATTGCAAAGATATGTATATATTAACAAAGTGTCTTTAACTATAAGAAAGTGTAACACAAGTGTAGTACTTAAAGATAAAATTAAGAAATACTTACAATAGAAGCAAGCTAGAATCCAAGATCAAAATGAAAATTGCACTTGTAATATAAACCCTAATAAAACCCTAAGAAAGTTGAGAGAAAACTTAAGAGAAAACTAAAACTAAAAGCTTCCTAAAACTATCTAATACTACTCCTAATGGTATAGTATGGTTTCCTCAAGTTTATCCCTTTCATATGAGCTCTAGGTCATCAGATTTGGGCCTCCAAAGCCTCCAATTCATGAGCTACGTGATTTTTTAATGAAGTCACGCGCTGGTACTTGTGCGTACACACAGATGTATGTGTACGCACATTGGTTGATTTTCATCTTGTGCGTATGCACACTCCAAAATGCTCTTTTCCTTTATTTTTTGCATGCTTCTTTTCCATTCTTATCAAGTCATTCCCACCTATTACACCTGAAATCACTAATAAAAAATATCAAGACATTAAATAAAATGTAAATGGAATAAAAAATGATTAAATTAAGCACAAAAGAGCATGTTTTCACAATTAGGCACAATTTAGGGGGAGAACACAAAATCATGCTATTTAACGGAAATAATGTGGGTTTATATGATAAAATCCAATCAATTCCATTGATGAGCGTTAGACTCTTGTTGACATAGAATTTTTCAATTGAATTATCGTTGGAAGTATATTCCTAGACCAACAAAGAGACTTCTCATACAAAAATTTATGGTTTTGTCACAGATAACAAACCCCTAATAAGAAATAACCGAAGTATTTGGACTCCAGATCGTCTCCCTAGGAAACAATGTAGTGCTTAGTTATTGGCTATGAAGGGGGTAAAGAGGGGGGGGGGGGGTTTGGTTCATAAGAGGGCAAGAAAAGTAGATTTAGCAAGCAAGTAAAGAAAGCAAATTAAAGAACTCTTGGCTAAGACTTGAGTAATTGAGATCACCATCCTTGTCAACAAACCGAATATTGATAATCATGAGAGGCCAACCTATTAAGTCTACTTCCCAAAAGCTTTAAGTACGTAAAATTTACTCCTAAGCTTGAAATACGTCAAATAGATTTGATCACATCCACCCTTAAGTCCTAACCTACCTACTAATTAACTTAGTAGTGAGTTAGTGTCAATGGGTATCAAATTGATCACCATGGGTTCTCAAATCACCAATTCCATCATACCCGATGACTCAAGATTACCCAATTCCCTTGGCTTAGACCAAGAGTTGACGAAACTACTCAACAACTAAAGAGAACATTTCATCAAACACATAGAGTGCAATAAAAGTAAACTTCATAAATTGCAAGAATAGTAACATCTAAGAACTACTAATGTGCAAGAAAATTGAGATCAACAACTCAAATCAACAATGAAGAAACATCAAGCATTAAATTGCATTAAAAATAAATCAAATCTAACATGAGTTCAACATCACAAAAGAGAGCAAAATGAGAAATTAACATCACAATTAAGAGAATCAAGATGTAGAAATGAGAAATTATAAAAGAAACAAGATGAGATCAAGTAATTAAACATGAATTTAGAATAATCTAACCTAATCCTAACCTAATTCTAGAGAGAAGAGGGAGCTTCTCTCTCTAGAAAACTAACTAAAGGCTCATCTTGGCTAAACTAATTGCTCCCCCCTTTTGCTTGGACTTCAATTCTGCATGAAATACACTCAGAAACAAGTTGGAATTGGGCCTGGGCAGCTCAGAAATCACCCCCAGCGTTTTTCCTTTAAGTGGGCCATGTAAGAGTATTGGCGCGTGCGCGCCATGTGCGTGTGCGCGTCAATAGGCAAATTTTCCACCCGCGCGGACGCGGCAAGTACGCGTGCGGGTCTATTGGTGAGACCACTTTTGCGCGTGCGTGTCCTTTGATGCATTCCCAATCTTTGTTTCTTCATGCATTCTCCCCTTTGTATGCTTTTCTATTCATTTCTTCCATCCAATACTTGCCTTGTAAACCTGAAATCACTCAACACACACATCAAGGCATCGAATGGAATTAAAGTGAATCAAAATTACTAATTTAAGGCCTAAAAAGCATGTTTTTACACTTAAGAAAAATTCAAGGGAGAATTACAAAACCATGCTATTTTATTGAATAAATGTGGAAAAAGGTGGTAAAATCCCCCAAAATAAGCACAAGATAAATCACGAAATCGGGGTTTATCAAATCTCCCCACACTTAAACTAAGCATGTCCTCATGCTAAAATAAAAAAGAAGCAAATGGTATTAACATTTATTCAATGCAACTAACTAAATGCAATCTATTTTCATGATATAATGGCTTAGTCAAGATAAATCAATCTCCAAGAATACACATGCAAGCACAAGGGCTAAGGTATTAGCAATCAAAGCAAACCACAATTGGATTGAATCATTGAAAGAATTCACAAACTTGCAAGAAAAGATGATAATGGGTGGAAACATATAATTGAGCGATTGAACCCTCGCCGGATGTGTATCTGCTCTATGCACTCAAGTATATGGGGTTGCTTCACTCATTTCTCCCCTAATCATGCTTTCCAAGATTTGTTTTTTATCTAACAATCAACAATTATTTTATGCATGCATACAAATATCAAGAGGACTTCCCATAGGTTGTAATGGGGCTAGGGTCAAGGTAGGATGCATATGGTCAAGTGAGCTTGAAATTTGAATCTTTGATTAACTTAAACTTCCCACCTAACCTATGAAAACCTAAACAATTCTAAACAAACCTAGCTATCCATTCTTCACTTTTCACATACTCATGCAATTCCTTTTTAATACCTTACATATGCGTTGAATTTATGAAACCTTAAACCTTGGGACCCTTTGTTCCCTTTTTGTTGCAATATTAAAAATATCAATGTATATGGCTTACATGTGATTACTACATGAGTATGTACCCAATTCTTGAGAAATTTTCAACAAACACATAAATATGCTTTTATCTCTAATCAATGTACCCAACTTTCCCAAAATCAAGTAATGAACACTCTCACTAGCTTAAGCTAATCAAAGATCCAAACAAGGGACATTTATTGTTTTTCACTTAAGCTTGTAATGTGCTATAATAATGAACAAATGGGTTAAGCATAGGCTCAAATTGGTTATTAATGGAAGATAAAAGGTAGGCTTATTTGGGTAAGTGAGCTATTTGAACAATGGCCTCAATCATGTAAATGCATGTATACACAAAATAATGGACATATAGAATTAAACAAATCAAAGATTACAGTCATAGACAGAGAATAATGCACACAAGAATGAAAATAAGTGGTTATATATGATGTAACCACACAATTAGGCTCAAACCTCACATGCTTGTGTTCTTTGCTCAAAACATGATCCACAAGTATATAGTTCAAGCAAGTTATAAAAAAATTTTTTCAACCAATTGGGTGGTACCCTAAAAATGAAATTCTTGAAAATTTTCATCATATTGACTAGGCTTATTCTAATGCAGTGTTGTGATTTAGAAAATTTAAAAAAAAAATTTCCTAGTTTACCCTTTTTTCAATTAAAACATAATTCTTATACAAAAAGGATCAACTAGAATATATATATATATATATGCAACAAACAAAACAAGAGTATCTATAATAGCAGATATATACAGTCATCCCAAAATAATCTAAAATATAAAGTGCAAAATAACATAAAGTAGCAGAAAACAAAAATAGATGTCCGAAAGTTCACCACATAAATGCAAATACCGGTCACGAACGGTGACCTCCTCACACTTTAGAATCAAGCATCGTCCTCGATGCTACTATTGAAGCTCGGGATGGGGGTCAACAATCGCGCCGAGCTCCTCAGGCTTGGGCTGTGGGACTGGGACTGGCTGTGGCTCTGGATGTGGCTGTGGATCCTCAGGAGGTTGCTGGACCTCAATAGTGGCCTGTGTCTCTGGAGGTGCATCCTGATGAATCGGCTCCTTAGCCGACTCCTCCTCCTGATCCTGCTCGTCGGAAGCGGGAGAGTCTGGGAGCGGCGGTATCTCGATGCCCTGTGATACAAACACCTGGTCGATGTGATCGAGACGTCGCATGACACGACACTCAAAGCGCTCCATGAAGCGGAGGAGGTGCTGCACCAACAGATAAGTCGGCTCAGGTGCTGGTGGTGGTGGTGGTAAGGGTGCTGCGGCTGCTGCTGACGATGAGGGCTGAGCTACCTCCTCTTCTGCTCTGGCTCAGGAACGGCGTTTGGGTGGGGGATTCTCGTGCACCCACCCACCCCATGGAATGGTAGTCTCTTTGTCATCGTCATCTGGGGGTGGTGGCGTCACATCATCATCCTCCCATGGGACACCTGCCAGCTCAATCATGCTGGTGACCAGTGTAGGGAAGGGTAGCAAGCCGCGAATATGAGCTCTCCACATACTATGCCTGATCAGTCGGGGGAAGTTCACCTCCTTCCCTTGCATCACACACCCAATCAGAATCAGCATATCCATCGGAATATCTGAAAAGTGAGTGGTGGAAAAGACATAGTGGGCGAAGATATGCTGCTAGGTCTTGGCCTCCTTCATCAGATAAGCGAAGCGTATCCCCTTGGGCTTCTTGTTGTTCGAATCCATCACCCAAGGAGCGTCAGGTGTGGCAATCACGCGCTTAAGCGCCTCATAGTCAAAAGTCATGGAGAGGATAGCTACCTCTGCCTGTCTATAGGCGCAGGTCTCATCAGGACGATGGTGGCAAAGCAGTGCATCCCCAATAGCATCCTCAGTGATCATAATCTCTCTACCCCGCAGCTGCACTAAATCAATATTGGCTCGAAAGAAGTTGCAATAAAATTCTCTCACACATGAAGTGTTCACCCTCCCCAAATCTCTGTCAACAAAGTCCAATCCTAACTTCAGAATGCGGGTGTTAATGGCATGCCTCACATAATTGGAAAGGAGTAGTTTCTTCTCAATGTTCAGATTTTTCTTCCAGAAGTCGGAGAAGCGAAGCTCACAGTAGAGGTTTGGGAATTTGATTGGATCAGTGGGTGGTAGCAACTGATTTTCCTTGTCCACCTTATTCAGCGGATTCTTAGCATAATTTGCATAGGGAGAAGGGGTAGAGTTCTTAGAGCGCTTCCTCTTTTTAGAGTTAGTGGCTATAGCCTTTTCTTTGTCTGACATTCTGAAAAATAGAGATGATACAATATAAGCAAATAGCCAAAATAGATACAAAGCACTCAAAGTAAAGCATATTCATGAAGTGAATAAAGAGAGGAGATTTCTTGGAATGCAAGCAACAAAATTCAGAATTCAAATCATACTTCAAACCAAGAATTCAACCCACATTTGCACATTACTTGTTCATCAAGTCTAAGAAACACCATATCCAAAATAATGATCAAAGAGTTAGGTTGAGAACCAAAAGAAGTTAGTTGGTTAAACAGATTAGAGTTAGAAATCAGTTTGAAAATCAGTGATATGGTGGTTACTAGCTCAATTCAAAAGAGAATGCACAAAATAGGAATGTAAGCATGTTCACAATCATGAAATGCATCAAGTCATTGATGATGAAATATGGTGTAGCTAGAAAGCAACTAATATGGAACAGACCATCAATCAATGCAAGCATCACTAGAGTTATGTGAATTGGTGTTGGTGAAAGCGAAACCTTGAAAAACAAGTAAATCAAGCATATTTGACACCAATTCCAACAATGCATGCAAGTCACAAGGATTGGGATGAGATTTGAAAAATTCATGCGCTATGTGACCAAGGGTAATTTGGGCATAAAGGAATTGAATCACAGTGGCCACATAGATAGAAGAACTCATCAATCTTGTGAAGCAAGCAAATCAGGCTCAATTCTCAATCATGCAATGCATTTATGCAAGTTAGCGTTGCAAGCAAGCAAGGAGTATTAGAGGCATGACCAAAGAACCTATTCTTGAGGAATTTTCAAAACCATTTAGATGACACAATTCTATTTGACACAGAAATCATCAAATAGAAGTTTGTTGCATCCATCAAACAATGTCAATTCAAGAAATATGGTTAAGAAAAATCCGGCAGCATTTCAGCAGTAAATTGGCTATTTCCCAAATTTAAACAGCCAAGTTAGATTCCATATGAATTCATCAAAAGTCAAAAGCACAAAGATCATGTATGAGTTCATATGACTGGGGCAATCAAGCCAATAGTGCAGCAGCAAAGCATTAGAGAGCGATTTAAACTAAATCAGCCAGCAAGCAGGTATGAACAAGTAAACGACCAGTATCCATGAGCAAAGCAATACTCAATAATGGCAAGCCAAGCATACAGCATAAGCAAGGCAATGAAACACAGCAATTTCACATAGCAGCAAAATATTCAATCAATCCTAAATCCACTACTCAGCCCAGATTCGCTAACCACCTAGGTAAACTAAACTAACTAACTAAGCTAATCTAACTAAACTAATGAAATTGACATAAAGCAGTAAAAAGGAAACAGAACAGGGGAAGTATTGAACCTGGGAGACAGAGGCTGAATGGGGGCAAACGAAGGGAAGGGAGAGCAGAGAAGGGTGAACCGGCCAGAGCAGACAGCAGTCTGGTGGCACAGGGAAGCTTGCGCCGGCGACAATGGGGTCACGGCGGTGCTCGTGGTGGCAGGGGCTGGTTGCGAGAGAGGCAGAGAAGAGAGGGTTGAGTGAAAGAGAGGGAGAGTGAGGAAGAGGGGGTTGGGGCGTGCGGCGATGGCAGCGGTGGTGCGCTGGAGGTTGCTCGCCGGAATGCTGGTTGTGGAGGGAGAAGGTTGGTTATGGGTGAAAGGGAAATGGAACGTTGGCGAAGAGAGGGTCGAAAGGGATTGCGCGAATGCGCTAGGGCTTCGCGTCCCTGAGGTAAGTGAAAATTTGAATCCACGCGTGCGCGCACCGTGTGCGTCTGCGTGGGTGGAGGAAATTAAGGATTGGCGCGGAAGCGCCGTACGCGCTTACGCGTAGATGGGAGAATTAGGGCTCGGTGCAGACGCGTACAGTGCGCATCCGCGCGGGTGTGCTGGGCCAGAGGCACAAAAGAGGCCCAGAGTTGGCACAACTCTCGGGTCCTTTGGCCTGGGTGATGCTAAAACGCATCGACGCGCGCGCACTGTGCGCTTTCGCATGGATGGCTTGAGCTTAAAGAATGGGCACTGAGGCGCGAAGTATGCCAACGCGTGGATAGTGAAATAGGGAGTGGCGCGGATGCGTACAGCATGCGTCCGCGTGGGTTGAGACACAGAGTTGGCGCAGATAGTTAAAATGCGCAGCCGACGCGCGCGCGCGCTTTGCGCTTGCGCGTGGCTTATTTTTTTTTTTTTTTATTAATGAGCATCAAAGAGGGCTCATAAACTTCTCATCCTCCTCCAAAATTTTAAAACTAGCTAAGATGCAAAATTAAACACATTTTTGAAATATTGAGGATTTTTCAAACAAATTGAGGAAACTTGCAATCCAAGCAAAAACTCAAATTTAAAGAATATTCCCAATTAAAGCATAGAATGTATAAACATCTTAGCAAGCAAGAAGAGTATGCCAGGAAGTAAAGAGATTATATACAATGGAACTCAATTCATTCATTCATTATATCTACAAGAGAATGGAAAGAGTTTACCATGGTGGGGTGTCTCCCACCAAGCACTTTTAGTTTAAGTCCTTAAGTTGGACATCGGGAGGCTTCTTGTCAAGGTGGCTTATGCTTGTATCCATCCTTGAACCTCCAAGAGTGCTTGTCTTTTAATCGGTTGTCAGAAGTTCCAACCATCTTCACTAAGCTTGAGTGAGGTCCTCTCCAAGACATGAGCTCCCAAAATTGATTCTCACAGGGTAATCTAGGATCCCATATCTTGTCATCGCACCCATCTTCTAGTTGATTGCCTTGACTTTGTCCGGGTGACGAGAAAGCAGAATTCTCATGAAAGCACTAAACTACTCTCCTTGACCTATTTAATTGAGCATTACACCAATCCGTGCTCTTCAATTTTGAGCTTCCAACCATAATGAATCTAGACTTACAACGCCAACCACTAAACATCCTCCTTTTTCGCTTAATTCCACAAAGCGTCCTAAGTTGGCCATCCGTCTCAAGCAGACCATACTCAAGTGGGATAATAAAGCTGAGAGTTAGAAGTTTTACCCACTCAAGTGAAGGATTGGATGGCGAACTAGATGAAGGGGTTCCCAAAGGTCTTGATAAAGCATGTTCTATTCCCGTCCATCCTCTTCCAGAGGTTTCCACCACTCGGCAAGGTTCTTTAAGTTTTTCCTCTTGCCAAGTGATGCGTGAGCATCTTGTCTATCTTTTCCTAGTGAATTTGCATCTAAATTGTTGAATTTAATTAAGAATTAATTATATTTTAGCCACTATGGATGCTATTTTGAGTTTTGTACAATATTGTTTATTTTAGGTAGCATTTGGCAGAATTTGATGGAGTTTCTGCAGAGAAAGAGAAGAAGCCAAGGAGATGACTAGCGAATACCGACGCGGACGCATGGCTCACGCGACCGCGCGGAATGGAGGAAATCGCAACGACGCGATCGCGTGCCTGACGCGAATGCGTGAACTGGAATCTGCACAAATGACGCGAACACGTGGACGACACGGACGCGTCACATTGCGCCACGTGCAGAAAATGTAGAAAAATGCTGGAGGCGATTTTTGGGCTGTTTTGACCCAGTTCTTAGCCAAGAAATCACAGATTAGAAGCTGCAGAATGGACAAATCAAGTGGTCCCACCCATCAACTGAAGACTTGTTAATTAATTCGAATTTAAATTCAAATCTTATTTTAGGAAAAGATATTATTTTAATTTTAATTTTAGAAATTTAATTTTTAAATTATTAGGATTAGTTATAAAAGGGATCCCAATAGGGTGGTTCCAGAACAACATTCCACAACAACATTTTATTCCACAATATTATTCCATACAAATTTACATTTCATATTCCATGAGCAACTAATCCTCCATTGTTAAGGTTAGGAGCTCTGTCTATTGTATGGATTGATAATATTATTTTTCTATTTTAATTCATGTTTTGATTTATATTTCAATAATTGTTTTCGTTCTTTATTTTATGAATTTGGGTGGAACGGAAGTATGACCCATGTTCTATTTGAGTTCTTGTAAAACTTGGAAAAGCTCTTTATTTGAACAATAGCTTGAAAACATGTTATCCTGAATTTCTAATTGTTTGTATTTAACGGGATACATGACATATAATCCCTTTATTTTTGGATAATTAGGATTCTTGTGGCATATAAACTGTAATTTGATCATCACCCTCTAATTGGAATCAATTGACCAAGGAATTGGCAGTTGATG
Organism: Arachis hypogaea; assembly: GCF_003086295.3. Taxonomy (NCBI): domain Eukaryota; kingdom Viridiplantae; phylum Streptophyta; class Magnoliopsida; order Fabales; family Fabaceae; genus Arachis; species Arachis hypogaea. The sequence goes on along the minus strand of NC_092051.1, from coordinate 33,890,329 downwards.
AATTTTAGAGGAGACTAGGAAGGTCTAAGGAATTAGGGTCTAGTCACAAATAGTTTGCCATGAATTAAATCTTGCATGATTAAAATAGTTAATAAGAAAAGTCAATTAGGAAAATAGATAACTCTGAACCCTTAACTGCTTTCTCAATATGTTATTCCCAAATTAATCATTTCCCTGTCTTCTATTTAATGCTCTTTGAATATTCAACACTCTTTTCTGTTTGTCTAACTAATCCTATCAAACGCTATTGTTGCTTAATCCATCAATCCTCGTGGGATCGACCCTTACTCACGTAAGGTATTACTTGGTACGACCCGGTGCACTTGCCGGTTAGTAAGTGTGGTTGTAAAAAACCGTACCAAGTTTTTGGCGCTGTTGCCGGGGATTGACTGTGATTAACAACTATTCGTTGTTTGATTGCTTAGATTAGATAATTTTTATTATTATTATATTTTTTATTAATTTTTATTTTGCATTTTCTTACGTTAATTTTTTTCTTTTCTTTTACGTTAATTTTTTCTTTTTTTCCTTTACGTTATTTACTTTCTTTTCCTTTTCATTTATATCCCCCTCCCCTGTTTCGTTTTTCATTCTTTTTTTTTTATTTTTATTATTTAAAATAAATAAATAAATAATTAATATTAATAATTTTTCTTAATTTCTGAAATTAAGTTTGGTGTCCCTTAGTTAGTCTTATTTTAATTTTTCTTATTTAATTTATTTAATAATTTCGAAAATTTTTAGTAATAATTTTTCTAGTAATTTTTGAATTTTAGTGTTTGTTTGTTTTATTCAATATTTTTATCTCTTTATTCAGGTTACCTCACAGGGACTTCTCTGCACTCTGACGTAGAGAGTCCCATTTTTTCTTGTTTTCTGCTTGTGTATGTGCATAAATAGAGACAAAGAACATCTCTTAGAGTTTGATCCTGAACCTGAAAGAACTTTCAGGCGACGTTTACAACAAGCAAGACTTTGCAAGGCTGCAGAATCCACTATGGCAAATAATAATGCTAATGCCAATGTGGTAAATCCGAATGAGGATGATCAGCAGAGAAGAGTGCTTGGCTCTTATTCTGCCCCTACTGCAGATCTCTATGGAAAAAGCATTGTGGTGCCTCCTATAACTGCAAACAACTTTGAGTTGAAGCCACAATTGGTCACCCTGGTGCAACAAAACTGCCAGTATCATGGACTTCCTCATGAAGATCCAAATCAATTTATTTTTGATTTTCTGCAGATATGTGATACTATGAAGACAAATGGAGTAAACCCAGAGGTGTACAAACTCATGCTTTTCCCATTTGCTCTGAGGGATAAAGCAAAGCTATGGCTAGATTCCCAACCAAAAGAGAGTTTGAATACTTGGGAAAAGGTGGTTACAGAATTTCTCACTAAATTTTTCCCACCAAAGAAGGTGACTAAGCTTAGGTTGGAGGTTCAGACCTTCAAACAGAAGGAGGGTGAAACTCTTTATGAAGCTTGGGAGAGATACAAGCTACTAACTAGGCAATGCCCTCCAGACATGTTCTCCAAGTGGACCCAACTGGATATATTTTATGAAGGCTTAGGAGAGATGTCAAAGATGAGCCTAGACACTTCTGCAGGCGGTTTATTGCACAAGAAGAAGAGACCAGAGGAGACTATTGAGCTGATTGAATTGGTTGTAAGCAACCAATATTTATACACATCTAACAGGAATCCGGTGAACTCTGAGGCCGCTCAGAAGAGAGGCTTGTTGGAAGTAGAAGCTGTTAATGCTCTTCTTGCTCAGAATAAGCTTATGTCTCAGCAGATAAATCTACTTACTCAACAGATGGGTGGCATGCAAGTCTCAGCTACCAACACTCAAAATCCACCCCAAGATACCTCCTATGACATGACAGGTAACTTTATGCAAAATGATAATTATGATTATGCTCAACCCTCTTCTGAACAGGTGAATTACATGGGGAGTGGTCCTAGAAATCCCAACAATGATCCATATTCTAAGACATACAATCAGGGATGGAGGAATCACCCAAATTTTGGGTGGAGAGATCAACCTCAGAAACCTCAGAACTTCAACAATAGTTCTCAGGGTGGTTTTCAACAGAACAACCACAATAACCGCCAATTTCAGTCTCAGCAACAACAACCACCTCAGCAGGCAAATTCTAAATCCCAAGAAGATTCTAAATGGGAGATGATGATGAGTTTCATATATGAAACCAGAGCCTCCATTAGAAACTTGGAGGTGCAAATGGGTCAAATGAGCAAGCAATTACCTGAAAGGTCTTCAAATACATTCCCTGGTGATACAGTAGTGAACCTAAGAGAAGATTGCAAGGCCATTAAATTGAGAAGTGGTAAGGTAGCTAGTTCTGAGACTAAGGTCAATGAAGATCTAGTTGAAAAGGAAGCTCTAAAGGAGAAGAAAGAAGAAGTAGAGCACGCCCCTCCTAAACGTGCAGACAACCCATTTCCTGACTCTCTTGACACTTATCCCACCTTGCCAAAGGCCCCTGAATACAAGCCAAAAATGCCATATCCTCAGAGGCTTCAGAAGGCGTCCAAAGAAAAGCAATTCTCTAAATTTTTAGATGTCTTCAAGAAGCTGCAGATCAACATTCCTTTTGCAGAGGCCCTGGAGCAAATGCCTCTCTATGCTAAATTTATGAAAGAGTTGTTGACCCACAAGAGGAATTGGAAGGAACAAGAGACAGTGGTGTTAACCAAGGAATGCAGTGCTATTATTCAACACACCCTTCCTGAGAAAATGCCAGACCCAGGAAGCTTTGTCATCCCTTGCACCATTGGAGAAGTCGGCATTCAGAGAGCTTTATGTGATCTTGGAACTAGCATCAACCTCATGCCACTTTCAGTGATGAAAAAGCTTCAAATTGAGGAGGTAAAACCCACTCATATTTCTCTTCAACTTGCTGATCTTTCTATTAAATTACCTATAAGTGTGTTGTAAAAAACCGCACCAAGTTTTTGGCGCCGTTACCGGGGATCGAACCCGGGTCACCCGCGTGACAGGCAGAAATACTCACCACTATACTAGGACCATTTATTTTCCGGAGGTGTGGTTGAAGATTTACTTGTTAAAGTAGGACCATTTATTTTCCCTGTTGATTTTGTTATATTAGACATGGAAGAGGAGGTAAAACCCTCTATTATACTTGGTAGACCATTTTTAGCTACAGGTAGAGCCCTGATTGATGTGCAAAAGGGTGAATTAACCCTGAGGGTCAATGAAGAACAGGTGGTCCTAAATGTTTTTGAAGCCCTCAAACACCCCAATGATTCTGAGGGGTGTATGAAAAGATGTTATTGAACCACTTGTTCAAGAAGTACTGGAAACTGAGGTACTTGATGATGTTCTGGATCCTATTTCTGAGTGTGAATTAGTTGAAGTTGTTGATTCACCACCCCAAAAGGAGCTGATGAACACGCCTATAAAGGAGAAGGAAGCCCCCAAGCTTGAGCTCAAACCTTTACCTCCTTCTCTGAAATATGTGTTCTTGGGTGGAAATAATTCATACCCAGTGATTATTAGCTCTTCTCTGAAGCCTGAAGAAGAAGAGGCACTTGTTTTAGTGCTCAAGAGCCATAAAACAGCTCTTAGGTGGACCATTAGTGACTTGAAAGGGATTAGTCCAACCAAGTGTATGCACAAGATCCTCCTTGAAGATGATGCCAAACCAGTTGTGCAACCACAAAGGAGACTCAATCCAACTATGAAAGAGGTGGTCCAAAAAGAGGTAATGAAATTATGGAAAGCAGGTATTATTTACCCTATTTCTGATAGTCCTTGGGTAAGTCCTGTGCAGGTAGTTCCCAAGAAAAGAGGGATGACAGTGATCAAGAATGAAAAGAATGAGCTTATTCCTACAAGAACAGTCACAGGATGGAGAATGTGCATAGACTACAGGAGGCTCAACACTGCTACAAGGAAGGATCATTTCCCCTGCCTTTCATTGATCAGATGCTTGAGAGGTTAGGTGGTCATGCTTTTTATTGTTTTCTAGATGGATATTCTGGATATAATCAAATTGCAGTGGACCCTCAAGATCAAAAGAAGACAGCATTCACATGTCCCTTTGGAGTATTTGCCTACAGGAGAATGCCATTTGGACTTTGCAATGCTCCCGCAACTTTTCAAAGGTGTATGCTTTCAATTTTTTCTGATATAGTTGAAAAGTTTATTGAGATATTTATGGATGACTTTTCTGTTTTTGGTAATTCTTTTGAATCCTGTCTTAAATATTTATCTCTTGTCTTGAAACGGTGTCAAGAATCAAACCTTGTTTTAAATTGGGAAAAATGCCATTTTATGGTTACTGAAGGCATTGTTCTTGGACACCAAATTTCAAGTAAGGGAATTGAGGTTGACAGAGCAAAGGTGGAGGTAATTGAAAAATTACCACCACCAAATAATGTTAAGGCAATTAGAAGTTTCTTGGGTCATGCAGGATTTTATAGAAGATTTATAAAGGATTTTTCTAAAATTGCTAAACCATTGAGCAACCTGTTGGTTGTTGATGTTCCTTTTGTCTTTGATTCTGACTGTCTGCATGCTTTCGAAACTCTGAAGGCAAACTTTACCTCTGCTCCCATTATAGCTCCCCCTGACTGGGATTTACCATTTGAATTAATGTGTGATGCTAGTGATTTTGCTATAGGAGCTGTTTTAGGACAGAGGCATGGTAAGCTTGTTTATGTCATTTATTATACCAGTCGTGTGTTAAATGAAGCTCAAAAGAATTACACAACTACAGAAAAGGAATTATTAGCTGTTGTGTATGCTGTTGATAAGTTTAGGTCCTATTTACTTGGTTCTAAGGTTATTGTTTATACTCACCATGCTGCTTTAAAGTACCATCTAACCAAGCAAGATTCTAAACCAAGATTAATCAGATGGGTGTTGCTCCTTCAGGAGTTTGATATTGAAATAAAAGACAAGAAAGGGTTAGAAAATCAAGTAGCTGACCATCTCTCCAAAATTGAGCCTGAAGCAGGAATGCAACCAACCACAGCTGTAACTGAGATATTTTTGGATGAGCAATTATTCCTCATTTAGCAGGCCGCATGGTTTGCAGACATTGCAAATTATAAGGCCATGAATTTTATCCCAAGGGAGTACAGTAGGCAACAAGTGAAGAAGCTATTGACTGATGCAAAGTACTACATTTGGGAGAAACCATACCTTTTTAAAAGGTGTTCAAATGGAATTATTCGGAGGTGTGTCCCAGATGAAGAAAAACAGCAGATTCTTTGGCACTGTCATGGTTCTAAGTATGGAGGCCACTTTGGTGGTGAAAGGACAGCTACAAAAGTCCTTCAGAGCGGGTTTTACTGGCCGACTCTCTTCAGAGACTCAAGAGCATTTGTAAAGCACTGTGACAGATGTGAAAAAGCCACGAATCTCCCTGCCAACCATGAAATGCCACAGCAGGGGATTCTTGAGGTTGAGTTGTTTGATGTGTGGGGAATTGATTTCATGGGACCCTTCCCACCCTCACATTCAAACAACTATATTCTAGTGGCAGTCGACTATGTGTCCAAATGGGTGGAAGCTGTGGCTTTGCCCACCAATGATGCCAAGGTGGTAATGAGCTTTCTTCAGAGGTATATCTTTAGCCGGTTTGGTGTCCCAAGGACACTCATTAGTGATGGAGGAAGTCACTTCTGTAACAGACAGCTGGACTCTCTTCTGCATAGATATGGCGTTCGTCATAAAGTGGCAACCCCCTATCACCCTCAGACAAGTAGACAGGTTGAAGTTTCCAACAGGGAACTTAAGAAGATTCTGGAGAAGACCGTCAGTATCTCAAGAAAGGACTGGTCTAGGAAGCTTGATGATGCTCTCTGGGCTTACCAAACAGCATACAAGACTCCAATTGGCATGTCTCCGTATCAGTTGGTCTATGGCAAAGCCTGTCACTTGCCAGTGGAGCTGGAGGACAAGGCTTATTGGGCAATCAGGTACCTGAATCTTGATTCAGAAGCTGCAGGAATTAAGCGGATGCTTCAGTTGAATGAGCTTGATGAATTCAGATATTCAGCCTATGAGAATGCCAAGCTCTATAAGGAGAGAACCAAGCTACTGCATGACAAGAAGATTGCCATTAGAGTCTTTGAGCCAGGACAGAGAGTGCTCCTATATAATTCAAGGCTCAAATTCTTTCCCGGGAAGCTGAAATCCCGATGGTCAGGACCATTTGTGGTTACCAGAGCTTCACCATATGGTCATGTGGAAATCCAGGAAGAGAATTCTGACAAGAAATTTACAGTGAATTCTGAGTTCCTATGGATGCCAATCATTCTGAACTTCAAAGGATAAAGTGAGATGCCAAAACTATTCAGGATTGTAGTTGTAAACCCCACTATAAGAAGAGACATGAGCTTAATCGAACTCTCATTCTCATGCAAATTTACATCCTAAGCTTATATTAGTGTTGGTTGCTTGAGGACAAGCAACAGTTTAAGTTTGGTGTTGTGATGCGTGAGCATCTTGTCTATCTTTTCCTAGTGAATTTGCATCTAAATTGTTGAATTTAATTAAGAATTAATTATATTTTAGCCACTATGGATGCTATTTTAAGTTTTGTACAATACTGTTTATTTTAGGTAGCATTTGGCGGAATTTGATAGAGTTTCTGCAGAGAAAGAGAGGAAGCCAAGGAGATGACTAGCAAATACCGACGCGGACGCATAGCTCACGCGACCGCGCGGAATGGAGGAAATCGCAATGACGCGATCGCGTGCCTGACGCGAACGCGTGAACTGGAATCTGCACAAATGACGCGAACGCGTGGACGACGCGGACGCGTCACATGCGCCACGTGCAGAAATTGTAGAAAAATGCTGGAGGCGATTTCTGGGCTGTTTTGACCCAGTTCTTAGCCAAGAAATCACAGATTAGAAGCTGCAGAATGGACAAATCAAGTGGTTCCACCCATCAGCTAAAGACTTGTTAATTAATTCGAATTTAAATTTAAATCTTATTTTAGGAAAAGATATTATTTTAATTTTAATTTTAGAAATTTGATTTTTAAATTATTAGGATTAGTTATAAAAGGGATCCCAATAGGGTGGTTCCAGAACAACATTCCACAACAACATTTTATTCCACAACATTATTCCATACAAATTTACATTTCATATTCCATGAGCAACTAATCCTCCATTGTTAAGATTAGGAGCTCTGTCTATTGTATGGATTGATAATATTATTTTTCTATTTTAATTCATGTTTTGATTTATATTTCAATAATTGTTTTCGTTTTTTATTTTATGAATTTGGGTGGAACAGAAGTATGACCCATGTTCTATTTGAGTTCTTGTAAAACTTGGAAAAGCTCTTTACTTGAACAATAGCTTGAAAACATATTATCCTGAATTTCTAATTGTTTGTATTTTAACGGGATACGTGACATATAATCCCTTTATTTTTGGATAATTAGGATTCTTGTGGCATATAAACTGGAATTTGATCATCACCCTCTAATTGGAATCAATTGACCAAGGAATTGGCAGTTGATGAATTTTAGAGGAGACTAGGAAGGTCTAAGGAATTAGGGTCTAGTCACAAATAGTTTGCCATGAATTAAATCTTGCATGATTAAAATAGTTAATAAGAAAAGTCAATCAGGAAAATAGATAACTCTGAACCCTTAACTGCTTTCTCAATATTTTATTCCCAAATTAATCATTTCACTGTCTTCTATTTAATGCTCTTTGAATATTCAACACTCTTTTCTGTTTGTCTAACTAATCCTATCAAACGCTATTGTTGCTTAATCCATCAATCCTCGTTGGATCGACCCTTACTCACGTATGGTATTACTTGGTACGCGGTGCACTTGCCGGTTAGTAAGTGTGGTTGTAAAAAGCCACACCACCAAGCTTCCTCAAGTTCACATTCTTCCTCACCAAATTCTTCTATCTCCTCTCCATCACTCTCATCATCGATCGGAGGTCTAGTGAAGTCTACCTACTCATCAAGTATAAGCAATTTGGGAAAGGATTCTTCAAAATCGAAGGGATCATATGTTGATGCGGAATCATCATAGATAGGAGGGCTTGTTGCTTGGAACACTTCTTCCAGTTCTTCACTTATAATGGGTTTTGGAGGTGGTACACCCTCCTCAACCTTGCATTCTAGACCGCTGAGAGAAGGCTTAACAAGATTGTCAAGGGAATTGGTCAATGTGGGCAAAAAAACACTAGTGATGGAATCCACTTCTTGATCATTTTCCTTCAACTCTCTGTTTACTTCCGCAACTTTACTCTCCTCTTTAACATCCTTTATATGCTCAACATATCCCAAACATCCACCCACTACTTCCTTTTGTTTGCTAATCTCTACCTTCTCCTCTTGTTGTACCTCTTGCTTCAACTCTTCTTCCTTACCATGGAGCTTCAAGTTCACTCCCTCACTAGGCTCCTTGATAGTTTCTCCACATTCAACAATGGAAGTACTCAGGGTACATGAGCCTAGGTAGGATGTTAGGTGATTCACGGCATCTACCATGCTAGCTATCCTTGCTCTTAGCTCCTTAAACTTAGTTTCATCCTCCTCTTGTCGCCTTAAGATATGAGATTTAAGGTCTCTCAATTCTAACATGAAGGCTTCGTCGGGAGGTGGTGATGGAAGATAGGGTTCAGTGTTTGAGGGAAGATTGTTAATTTTGGAAGGTGGTTCATATTGGTGGAATTCTTGAGGTGGTGTATGTGGAATTTGTGGTTCTTGGGAGTATTGGTATTGGGATGGTGGTTGTTCTATATGTGATTCAAATGGTGGTTGATACGGTGTGTATGAGTTATGGTCATATGGGGTTGAATGGTGGTGTGAGGCTTGTGAGTACGGCGTATGGCTATATTGAGGAGTGGGATCACATGCATATGATGATTGTGGTTGACAACCATAATGAGGGTCATCACACATATTGGATTGATACACATTAGGATCAGGATTATACCCATAAGAGTTCGTAGGAGGTCGTTGCCATGAAGGTTGTTCATAAGCTTGAGGTTCCTCCCATCCTTGATTTCCAAATCCTTGATGTATATCTGGTGCACGAAATTGTGATGTCCAGGCTCAAACAATCCCTGGCAACGTGAGCAACTTGGTACGCGCAATCGTGATTACACTTTGATTATGTAAAATTCATGGCTCTTTCTTTCCCTGGCAATGGCGCCAAGAACATGGTGCCAATACCATGGTTCACAACTTCGATACAACTAACCAGCAAGTGCACTGGGTCGTCCAAGTAATACCTTACGTGAGTAAGGGTCGAATCCCACGGAGATTGTTGGTATGAAGCAAGCTATGGTCACCTTGCAAATCTCAGTCAGGCGGATATCAAATGGTTATAGAGTTTTCGAATAGTAAATAATAGAATAGGGATAGAGGTACTTATGTAAATCGTTGGTGAGAATTTCAGATAAGCGAATGGAGATGCTTTCGTTCCTCTGAACCTCTGCTTTCCTGCTATCTTCATCCAATCAGTCTTACTCCTTTCCATGGCTGGCTTTATGCAAGGGCATCACTGTTGTCAGTGGCTACATCCCCTCCTCTCAGTGAAAAATATGCTCACATGCTCTGTCACAGCACGGCTAATCATCTGTCGGTTCTCGATCATGCTGGAATAGGATTCACCCTCCTTTTGCGTCTGTCACTAACGCCCAGCAATCGCGAGTTTGAAGCTCGTCACAGTCATTCAATCATTGAATCCTACTCGGAATACCACAGACAAGGTTTAGACTTTCCGGATTCTCTTGAATGCCGCCATCATTCTAGCTTACGCCACGAAGATTCTGGTTAAGAGATCTAAGAGATATTCATTCTAGCTTATTTCATGTAGAACGGAAGTGTTTGTTAGGCACGTGTTCATAGGGGAGAACGGTGATGAGCGTCACACATAATCATCACCTTCATCACATTCTTGGGTGCGAATAGACATCTTAGAAGCGAAATAAGATGAATTGAATAGAAAACAGTAGTACTTTGCATTAATCTTTGAGGAACAGCAGAGCTCCACACCTTAATCTATGGAGTGTAGAAACTCTACCGTATGAAAATACATAAGTGAAGGTCCAGGCATGGCCGTGTGGCCAGCCCCCATGGTCTAAGAACAATGCGTTCCCAGATTGTTAAAAAGACGTCTAATACAATAGTGAAAGGTCCTATTTATAATAAACTAGCTACTAGGGTTTACATGAGTAAGTAATTGATGCATAAATCCACTTCCGGGGCCCACTTGGTGTGTGCTTGGGCTGAGCCTTAAGTGTTGCACGTGTAGAGGTCCTCCTTGGAGTTGAACGCCAGCTTTTGTGCCAGTTTGGGCGTTCAACTCTAGTTTTGGCTCCTTTTCTGGTGCTGGACGCCAGATTTGGGTAGAAAGCTGGCGTTGAACGCCAGTTTACGTCGTCTATTCTTGGCCAAAGTATGGACTATTATATATTGCTAGAAAGCCCTGGAAGTCTACTTTCCAATGCAATTAGAAGAGCGCCATTTCGAGTTCTGTAGCTCCAGAAAATCCACTTTGAGTACAGGGAGGTCAGAATCCAACAGCATCAGCAGTCCTTCTTTAACCTCTGAATCTGATTTTTGCTCAAGTCCCTCAATTTCAGCCAGAAAATACCTGAAATCACAGAAAAACACACAAACTCATAGTAAAGTCCAGAAATGTGAATTTAACATAAAAACTAATGAAAACATCCCTAAAAGTAACTAGATCCTACTAAAAACATACTAAAAACAATGCCAAAAAGCGTATAAATTATCCGCTCATCACAACACCAAACTTAAATTGTTGCTTGTCCCCAAACAACTGAAAATCAAATAGGATAAAAAGAAGAGAATATACTACAAATTCCAAACTATCAATGAAACAGAGCTTCAATCATATGAGCGGGACTTATAGCTTTTTGCCTCTTGAATAGTTTTGGCATCTCACTTTATCCATTGAGGTTCAGAATGATTGGCATCTATAGGAACTCAGAGTTCAGATAGTGTTATTGATTCTCCTAGTTTAGTATGATGATTCTTGAACACAGCTTCTTTATGAGTCTTGGCCGTGGCCCTAAGCACTTTGTTTTCCAGTATTACCACCGGATACATAAATGCCACAGACACATAATTGGGTGAACCTTTTCAGATTGTGACTCAGCTTTGCTAAAGTCCCCAATTAGAGGTGTCCAGGGTTCTTAAGCACACTCTTTTTTTGCTTTGGACCTTGACTTTAACCGCTCAGTCTCAAGTTTTCACTTGACACCTACACGCCACAAGCACATGGTTAGGGACAGCTTGGTTTAGCCGCTTAGACCAGGATTTTATTCCTTTAGGCCCTCCTATCCACTGATGCTCAAAGCCTTGGGATCCTTTTTATTGCCCTTGCCTTTTGGTTTTAAGGGTTACTGGCTTTTTGCTCTTGCCTCTTGGTTTTAAGAGCTTTGGCTTTTTCTGCTTGCTTTTTCTTTTTCTTTCTAATTTTTTTTCGCCTATATTCTTTTTTTTTTCTGCAAGCTTTGTTCTTTGCTGCTTTTTCTTGCTTCAAGAATCATTTTTATGATTTTTCAGATTATCAAATAACATGTCTCCTAGTCATCATTCTTTCAAGAGCCAACATATTTAACATTCTTAAACAACAACTTCAAAAGACATATGCACTGTTCAAGCATACATTCAGAAAACAAGAAGCATTGTCACCACATCAATATAATTAAACTAAGTTCAAGGATAAATTCAAAACTCATGTACTTCTTGTTCTTTTGAATTAAAACATTTTTCATTTAAGAGAGGTGATGGATTCATATGGCATTCATAACTTTAAGACATAGTTACTAACTACTAATGATCATGTAATGAAGACACAAACATAGATAAGCACATAACATAGAAAACAAAAAACAGAAGAAATAAGAACAAGGAATGAATCCACCTTAGTGATTGTGGCGTTTCCTTCTTGAGGAACCAATGATGTCCTTGAGCTCTTCTATGTCTCTTCCTTGTCTTTGTTGCTCCTCCCTCATTGCTTTTTGATCTTCTCTTATTTTATGAAGCATGATGGAGTGCTCTTGATGTTCCACCCTTAGTTGTCCCATTTTGGAACTCAATTCTCCTAGGGAGGTGTTGATTTGCTCCCAGTAGTTTTGTGGAGGAAAGTGCATTTGAGGCATCTCCGGGATCTCATGGTGATGAGCTTCATACGCCTCTTGAGCTCCATGAATGGGCTCTCTTGCTTGCTCCATCTTTTTCTTAGTGATGGGCTTGTCCTCTTTAATGAGGATATCTCCCTCTATTTCAATCCCAGCCGAATTGCATAGGTGGCAAATGAGGTGAGGAAAGGCTAACCTTGCCATAGTGGAGGACTTGTCAGCCACCTTGTAGAGTTCTTGAGGTATAATCTCATGAACTTCCACCTCTTCTCCAATCATGATGCTATGGATCATGATGGCCCGGTCTATAGTAACTTCAGACCGGTTGCTAGTGGGAATGATTGAGCATTGAATGAACTCCAACCATCCTCTAGCTATAGGCTTGAGGTCCAATCTTCTTAGTTGAACCGGCTTGCCTTTGGAGTCAGTCTTCCATTGAGCTCCTTCTACACATATGTCCATAAGGACTTGGTCCATAGTGTAGGGGCGTTCATCTCCTTGCATCATGGGCAAGTTAAACGCCAACCTCACATTCTCCAGATTAAAATCTAAGTATTTCCCCCGAACCATTGTAACATAGTTCTTTGGATCCGGGTTCTTACTTTGATCATGGTTCTTGGTGATCCATGCATTAGCATAGAACTCTTGAACCATTAGGATGCCGAATTGTTGGATGGGATTTGTGAGAACTTCCCAACCTCTTCTTTGAATTTCATGTCGGATCTTCGGATACTCATTTCTTTTGAGTTTGAAAGGGACCTCAGGGATCACCTTTTTCTTGGCCACAACATCATAGAAGTGGTCTTGATGGGCTTTAGAGATGAACCTTTCCATCTCCCATGACTCGGAGGTGGAAGCTTTTATCTTTCCCTTCCCCTTTCTAGAGGATTCTCCGGTCTTAGGTGCCATCAATGGTAATAGAAAAACAAAAAGCTTATGCTTTTACCACACCAAACTTAGAAAATTGCTCGCCCTCGAGCAATAAACAAAAGAATAGAAGAAGAAGAAGGAGAAATATGGAGAGGGAGAGGGAGATGTGGTTTCGGCCAAGAGGAGTGTAGAAGGATGTGTTGTGTGAATTTGATGAAGAATGGAGGTCTTTATATAGGGAAGGGAGGGGGGGAAAGGTTTCGGCCATATGGGTGGGTTTGGGTGGGAAATTGGTTTTGAATTTTTGAAGGTAGGTGGAGTTTATGAGGTAGGTTTATGGGGAAGGATGGATGGATGTGAGTGGTGAAGAGGTGATGGGGAAGAGAGTTTGAGGTGATTGGTGAAGGGTTTTTGGGGAAGAGTGTTTATGGGGTTGTGTGAAAGAGAGTGGTGAGAAGAAGTGAGTGGAGGTAGGTGGGGATTCTGTGGGGTCCACAGATCCTGAGTGGATCCTGTGGGGTCCACAGATCCTAAGGTGTTCAAGGATTTACATCCCTGCACCCATTAGGCATGTAAAAATGCCTTTGCACACAACTCTGGGCGTTCAGCGCCAGGTTGGTGGCCATTTTGGGCGTTCAACGCCCATTTGTGTGCTATTTCTGGCGTTGAACGCCAGAACCATGCCTGTTCTGACGTTCAGCGCCCAGAAGCTGCCCATTTTGGGCGTTCAGCGCCAGAACCATGCTCTGTTCTGGCGCTGAACGCCAAACAGATGCTCCTCCAGGGTGTGATTTTTCTTCTGCTGTTTTTGATTCCGTTTTCAATTTTTATATTTATTTTGTGACTCTACATGATCATGAACCTACAAAGACATATAACTAAGAAAAATATAGTTAGATAAATAAAAATTGGGTTGCCTCCTAACAAGCGCTTCTTTAATGTCAATAGCTTGACAGTGGGCTCTCATGGAGCCTCACAGATGTGCAGAGCTTTGTTGAGACTCTCCAACACCAAACTTAGAGTTTGACTGTGGGGGCTCTGGTTGACTCTGCTTTGAGAGAAGCTTTTTCTACTTCCTCTCCATGGTTGCAGAGGGAGATCCTTGAGTTTTAAACACAAGGGAGTCCTCATTCCCTTGAAGGACTATTTCACCTCTGTCAACATCAATCACAGCTCTTGCTGTGGCCAGGAAAGGTTTTCCTAGGATGATGGATTCATCCTCTTCCTTTCCAGTATCCAGGACTATGAAATCAGCAGGGATGTAAAGGCCTTCAACCTTTACTAACACGTCCTCTACTTGTCCATAAGCCTGTTTTCTTGAACTGTCTGCCATCTCTAATGAGATTTTAGCAGCTTGCACCCCATAGATTCCCAGTTTCTCTATTACAGAGAGGGGCATGAGGTTTATCCCTGAACCAAGGTCACACAGAGCCTTAAAGATCATGGTGCCTATGGTATAGGGTATTATGAACTTTCCAGGATCCTGTCTCTTCTGAGGCAATGTCAGTTGATCCAGATCACTTAGTTCATTGATGAACAAGGGAGGTTCAACTTCCCAAGTATCAATGCCAAATAATTTGGCATTCAGCTTCATGATTGCACCAAGAAACTTGGCAGTTTGCTCTTCAGTAACATCCTCATTCTCTTCAGAAGAGGAGTACTCATCGGAGCTCATGAAGGGCATAAGGAGGTTCAATGGAATCTCTATGGTCTCTAGATGAGTCTCAGATTCCTTTGGTTCCTCAGAGGGAAGCTCCTTATTGGTCACTGGACGTCCCAGGAGGTCTTCCTCCTTGGGATTCACGTCCTCCTCTCCCTCATTGGGTTCGGCCATTTTGCTTATGTCAATGGCCTTGCACTCTCCTTTTGGATTCTCTTCTGTATTGCTTGGGAGAGTACTGGGAGGGATTTCAGTGATCCTTTTACTCAGCTGGCCCACTTGTGCTTCCAAATTTCTAATGGAAGACATTGTTTCATTCATGAAGCTCACAGTGGCCTTGGATAGATCAGGGACTAGATTTGCTAAATTAGAAGCATTTTGTTCAGAGTTCTCTGTCTGTTGCTGAGTGGATGATGGAAAAGGTTTATTATTGTTAAACCTGTTTCTTCCACCATTATTAAAGCCTTGTTGAGGCTTTTGATCCTTCCATGAGAAATTTGGATGATTTCTCCATGATGAGTTATAGGTGTTTCCATAAGATTCACCTAAGTAATTCACCTCTGCTATTGCAGGGTTCTCAGGATCATAAGCTTCTTCTTCAGAAGATGCCTCTTGAGTACTATTGGATGCAGCTTGCATTCCATGCAGACTCTGAGAGATCATATTGACTTGCTGAGTCAATATTTTGTTCTGAGCCAATATGGCATTCAGAGTATCAACTTCAAGAACTCCCTTCTTCATAGGCGTCCCATTACTCACAGGATTCCTTTCGGAAATGTACATGAACTGGTTATTAGCAACCATGTCAATGAGTTCTTGAGCTTCTGCAGGCGTTTTCTTTAGGTGAATGGATCCACCTGCAGAAGTGTCCAGTGACATCTTTGATAACTCAGACAGACCATCATAGAATATATCCAGGATGGTCCATTCTGAAAGCATGTCAGAAGGGCACTTTTTGGTCAACTGTTTGTATCTTTCCCAAGCTTCATAGAGGGATTCACCTTCTTTCTGCCTGAAGGTTTGAACATCAGCTCTAAGCTTGCTCAGCTTTTGAGGAGGAAAGTACTTGGCTAAGAAAGCCGTGACCAGCTTATCCCAAGAGTTCAGGCTATCTTTAGGTTGAGAGTCCAACCAGATTCTAGCTCTATCTCTTACAGCAAAAGGGAAAAGCATGAGCCTGTAGACTTCAGGATCTACTCCATTAGTCTTAACAGTATCACATATCTGCAAGAATTCAGTTAAGAACTGAAAAGGATCTTCAGATGAAAGTCCATGAAACTTGCAGTTCTGCTGCATCAGAGAAACTAATTGAGGTTTCAGCTCAAAGTTGTTTGCTCCAATGGCAGGAATGGAGATGCTTCTTCCATGTAAATTGGAATTAGGTGCAGTAAAGTCACCAAGCATCTTCCTTTCATTATTATTATTTTCGGCTGCCATCTCTTCTTCCTATTCAAAAATTTCTGAAAGGTTATCTCTGGATTGTTGTAATTTGGCTTCTCTTAATTTTCTTTTCAGAGTCCTTTCAGGTTCTGGATCTGCTTCAACAAGAATGTTCTTGTCCTTGCTCCTGCTCATATGACAAAGAAGAGGGCACAGAAAAGTAATAATAATAATAGAGATCCTTTATACCACAGTATAGGGATCCCTGTGTGAGTAGAAGAAAAGAGGGAGACAAAGAGTGTGATGTAAAGAAAGAAACACAACTGTAAGGATGGCAGAGATGTGAGATGAGATGTTAGTAGATGAATAAATAAATAGAATGAGATGACAGAGGGAGAATTTTCGAAAAATATTTTTGAAAAAGAGTTAGTGATTTTCGAAAATGATTTTTGAAAAAGGTTAGTAATTTTTGAAAAATTTTGAAATCAAAAATAAAAATAATTAGTTAATTAAAAAGAAATTTTGAAAAAGAAGGAAGGGATTTTCGAAAATGAGAGAGAGAGAGTTAGTTAGGTGGTTTTGAAAAAGATAAGAAACAAACAAAAAGTTAGTTAGTTAGTTGAAACAAATTTTGAAAAGATAGGAAGTTAGGAAGTTAGAAAAGATATTTTGAAATCAAATTTTTGAAAAAGATAAGATGAGAAGATATTTTTGAAAAGATATGATAGGAATTAGTTTTTGAAAAAGATTTGATTTTTAAAATCTCAATTAATGACTTGATTCATAAGAAATCACAAGATATGATTCTAGAACTTAAAGTTTGAATCTTTCTTAACAAGCAAGTAACAAACTTCAAATTTTTGAATCAAAACATTAATTGATTATGTTATTTTCGAAAATTTGATATAAAAATAAGAAAAAGATTTTTGAAAAATATTTTTGGAATTTTCGAAAATAACTAAAAATTTTGAAAAAGATTTTGAAAAAGATAAGATTTTCAAATTGAAAATTTGATTTGACTCATGAGAAACAATTTGATTTTAAAAATTTTTGAAAAAGTCAATTCAAATTTTCGAATTTGATGAGAGAAAAAGGGAAAGATATTTTTTTGATTTTTAAATTTTTATGATGCAAGAGAAAAATACTAAAAAGATGCAATGCATGAAATTTTTAGATCAAAACATGTGATGCATGCAAGAATGCTATGAATGTCAAGATGAACACCAAGAACACTTTGAAGATCATGATGAACATCAAGAACATGTTTTTGAAAATTTTTTTATGCAAAGAAAACATGCAAGACACCAAACTTAGAAATCTTTCATGTTTAGACTCTAACAAACGAAAAATGCACATGAAAAACAACAAAAGATGCAAAACAAGAAAAACATCAAGATCAAACAAGAAGACTTACCAAGAACAACTTGAAGATCATGAAGAACACTTTGAATGCATGAAATTTTCGAAAAATGCAAGATGCATATGCAATTGACACCAAACTTATGATATGACTCAAGACTCAAACAAGAAACACAAAAAATATTTTTGATTTTTATGATTTTCTAATTTTTTTGGATTTTTTTTTTCGAAAATTAATTGAAAAAGAAAAATAAGGATTCCAAAATTTTTAATATGAATTCCAGGAATCTTGCCATGTTAGTCTAAAGCTTCAGTCCAGGAATTAGACATGGCTCACTAGCCAGCCAAGCTTTCAATGAAAGCTCCAGTCCAAAACACTAGACATGGCCAATGGCCAGCCAAGCTTCAGCATGTAATTCAGACATGACATGCCTGACATACCCTACAGTCGTGTAAAAGTGATGGTTGGAAGCCTCAGTCCAAACGAATTTAGACATGGCTTTACAGCTAGCCAGGCTTCACATGCTTCATGAAACACTAGAATTCATTCTTTAAAAATTTTGAATAAAATTTTTGAAAACATTTTTTTTATATTATTATTTTTTTTTTCGAAAACAAAGGAGAAAATTTTGAAATATTTTTGAAAAAATTTTTTGAAAAGAAAACAAAAAAGAAAATTACCTAATCTGAGCAACAGGATGAACCGTCAGTTGTCCAAACTCAAACAAACCCCGGCAACGGCGCCAAAAACTTGGTGCACGAAATTGTGATGTCCAAGCTCAAACAATCCCTGGCAACGTGAGCAACTTGGTACGCGCAATCGTGATTACACTTTGATTATGTAAAATTCATGGCTCTTTCTTTCCCTGGCAATGGCGCCAAGAACATGGTGCCAATACCATGGTTCACAACTTCGATACAACTAACCAGCAAGTGCACTGGGTCGTCCAAGTAATACCTTACGTGAGTAAGGGTCGAATCCCACGGAGATTGTTGGTATGAAGCAAGCTATGGTCACCTTGCAAATCTCAGTCAGGCAGATATCAAATGGTTATAGAGTTTTCGAATAGTAAATAATAGAATAGGGATAGAGGTACTTATGTAAATCGTTGGTGAGAATTTCAGATAAGCGAATGGAGATGCTTTCGTTCCTCTGAACCTCTGCTTTCCTGCTATCTTCATCCAATCAGTCTTACTCCTTTCCATGGCTGGCTTTATGCAAGGGCATCACTGTTGTCAGTGGCTACATCCCCTCCTCTCAGTGAAAAATATGCTCACATGCTCTGTCACAGCACGGCTAATCATCTGTCGGTTCTCGATCATGCTGGAATAGGATTCACCCTCCTTTTGCGTCTGTCACTAACGCCCAGCAATCGCGATTTTGAACCTCGTCACAGTCATTCAATCATTGAATCCTACTCGGAATACCACAGACAAGGTTTAGACTTTCCGGATTCTCTTGAATGCCGCCATCATTCTAGCTTACGCCACGAAGATTCCGGTTAAGAGATCTAAGAGATATTCATTCTAGCTTATTTCATGTAGAACGGAAGTGTTTGTCAGGCACGTGTTCATAGGGGAGAATGGTGATGAGCGTCACACATAATCATCACCTTCATCATGTTCTTGGGTGCGAATGGATATCTTAGAAGCGAAATAAGATGAATTGAATAGAAAACAGTAGTACTTTGCATTAATCTTAGAGGAACAGCAGAGCTCCACACCTTAATCTATGGAGTGTAGAAACTCTACCGTATGAAAATACATAAGTGAAGGTCCAGGCATGGCCGTGTGGCCAGCCCCCATGGTCTAAGAACAATGCGTTCCCAGATTGTTAAAAAGACGTCTAATACAATAGTGAAAGGTCCTATTTATAATAAACTAGCTACTAGGATTTACATGAGTAAGTAATTGATGCATAAATCCACTTCTGGGGCCTACTTGGTGTGTGCTTGGGCTGAGCCTTAAGTGTTGCACGTGTAGAGGTCCTCCTTGGAGTTGAACGCCAGCTTTTGTGCCAGTTTGGGCGTTCAACTCTGGTTTTGGCTCCTTTTCTGGCGCTGGACGCCAGATTTGGGTAGAAAGCTGGCGTTGAACGCCAGTTTACGTTATCTATTCTTGGCCAAAGTATGGACTATTATATATTGTTGGAAAGCCCTGGAAGTCTACTTTCCAATGCAATTGGAAGAGCGCCATTTCGAGTTCTGTAGCTCCAGAAAATCCACTTTGAGTGCAAGGAGGTCAGAATCCAACAGCATCAGCAGTCCTTCTTCAACCTCTGAATCTGATTTTTGCTCAAGTCCCTCAATTTCAGCCAGAAAATACCTGAAATCACAGAAAAACACACAAACTCATAGTAAAGTCCAGAAATGTGAATTTAAGATAAAAACTAATGAAAACATCCCTAAAAGTAACTAGATCCTACTAAAAACATACTAAAAACAATGCCAAAAAGCGTATAAATTATCCGCTCATCAATATCCTCATTGGAGCTTCCATTTCCTACAACATAGTTTGAACTATACTCATATCCAAAAGGATGAGAATTCATGATGAAAGAGAAAATAAAAAACAAAGATTAATAAGAAACAAAGAAGATAAATTCTAAACTAGCAAAAACTAGCAAATAAACCAAAATTTAAGCTACTAACAATATATACAATAGCCAATAATATAGCACCATTGTTCCTCGGCAACGGCGCCATTTTGATGAGCGTTAGACTCTTGTTGACATAGAATTTTTCAATTGAATTATCATTGGAAGTATAGTCCTAGACCAACAAAGAGTCCTCTCATACAAAAATTTATGGTTTTGTCACAGATAACAAACCCCTAATAAGAAATAACCGAAGTATTTGGACTCCGGGTCGTCTCCCTAGGAAACAATGTAGTGCTTAGTTATTGGCTATGATGGGGTAAAGAGTGGGGTTTTGGTTCATAAGATGGCAAGAAAAGTAGATTTAGCAAGCAAGTAAAGAAAGCAAAATAAAGAACTCTTGGCTAAGACTTGAGTAATTGAGATCACCATCCTTGTCAACAAATCGAATATTGATAATCATGAGAGGCCAACCTATTAAGTCTACTTCCCAAAAGGTTTAAGTACGTAAAATTTACTCCTAAGCTTGAAGTACGTCAAATAGATTTGATCACATCCACCCTTAAGTCCTAACCTACCAACTAATTAACTTAGTAGTGGGTTAGTGTCAATAGGTATCAAATTGATCACCATGAGTTCTCAAATCACCAATTCCATCATACCCAATGACTCAAGATTACCCAATTCCCTTGGCTTAGACCAAGAGTTGACGAAACTACTCAAAAACTAAAGAGAACATTTCATCAAACACATAGAGTGCAATAAAAGTAAACTTCATAAATTGCAAGAATAGTAACATCTAACAACTACTAATGTGCAAGAAAATTGAGATCAACAACTCAAATCAACAATGAAGAAACATCAAGCATTTAATTGCATTAAAAGTAAATCAAATCTAACATGAGTTCATCATCACAAAAGAGAGCAAAATGAAAAATTAACATCACAATTAAGAGAATCAAGATGTAGAAATGAGAAATTATAAAAGAAACAAGATGAGATCAAGTAATTAAACATGAATTTAGAATAATCTAACCTAATCCTAACCTAATTCTAGAGAGAAGAGGGAGCTTCTCTCTCTAGAAAACTAACTAAAGGCTCATCTTGGCTAAACTAATTGCTCCCCCCTTTTGCTTGGACTTCAATTCTGCATGAAATACACTCAGAAACAAGTTGGAATTGGTACTGGGCAGCTCAGAAATCACCCCCAGCGTTTTTCCTTTAAGTGGGCCATGTAAGAGTATTGGCGCGTGCACGCCATGTGCGCGTGAGCGTCAATAGGCAAATTTTCCACCCGTGCGGACGCGGCAAGTACGCATGCGCGTCTATTGGTGAGACCACTTTTGCGTGTGCGCGTCCTTTAATGTATTCCCAATCTTTGTTTCTTCATGCATTCTCCCCTTTGTATGCTTTTCTATTCATTTCTTCCATCCAATACTTGCCTTGTAAACCTGAAATCACTCAACACACACATCAAGGCATCGAATGGAATTAAAGTGAATCAAAATTACTAATTTAAGGCCTAAAAAGCATGTTTTTATACTTAAGAAAAATTCAAGGGAGAATTACAAAACCATGCTATTTTATTGAATAAATGTGGAAAAAGGTGGTAAAATCCCCCAAAATAAGCACAAGATAAATCACGAAATCGGGATTTATCAAATCTCCCCACACTTAAACTAAGCATGTCCTCATGCATGCTAAAATAAAAAAGAAGCAAAGGGTATTAACATTTATTCAATGCAACTAACTAAATGCAATCTATTTTCATGATATAATGGCTTAGTCAAGATAAATCAATCTCCAAGAATACACATGCAAGCACAAGGGCTAAGGTATTAGCAATCAAAGCAAACCACAATTGGATTGAATCATTGAAAGAATTCACAAACTTGCAAGAAAAGATGATAATGGGTGGAAACATGTAATTGAGCGATTGAACCCTCGCCGGATGTGTATCCGCTCTATGCACTCAAGTATATGGGGTTGCTTCACTCATTTCTCCCCTAATCATGCTTTCCAAGATTTGTTTTTCATCTAACAATCAACAATTATTTTATGCATGCATACAAATATCAAGAGGACTTCCCATAGGTTGTAATGGGGCTAGGGTTAAGGTAGGATGCATATGGTCAAGTGAGCTTAAAATTTGAATCTTTGATTAACTTAAACTTCCCACCTAACCTATGAAAACCTAAACAATTCTAAACAAACTTAGCTATCCATTCTTCACTTTTCACATACTCATGCAATTCCTTTTTAATACCTTACATATGTGTTGAATTTATGAAACCTTAAACCTCGGGACCCTTTGTTCCCTTTTTGTTGCAATATTAAAAAAAATTTTTTTAGCTAAAATATATACAAAAACATCAATGCATATGGCTTACATGTGATTACTACATGAGTATGTACCCAATTCTTGAGAAATTTTCAACAAACACATAAATACGCTTTTATCTATAACCAATGTACCCAACCTTCCCAAAATCAAGTAATGAACACTCTCACTAGCTTAAGCTAATCAAAGATCGAAACAAGAGACATTTATTGTTTTTCACTTAAGCTTGTAATGTGCTATAATAATGAACAAATGGGTTAAGCATAGGCTCAAATTGGTTATCAATGGAAGATAAAAGGTAGGCTTATTTGGGTAAGTGAGCTATTTGAACAATGGCCTCAATCATGTAAATGCATATATACACAAAATAATGGACATATAGAATTAAACAAATAAAAGATTACAATCATAGACAGAGAATAATGCACACAAGAATGAAAATAAGTGGTTATATATGATGTAACCACACAATTAGGCTCAAACCTCACATGCTTGTGTTCTTTGCTCAAAACATGATCCACAAGTATATAGTTCAAACAAGTTCTAAAAATTTTTTTTCAACCAATTGGGTGGTACCCTAAAAATGAAATTCTTGGAAATTTTCTAAAACATAATTCTTATACAAAAAGGATCAACTAGAATTTATCAATCCAAAACACTTTTCTAATCACAATCAAAAACTAAGATTTAAAACATAAAGTAGCAGAAAACAGAAATAGATGTCCAAAAGTTCACCACATAAATGCAAATATCGGTCACGAACGGTGACCTCCCCACACTTTAGAATCAAGCATCGTCCTCGATGCTACTGTTGAAGTTCGGGATGGGGGTCAACAATCGCGCCGGGCTCTTCAGGCTTGGGCTGTGGGACTGGGACTGGCTGTGGCTCTGGATGTGGCTGTGGATCCTCAGGAGGCTGCTGGACCTCAATGGTGGCATGTGTCTCTAGAGGTGCATCCTGATGAATCGGCTTCTGAGCCGGCTCCTCCTCCTGATCCTGCTCATCGGAAGCGGGAGAATCTGGAAGCTCGATGCCCTGTGATACAAACACCTGGTCGATGCGATCGAGACGTTGCATGACACGACACTCGAAGCGCTCCATGAAGCGGAGGAGGTGCTGCACCAACAGATAAGTCGGCTCAGGTGCTGGTGGCGGTGGTGGTATGGGTGCTGCGGCTGCTGCTGACGATGAGGGCTGAGCTGCCTCCTCCACTGCTCTGGCTCGGGAACGGCGTTTGGGTGGGGGGTTCTCGTGCACCCACCCACCCCATGGAATGGTAGTCTCCTTGTCATCGTCATCTGGGGGTGGTGGCGTCACATCATCATCCTCCCATGGGACACCTGCCAGCTCAATCATGCTGGTGACCAGTGAAGGAAAGGGTAGCAAGCCGCGAATATGAGCTCTTCACATACTATGCCTGATCAGTCGGGGGAAGTTCACCTCCTTCCCTTCCATCACACACCCAATCAGAATCAGCATATCCATCGGAATATCTGAAAAGTGAGTGGTGGAAAAGACATACTGGGCGAAGATATGCTGCCAGGTCTTGGCCTCCTTCATCAGATAAGCGAAGCGCATCCCCTTGGGCTTCTTGTTGTTCGAATCCATCACCCATGGAGCGTCTGGTGTGGCAATCACGCGCTTAAGCGCCTCATAGTCAAAAGTCATGGAGAGGATAGCTACCTCTGCCTGTCTATAGGCACAGGTCTCATCAGGACGATGGTGGCAAAGCAGTGCATCCCCGATAGCATCCTCAGTGATCATAATCTCTCTACCCCGCAGCTGCACTGAATCAATATTGGCTCGAAAGAAGTTGCAATAAAATTCTCTCACCCATGAAGTGTTCACCCTCCCCAAATCTCTGTCAACAAAGTCCAATCCTAACTCCAGAATGCGGGTGTTAATGGCACGCCTCACATCATTGGAAAGGAGTAGTTTCTTTTCAATGTTCAGATTTTTCTTCCGGAAGTCAGAGAAGCGAAGCTCACAGTAGAGGTTTGGGAATTTGATTGGATCAGTGGGTGGTAGCAACTGATTTTCCTTGTCCACCTCATTCAGCGGATTCTTAGCATAATTTGCATAGGGAGAGGGGGTAGAGTTCTTAGAGCGCTTCCTCTTTTTGGAGGTAGTGGCTATAGCCTTTCCTTTGTCTGACATTCTGAAAAATAGAGATGATACAATATAAGCAAATAGCCAAAATAGATACAAAGCACTCAAAGTAAAGCATATTCATGAAGTGAATAAAGAGAGGAGATTTCTTGAAATGCAAGCAACAAAATTCAGAATTCAAATTATACTTCAAACCAAGAAATCAACCCACATTTGCACATTACTTGTTCAACAAGTCTAAGAAACACCATATCCAAAATAATGATCAAAGAGTTAGGTTGAGAACCAAAAGAAGTTAGTTGGTTAAACAGATTAGAGTTAGAAATCAGTTTGAAAATCAGTGATATGGTGGTTACTAGCTCAATTCAAAAGAGAATGCACAAAATAGGAATGTAAGCATGTTCACAATCATGAAATGCATCAAGTCATTGATGATGAAATATGGTGTAACTAGAAAGCAACTAATATGGAACAGACCATCAATCAATGCAAGAATCACTAGAGTTATGTGAATTGGTGTTGGTACATGAGACATAAAAACACCACAAGCACTTTAAGAGAAAATTTTATTCAAGTGCAGCTTGAATCTAAAAAAATGTTTTGTCTCAAGCTGCACTTGACACAAAAACACCACAAGCACTTAACCGGGGAACTCTCTTTTAGTTCTGATTTTTCTTTCAGTTACTCTCAGACAGTGGTGCTCAAAAACTTTGGTATACTCTGTTAAATGCACGTGATCTCGACTCTTAGTGCTCTATCTCAAGGATTACTTGACACATTTACAGCACAAGCATATGACTAGGAAAACAACTCTTTGAGCTTTTAATCATATTTGACCTTCCTAGTCATTGATGCTCAGAGTCTTGGACTTCGCTTTTCTTTATTTTCTTTTTGCTGTTTCTTTTGCTTCAAGGATTAAGCTTTTATTTACTTCAGAGAGTTCATCATAGTTCTCTAAATTCTTGTTCCTCATGCATCAACATCCTTTGATTCAAATTCAAATATGCACTGTTCATATCATACATTCAGAATCATAGATAATACCACCACATTTAAGTAAATAAGACTACTCTTCAATCTAAACTCAATTTCTCATGCAATACATCACTTCTTTTTCTTTTTCTTTTTAGATTCAAGCTCATTGAGCGGTACATGAGACATCTCTTCAATTAAAAGATAAATAACTGAAATTTAAAAATAAAAAAATTAAACTAGAACCTAGGACTCAAAATTTCTAAAGATCATGCAGACATTCAAGTAAAATAGCAGAAAATAGGAATATAGCATAATTAGAACAGAAGAAAATATAGAATGAAAGGAACTCAACCACCTCAGTTATCCTAGTGGCCGTCTCATTCTTCAGGTTGTACTCCTCCGTGAAGATAATTCGCCTCACTTTGGTGCCATTAAAATAAACAGAAATGCCACAAGTGAAGCGACAACACCAAACTTAAAAGTTTGCTTGTCCTCAAGCAAAGAAAAACTGAAAACAAGGAGGGACATAAAAAGTGCACAGATGAGTACAAACAAAAATTATTACAAAAGAAGAAGAAAATGATAAAAGGATAAGAGAATTTAAAATTAATTAAAATATTTTTTTTAGATATATATATTTTTTTTGTTTTTATTATATATATATATATGGGTAGTTACGTTGCTATAGGGAGGTTTGCTTTAGTTAATGGGTATATATGGGGAAGGGAATCTAATCAGGGGGTGGGGACCAAATCAAATTGATTTGGTATGGAATAAAATGTGATTTGGTTTTAACTAAGACAAGAAGAACAAGCTGGCGCCTAACTGGATGGAGTTGGAGTTAGGCACCAGGCCTCCCGCATTGCATGCTTCATCTTGCACCTAACTTGTTGAAATCCAAGTTAGGCGTGAACAACTCGCCTCTCTTTTTTTTTTGTTGAATGGCGCCTAACTTCATTGGTGGCAAGTTAGGCGCCACCCTAGCAGAGACAATTCATGAAGTGTGCGTATCATATGGCACCTAACTTGACAAATCCAAGTTAGGCGCCGCCCCTCCAAAGACATTTGGCCAAGTTAGTATCAAATGTGGCGCCTAACTTCATATTCTCAAGTTAGGCACCACCCAGTCCGAATCCAACTCCTCCAAGGTGTCCGAAATTCCTTCTAATTGCATCTGTTCCTATTTTTAACATTCTGCATGACCAAAATACATGTAAAACAAAGGAAAAGCAGTAGAAACTCAAACAAAATAAATAAATAAATAAATAAATAAATAAATAAATAAATAAATAAATAAATAAATAAATAAATAAATAAATAAAATCAAAGTAAAAATCAAACTTAAGGATACAAAAACATCAGATTGCCTCCCGACAAGTGCTTCTTTACCGTCACTAGCTTGACGGTCAGCTCCTCTAAGGAGGTGGGTGATCATAGGGGATTAGCTCTTCACCCTTCACTGTGAACTTCTTTCCTGTGCTCTCATGGATTAACTCTATATGATCAAGAGACAGGATCCTGTTCACTATATGAGGAAGGATTGTGCATGTAGTGGGAATCTTTTTATTTCTCCATCCCCTGGGTACTTTCTTCTTTTTGAGAACCTTCTCCTTGGTGGATGATGCATTCCCGACACCAAACTTAAGTTTGATGTCATGGGAAATTTTGTTGATTGTCACCAAAGAAAGTTTGAGCTGCAAATCCTGTGGTGCATCATCAGAGAGTTCTTGAAGGTTTAGATCAATAAGCTCAGTCTGCATGCAACTCTCTTCTTCACCTGCTGAATGCATATCTTTGAAGACATAAAAGACCAGTTGCTCATCATGCACTCTAAGCACTAATTCACCTACTTCTACATCAATTAGAGCTCTTCCAGTGGCTAGGAATGGCCTTTCTAGAATTATAGAGGCATTCTCATCCTCCCCCATGTCAAGAATCACAAAATCTGCTGAGAGGAAGAACTTACCCATTTTGACCAAGATATTCTCCACTAATCCATATGCAGGCTTTAGAGATTTGTCTTCCATCTGTAATGCTATCCTTGTGGGTTGTGCCTCTTGGATTTGCAACTTCTTCATCACAGACAAGGGAATTAGATTTATGCTTGCACCCAGATCACATAGGGCTTTCTCAAAGGTGGTGCTCCCAATGGTACATGGAATTTGAAAGCTCCCTGGATCTGGCATCTTTCTTGGCAAGTTATTCTGAATTATGGCACTACATTCCTTAGTCAAGACCACTGTCTCATCTCCCTTTAAAGGCTTCTTCTTTGACAACAACTCCTTCATAAACTTGACATAGAGAAGCATTTGCTCCAAAACCTCAGCAAAAGGAATATTAATTTGTAACTTTCTGAAAACTTCCAAAAACTTTGAAAACTGCTTGTCCTTGGTCTCCTTTTGAAGTCTCTAAGGATATGGTATCTCAGGCTTGTATTCAGGAGCTTTAGGTAATGTTGGATGTGTGTCAAGAGTGACTGGAAAAGGATTGTCTGCACACCTAGGAGGGGCGTGTACTACTGTGTCTTCAGTCTGCTTTGGAGCTTCTTTTTCAACCGGCTCCTCAGTAACTTGTGCTTTCGTACTTGCCACTTGTCCAATTATCAAGGTGATAGCCTTGCACTCCTCTCTTGGATTTGGAATTGTGTTACCAGGAAGGCTATTAGTGGTCCTCTGATCAATTTCATTAACTTTTGTGGCTAATTGACCCATCTGAATCTCCAAGTTCTTGATTAATGCTCTGGTTTCCTGTATAAAACTCCCCATTAGTGCTTTCAAATCAGTGTTCTTCTGTGATTGAGAATTTGCTTGCTGAGGTGGTTGTTGTTGAGATGACTGAAACTAGCGGTTATTAAAATTATTCCGTTGAAAACCGCCCTGAGAATTATTATTAAAATTCTGTGGCCTCTGAGGTTGCTCTTTCCACCCTAAATTTGGGTGATTTCTCCACCCTTGATTATAGATCTTGGCATATGGATCAGTATTGGGGTTTCTAGGACCATTTCTCATATAGTTGACCTGCTCAGAGGTAAATTGAGCATAGTCATAGTTCTCACCTTGCATGAAGCTACCATTCATGTCATAAGGAGCCTCTTGAGGGGCATTCTGAGTACTAACAGCTGAAACCTGCATCCTACTCAAGTGTTGAGTAAGCATATTAATCTGTTGAGACATAACTTTGTTCTGAGAGAGAATCGCATCCAAGGTCTCCACTTCCAAAATGCCTTTCTTTTGAGGAGTCCCAGAGTTCACAAGATTCCTATTAGAGGAGTAAAGATATTGGTTGTTAGTAACCAATTCAATAAGCTCAGTAGTCTCTTCTGCTATTTTCTTCATGTGCAATGAACCACCTGCAGAATTATCTAAACACATTTTGGACATTTCACAGAGGCCCTCATAAAAGATCTCCAGCTAGGTCCATTTAGAAAACATGTCAGGGGGCATTGCCTGGTTAGCAGCTTGTACCTCTCACAGACTTCATAAAGGGTCTCACAATCTCTCTGCTTGAAGGTCTGAATATCCACCCTTAGCTTAGTCAGCTTCTGTGGTGCAAAGAATTTGGACAAAAATCCAGTGACTACATTATCCCAAGTGTTCAGGCTCTCCTTGGGCTGAGAATCTAGCCACAGCTTTGCTCTATCCCTCACAGCAAATAGAAAGAGCATGAGCTTGTAAACCTCAAGATTCACTCTATTTGTTTTTACAGTGTCACAAATCTGCAGAAAGTTAGAGATAAATTGATTTAGATCTTCCTGCGGGAGTTCGTGATACTGACAATTTTGCTGCACTAGAGTGACTAACTGAGACTTTAGCTCAGTTGTTTGCAGCTATAGGAGGCACCATAATACTATTCCCATAAGATCTGGATTGGGGGAAGTGTATGAGCCAAGCACTCTTCTAGGTTATTCATTCTCATTCGGATTTGCCACATTGGCATTAACAGCACGATTATGATCCATAGTGGACTTTGCAGCTTCCTTTTCAAAGGTCTCACTTAGATTTTCACTAGCCTTATAAAGTCTAGCTTGTTGCAAGCGCCCCTTGAAGGTCCTCTCAGGTTTAGGATCAAAATAAAGAAGGGGCTCTTTATCGATGTTCCTGCTTATAAACAAACAGAAAACAAAGGAAAGTGGGAACCTCTATGTCAGAGTGCAGAGAATTCCTAATGAGATAACCCGTGTAAAAGAAATAAAATAAAATAAACTAAACAACTAAAGCAGAACAATTCAAAAATCACTAAACAGAAATTGGGAAAAATTTTTTTTTTCGAAAATTAAAAAATAAAAATAAATAGAAAAATCAAATAAAATACTAGGGGACACCAAACTTAACTTCAGAAATTAAGAAACCTTAATTGATGCAGAATTCAAAAATTAAAGCAAAAAAAC
This sequence comes from Arachis hypogaea, assembly GCF_003086295.3. NCBI lineage: Eukaryota > Viridiplantae > Streptophyta > Magnoliopsida > Fabales > Fabaceae > Arachis > Arachis hypogaea. The sequence goes on along the minus strand of NC_092051.1, from coordinate 33,860,501 downwards.
AATTAGAACTAATAAAATAGAAAAATAAAAATAAAAGTAAAAATAATGCAAGGAACAAACGAAACTAAAGTGAAAAAAATAAAAAAAAAAGAACTATAAAAATAAAAGACACATAAAACAACAGGATAAATAAATAATTTTAATAACTAATAACGAAAATGAAAATTAAAAAGGAAAGTAAAAGAAACGAATACAGGGGGCTGGGTGAACGAAAAGCAAGAAAAAAAATAAAGGTAAAGAATGAAAAATAAAAATTAATAATACTAAAATAAAACTAATTAGAAGAAAAATTATCTAATCTAAGCAATTAAACAACTGGTAGTTGTCAATCACAGTCAATCCCTGGCAACGGCGCCAAAAACTTGTGCGGAATTTATAATCCACAAACGAACCGGCAAGTGCACCGGGTCATACCAAGTAGTACCTCAAGTGAATGAGGGTCGATCCCACGAGGATTGATGGACTAAGCAACAATAATTGCATGATTTACTTAGTTAGACAAGCAGAAAAGACCATTTGGGTCTCAAATGCATTAAATAGTAAATTTCAGAAAATTAATAAAGCAAGCAGTAAACTGGTGTGAAGAATATATGAGTAAAACAGTTAAGGTTTCAGAGATGTTTATTTTTCGGATTAACTTTTCACACCAGCTACTTTAATTATGCAAGATTCAATTCATGGCAAACTATAGGTGACTAAATCCTAATTCCTTAGACCTTTTTAGTCTCCTCTAACCTTCATCAACCACCAATTCCTTGGTCACTTGATTCCAATTAGAGGGTTAAGTTCAAATCTAGTTTATGTGCCATAGAAACCCTAATTATCCAAACATAAGAGGATTATATGTCACGTATCCTGTAAAGTCCAGATAATTTGTGATTTAGGAGAATTTGTTTTCAAGCTGTTGTTAAGGTAAAGAGCTTTTCCAAGTTTTACAAGAACTCAAATAGAATAAGGGTCATACTTCCGTTCCACCCAGATTCATAAGATAAAGAACGAAAACAATTCTTAAAATTGAAATCAGTACATGAATTAAAATAGAAAAGTAATAGTATCAATCCATACAATAAACAGAGCTCCTAACCTTAACAGTGGAGGTTTAGTTGCTCATGATTCAGAGAGAAAACTAGGGTTCTGTAAAACTATAAAGTGCGAAATGAGGTAAGAGAGAAGAGAAGAGCCCGAAGGGATAATTCTTTTCCCTTTTATATCTAATCCTAATTAATGTAAAATATATTTTCTAAAACTAAATAATATATTTTCCTATTTGTAATAAAAATAAAAGTTTTAATCAAAATTTATATAACATCTTCGCTGCTTGCTTCATCATGCGCTGGGATTTGGAGTGCGCTTTCAAGCTTTGGCGCCTAACTTCACTAGGCGTGGAGGGTGCAGCAAGTAATTGAAAGGCAAGTGCTTCTTCCAACACCTAACTTGGAGAATCCTAAGTTAGGCGCCACCAAAACCGTACAGCTGGAAAAGAAGTGTATACTATTATACATCGTTGGAATGTCTAGAAGTTATCTTTTCAATGCCACTGAAATCACATCAATTAGACCTCTATAAGTCAAGTTATTTTGTATAAGGAGGTCAGGGTTGACAGCATCATCCACTTTCTTCCTTTTCTTCTATACAATTCTGTCAAATCCATTCGAATGCTACCTAAAATAAATAGAATTGCACACAATGCAAAGTAGCATCCATTGTAGCTAAAAAGTAGTTAAATCTTGATTGAATTTACAAATTCACATGCAAATTCACTAGGAAAAGATAGAAAAGATGCTCACGCATCACACATGGAGAGATATTTTTTTCTACTTAGAAAAGGATCATGTGTCCGTACATAGGTGTGCGTACGCACAAAGAGCGAAAATGGCTGAGGTGTGCACGCACAGAGAGGTGTGAGCGCTCTCGGCAGCAGTGCTACAAATGAGTTGGCATACGCAAACATGGGTGCGTACACATAGAATGCACGAAAAGGGGTTGGTGTGCGAACGCACAAGTCTGTGCACACACACATAGGGCGAAAAAGACCGGGATGCACACGCACAAAGACGTGTGAGTGCTCCCAACAGGAGCTGCGTAAAAGGGTTGGCGTATGCATCTAGGGGTGCGTATGCACAAGTCGCAGAATTCAGTGATTGTGTGCGTATGGACAAGGGTGTGCGTATGCACACTGCCCTGTTTCTCCAAAAACTTTTGCCTCAATTCCTAAGACACTCAACTTAAGCTCAACAAAAGTTTTAACCTAAAACATCTAGAAAATCATCAACTCATGATCCATATGAAAATCAACCTATCTTTGTTCAAAATTAAACTAATCCTAAGCTAACCAAGAGAAACAAAAATGCAATTAAGTCAAATTATAAACAAAGAGAAGGGTTAGAACGATGTTACCATGGTGGAGTGTCTCCCACTTAGCACTTTGGTTTAACATCCTTAAGTTGGACGTGCATAAATTCAATGATCACTACTTGAAGCCTCTCCAAGGAGGAAAATCTCTAACTCCTTGGCATGCTTAGCTTGTGTGTGCTCCAATAACTTAGGCTCCTTGACAACTTTTTCTTCCTCTTGACCGACATTAAACTCAATCATTTTCTCTTCAATTAGATCACACCTAAAGATAGAATATACTTCATGGAGTGGTTTCTTGGCTCCATCCAAGGTGAATTTCACCACTTTCCCTTCAACTTCAAATGAATAAGCTCCTGAAAAGGCATCCAACTTGAATCTAGATGTCTTCAAAAACGGCCGCCCAAAGAGGATGGAAGATGGGTTATCCGAATCAATTGGAGGTGTCTCCAAAATGTGAAAGTCCACCAAAAATAGCAATTCTTGAATATTCACCAACATATTCTCCGCAATTCCCACAACCAACATAATACTCTTGTCCACCAACACAAATCTTGCTCCGGACCACTTTAAGGGCGACAAATTCAACTTTTCATAGATAGGGAGAGGCATGATGCTCACACAAGCTCCCAAGTCACACATGCAATCCATGAACTTCATTCCACCAATCACACAAGTCACCAAGTAAGGGCTGGGATCACTATACTTTTTTAGAATAAGAGAAGAAATAGAGTCATTTACCGGACTCTTGCCTAGCTCACCAATTTTCTCCTTGTGAGTGCAAACATCCTTCAGAAATTTGGCATATTTTGGAACTTGTTGGATGGCTTGAAAAAGAGGAACGATAACCTCCACATTCTTGAAAATTTCCACCACATTAAGGTCAAAGTCCTCATGCTTCTTGGCCTTTTTAGCCACCGACAGAAAAGGAATTGGTATAGGCTCCTCAAGGGGATTTTTTCTTTTGGGCTCTTTGACCTTCAATGGATCCTCCTCTTCTCTTGCAACGTCTTCCTTTTCTCTCCCATTCAATTCTATCTCCTCTTCGATTTTTTCATTGTGGGTTTCCTTGCTTATACTTGTAGGCTTAAGACCAATTTCATCCAATTTTGTACCACTCCTTAGGGTGATTGAATTAATGCTTCCCTTGGAGTTTGGTTGAGGTTGAGAAGGTAGGCCACTCGAGGTAGAAGCTTGAGGGGTGTTGTGATTGTTGGAAGGAGATAGAGTCAACTGGGATAAGACTTCGGCAATGGTTGCCATGTAGGTTTCTTGCTTCTTGTGGAACTCCAGTTGCTCTTGTATGAAGCTTTGAAGTGCGTCATTCATATAAGGTTGATTTGAAGAGGATGGTTGATTATTTTGGTGAAGTGTAGGCCTAGTGTGCAGTGGTTGATATCTTGCTTGAGGTTGGGAGTGTGATTATTGATTAGGTTGTGGGTGGGGTGGGCTTTGTGGTTGATTTGATTAGTAGTGGGGTTGAGGTGGTTGTTGGTAAGGTTGTTGGCCTTGAGAGGGTTGGTGATAGTAAGCTTGTTGAGTTGAAAAAGGTTGAGCTTGAGAGGATTAATTCCTCCTTTGATTTGAGTTGTCTCTCCACCCTTGACATTGGTTTCCTCCATAATGGTAAGATCCTTGATTGCCTTGATTGAAATTGGACCTTTGTGGATAGGGATTTGCCACCGTCAATGTGTTATCTTCTTGGATTTGGGGGCATTCGTCGGTGTAGTGACCATTGCAAGCACAAATACCACAAGATCTAGAAGACCCTTCAATCCTAGGAGGTTGAGGTGGAGCAAGTAACATTGGTGAAATTTGTTGACTTTGAGTGATTTTTCTTAACAAAACCGTTGTTTCACCAATTGTCTTAGTCAAGATAGCATCACCGGAAGGTGAGACTTCACTGATAGCCTTTGGTTGGGGGATTTTTTGCCCTTAGATGTTGAGTTGAATCCGCCAAATCTGCAATGATATCCCAAGCTTCTTCTGCTGTCTTGTTTTTAGTGAGAGATCCTCCACTTGATGCATCAATAAGTAGCTTGTCTTGAGGGACCAAGCATTGGCAAAATTAGCTTATGAGCACCAATTCATCAATGCGGTGGTGAGGACAAGACTTCAAAACTTCTTGAATCTCTCTCAATATTCATAAAGGGTTTTTTCATCTCTTTGCATGATGCATGAGATTTCTTTCCTTAAACGATCTGTCTTTTGAGGTGGAAAGAACTTTTCAAGGAACTCCTTGCACAACAAATTCCAATTAGTTATCACTTCATCAGATTGAGTGTAAAACCATTCTTTTGTCTTTCCCTCCAAAGAGAAAGGGAAAGCAAAAACCATTACGGATATTTCATCCGAGCCATGCCTTCTTGTGGTTTAGCACAGAACTTGAAAATCTTTCAAGTGCTTGAGGGGATCTTCACCCGGCAAACCATGATACTTTGGAAGCAAGTTGATCAAACCCGTCTTGAGTTCAAATTTCTCATCTAAATCTGGGTACCGAACTTGTATGGTGATGAGAGGGACTTTTGTGTGGTTTAGAATTCACAAATGGATTTTCGTTGCAAGTATAGTTTCTAAACCAACAATAATCCTTTCATGCAAAAATTTGTTTGTCACTAAAACAAACCCCTAAAATCTATAAACCGAAGTATTGAACCTCGGGTCGTTCTCCCTAGGAATTACAATAAAGTGTTCTTGTTATTGGTTATGAGGTATGTTTTGGGATTTTTGATAAGAAACAAGAAAAGTAAATGGTAAAGGAAATAAACTAACAACTAAAAAGGCCTTGGCAAGGGTTGGTGGTCAAGGATCTCTATCCTAATCACTAACCATAACATGAGAATTGGCAAGGATCAATCCCACTAAGTTAACTCCTAAATAATAGTAAAGGAAAGTCAAGTGAGCTATATCAATCAAAGTCCATAAGTCCTAGTTCTCCACCAAATCAATTAGTGAGATCTAGAGTTAATGGCTCCCAATCATCAATCACTTGGACATTAGTAACTCAAGAGTCCCTAAGTTACCTTCCCAAGCCAAGAGCACTAAAATATACTCTAAAATCCAACCAAGCATTTCATCAAACACTTGGAAGGTACAAAATAAAAGCATAGTAAATTGCAAGAATTAAAGGAATCTATAACTACAAAAGTAAAAGATTAACAATAGGAAGGCAAAACAATAGAGAAGTAAACTCATAACTAAAAGAAGCATTTTAACAAACACATAGAAGGCAATATAAGTAAACAACATAAATTGCAAGAATTAAAGAGAGATCTAACTAGAATAGCAAGGAACCAACAATAGAAAAGGAAAACAATCATGAAACAATAAAGAACTTACCAATTGCATTGAAGAAGAAATGTAGATCTACAAAAGAAAGTTCATAAGCTAAAACTAACAATGCAAAGGAATTACAAGAGAAGTACAATGCTACAATTACAAGAGAAAAATTAAGGATGAAAGAGGAAAATTAAGAGAGAAGAAGAAGAAGTAGATCTAGATCTAAACCTAATCCTAATTCTAATCCTAGAGAGAAGTGAGAGCTTCTCTCTCTAAAACTAACTTTTCCTCTAAAAATTAAACTAAACTAAACTAATGTGTGAAATTATGTTAATTCTCCTTCAATCCTTGGCTTAAATAGCATCCGAAATGAGTTGGATTGGGCCCACAAGGCTTCTAAAATCGCTGGCCATGAGTTGCATTAAGTGAATTGTGTGCATCCATCGATGCGTACGCGTACCATGCGCGTGCGCGTCCTTATGCGAAATGCAACCATGAAAAATCTTATATCATTTCGAAGCCCCGGATGTTAGCTTTCCAACGCAACTGGAACCGCATCATTTGGACCACTATAGCTCAGGTTATGGTCAATTAAGTGCGAAGAGGTCGGCTTGACAACTTTTGCGATTCCTTCATTTCTTCATGAGTTCTCCATTTTTACATGCTTTTCCTTCATTCCCTTGATCCAATCTTTGCCTCCCAAATCTAAAATCACTTAACAAACATATCAAGGCATCTAATGGAATCAAGGTGAATTAAATTTAGCTATTTTGAGTCCTAAAAGCATGTTTTCACTCTTAAGCACAATTAAAGGAGAAGTTATAAAACCATACTATTTCATTGAATAAATGTGAGGAAAGGTTATCAAAATGCTCTAAATTCATCACAAGATAAACCCTACAAATGGGATTTATCATATGGGTTGCAAAGTGATGTCTGGAGCTCCGGCCTCCTTGAGAGTGACTCTCTGAGGTGGTGCCGCCATGTTGTTGTCACCTAATTCACTCACAGAAATTTCAACACTTCCAACAGAAGTATACAAGGTTCACTCGTTTAATGAAGAATGAGAATCATGGTTAGAAAGCGATTGTGAATCGGTTCGCTCTTCAAGAGAATCTGATTCACTATGCACAAAAGCTAACCGGCGCCGAGCATGCCTAAGATGAGTTAAAGTCATTCAACTAAGCTCGGGTCTGGAAGTGACTATGTCATTCAAATAAGAAATCACAGAAATCATGCAATTATCAAAAGCAAAGCAAGAGTAAGAGGGTAAATAAAAATGATCTAATAGTCAATGACTACCAAAACTATCTAAATAAAAGTACTAGCTACCAATTAGTGTCAAGTGACAAACAAAAATCAAGTATTCACACTATTTACATATTCACAACAACCAAAATTATAGCACTCATTGCACTTAATTCCCTGGCAACGACACCAAAAACTTGGTGCTAGCCGGATCGTTGGTTAGGAATTTTCTCAAGAAATAGGATCGGCATTGCACGTATAGTCCCAACCGACAAGGCGACCCTCGACCAAAGTTTTGATTAAAGATGTCACAATTCAATTCACAATAACTGGGAGTAAAATTCTGAGATATCTTCCCAAGGAACCAGTGACCATAAATGTACAAGTTTGGTTGTGAAATCGAGGGAGTTTTCAATAATGAAGCAATCAATTAAGAAATAAAAGAACACTCAAAATTGCAACTAATGAACTAATAAACGAATTAAATAACTATCTATGTAATATAGACAAGTAAATCTTTAAAATGATTGAAGTATGATTCAAAGCATAAATGGAAGCCTTGGCTTGGGTTAAGTTAGGGAATCACTTCCTTGTCATAACCACAACTATGATAATTATGATGGATTAATCTCTCCTAGTTAACCCTTAACATTGAAGAGTAAGTCAAGTGAGCATAGTTGTTCTTAATCCACAAATCCTAGCTAACTTACTAATTGCCTTAGTAAAAAGCTAGCGTTAGTGGAAACAAGAACAATTAACAATCCAAGAATTATCACTAAATGTTGGACACTATGACTCTAGTATCTCATATACTCATTTTTTCCATGCCAAGGAGTGGAAATTTACTTCATAATCAAAATTGACATTTCCACAAACACTTAGTGGGCATAATCATAAAATATGGCAAAATTGGAAAAATACTTGAAACTATGAGCAATAAATGATCAAAATCAACAATGATAACTCAAACAAACATATAATAACTGAAGGGGGCGGAAGTCAGCCAATTAAGAAATCAATATAGAAATACGTTACGAGTATAGTTCTTAACCAGCGAAAATCTGCTCATCAATTTAGAAAGGTTGTCACAAAATTAGAATAAAAATACTGGGAGTATGAGTCCCAGGTCATCTCCTAACGAGTTGACAAAAAGGATGCTATCTTATTAATCAGGAGTTTTTCGAGAAATTTGAGAGTTGAATGACATAAAATAAATAATTGTAAATTAAAAGAGAATTATATATTTTAATTAAAAAGCCTTGACTAAGGGAATGATTAATTGGAAGTTCCATCCTTGTTGGAATTCTCTCAAGTGCAGTATAAAGAGGTTGTTATTTTCACTTAGTTAACCCTTACTAAATAAAGGAAAGTCAAGTGATTAAGCTAACTCTTATTCGCAAATCCTAGTCCTCTCCCTTGGGAAGGTCTAGCGTTAGTAAATAAAGAATTAGCCAACAACTTCCAATTTAACTAATCACTTGAGCATTCCAACTCAAGTATCTCCTTTTAATCAACCCCCATGTCAAGTATGGAATCTACTCCATTGACATGAAAATTAGTTGCATAGAATTAAATAGGGAATAAAAGAAAGACATGATAGACAATAACTACAATTTAATTAAAAGTAAAAGTAATCCTTTGCATTAATAAATTCTAAAAATAATCCAATTGTAACTCTAAACAAGAATTAAGAATATGGAATAGTAATGGAATAAGGAAACAAACTAGAATAATATCTTCAACGGAGGTAATGACTCTTCAATATCTAAAGCAAAGCCTAAAACTAAAAATATGAATGTAAAAGAAAACCTAGAGGAAGAGTAATTTCTCTCTAGATTCAGATCTAAAAACTAAAACTACGCTAATGAAAATGTGTGTTGAGTCTCTGCTCGTTCCCTGACTCTAGTCTGTGTTTCTGGGCTGAAAACTGGGTCAAAACTCGGCCTGAAATTGCCCCCAGCATTTTCTGTTATTTCTACAGATTGCGCATGTCACGCGTACGTGTCGCTGTTTTTCTTGGCGTGTCACGCGTACGCGTCAAGCACGCACATGCGTCTTCTAGAAGAACTCCAATCCACGCGTACGCGTCAGGCACGCACACGCATTGCTGCAAATTTCTCCATGTGTCGCGCACGCGTGAGCCATGCGTGCGCGTCGATGCTCGCTGGTTATCTCCTTAGTTTCTTGTGTTCCTTCCATTTTTGCAAGCTTCCTCTCCATTCCCTAAGCCATTCCTACCCTATAAAGCCTGAAACACTTAACACACGGATCACGGCATCGAATGGTATAAAGGAGAATTAAAATACACAAATTAAATACTCTAGGAAGCAAGTTTTCAATTATGGAACAAAACTAGGAAGGAATTGTAAAATCATGCAAATCATATGAATAAGTGGGCAGGGACTTGATGAAACCACTCAATTGAACACAAGATAAACCATAAAATAGTGGTTTATCAACCTCCCCATACTTAAACATTAGCATGTCCTCATGCTTAACTCAAGGAGATTAAAAGACTAAATAAGGGAAAGTCAGACTCATGAAATGCAACCTATGTATGAATGCAACTATATGCTAAGATGAATCTTCTACTTGGTTAAAAGTAAATAAGTTCTTCAAGATAAACATAAATCAGATATCACTAATTAAAATCATACAGTAAAGACAAGTAAACTTGTAAGAAGACAGCTCATGAAAGCAGGAAACATAGAATCAAGCATTGAACCCTCACTGATGGTGTATGTGCTCTCTAGTCACTCAAGTGTATAGGGTAATCCACTCTAGTCTTCTCTAATCATGCTTTCTAAACTTTGTTCTTCACCTAACCAATCAACAAATATTTAATGTACCGATGCAAACATCATGAGGTCTTTTCAAGGTTGTAATGGGGCTAAGGTAAAGGTGATGGTATATATATGGCTAAGTGAGCTATAAATTGAATCCTTGATTAACCTAAGTTCTTACCTATATATACTCTATATTCTTCTTAAATCATGCCTAGCTACCCAAAATTTCCATTTTTGCATCTCATACTCATGCATCAACTTTTCTTTAATTTTATCACATATGCATTGATTTTTCATTAGCTTAACATTGGGGTAATTTTGTCCCCTTATTTATTTATCTATTGAAAATATATATATATATATATATATATATAGAGAGAGAGAGAGAGAGAGAGAGAGAGAAAAGCAAACATAACTTATCAATGCACATGAATTTTTAATTTTTTTGGTCTCACATGAGTAGGTACCCAAATTCCTAATATTTTATCATAACACATTCCCTTATTAACCCATGTTCCCACAGTTTTCCACACTTAGTTAGTACACAATCTCTATCTTAAGCTAACCAAAGATTCAATTTGGGGTATTTACTTTGTTTTTCTGCTTAAGGCTAGTGATGTGGTAAAATATAGAACAAATGGGGATTAAAAGGCTCAAAGGGGCTAACAAAGGTGATTTTAAAAGGGTAGGCTTATTTGGGATAAGTGAGCAAAAATAATTAATGGCCTCAATCATATGCATGCATATATGGTGCACGAAATTGTGATCCCTGGTAATGGCTCCAAAAACTTTGTGCTCTAATCTTAATTCATAATTTGTCACAACTTCGATACAACTAACCAGCAAGTGCACTGGGTCGTCCAAGTAATACAACCTTACGTGAGTAAGGGTCGATCCCACGGAGATTGTTGGTATGAAGCAAGCTATGGTCATCTTGTAAATCTCAGTCAAGCGGATATCAAATGGTTATGGAGTTTTCGAATAATAATAATAAATAAACAGAAAATAAAGATAGAAATACTTATGTAAATCATTGGTAAGAATTTCAGATAAGCGTATAGAGATGCTTTCGTTCCTCTGAACCTTTGCTTTCCTGCTGTCTTCATCCAATCATTCCTATTCCTTTCCATGGAAAGCTTTCTGTAAGGCATCACCGTTGTCAATGGCTACATCCCATCCTCTCTGTGAAAAAGGTCCAAATGCTCTATCACGGCACGGCTAATCATCTGGAGGTTCTCGATCATACTGGAATAGGATTCACCCTCCTTTTGCGTCTGTCACTACGCCCAGCACTCGCGAGTTTGAAGTTCGTCACAGCCATCCCTTCCCAGATCCTACTCGGAATACCACAGACAAGGTTTAGACTTTCCGGATCTCAGGAATGGCCATCCATGGGTTCTAACTTATACCACAAAGATTCTAATATCTCGGACTCGGTTCCCTGTATTAGATATCCAAGAGATATCCATTCAATCTAAGGTAGAACGGAAGTGGTTGTCAGGCACGCGTTCATAAGTTGAGAATGATGATGACTGTCACGATCATCACATCCATCATATTGAAGTGCGAATGAATATCTTAGAAGCGGAATAAGTTGAATTGAATAGAAAAACAGTAGTACTTTGCATTAATCCTTGAGGAACAGCAGAGCTCCACACCTTAATCTATGGTGTGTAGAAACTCTACCGTTGAAAAATACATAAGTGAAAGGTTCAGGTATGGCCGAATGGCCAGCCCCCATGATCTAAGAACTAAACGTCCCAAGATGTCTAATACAATAGTAAAAAGTCCTATTTATACTAAACTAGTTACTAGGGTTTACAGAAGTAAGTAATTGATGCAGAAATCCACTTCCGGGACCCACTTGGTGTGTGCTTGGGCTGAGCTTGAAGTTTACACGTGGAGAGGTCATTCTTGGAGTTGAACGCCAGTTTGTAACGTGTTTCTGGCATTGAACTCCACTTTGCAACTTGTTTCTGGCGTTTAACTCCAGACTGCAGCGTAGAACTGGCGTTCAACGCCCTTTTGCATCATCTAAACTCGAGCAAAGTATGAACTATTATATATTGCTGGAAAGCCCTGGATTTCTACTTTCCAAAGACGTTGAGAGTGTGCCATTTGGAGTTCTGTAGCTCCAGAAAATCCACTTTGAGTGCACGGAGGTCAGAATCCAACAGCATCAGCAGTCCTTCTTCAACCTCTGAATCTGATTTTTGCTCAAGTCCCTCAATTTCAGCCAGAAAATATCTGAAATCACAGAAAAACACACAAACTCATAGTAAAGTCCAGAAATGTGAATTTAACATAAAAACTAATAAAAACATCCCTAAAGTAACTAGATCCTACTAAAAACATACTAAAAATAATGCCAAAAAGCGTATAAATTATCCGCTCATCAATATAACACATTAAACATTGGACATATAGAGTGGAACAAAATAAAAATTACAATCACAGAGAAGAAAACACACAAGAATAAAATGTTATGGTTAAATAGTGTAACCATGTAATTAAGCTCAATTCTCACAGGTTGTGTATTCTTAACTCAAAAATCATGTTCTAGTTTACAATCTTCAAACAAGTTTTAATTCAAAAGTTTTGATTTAAATTAGTGAAATTTTTCAAAAATAGGGTCTTAAAAAGAAACTTATTATTTTTCAACCAATTAGAACATGCATGCAAACACTTATTACTATGCAATCTATCCTATCCTAACAAAAGAAAAAATAGCTTATTGGTGTTAAGAAAAAAAAATTACCTTCGGAAGTCAGGTACTGACCGACCTCTCCACACTTAAAACTTGGCACCGTCCTCAGTGCCATCAGTCAGGAACAAAGGGGGGCTGGTAACAGCATCTCCACAGTCGGGGTTGTCACGGCTCCCTGTGCTAGTAGATGAAGTGGAGTCTGGAGTGTCTGGTTCTTCTTCAGGTGGGTGGTTGCCAACAATCAGCTCCTTGAGGTACGTGAATAGGCGCTTGTTACGGTGCTCCATTTGCTTTGCCTGCCGGTCAAGCCGGTCCAACCTCTGAAGTATCTGTAGGAGTAGTTGATTTGTTGAAGGTGCTTGTGATGTGGAAGGAGAAGGGATATCTCCGGTCAGGTCTGCGGTCCGGTTGATAGTGGTTGCTAAAGGTCTGATGTACTTCCCATTGGGGACAATCTGATCATCCTGCGAAAGTAAGGTCTTGGTGTCCCCAGCTCTGTAGGAGACTCCGGCTGCTGAGACTAGATCTGAAACCAAGGTGGGAAAGGGTAGGTTGCCCGCAATTTGTACATGTCCCATGGCGTCCCAGAGGTGTCTTGGTAGGTTGAGAGGCTGGTCTGTGGTGCACGAAATTACAATCACACTTTTGCAATTCCGTACAACTAACCAGCAAGTGCACTGGGTTGTCCAAGTAATACCTTACGTGAGTAAGGGTCGATCCCACGGAGATTGTCGGCTTGAAGCAAGCTATGGTCATCCTTGTAAATCTCAGTCAGGCGAATTAAAATGGTTTTGAGGTATTGATAATTAAAATATAATTAAAACAGAAAATAAGATAGAAATACTTATATAATTCATTGATGGGATTTCAGATAAGCGTATGGAGGTGCTTTATTACTTCTGAACCTCTGCTTTCCTACTGCCTTCTTCCAACCATGCGTTACCTCCTTCCATGGCAAGCTGTATGATCCTCTCGGATGAAAATAAATCCATCTGCTCTGTCACCGCAGGGCTAATCATCTGTCGGTTCCCGCTAGCGTCGGAATAGGACCATTGTCTTTTTGCACACTGTCACTTGCGCCCCACATTCGCAGGTTTGAAGCTCGTCACAGTCATCCCTTCCCAGATCCTACTCGGAATACCACAGACAAGATTTAGACTTTCTGGATCCTGGATCCTACTTGGATTACCATAGACAAGGTTTAGACTTTCCGGATCCCAAGAATGGCTGCCAATAATTCTAGCCTATACCACGAAGGTTCTAATCTTAGATTAGAAACCCAAGAGATACACACTCAAGCTATTGTAGATAGAACGGACGTGGTTGTCAGGCACACGCTCATAGGTGAGAATGATGATGGGTGTCACGGATCATCATAGTCATCTGGTTAAAGTGCGAGTGGATATCTTAGAGAAGAAGTAGGCATGAATTGAAGAGAAAAACAATAGTACTTGTATTAATTCATGAAGAACAACAGAGCTCCACACCTTAATCTATGGGGTGTAGAAACTCCACCGTAGAAAATACATAAGTGAAAGGTCTAGGCATGGCCGAATGGCCAGCCTCCCAAAGAGGGTTCAATCATCAAAACATGATTAAAAGATTGATAGATGAAAATACAATAGTAAAAGGTCCTATTTATAATGAACTAGTAGCCTAGGGTTTACAGAAATAAGTAAATGATGCAGAAATTCACTTCCGGGGCCCACTTGGTGTGTGCTTGGACTGAGCATTGAAGCTTTCATGTGCATAGGCTATTCTTGGAGTTAAACGCCAGCTTTGGTGCCAGTTTGGGCGTTTAACTACAATTCTGGTGCCAGTTTGGGTGTTTTACGCCAGAAATTTTAGGCTGACTTTGAACACCAGTTTGGGCTATCAAATCTCAAGAAAAGTATGGACTATTATAATGCTGGAAAGCCCAGGATGTCTACTTTCCAACGCAATTGAGAGCGCACCAATTGGACTTCTGTAGCTCTAGAAAATCCACTTCGAGTGCAAGGATGTCAGAATCCAACAGCATCTGCAGTCCTTTTTCAGCCTCTAAATTAGATTTTTGCTCAAGTCCCTCAATTTCAGCCAGAAAATACCTGAAATCACAGAAAAACACACAAACTCATAGTAAAGTCCAGAAATGTGATTTTTATTCAAAAACTAATAATTATATACTAAAAACTAACTAAATCATACTAAAAACTACCTAAAAATAATGCTAAAAAGCGTATAAATTATCCACTCATCAGTCTGTAAGGACACACCAGAGAAGAACAGCCATATCTGCAGTGAAGGAGGACTCGTGAGTGCTCGAAAAGACGTAGTGGGACATAATCTGTGCCCATACTCGAGCCTCCAAGGTGAGTGCTGAAGCCAAAATGCCCTTAGGTCGGGATCGATGGTATCCAAGGCTTTGCTCCAATCCTTCTGGAGCAGGGGAAGATCTAAAGCTTGTTGAATAGCCTCTTCAGTTATGGGGACTTACTTCTGACGGACATAGACAGACTGTAGGGTTGGCATGTGGAAATTGGAGTAGAATTCAACTACCCATGAAAGATTAACCTGCCGTGGCTGTCTTTGTAAGAACTCCCATTGTCTGCTCTCATTGCGGGGCTCAACAAACTCAACAATGTGGGTCAGAAGGATTAGTAGGTGCTCATTGTTATAGTTCCACTCAGCCAAGATGGGGAACATCTGCTCACAGTAGCGGTTAGTGAACCACGCAGTGTCCTTTGCTGGAAAGGCTTTCTCTTTTTCATCAACCTTGATGATCCTCTTGACTCGCTTTGTTGAGGGCTATACTGATGTTGAAGATGGTTCCACAGCTAGTGCTCTTTTTGTTCCTTTCCTTGCCGGTGGTTTGGGAGTAGCTTTCTCTTTACCCTTCTTGGTGGCCATCCTGAAAAGGAAAAAGGAAAGTAACATTTAAAGCTAAGGTTTAGAGCAAGGAGGAGGACAGTACAAGTGATAAGCACTGCATGGTAAAGAAAGATGTTGTTAACACATGGTCGTGACTTCATGTGATAATTTCATCAATGAAAATATAGCAAGTGCATTGATGAGCGAATAATTTATACGCTTTTTGGCATTGTTTTTAAGTAGTTTTCAGTATGTTTTAATTATTTTTAGTATATTTTTATTAGTTTTTATTCAAAATTCACATTTCTGGACTTTACTATGAGTTTATGTGTTTTTCTATGATTTTAGGTATTTTCTGGATGAAATTGAGGGACTTGAGCAAAAATCTGATTCAGAGGCTGAAAAAGGATTGCAGATGCTGTTGGATTCTGACCTCCGTGCACTCGAAATAGATTTTCTGGAGCTACCAAAACCCAATTGGCACTCTCTCAATTGCGTTGAAAAGTAGACATCCAGGGCTTTCCAGCAATATATAATTGTTCATACTTTTCCCGAGTTTTGATAACGCAAACTGGCGTTCAAACGCCAACTTTCTGCCCTATTCTGAAGTTAAACACCAGAAACAGGTTACAAACCAGAGTTAAATGCCACAAACAGGCTGCAACCTGGCGTTTAACTCCAAGAGAAGTCTCTACATGTGTAAATCTCAATGCTCAGCCCAAGCACACACCAAGTGGGCCTCGGAAGTGGATTTCTGCATCATTTACTTATCTCTGTAAACCCTAGTAACTAGTTTAGTATAAATAGGACTTTTTACTATTGTATTCGAGGTCTTGGTCATTCTGGTTCCCCCTTTGGGGCCGAAGCCAATGAATACCATTATCACTTATATATTTTCAACGGTGGAGTTTCTACACACCATAGATTAAGGTGTGGAGCTCTGCTGTTCTTCATGAATTAATGCGAAGTACTATTGTTTTTCTATTCAATTCAAGCTTATTCTTATTCCAAGATATTCACTCGCACTTCAACCTGATGAATGTGATGATCCGTGACACTCATCATCATTCTCAACTATGAACGCGTGCCTGACAACCACTTCTGTTCTATCTGCAATAGCTTGAGCGTGTATCTCTTAGCATCCCTTCCAAAAGATCGGAGTCTTCGTGGTATAAGCTAGAATTAATTGGCAGCATTCTTGAGATCCAGAAAGTCTAAACCTTGTCTGTGGTATTCTGAGTAGGATCTAGGATGGGATGACTGTGACGAGCTTCAAACTCGCGAGTGTTGGGCGTAGTGACAGACGCAAAAGGATCAATGGATCCTATTCCAACATGATCGAGAACCGACAGATGATTAGCCGTGCGGTGACAATGCATTTGGACCATTTTCACTGAGAGGACGGACGATAGCCATTGACAACGGTAATCCCCCAACATACAGCTTATCATGGAAAGGAGTATGAATGATTGAATGAAGGCAGTAGGAAAGCAGAGATTCAGAAGGAGCAAAGTATCTCCATACGCTTATCTGAAATTCTCACCAATGAATTACATAAGTATCTCTATCTTATTTTATATTTTATTTATATTTTAATTATCAAAACCTCATAACCATTTAAATATGCCTGACTGAGATTTACAAGATGACCATAGCTTGCTTCAAGCCGACAATCTCTGTAGGATTGACCCTTACTCACGTAAGGTTTATTACTTGGACGACCTAGTGCACTTGCTGGTTAGTTGTGCGAAGTTGTGAAGAAGAATTGAGATTATGATTGTGCGAACCAAGTTTTTGGCGCCATTGAGATCACAATTTCGTGCACCATGCATGTTATGGCAAGTAGATGCAAGATGTTTATTGGCATGCCGGCAAAGACATGGTAGCATAGATCAAGCATCAAAAGTTAAAATGTATTATCACTCATAACAAACTGACCATCACGTTTGTATTGACAATTATATTCAATTAATAAAATATTTAAGGGATTTTATGAAAAACAGGCATTAGAGTAGAAGGATAGAGTAATTATAAATGCACAATGCCATACGGGATTTTTCACAAACACTTAGTATGCATGGTAGATATATTATTGAAAGTATTAAATTTGAACATGCAAACAACCCAAAAATAATTATTGATAATTGTCAAACAACTCCTTAATAATCCACAAGCAATTATAGAAGAAAATAATCACCCAATTAAATTTCTAACACCAAGTAAACAGGATGTAAAAAGAAAAGAAAGACAAAGAAAACATAGATAATAAAATTAAAAAGAAAAAGAAGAAGAAAACATAAATAAAAATAATAATGGAAAAGAAAAAAGGGAAAAAGAAAAGAACCTTGATGAAGAAGATGAAGAGGGAGAGAGAAAGTAGTAAAGAAGAAAAGAATAAAGAAGAAGGAATGGAGAAGAAAGAAGAAAGAATGATAATAGAAAGATAATTAGGATTGGGGGGGTGGGAGATTTGAAATCAGGCGCTGAGGTGGATTAGCTGTGTGTCGCTTGCGATGCGTACGCGTGCATCACGCGTTCGTGCGAGTTGCTCTATTTTCAAGTGACGCGTACACGTGGGGGACGCGTACGCGTGACTCGAATTGTGCTATTGGCATGGAGGCAGCCTCGCGCACGCACAACTCTCTGTTTCAATACGCACATTGCCAAAATATAGGGCGACGCGTGCGCGTCAGGGACGCGCACGCGTGAATGGCCTAAATTGGAAAAATGATGCGTACGCGTGAGGGACACATACGCGTGATGGGGTTTGTGCTTCTAGCACAATTCCAGCCCACACCATCATAACTCTCTGGCCATACACTTATTTACGCCGATTTGCAGGGCCACGCGTACGCGTGGGTGACGCACACGTGTGGAGGGCTGATTTTGCAAGCGATGCGTACGCGTCAGGGACGCATACACGTGGGCGTGTTTGTGCCTAAAGCACACCTCCAGCCATGCTCCCGCGTAACTCTCTATTTCATTCTTCTTCGTTTCGCATGCACTTATGACGCGTACGCGTCAGCGACACCTGCGCGTTGCGTGAAAATATTTTTTTTATGCAGAATGCAGATGCAAATGCAGACTATATGCAGAGATTATGAGAAGAGTCATTAAGAAAAATAAAGTAGACTAAATTAAAATAAAACTAAGACTGAAACGGAACAATCATACCATGGTGGGTTGTCTCCCACCTAGCACTTTACTTTTACATCCTTAAGTTGGACGGTCTTCAAGCTCATTCTGCTTCTATTGGTGGGTCCTCCAAGAGGAAGACCTCTAGCTCTTTGTGTTCCTTCATCTTCTCACCATGATAAAGCTTTAGGCGATGTCCATTGACCTTGATGCAATTGGAACTTGAAGGATGACGCAGGTGGAAGACTCCATATGGCTCTGCTTTCTCTACCCTGTAGGGACCTTCCCATCTGGATCTCAGCTTACCTGGCATGAGTCTCAGCCTGGAGTTGTAAAGGAGAACCAGATCTCCCAGTCTGAACTCTCTTCTTTTGATATGCTTGTCATGCACGGCCTTCACTTTTTCTTTGTATAATCTGGAGTTATCATAAGCTTCAAGTTGAAGAGTCTCCAGTTCTGCTAGTTGCAGCTTCCTTTCAGCACCAGCTTGCTCGAATCCCATGTTGCATTCTCGCACAACCCAAAAAGCCTTGTGTTCCACCTCTACTAGAAGGTGGCAAGCCTTTCCGTACACTAAGTGGAAGGGACTCATCCTAATGGGTGTCTTATACGCTGTCCGATACGCCCAGAGCGCATCAACAAGTCTGGTGCTCGAGTCCTTCCTATGAGGCTTCACTATCTTCTCCAGAATGCGCTTTATTTCTCTGTTAGATACCTCTACTTGCCCATTGGTCTGGGGATGGTATGCTGTTGCTACTTTGTGAACAATCTCATGCTTATTCAGTAATCCTGCTAGTCTCCTGTTACAGAAGTGGGTGCCTTGATCACTCACGATTGCTCGTGGTGATCCAAAGCGACAGATAATATGGTTTCTAACAAAGGAAATAACAGTGTTAGCATCATCAGTATGGGTAGAAATTGCTTCCACCCATTTAGAGACATAATCTACAGCCAACAGTATATAAAAGGTAACCACTAGAGTTTAGAAATGGACCCATGAAGTCAATACCCCAAACATAAAAAATTTCACAGAAAAGCATAATCTGTTGGGGCATCTCATCCCTCTTGGATATATTCCCAAACCTTTGGCATGGGGACAAGATTTACAAAAGGTAGCAGCATCCTTAAAAAGAGTGGGCCACCAGAATCCACAGTCTAAGATTTTTCTAGCTGTTCTTTGAGGGCCAAAATGTCCTCTACTCTCAGAAGAGTGGCAGGCCTCTAAAATGGACTGGAATTCTAGTTGAGGCACACACCTTCTAATCACCTGGTCAGCACCATACCTCCATAAATATGGGTTATCCCATATATAATATTTAGACTCGCTTTTCAGCTTGTCCCTTTGATGCTTAGTAAAATTAGGAGGGAAAGTATGGCTAACTAGATAATTAGCTACAGGTGAATACCAAGGAACTACTTCAGATACTGCGTGCAAGCTATCAAATGGAAAAGCATCATTGATAGGAGTGGAGTCATCCTTAATGTGCTCAAGGCGACTCAAGTGGTCTGCCACTAAATTCTGGTTACCACTCCTATCCTTAATTTCTAAATCAAATTCTTGCAACAACAGTATCCAACGTATCAACCTTGGTTTGGACTCCTTTTTAGCTAATAAATATTTTAGAGCTGCATGGTCCGAGTACACTACCACCTTAGTACCAAGTAAATAGGGTCGTAATTTATCAAGAGCAAAAACAATAGCTAGAAGCTCTTTTTCAGTGGTAGTATAATTAGACTGAGCAGCATCTAAGGTCTTAGACGCATAAGCAATTACAAAAGGATCCTTACCTTCGCGCTGAGCCAGCGCCGCTCCTACTGCATGGTTGGAGGCATCACACATAATCTCAAAAGGCTGGCTCCAGTCTGGTCCTCTCACAATCGGAGCTTGAGTCAGGGCGATTTTCAGCTTATCAAATGCTTGCATGCAATCCTCACTGAACTCAAACTCAACATCTTTCTGCAACAGTCTAGATAAAGGCAATGTTACCTTACTGAAGTTCTTGATAAATCTCCTGTAGAAACTTGCATGGCCAAGGAACGAACGGACTTCCCTCACGGAGGAGGGGTAAGGCAAACTAGAAATGACATATACCTTTGCTGGATCTATAGAAATACCAGTATTAGAGACAACATATCCTAGAACAATCCCTTGTTTTACCATAAAGTGACATTTTTCAAAATTTAAAACAAGGTTTGAACTAACACACCTGTCTAATACTCTAGCTAAACTATCCAAGCAAAGGTTAAAGGAATCACCATATATGCTAAAATCATCCATAAAAACTTCCATACAGCTCTCGATAAGATCTGAAAAGATACTCATCATGAATCTTTGGAAAGTAGCCGGTGCATTACATAAGCCAAAAGGCATCCTTTTGTATGCATACATTCCAAAGGGACATGTAAAAGTAGTCTTCTCCTGATCTTCAGGAGCTATATGAATTTGAAAATAGCCTGTATATCCATCTAAAAAGCAGTAATGGGATTTACCTGATAGGCGGTCAAGCATCTGATCAATAAATGGCAAGGGATAATGATCCTTGCGAGTAGCTTGGTTGAAACGCCTGTAATCAATGCAAACTCTCCATGAATTCTGCACTCTAGTTGTCAGAAGTTCTCCATGCTCATTCTTTACTGTTGTGACTCCAGACTTCTTGGGCACCACTTGTACTGGACTGACCCATTCACTGTCTGAGATGGGGTAGATGATGTCTGCTTCAAGTAGCCTGGTCACTTCTTTCTTGACAACTTCTAAGATGGTGGGATTCAGTCTTCTTTGGGGTTGACGGACAGGTCTTGATCCCTCTTCTAAGAATATTATATGCTCACAAACTGGAGGGCCGATGCCTACTATATCCACCAAGCTCCACCCAATTGCTTTCTTGTGCCTTCTCAGCACACTGAGCAGCTACTCCTCTTGTTGGGAAGTGAGTTCCCTTGCAATGATAACCGGGAGCTTCTGATTATTCTCAAGGTAAGCATACTTGAGGTAGGGTGGAAGGGGCTTTAATTCCAATATCTGCTCATGGCTGGGCTCTGGGTCATCTGGAGCTAGTGATAATGGCAAAGTGTCTTCATTATGTTCAGAGGGTGTCCCCACACTTGGACCTTGCTCCATGTGTCTCTCTTCTACTTCTTCTTGGTGAACTTCAGCTACAGTTTCATCAATGATGTCGCACTAGAAGATAGAATGATCTTTTCGAGGGTGCTTCATAGGTTCATTTCAACTGAAACTCACTGCTCCGCCATCTATCTCAAAGGAGTAAGTTCCTGAGAAGGCATCCAGCTTGAACTTCGAAGTCTTCAGGAATGGCCTTCCAAGAAGGATTGATGATGGTCTTCCTGAGTCATTAGGGGGCATTTCCAAGATATAGAAGTCAATGGAAAATGTTATCCCCTTAATGCTCACCAGCACGTCTTCAGCGATTCCAACCACTGTGATGATGCTTTTATCTGCTAAAACAAAACGAGCTGCCGACCTTTTTAAGGGAGGTAGCCTCAAAGCATCATATATAGACAAAGGCATAATACTCACGCACACTCCTAAATCACACATGGAGTCAGAAAATATTACACCCCCCAATGGTACAATTAACCATGCATGGACCAGGGTCACTACATTTTTCAGGTATACCTCCCATTAAAGCAGATATAGAACTACCTAAAGGAATAGTTTCTAATTCATTAATTTTATCTTTATGTATGCATAAATCTTTCAGAAACTTTGCATATTTAGGTACTTGTTGAATAACATAAAAAACGGGAACAGTTACCTCAACCTTTTTGAAAATTTCTACCATTTTGGGATCAAGTTCCATCTACTTCTTGGACTTTCTTGCAAGGTGTGGAAATGGAATAGGAATGGCGCCACTTGTAGCTTTTGCATCCTTTGGTGCTCCATTCCTTGGCTGTGCTTCTTCTTCTTCAACCATGTCTTATACTTCCTCTTCCTCCTCAACATCTTCCACTTCAACTATGTCTTCAACTGGGGCATGTTCTTGTGGGCTTGGCTCCTCCTGATTTCTCTCTTGCAGTGTGGTTCCGGACCTCAAAGTGATGGCATTGATGCCACCCTTGGGTTGGGTAAGGGTTGAGAAGGAATTCCATTGGAGCTTGAAGGCTGATTATTGGAACTATTCATTGATTCAATCTGTGAGGCAAGAGCTTGTACAGCCGAGGTCAGGCCGTTTAGGGTGGAGCTAAGTGTGTTCTCCATGGCCTTTTGTCTTTGCTCAATAAACTGAAGCATTTCATCATGAGAAGAAGAAGAAGGGTAAGTGATCTGAGGGGCCTGCTGTTGGTTGTTCTGAGATGCTTGGGACTGCCTTAAGTGAGGTGCTTTGTAAGTCTAGTTTTGGTTCTACTGTCTATTGTTGTTATTCCACCTCTGATTTCCATTATTGTCTCTGCCTCCTTTGTTGTAGTTGTCCCTCCAACCTTGGTTAGAATTATTTCTCCATCCTTGGTTGGAATGGTCTCTCCATCCCTGGTTGGAGTTGTCTTGCCAACCTTGGTTATAGTTTCCACCCTGGTTGTAATTGCCGCCTTGTTGATTGTACCCTTGATTTGGGTGGTCATAGAAATTATGAGTGGCTGCCACAGTATTGTCCTCTTGTTGAGGCTATGGACACTCATCAGTGTAATGACTATAATCGGCACATATCCTGCATACTCTCTGAGGTACTAACTGTTGACTTTGTTGTGATGGGGGAGGCTGAGGTTGTTATTGATTTAGTTGTATTTGCTTCAGTAGGTTGGTCATCTCACATATACTTTGTGTAAGAGCAGAAGTCTCAATGCTAGAAGAGACCTCTGCAACAGCCTTTAAGTGGCTATTCCTGTGCCTGTAATTCCGAGTGGACTCAGCTAGGTTGCTGATCAGTTGCCACGCTTCATCTGCGGTCTTGTACTTTTTTAGAGAACCATTACTTGCACCATCTAATGTAGTCTTATCCCGGGGCTTCATGCCTTGAGTGAAGTAGCTGATCAACACTAACTTATCAATTATGTGATGGGGACATGCGTCCAGAAGATTCTTGAAGCGCTCCCAGTACTCATAAAGAGTCTCTGATTCACCTTGAATAATGCAAGAGATCTCTTTTCCTTAGTCTATCTGTAACTTCAGCTGGAAATTAGTTTTCCAGGAATTCTCTCTTGAGCGTATCCCAGTTAGTGACAGTCGCTTCAAGTTGAGTGTAGTACCACTCCCTCGCCTTTCCCTCAAAAGAAAATGGGAAGGCGGTCATCAAAATAGAAGTTTCATCTGCACCATGACGCCTAACAGTAGAACAGGCTTTCTGAAAATCTCTTAGGTGCTTGATAGGCTCCTGAGCAGGTAAGTGGTGCACAAAATTGTGATCTCTAACAACGGTGCCAAAAAGTTGGTACGCACAATCTTAATCTCAATTCTTTTTCACAACTCCGCACAACTAACCAGCAAGTGCACTGGGTCGTCCAAGTAATACCTTACGTGAGTAAGGGTCGATCCCATGGAGATTGTCGGCTTGAAGCAAGCTATGGTCATCCTTGTAAATCTCAGTCAAGCAGATTCAAATGGTTATGAGGTTTTGATAATTAAAATATAAATAAAATATAAAATAAGATAAAGTTACTTATGTAATTCATTGGTGGGAATTTCAGATAAGCGTCTGGAGATGCTTTGTTGCTTCTGAACCTTTGCTTTCCTATTCTCTTCTTCCAACCATGCGTTACCTCCTTCCATGGCAAGCTGTATGATCCTCTCGGATGAAAACAAATCCATATGCGCTGTCACCGCACGGCTACTCATCTGTTGGTTCCCGCTAGCGTCGAAATAGGACCATTGTCCTTTTGCACACTGTCACTTGTGCCCCACTTTCGCAGGTTTGAAGCTCGTCACAGTCATCCCTTCCCAGATCCTACTCGGAATACCACAGACAAGGTTTAGACTTTCTGGATCTCAGGAATGCTGCCAATGGTTCTAGCCTATACCACGAAGACTCTGATCTCACGGAATGGAATGCTGTGTTGTCAGGAGAGGCAACCATGCGTTGTGAACCAGGAGGCCAAGAGATATACACTCAAGCTATTGCATATAGAACGGAAGTGGTTGTTAGGCACGCGTTCATAGGTGAGAATGATGATGAGTGTCACGGGTCATCACATTCATCAGGTTGAAGTGCGAGTGAATATCTTAGAGAAGAAGTAGGCGTGAATTGAATAGAAAAACAATAGTACTTGTATTAATTCATGAAGAACAGCAGAGCTCCACACCTTAATCTATGGGGTGTAGAAACTCCACCGTAGAAAATACATAAGTGAAAGGTCTAGGCATGGCCGTGAGGCCAGCCTCCAAACTTGTACAATAGATAATAGTATTCGATTGATCAAAGATAACTCTTAAATAAATCTCTAAAAGTAGTTTTTATACTAAACTAGTAACTAGGGTTTACAGAAAATGAGTAACTAAGTGCAGATAGTGCAGAAATCTACTTCCGGGGCCCACTTGGTGTGTGCTTGGGCTGAGCATTGAAGCTTCCACGTGCATAGGCTGTTCCTGGAGTTAAACGCCAGCTTTGGTGCCAGTTTGGGCATTTTACGCCAAGATATTTTAGGCTGACTTTGAATGCCAGTTTGGGCCATCAAATCATAGGCAAAGTATGGAATATTATATATTGATGGAAATCCTAGGATGTCTACTTTCCAACGCAATTGAGAGCGCACCAATTGGGCTTCTGTAGCTCCAGAAAATCTATTTCGAGTACATGGAGGTCAGAATCCAGCAGCATCTATAGTCATTTTTCAGCCTCTGAATCAGATTTTTTCTCAGGTCCCTCAATTTCAGCCAGAAAATACCTGAAATCACAGAAAAATACACAAACTCATAGTAAAGTCTAGAAATGTAATTTTTGAATAAAAACTAATAAAAATATAATAAAAAGTAATTAAAACATACTAAAAACTATGTAAAAACAATGCCGAAAAGGGTATAAATTATCCCACTCATCACAACACCAAACTTAAATTGTTGCTTGTCCCCAAGCAACTAAAAACAAAATAGGGTAAAAAGAAGAGAATATACAATGAATTCCAAACTTATCAATGAAGATTAGCCTCAATTAGATGAGCTGGACTTGTAGCCTTTTTGCTTCTGAACAGTTTTGGCATCTCACTTTATCCTTTGGAGTTCAGAATGATTGGCATCTATAGGAACTCAGAATTCAGATAGTGTTATTGATTCTCTTAGTTCAGTATGTTGATTCTTGAACACAGCTACTTTATGAGTCTTGGCCGTGACCCTAAGCATTTTGTTTTCCAGTATTACCACTGGATACACAAATGCCACAAACACATAACTGGGTGAACCTTTTCAGATTGTGACTCAGCTTTGCTAGAGTCCCCAGTTAGAGGTGTCCAGAGCTCTTAAGCACACTCTTTTTGCTTTGGACCACGACTTTAACCGCGCAGTCTCAAGATTTTCACTTGACACCTTCACGCCACAAGCACATAGTTAGGGACAGCTTGGTTCAGCCGCTTAGGCCAGGATTTTATTCCTTTGGGCCCTCTTATCCATTAATACTCAAAGCCTTGGATCCTTTTTCTACACTTGACTTTTAGTTTAAAGGGTTACTGGCTTTTTCTGCTTGCTTTTTCTTTTTCTTTCTCTTTTTTTTTTGCCATTTTTTTCTTTTCTTCTGCAAGCTTTGTGTTCACTGCTTTTTCTTGCTTTAAGAATCAATTTTATGAATTTTCAAATTATCAAATAACATTTCTCATTTTTCTTTATTCTTTCAAGAGCCAACAATTTTAACATTCATAAACAACAAATTCAAAAATATGCACTGTTCATGCATTCATTTAGAAAACAAAAAGTATTGCCACAACATCAAAATAATTAAACTAATTTCAAGATAGAATTCGAAATCATGTACTTCTTGTTCTTTTGCAATTAAAAACATTTTTTATTTAAGAAAGGTGATGGATTCATAGGACATTTATAGCTTTAAGACATAGACACTAGACACTAATGATCATGTAATAAAGACAAAAACATAGGCAAGACATAAAGCATAGTTTTTGAAAAACAGAAAAATAAAAATAAGGAAATTAAAGAATGGGTACACCTTAGTTATGGCGGCTAGTTCTTCCTCTTGAAGATCTTATGGAGTGCTTGAGCTCCTCTATTTCTCTTCCTTGCCTTTGTTGCTCCTCCCTCATGGTTCTTTGGTCTTCTCTAATTTCATGGAGGAGGATGGAATGCTCTTGGTGCTCCATCCTTAGTTGTCCCATGTTGGAACTTAATTCTCCTAGGGAAGTGTTGATTTGCTCCCAATAGTTTTGTAGAGAAAAATACATCCCTTGAGGCATCTCAGGGATTTCATGATGAGAAACTTCCTCATGCTCTTGTTGAGGTCCATGAGTGGGCTCTCTTGTTTGCTCCATCTTCATCTTAGTGATGGTCTTGTCTCCTTCAATGAGGATGTCTTCCTCTATGATAATTCCAGTTGAATTGTATAGGTGACAAATGAGATGAGGGAAGGCTAACCTTGCCAAAGTAGAGGGCTTGTCCGCCACCTTGTAGAGTTCTAGGGATATGATCTCATGAACTTCTACTTCCTCTCCATTCATGATACTATGGATCATGATAGCCCGGTCTACAGTAACTTCAGACCAGTTGCTAGTAGGAATTATAGAGCGTTGGATAAACTCCAACCATCCCCTAGCCACTGGTTTGAGGTCAAGCCTTCTTAGTTGAACCGGTTTGCCTTTTGAATCTCTCTTCCATTGAGCGCCTTCCACACAAATGTCCATAAGGACTTGGTCCAACCTTTGATCAAAGTTGACCCTTCTAGTGAAAGGGTGAGGATCTCCTTGCATCATTGGCAAGTTGAATGCTAGCCTCACATTTTTCGGACTGAAATCCAAGTATTTCCCCCGAACCATTGTAAGCCAATTCTTTGGGTTTGGGTTCACACTTTGGTCATGGTTCTTAGTGATCCATGCATTGGCATAGAACTCTTAAACCATTAAGATCCCGACTTGTTGAATGGGGTTAGTGAGGATTTCCCAACCTCTTCTTCGAACTACATGTCGGATCTCCGGATTTTCACTCTTTTTGAGCTTAAAGGGGACCTCGGGGATCACCTTTTTCTTGGCCACAACTTCATAGAAGTGGTCTTGATGGACCTTTGAGATGAATCTCTCCATCTTCCATGACTCGGAGGTAGAAGCAATTGTCTTCCCTTTCCTCTTTCTAGAGGTTTCTCAAGCCTTAGGTGCCATTAGTGCTTATGAAAAACAAAAAGCTTTAGCTTTTCCCACACCAAACATAGAATGGTTGCTCGTCCTTGAGCAAAAGAAGAAAGAAAGGAGTAGAAGAAGAAGAAATGGAGGAGATGGAGGGTTGGTGTAGGTTCGGCCAACGTGGGTTGAGTGTGTATGATGTGTGGAAATGAAGGTGGTAAGGAGGGGTATTTATAGGGTAAGGGAGAGAGGGTAGCCGTGTATGAGGGGTTGGGTTTGGGAGGGAAATGGTTTGAATTTGAATGGTGAGGTAGGTGTGGTTTTATGATGGATGGATGTGAGTGGTGAAGAGAGTATGGTGAAGAGGTTAAGATTTGATAGGTGAATGGTGTTTGGGGAAGAGGTATTGAGGTGATTGATCAAGGGTGTATGGAGAAGAGTGTTATGGAAAGGTGTAAAGAGGAGAGAAGAGGAAGTGGGGTAGGTGGGGATCCTGTGGGGTCCACAGATCTTGAGGTGTCAAGGAAATCGAGTCCCTGCACCATTCTGGCGTTCAAACGCCCATTCTGTGCCAATTCGGGCGTTTAACGACAGCTCTGCTACCTTTCCTGGCGTTAAACGCCACTCTGCTGCCCATTTCTGGCGTTTAACGCCAGCCTGTGCCAGACAGCCCTTTCTGGCATTAAACACCCAGAGTGCTGCCCATTCTGGCGTTTAACGCCCAGAAAGCTGCCAGGCTGGGCGTTAAACGCCCATTCTGCTATCCTTACGCCAGCAAGCCTGTCCTCCAGGGTGTGTTGTTTTTAATGCTATTTTTCATTCTATTTTTGATTTTTCAGTTGTTTTTGTGACTTCACATGATCATCAACCTAAAGAAAACATAAAATAACAATGGAAAATAAATAAATATAATTAAATAACATTGGGTTGCTTCCCAATAAGTGCTTCTTTAATGTCAGTAGGTTGACAGTGAAGCTCTTAAAGAGCTTCACAGAGACTCAGAGCTTGATGTTAGCCTCCCAACACCAAACTTAAAAGTTGAGTGTGGGGGCTCTGTTTGACTCTGTATTGAGAGAAGCTTTTCATGCTTCCTCTCTATGGTTACAGAAGAAGATCCTTGAGCCTTAAACATAAGGTAGTCCTCATTCACTTGAAGGACTAACTCTCCTCTGTCCACATCAATCACAGCTCTTGCTGTGGCTAGGAAGGGTCTTCCAAGGATGATGGATTCATCTTTATCCTTCCCAGTCTCTAGGATTATGAAGTCAGTAGGGATGTAATAGCCTTCAACCTTCACTAAGACATCCTCTACAAGTCCATAAGCCTGTTTCCTTGAGTTGTCTGCCATCTCTAGTGAGATTCTTGCAGCTTGCACCTCAAAGATCCCTAGTTTCTCCATTACAGAGAGGGGCATGAGGTTTATAATTGACCCAAGATCACACAGAGCCTTCTTAAAGGTCATGGTGCCTATGGTACAAGGTATTAAGAACTTTCCAGGATCCTGTTTCTTGAGTTAATTTCAGTTGAACCAGATCATTCAGTTTATTGATGAGCAATGGGGGTTCATCCTCCCTAGTCTCATTACCATTAACTTGGCATTCAGCTTTATGATTGCTCCTAGATACTGAGCAACTTGCTCTTCAACAATGTCTCCATCCTCTTCAGAGGAAGAAAATACTCATCATAGCTCATGAATGGCAACAGTAAGTTTAGTGGAATCTCTATGGTCTCTATATGAGCCTCATATTCCTTTGGTTCCTCATTAGGGAACTCCTTGGAGGCCAGTGAACATCCATTGAGGTCTTCCTCACTGGAAATCACTGCCTTTCCCTCCTCTACAGGTTCGGCCATGTGGGACGTGTTTATGGTCTTGCACTCTCTTTTTGGATTCTCTTCTGTATTGCTTGGGAGAGTTCTAGGAGGGAGTTCAGTAACTCTTTTACTCAGCTGACCCACTTGTGCCTCTAAACTTCTAATGGAGGACCTTGCTTCAGTCATGAAACTGAGAGTGGTCTTAGATAGATCAGAGACTACAGTTGCTAAGTCAGAGTGGCTCTGCTTAGAATTCTCTGTCTGTTGCTGAGAACATAATGGAAAAGGTTTGCTATTTCCAAACCTGTTTCTTCCACCATTGTTATTATTGAAGCCTTGATTAGGCTTCTGTTGATCCTTCCATGAGAGATTAGGATGATTTCTCCATGAAGGATTGTAGGTGTTTCCATAGGATTCTCCCATGTAATTCACCTCTGCCATTGTAGGATTCTCAGGGTCATAGGCTTCTTCTTCAGAAGAAGCCTCCTTAGTACTGCCTGATGCAGCTTTTATTCCAGACAGACTCTGAGAAATAATATTGACTTGCTGAGTCAATATTTTGTTCTGAGCTAATATGGCATTCAGAGTATCAATCTCAAGAACTCTTTTCTTCTGAGTTGTCCCATTATTTACAGGATTCCTTTTAGAAGTGTACATAAACTTGTTATTTGCAACCATTTCAATGAGTTCCTGGGCTTCTGCAGGCGTCTTCTTCAGATGAAGAGATCCTCCAGCAGAGTGGTCCAATGATATCTTGGACAATTCAGACAGACCATCATAGAATATACATATGATGCTCCATTCTGAAAACATGTCAGAAGGACACCTTCTGATCAATTGCTTGTATCTTTCCCAAGCTTCATAGAGGGATTTACCTTCCTTCTGTCTGAAGGTTTGGACTTCCACTCTAAGCTTGCTCAACTTCTGAGGTGGAAAGAATTTGGCCAAGAAAGCATTGATTAACTTTTCCCAAGAGTTCAGGCTATCTTTAGGTTGTGAGTCCAACCATGTCCTAGCTCTGCCTCTTACAGTAAAGGAGAAAAGCATAAGTCTGTAGACCTCAGGATTAACCCCATTGGTCTTAACAGTGTCACAGATTTGCAAGAATTCAGCTAAAAACTGATGAGGATCTTCCAATGGAAGTCCATGAAACTTGCAATTCTACTGCTTTAGAGAAACTAATTGAGGCTTAAGCTCAAAGTTGTTTGCTCCAATTGCAAGAATTGAGATTCTCCTTCCACAGAAGTCAGAAGAGGGTGCAATAAAGTCACCAAGCATCTTCCTTGCATCTCCACCATTGTTGATGGGTTTGGCCATCTCTTCTTCTTTTTCAAAAAATTTTTCCAGGTCCTCTCCAGAGTGTTGTGCTTTAGCTTCTCTTAGCTTCCTCTTTAGAGTCCTTTCAGGTTCCAGACCAGCTTCAACAAGAATGTTCTTATCCTTGCTCCTGCTCATATGAAAAAGAAGAGAACAGAAAAGAATAGGAATCCTCTATGTCATAGTATAGAGATTCCTTTATGTGAGTAGAAGAATAGAAGAGTAGAATGAAGAAGAGAAAAGATGAAGAATTCGAACATAGAGAGGGAGAGAGGGTTCGAATTATAAGAAGAAGAGAAGTGTTAGTAAATAAATAAATAAATAGAAAGAGATGAGAGAAGGAGAATTCAAATTTTAAATTAAAAAAAAGAAAATATTTTTATTTTTATTTTAATTATTGGTTAGTATTCGAAAATTAAGGGAAGAAATAAAATAAAATAAAATAAATTAATTAATTAAAAAGATTTTTGAAAAAGTGGTTAGTGATTTTCGAAAATTAGAGAGAGAAAAGTAGTTAGGTGGTTTTGAAAAAGATATGATTGAAATAGTAAACTTTTAAAATCAAACAAAAATTTAAGTGGTTAATTGAAAAAGATTTGAAAATCAATTTTGAAAAGATAAGAAGTTAGAAAAGATTTTGAAATTGATTTTGAAAAATATATTATTGAAATTTTATTTTGAAAAAGATTTAAAAGGAAATTAAAAAGATTTGATTTTTGAAAATTAAAATTGATTACTTGACTAATAAGAAACTAAAAGATATGATTTTAGAATTTAAAGATTGAATCTTTCTTAATAGGCAAGTAACAACTTGAAAATTTTTGAATCTAAACATTAAATGTTAGCATTTATTTCAAAAATATGAAACAAAATTAAGAAAAAGATTTTGAGAATTTTCGAAAATAATAAAAAAAATGAAAAAGATTTGATTTTTGAAAAGGATTTGAAAAAGATAGAATTTTTAATTTGAAATTTTGACTTGACTAACAAGAAACAACTAAATTTTAAAAATTTTTGACTAAATCAATTCAAAATTTTGAGATTTATGAGCAAAATAAAGGGAAGGATATTTTTTTATTTTTGAAATTAATGAGGAAAGAGAAAAACAACTAAATGATGCAAAACATAAAAATTCAAGATCAAAACAAAAATGTATGCAAGAACACTTTGAATGTCAAGATGAACACCAAGAACACTTTGAAGATCAAGATGAACATCAAGAACTTATTTTTGAAAAAAAAAATTTAAGAAAAGAAAGACATGCAAGACACCAAACTTAAAAATTTTTATTCTATAGACACTAATAATTCAAGAATGCATATGAAAAACAAGAAAAGATACAAACAAGAAAAATAGAAAGATCAAATAAGAAAAATCATCAAGAACAACTTGAAGATCAATGAAGAGCAAAACTCAATGCATGGATTTTTGAAAACTTTTGAAGAAAGATTAAAAAGATGCAATTGACACCAAACTTAAAATTTGACACAAGACTCAAACAAGAAACACAAAAAATTTTTTTTTTGGATTTTTCGAAAATTATTTTGGAAAAGAAAATAAAGAAATTCAAAATTTTTAAAAAGAATTCCAGCAATCATGCAATGTTAGTCTAAAGCTTCGGTCCAAAAATTTAGACATGGCTTAATAGCCAGCCAAGCTTTATGTGAAAGCTTCGGTCCAAAAGATTAGACATGGCCAAATGGCCAGCCAAGCTTCAGCATACAAATCGGACATACAACAGCCAATTAGATGGGAATCCAAAGGCTCTTGCAATGATAAGTGGAAGCCTCAGTCCAAAAAAATTAGACATGGCTTAACAGCCAGCCAGGCTTCACATATCATCTGAAACTCTAGAATTCGTTCTTAAAAATTCTGAAGAACAAAATATAATATATATTATTTTTTTGAATTTTTCGAAAATAAAAAGCTTAAAATTAAAATAAAATTACCTAATCTGAGCAACAGGATGAACCGTCAGTTGTCCAAACTCGAACAATCCCCAGCAATGGCGCCAAAAACTTGGTGCACGAAATTGTGATCTCTAACAATGGCGCCAAAAACTTGGTACGCACAATCTTAATCTCAACTCTTTTTTACAACTCCGCACAACTAACCACAAGTGCACTGGGTCGTCCAAGTAATACCTTAGGTGAGTAAGGGTCGATCCCACGGAGATTGTCGGCTTGAAGCAAGCTATGGTCATCCTTGTAAATCTCAGTCAAGTAGATTCAAATGGTTATGAGGTTTTGATAATTAAAATATAAATAAAATATAAAATAAGATAAAGTTACTTATGTAATTCATTGGTGGGAATTTCAGATAAGCTTCTGGAGATGCTTTGTTGCTTCTGAACCTCTGCTTTCCTATTGTCTTCTTCCAACCATGCGTTACCTCCTTCCATGGCAAGCTGTATGATCCTCTCGGATGAAAACAAATCCATATGCGCTGTCACCGCACGGCTAATCATCTGTCAGTTCCCGCTAGCATCGGAATAGGACCATTGTCCTTTTGCACACTGTCACTTGTGCCCCACATTTGCAGGTTTGAAGCTCGTCACAGTCATCCCTTCCCAGATCCTACTCGGAATACCACACACAAGGTTTAGACTTTCCGGATCTCAGGAATGCTACCAATGGTTCTAGCCTATACCACGAAGACTCTGATCTCACGGAATGGAATGCTCTGTTGTTAGGAGAGGCAACCATGCATCGTGAACCAGGAGGCCAAGAGATATACACTCAAGCTATTGCATATAGAATGGAACTGGTTGTCAGGCACGCATTCATAAGTGAGAATGATGATGAGTGTCACGGGTCATCACATTCATCAGGTTGAAGTGCGAGTGAATATCTTAGAGAAGAAGTAGGCGTGAATTGAATAGAAAAACAATAGTACTTGTATTAATTCATGAAGAACAGCAGAGCTCCACACCTTAATCTATGGGGTGTAGAAACTCCACCGTAAAAAATACATAAGTGAAAGGTTTAGGAATGGCCATGAGGCCAGCCTCCAAACGTGTACAATAGATGATAGTATTCTATTTATCAAAGATAACTCTTAAATAAATCTC
Organism: Arachis hypogaea; assembly: GCF_003086295.3. Taxonomy (NCBI): domain Eukaryota; kingdom Viridiplantae; phylum Streptophyta; class Magnoliopsida; order Fabales; family Fabaceae; genus Arachis; species Arachis hypogaea. The sequence goes on along the minus strand of NC_092051.1, from coordinate 33,826,723 downwards.
TAAAAGTAGTTTTTATACTAAACTAGTAACTAGGGTTTACAGAAAATGAGTAACTAAGTGCAGATAGTGCAGAAATCCACTTCTGGGGCCCACTTGGTGTGTGCTTGGGTTGAGCATTGAAGCTTCCACGTGCATAGGCTGTTCCTGGAGTTAAACGCCAGCTTTGGTGCCAGTTTCAGCGTTTTACGCCAAGATGTTTTAGGCTGACTTTGAACGCCAGTTTGGGCCATCAAATTTCAGGCAAAGTATGGACTATTATATATTGCTGGAAATCCCAGGATGTCTACTTTCCAAAGCAATTAAGAGCGCACCGATTGGGCTTCTGTAGCTCCAGAAAATCCATTTCGAGTGTATGGAGGTCAGAATCCAGCAGCATCTGCAGTCCTTTTACAGCCTCTGAATCAGATTTTTGCTCAGGTCCCTCAATTTCAGCCAGAAAATACCTGAAATCACAGAAAAACACACATACTCATAGTAAAGTCTAGAAATATAATTTTTGAATAAAAACTAATAAAAATATAATAAAAAGTAATTAAAACATACTAAAAACTTTGTAAAAACAATGCCAAAAAGGGTATAAATTATCCGCTCACAACACCAAACTTAAATTGTTGCTTGTCCCCAAGCAACTAAAAATAAAATAGGATAAAAATAAGAGAATATACAATGAATTCCAAACTTATCAATGAAGATTAGCCTCAATTAGATGAGCGGGACTTGTAGCCTTTTTGCTTCTGAACAGTTTTGGCATCACACTTTACCCTTTGGAATTCAGAATGATTGGCATCTATAGGAACTCAGAATTCAGATAGTGTTATTGATTCTCTTAGTTTAGTATGTTGATTCTTGAACACAGCTACTTTATGAGTCTTGGCCGTGACCCTAAGCATTTTGTTTTCCAGTATTACCACCGGATACACAAATGCCACAAACACATAACTGGGTGAATCTTTTCAGATTGTGACTCAACTTTGCTAGAGTCCCCAGTTAGAGTTATCCAGAGCTCTTAAGCACACTCTTTTTGCTTTGGACCACGACTTTAACCGCTCAGTCTCAAGCTTTTCACTTGACACCTTCACGCCACAAGCACATGATTAGGGACAGCTTGGTTCAGCCGCTTAGGCCAGGATTTTATTCCTTTGGGCCCTTTTATCCATTAATGCTCAAAGCCTTGGATCCTTTTTATACCCTTGCCTTTTGGTTTAAAGGGTTACTGGCTTTTTCTGCTTGCTTTTTCTTTTTCTTTATCTTTTTTTTCTCCATTTTTTTCTTTTTTTCTGCAAGCTTTGTGTTCACTGCTTTTTCTTGCTTCAAGAATCAATTTTATGATTTTTTAGATTATCAAATAACATTTCTCCTTTTTCTTTATTCTTTCAAGAGCCAACAATTTTAACATTCATAAACAACAAATTCAAAAATATGCACTGTTCAAGCATTCATTCAGAAAATAAAAAGTATTGCCACCACATCAAAATAATTAAACTAATTTCAAGATAGAATTCGAAATCATGTACTTCTTGTTCTTTTGCAATTAAAAACATTTTTTATTTAAGAAAGGTGATGGATTCATAGGACATTCATAGCTTTAAGACATAGACACTAGACACTAATGATCATGTAATAAAGACAAAAACATAGGCAAGACATAAAGCATAGTTTTCGAAAAACAGAAAAATAAAAACAAGGAAATTAAAGAACGGGTCCACCTTAGTTATGGCGGCTAGTTCTTTCTCTTGAAGATCTTATGGAGTGCTTGAGCTCCTCTATTTCTCTTCCTTGCCTTTGTTACTCCTCCCTCATGGTTCTTTGGTCTTCTCTAATTTCATGGAGGAGGATAGAATGCTCTTGGTGCTCCATCCTTAGTTGTCCCATGTTGGAACTTAATTCTCCTAGGGAGGTGTTGATTTGCTCCCAATAGTTTTGTGGAGAAAAATGCATCCCTTAAGGCATCTCAGGGATTTTATGATGAGGAACTTCCTCATGCTCTTGTTGAGGTCTATGAGTGGGCTCTCTTGTTTGCTCCATCTTCATCTTAGTGATGGGCTTGTCTCCTTCAATGAGGATGTCTTCCTCTATGATAATTCCAGCTGAATTGCATAGGTGACAAATGAGATGAGGAAAGGCTAACCTTGCCAAAGTAGAAGGCTTGTCCGCCACCTTGTAGAGTTCTAGGGATATGATCTCATGAACTTCTACTTCCTCTCCATTCATGATACTATGGATCATGATAGCCCGGTCTACAGTAACTTCAGACCGGTTGCTAGTAGGAATTATAGAGTGTTGGATAAACTCCAACCATCCCCTAGCCACTGGTTTGAGGCCAAGCCTTCTTAGTTGAACCGGTTTGCCTCTTGAATCTCTCTTCCATTAAGCGCCTTCCACACAAATGTCCATAAGGACTTGGTCCAACCTTTGATCAAAGTTGACCCTTCTAGTGAAAGGGTGAGGATCTCCGTGCATCATTGGCAAGTTGAATGCTAGCCTCACATTTTCCGGACTAAAATCCAAGTATTTCCCCCAAACCATTGTAAGCCAACTCTTTGGGTTTGGGTTCACACTTTGGTCATGGTTCTTAATGATCCATGCATTGGCATAGAACTCTTGAACCATTAAGATCCCGACTTGTTGAAAGGGATTAGTGAGGATTTCCCAACCTCTTCTTCGAACTTCATGTCGGATCTCCAGATATTCACTCTTTTTGAGCTTAAAGGGGACCTTGGGGATCACCTTTTTCTTGGTCACAACTTCATAGAAGTGGTCTTGATGGACCTTTGAGATGAATCTCTCCATCTCCCATGACTTGGAGGTGGAAACAATTGTCTTCTCTTTCCTCTTTCTAGATGTTTCTCTGGCCGTAGGTGCCATTAGTGGTTATGGAAAACTAAAAGCTTTAGCTTTTCCCACACCAAACATAGAATGGTTGCTTGTCCTCGAGCAAAACAAGAAAGAAAGGAGTAGAAGAATAAGAAGAAATGGAGGAGATGGAGGGTTGGTGTAGGTTCGGCTACGGTGGGTTGAGTGTGTGTGATGTGTGAAAATGAAGGTGGTAAGGAGGGGTATTTATAGGGTAAGGGAGAGAGGGTAGCCGTGTATGAGGGGTTGGGTTCGGGAGGGAAATGGTTTGAATTTGAATGATGAGGTAAGTGGGGTTTTATGATGGATGGATGTGAGTGGTGAAGAGAGTATGGAGAAGAGGGTAAGATTTGATAGGTGAATGGTGTTTGGGGAAGAGGTATTGAGGTGATTGGTCAAGGATGTATGAGGAAGAGTGTTATGGAAAGGTGTGAAGAGGAGAGAAGAGGAAGTAGGGTAGGTGGGGATCCTGTGGGGTCCACAGATCCTGAGGTGTCAAGGAATTCGAGTCCCTGCACCATTCTGGCGTTCAAACGCCCATTCTGTGCCAATTCTGGCGTTTAACGCCAGCTCTGCTACCTTTCCTGGCGTTAAACGCCACTTTGCTGCCCATTTCTGGCGTTTAACGTTAGCCTGTGCCAGACAGCCCTTTTTGGCGTTAAACACCCAGAGTGCTGCCCATTCTGGCGTTTAACGCCCAGAATGCTGCCAGGCTGGGCGTTAAACGCCCATTCTGCTATCCTTACGCTAGTAAGCCTGTCCTCTAGTGTGCGCTATTTTTAATGCTGTTTTTTATTCTATTTTTGATTTTTCAATTATTTTTGTGACTTCACATGATCATCAACCTAAAGAAAATATAAAATAACAATGGAAAATAAATAAATAGAATTAAATAACATTGGGGTGCCCCCAATAAGCACTTCTTTAATGTCAGTAGCTTGAAAGTGAAGCTCTTAGAGAGCTTCACAGAGACTCAAAGCTTGATGTTGGCCTCCCAACACCAAACTTAGAAGTTGAGTGTGGGGACTCTGTTTGACTCTGTATTGAGAGAAGCTTTTCATGCTTCCTCTCCATGGTTACAGAAGAAGATCCTTGAGCCTTAAACACAAGGTAATCCTCATTCACTTGAAGGACTAACTCTCCTCTGTCCACATCAATCACAGCTCTTGCTGTGGCTAGGAAGGGTCTTCCAAGGATGATGGATTCGTCTTCATCCTTCCCAGTCTCTAGGATTATAAAGTCAGCAGGGATGTAATAGCCTTCAACCTTCACTAAGACATCCTCTACAAGTCCATAAGCCTGTTTCCTTGAATTGTCTGCCATCTCTATTGAGATTCTTGCAGCTTGCACCTCAAAGATCCCTAGTTTCTCCATTACAGAGAGGGGCATGAGGTTTATACTTGATCCAATGTCACACAGAGCCTTCTTAAAGGTCATGGTGCCTATGGTACAAGGTATTAAGAACTTTTCAGGATCCTGTTTGTTCTGAGTTAATTTCAGTTGAACCAGATCATTCAGTTCATTGATGAGCAATGTGGGTTCATCCTCCCAAGTCTCATTACCATTAACTTGGCATTCAACTTCATCATTGCTCCTAAATACTGAGTAACTTGCTCTTCAATAATTTCTTCATCCTCTTCAGAGGAAGAAAACACTCATCAGAGCTCATGAATGGCAACAGTAAGTTTAGTGGAATCTCTATGGTCTCTATATGAGTCTCAGATTCCTTTGGTTCTTCATTAGAGAACTCTTTGGAGGCCAGTGAACGTCCATTGAGGTCTTCCTCACTGGAAATCACTGCCTTTCCCTCCTCTACAGGTTCGGCCATGTGGGACGTGTTTATGGCCTTGCACTCTCTTTTTGGATTCTCTTCTGTATTGCTTGGGAGAGTACTAGGAGGGAGTTTAGTAACTCTTTTACTCAGCTGACCCACTTGTGCCTCTAAATTTCTAATGGAGGACCTTGCTTCAGTCATAAAACTGAGAGTGGTCTTAGATAGATCAGAGACTACAGTTTCTAAGTAAGAGTGGCTCTGCTTAGAATTCTCTGTCTGTTGCTGAGAAGATGATGGAAAAGGTTTGATATTGCCAAACCTGTTTCTTCTACCATTGTTATTATTGAAGCCTTGATTAGGCTTCTGTTGATCCTTCCATGAGAGATTAGGATGATTCCTCCATGAAGGATTGTAGGTGTTTCCATAGGATTCTCCCATGTAATTCACCTCTGCCATTGCAGGATTCTCAGGGTCATCGGCTTCTTCTTCAGAAGAAGCCTCCTTAGTACTGCCTGATGCAGCTTGCATTCAAGACAAACTCTGAGAAATTATATTGACTTTCTGAGTCAATATTTTGTTCTGAGCCAATATGACATTCAGAGTATCAATCTCAAGAACTCCTTTCTTCTGAGTTGTCCCATTATTTACAGGATTCCTTTTAGAAGTGTACATGAACTGGTTATTTGCAACCATTTTAATGAGTTCCTGGGCTTCTGCAGGCGTCTTCTTCAGATGAAGAGATCCTCCAGCAGAGTGGTCCAATGACATCTTGGACAATTCAGACAGACCATCATAGAATATACATATGATGCTCCATTCTGAAAACATGTCAGAAGGACACCTTCTGATCAATTGCTTGTATCTTTCCAAAGCTTCATAGAGGGATTTACCTTCCTTCTGTCTGAAGGTTTGGACTTCCACTCTAAGCTTGCTCAACTTCTGAGGTGGAAAGAATTTGGCCAAGAAAGCATTGACCAACTTTTCCCAAGAGTTTAGGCTATCTTTAGGTTGTGAGTCCAACCATGTCCTAGCTCTGTCTCTTACAGCAAAGGGGAAAAGCATAAGTTTGTAGACCTCAGGATTAACCCCATTGGTCTTAACAGTGTCACAAATTTGCAAGAATTCAGCTAAAAACTGATGAGGATCTTCCAATGGAAGTCCATGAAACTTGCAATTCTGCTGCTTTAGAGAAACTAATTAAGGCTTAAGCTCAAAGTTGTTTGCTCCAATTGTAGGAATTGAGATTTTCCTTCCACAGAAGTCAGAAGAGGGTGCAATAAAGTCACCAAGCATCTTCCTTGCATCTCCACCATTGTTGTTGGGTTCGCCCATCTCTTCTTCTTTTTCGAAAAATTTTGCCAGGTCCTCTCCAGAGTGTTGTGCTTTAGCTTCTCTTAGCTTCCTCTTTAGAGTCCTTTCAGGTTCCGGATCAACTTCAACAAGAATGTTCTTATCCTTGCTCCTGCTCATATGAAAAAGAAGAGAACAGAAAAGAATAGGAATCCTCTATGTCATAGTATAGAGATTCCTTTATGTGAGTAGAAGAATAGAAGAGTAGAATGAAGAAGAGAGAAGATGAAGAATTCGAACATAGAGAGGGAGAGAGGGTTCAAATTATAAGAAGAAGAGAAGTGTTAGTAAATAAATAAATAAATAGAAGGAGATGAGAGAAGGAGAATTCAAATTTTAAATTAAAATAAAAAATATTTTTGTTTTTATTTTAATTATTGGTTAGTATTCAAAAATTAAGGGAAGAAAGAAAATTAAATTAGCAAGTAACAACTTGAAAATTTTTGAATCTAAACATTAAATGTTAGCATTAATTTTGAAAATATGAAACAAAATTAAGAAAAGGATTTTGAAATTGATTTTGAGAATTTTCAAAAATAATAAAAAAAATGAAAAAGATTTGATTTTTGAAAAGGATTTGAAAAAGATAGAATTTTTAGTTTGAAATTTTGACTTGACTAACAAGAAACAACTAAATTTTAAAAATTTTTGACTAAATCAATTCAAAATTTCAAAATTTATGAGCAAAATAAAGGGAAGGATATTTTTTTATTTTTGAAATTAATGAGGAAAGAGAAAAACAACTAAATGATGCAAAACATAAAAATTCAAGATCAAAACAAAAATGTATGCAAGAACACTTTGAATGTCAAGATGAACACCAAGAACACTTTGAAGATCAAGATGAACATCAAGAACTTATTTTTGAAAAAAAAAATTTAAGAAAAGAAAGACATGCAAGACACCAAACTTAAAAATTTTTATTCTATAGACACTAATAATTCAAGAATGCTTATGAAAAACAAGAAAATATACAAACAAGAAAAATTTAAAGATCAAATAAGAAAAATCATCAAGAACAACTTGAAGATCAATGAAGAGCAAAACTCAATGCATGGAATTTCGAAAACTTTTGAAGAAAGATTAAAAAGATGCAATTGATACCAAACTTAAAATTTGACACAAGACCCAAACAAGAAACACAAAAATTTTTTTTTTGGTTTTTATGATTTTATTAATTAATTTTTTTTGGATTTTTTGAAAATTATTTTGGAAAAGAAAATAAAGAAATTCAAAATTTTTAATAAGAATTCTAGGAATCATGCAATGTTAGTCTAAAGCTTTGGTCCAAAAATTTAGACATGGCTTAATAGCCAGCCAAGCTTTATGTGAAAGCTTTGGTCCAAAAGATTAGACATGGCCAAATGGCCAGCCAAGCTTCAGCATACAAATCGGACATACAACAGCCAATTAGATGGGAATCCAAAGGCTCTTGCAATGATAAGTGGAAGCCTCAGTCCAAAAAAATTAGACATGGCTTAACAGCCAGCCAAGCTTCACATATCATCTGAAACTCTAAAATTCGTTTTTAAAAGTTCTGAAGAACAAAATATAATATATATTATTTTTTTAAATTTTTCGAAAATAAAAAGCTTAAAATTAAAATAAAATTACCTAATCTGAGCAACAAGATGAACCGTCAGTTGTCCAAACTCGAACAATCCCCGGCAATGGCGCCAAAAACTTGGTGCACGAAATTGTGATATCTAACAATGGCGCCAAAAACATGGTACGCACAATCTTAATCTCAACTCTTTTTCACAACTCCGCACAACTAACCAGCAAGTGCACTGGGTCATCCAAGTAATACCTTACGTGAGTAAGGGTCGATCCCACGGAGATTGTCGGCTTGAAGCAAGCTATGGTCATCCTTGTAAATCTCAGTCAAGTAGATTCAAATGGTTATGAGGTTTTGATAATTAAAATATAAATAAAATATAAAATAAGATAAAGTTACTTATGTAATTCATTGGTGGGAATTTCAGATAAGCGTCTGGAGATGCTTTGTTGCTTCTGAACCTCTGTTTTCCTATTGTCTTCTTCCAACCATGTGTTACCTCCTTCCATGGCAAGCTGTATGATCCTCTCGGATGATAACAAATCCATATGCGCTGTCACCGCACGGCTAATCATCTATCAGTTCCCGCTAGCGTCGGAATAAGACCATTGTCCTTTTGCATACTGTCACTTATGCCCCACATTCGCAGGTTTGAACTCGTCACAGTCATCCCTTCCAAGATCCTACTCGGAATACCACAGACAAGGTTTAGACTTTCCAGATCTCAGGAATGCTGCCAATGGTTCTAGCCTATACCACGAAGACTCTGATCTCACAGAATGGAATGCTCTGTTGTCAGGAAAGGCAACCATGCGTGTGAACCAGGAGGCCAAGAGATATACACTCAAGCTATTGCATATAGAACGGAAGTGGTTGTCAGGCACGTGTTCATAAGTGAGAATGATGATGAGTGTCACGAGTCATCACATTCATCAGGTTGAAGTGCGAGTGAATATCTTAGAGAATAAGTAGGCGTGAATTGAATATAAAAACAATAGTACTTGTATTAATTCATGAAGAACAGCAGAGCTCCACACCTTAATCTATGGGGTGTAGAAACTCCACCGTAGAAAATACATAAGTGAAAGGTCTAGGCATGGCCATGAGGCCAGCCTCCAAACGTGTACAATAGATGATAGTATTCGATTGATCAAAGATAACTCTTAAATAAATATCTAAAAGTAGTTTTTATACTAAACTAGTAACTAGGGTTTACAGAAAATGAGTAACTAAGTGCAGATAGTGCAGAAATATACTTCCGGGGCCCACTTAGTGTGTGCTTAGGATGAGCATTGAAGCTTCCAAATGCATAGGCTGTTCTTGGAGTTAAACGCCAGCTTTGGTGCCAGTTTGGGCGTTTAACTCCAATTCTGGTGCCAGTTTGGGCATTTTACGCTAAGATGTTTTAGGCTAACTTTGAACGCCAGTTTGGGCCATCAAATCTCGGGCAAAGTATGAACTATTATATATTGCTGGAAAGCCTAGGATGTCTAATTTCCAACGCAATTGAGAGCGCACAAATCGGGCTTCTGTAGCTCCAGAAAATCAATTTCGAGTTCAGGGAGGTCAGAATCCAGCAGCATCTGCAGTCCTTTTTCAGCCTCTGAATCAGATTTTTGCTCAGGTCCCTCAATTTCAGCCAGAAAATACCTGAAATCATAGAAAAACACCCAAACTCATAGTAAAGTCCAGAAATGTGATTTTTGAATAAAAACTAATTAAAATATAATAAAAATTAATTAAAACATACTAAAAACTATGTAAAAATAATGCCAAAAATGATATAAATTATCCGCTCATCAGTAAGCCGTGAAACTTGGGCATCAAGTTGATTAGTGCGGTCTTCAGTTCAAAATCTGTAGCCAGATTTGGATAACGCACTTGATACGGTTGCAGAGTAAAGTTTGGGGTTCCTGCCTCCAGGAGAGTGAACCTCCTAGGTGCTGCCATGCTACCTGCACGTAAATCAATCGGATTAGTAGAGACGGAGCTAGTTTCTTTCTCAGATGGCGCTTCAGATTCACCCTTAGATAAGATTGGTGAATTGATAATAATCACTTCACCACCCTCAGAGGCTAGCCTACGCCGAGCTCGCCTAATGCGTGAAAGAGTTCTTTCAATTTCAGGATCAAATGCGGCTAAGCTCGGATCAGACAGTGAATGCGTCATTCAATGAAAGAAACATACGACTCATGATAATAAAATAAAATAAAATATGCAAAAATTAAAAATATGTATACTAATTAATAATTTAGCACACAATTGCAACTCCCCGGCAACGGCACCAAAAATTGATGGGGGGCGGAAGTCAGCCAATTAAGAAATCAATATAGAAATACGTTGCGAGTATAGTTCTTAACCAGCGAAAATCCGCTCATCAATTTAGAAAGGTTGTCACAAAATTAGAATAAAAATACTTGGAGTATGAGTCCCAGGTCGTCTCCCAACGAGTTGACAAAAAGGATGCTATCTTATTAATCAGGAGTTTTCCGAGAAATTTGAGAGTTGAATGACAGAAAATAAATAATTGTAAATTAAAAGAGAATTATATATTTTAATTAAAAAGCCTTGACTGGGAGAATGATTAATTGGAAGTTCCATCCTTGTTGGAATTCTCTCAAGTGCGGTATAAAGAAGTTGTTATTTTCACTTAGTTAACCCTTACTAAATAAAGGAAAGTCTAGTGATTAAGCTAACTCTTATTCACAAATCCTAGTCCTCTCCCTTGGGAAGGTCTAGCATTAGTAAATAAAGAATTACCCAACAACTTCTAATTTAACTAATCACTTGAGCATTCCAACTCAAGTGTCTCCTTTTAATCAACCCCCATGTCAAGTATGGAATCTACTCCATTGACATGAAAATTAGTTGCATAGAATTAAATAAGGAATAAAAGGAAGACATGATAGACAATAACTACAATTTAATTAAAAGTAAAAGTAATCCTTTGCATTAATAAATTCTAAAAATAATCCAATTGCAACTCTAAACAATAATTAAGAATATGGAATAGTAAAGGAATAAGGAAACAAACTAGAATAATATCTTCAACGGAGGTAATGACTCTTCAATATCCAAAGCAAAGCATAAAACTACAAATATGAATGTAAAATAAAATCTAGAGGAAGAGTAATTTCTCTCTAGATTCAGATCTAAAAACTAAAACTACGCTAATGAGAATGTGTGTTGAGTCTCTGCTCGTTCCCTGACTCTAGTCTGTGTTGCTGGGCCGAAAACTGGGTCAAAACTTGGCTCGAAATCGCCCCCAGCATTTTCTGTTATTTTTGCAGATCGCGCATGTCATGCGTACGCGTCAGTCACACGTACGCGTCACTGGTTGTCTTGGCGTGTCACGCGTACGCGTCAAGCACGCACACGCGTCTTGTAGCAGAACTCCAATCCACGCGTACGCGTCAGGCACGCGCACGCGTCGCTGCAAATTTCTCCATGTCGCGCGCACGCGTGAGCCATGCGTGCGTGTCGATGCTCGCTGGTTATCTCCTTAGTTTCTTGTGTTCCTTCTATTTTTGCATGCTTCCTCTCCATTCCCTAAGCCATTCCTGCCCTATAAAGCCTGAAACACTTAACACACGGATCACGGCATCGAATGGTATAAAGGAGAATTAAAATACACAAATTAAAGACTCTAGGAAGCAAGTTTTCAATTATGGAATAGAACTAGGAAGGAATTGTAAAATCATGCAAATCATATGAATAAGTGGACAGGGACTTAATGAAACCACTCAATTGAACACAAGATAAACCATAAAATAGTAGTTTATCAATAACCAAAAATTATCAAATCTATCAACTAGAAATCCAAATTGCAAAGATGTGTATATATTAACAAAGTGCCTCTAACTAGAAGTGTAACACAAGTGTAGTACTTAAAGATAAAATCAAGAAACACTTACAATGGAAGCAAGCTAGAATCCAAGATCAAAATAAAAATTGCACTTGTAATATAAACCCTAATAAAACCGTAAGAAAGTTGAGAGAAAACTTAAGAGAAAACTAAAACTAAAAGCTTCCTAAAACTATCTAATACTACTCCTAATGGTATGGTATGGTTTCCTTAAGTTTGCCCCTTCCATACGAGCTCTAGGTCATCAAATTTGGGCCTCCAAAGCCTCCAATTTGCGAGCCACATGACTTTTTAATGAAGTCACGCGTTGGTACTTGTGCATACGCACACTGGCCAATTTTCATCTTGTGCCTGTAGTTGTGCGCACACACACTCCGAAATGCTCTTCTCCTTTGTTTCTTCATGTCTCCTCCCACTTGCATGCTTCTCTTCCATTCTTATCAAGCCATTCCCACCTATTATACCTGAAATCACTCATAAAAAATATCAAGGCATCGAATAGAATATAAATGGAATAAAAATTGATTAAATTAAGCACAAAGGAGCATGTTTTCACAATTAGGCATAATTTAGGGAGAGAACACAAAATCATGCTATTTAATGGAATAAATGAGGGTTTATATGATGAAATTCACTCAATTCCATCCCAAATTTATCATCAAATGTAGATTCATCAATTACTTTATTTGCAGCTTCAACCTGTCTATTAGCTTAAGGGTGTTCTACTGACACAAAGATTTAGTGAATTCCCAATCCTCTCAAGAATTCTTAGTACTTAGAATATGTAAAGTGTGTTCCATTATCTATGACATGGACCTCAGGAATTTTGAATCTCGTCAAGTCCTCTCGCCACACAAACTTCTGACATTGGGCTAACGTAATAGTTAACAATGGCATAACTTCAATACATTTAGTGCGATAATCTTTTGCCACAATCAAGAATTTGACTTGGCAGGCCCTTGAGAAAATGGTCCTAATAAATCCATTCCCTATTTTGTGAGTGGTCTTGTCGGAACGACAAAGACGAGTTCATGAGGTTGTTGGGCTTGATAGGGATTACCATGGAGTTGAAATTTTTTACACTTCTTCACATACTCCATGGCCTCTTTGACAATCCTAGACTAGTAATACCCAGCTCTGATGACTTTCTGAGCCAATGCCCTCCCATTTTCACATATATTATTTGTTGAGACTTTAAATACTTCAGTAAGCTGTGACACCTCTCTTTTACATAATTGCCCATTTATTATGGTGTAATTAGTTGCTTTTAATTGCAACTTTTTAGCTTCTTTTGAATCATCAAGCAAAATTCCACATTCTAAGTACATGTAAATTGGGTCCATCTAAGTGTTGACATCACTAGAATGTGAAATCATTACATTAAACATAGTAATGAAAGGCTCAGAAAGAACTTCTTGTATTAAGCTTTGACTTCCACTTTCAGGTTTAGTATTAGTCAACTTGGATAACACATCAGTTTGTGTATTCTGTTCTCTGGGTACATGTTTAATACGAAAGGAGTCAAAATGTTGTACCTCATTCTGTGCCTTTTTTAGGTATAGCTACAACAATAGATCCCTAGCTTGATATTCTCCATTAGCTTGAGAGGTTGCAATTTGTGAATTACTAAATATTGTGATTTTCATTGCTCTGACTTCACAGGCTGATGCCAATCCTGCAACCAATACTTCATAATTAGCTTTATTATTTGAAATAGGACAGTCAATTTTTACAGAGACTTCAATTACCATGTCTTCTCCTTTAGTTAGGATGAGACCAGAACCTCTATTTTTAACATTTGAAACTCCATCCACATCAACTTCCCATTCCGGTACATCGGTAACACGATGACTCATTTCAGCTGAAAAATTAATTATCGCTTGAGCTTTAATGGCAAAGCGAGGTTTATATCAAACTGAGATAATTTCATTGACCAACACACCATCCGAATTGCTAAATCTAACTTTTGCAAAACCTTTTTAATCGGTTGATCGGTTTATACTACAATTAAGTAACTCTAAAAGTACTATCGTAACCGATGTAATGATGTTAATAACGCAAAAACTATTTTTTTTTTTAATTTTGAATATTTGAATTCAGGTTTTCAAGAATCTTACTAATAAAATAGATAGGTCGTTGATGCTTACTATCATCTTCCAAAACTAAGGCTGAAGCCACAGTTTCATCAGTTATTGATAAATAAAGGTATTAGGGCTTTCCAAGTTCGGGCTTCGCTAGAATAGGAAGAGATGACAATAAGTTTTTAAAGTATTGAAATGTTGTTTCACACTCCTCTATCCAAACAAAGTCGACACATTACTTCATTAGATTAAAAAATGGCTTTGCCCTTTTAGCAGAAGCTCCTAAAAACCTAGACAAAGTGACTAACCGCCTGTGAGTCTCTATACCTCTTTTTGATTCTAAGGACTCGACATGTCTCTTATAGCCTAACATTTCTCAGGATTAGCTTCAATACCCCTTTGCGTTACCATAAAGCCCAAGAATTTACCTCCCCATACTCCAAAGGCACGTTTGGCCAGATTCAGCCTCATCAGGTGAAGTTAGAGACAATCAAAGATTTTCTGAAAACCAGAAATCAGGTTTCATCCTCTATCATCTTTATCAATATATCGTTGACATAGACCTCCATGTTCTTTCTAACCTGTTGCTTAAATACTTGTCTTTGATAAGTGACCCCTGTATTTTTCAAACCAAAAGGTATTACAGTATAACAATAAATCCCTTTGGGATAATGAAAGTAGGTTAATCTTCATCAGGCGGATGCATTGGTATTTGGTTATAACCACTATATGCATCCAGGAAACTTAGAATCTAATATCCTGAGGCAGAATCAATCATATTATCAATATCAGATAATGGAAAATAGTCTTTTGGGTAAGCTATGTTTAAATTAGTATAATCAACATACATTCGTCATTTTCCATTAGATTTTTTAATGATTACAATATTGATAACCATGCTGAATAAGTTAACTCCCTAATAAACCCGGTATCCAATAGGAATTGTACTTGTTTTTTAAGCTCAAAATCTTGGTCATATGACATCTTTTGGTTTCATTGCACAATCGGCTTGAATGTTGGGTCAATAGCAAGTTGGTGGGTGATGAGCGGATAATTTATACCCTTTTTGGCATTGTTTTTACATAGTTTTTGGTATGTTTTAGTCACTTTTTATTATATTTTTATTAGTTTTATTCAAAAATCACATTTCTGGACTTTACTATGAGTTTGTGTATTTTTCTGTAATTTCAGGTAAATTCTGGCTGAAATTGAGGGACCTGAGCAAAAATCTGATTCAGAGGCTGAAAAAGGACTGCAGATGTGTTGGATTCTGACCCTCCTGCACTCGAAATGATTTTATGGAGCTACAAAAGCCCAATTGGCGCGCTCTCAATTTCTTTGGAAAGTAGACATCTTGGGCTTTCCAACAATATATAATAGCTCATACTTTTCCCGTGATTTGATGGCCCAAACCGGCATCCAAAGTCAGCTTAAAACTTTCTGGCGTAAAATGCCAGAACTGGCACCTTTTTCGGCGTCAAACGCCCATTCTGGCACCCAGGGTGGCGTTTAATGCCAACTTTGGGCATATAAACATGAAAGCTTGAAAGCTCAGCCCAGGCACACACCAAGTGGGTCCCAGAAGTGGAATTCTGCACTATCTGCACTTAGTTACTCATTTTCTGTAAACCTAAGTTACTAGTTTAGTATAAAAACTACTTTTAGAGATTCATTTTGCAAATTATGACATTTTTACATTTCATATTGTACCTTTGATGGCATGAGTCTCTAAACCCCACAGGTGGGGGTGAGGAGCTCTGCTGTGTTTCAATGGATTAATGCAATTACTACTGTTTTCTATTCAATCACGCTTAACTCTATTCTAAGATACTCACTCATACTTCAATATGGAGAATATGATGATCCGTGACACTCATCATTATCCTCAACCCTATGAACGCGTGCCTGACAACCACTCCGTTCTATCTGAGCTCAACGTAGTCATTGGGCGACAGCTTGAGTGTGTATCTCTTGGGTTTCTAATCCACGGACCGAGTCCGGAGGTTAGAATCTTTGTGGTATAGGCTAGAACCAATTGGCAGTATTCCTGGAATCCGGAAAGTCTAAACCTTGTCTGTGATATTCCGAGTATGATTCGGGAAGGGATGACTGTGATGAACTTCAAACTTGCGAATATTGGGCGCAGTGACAGTGTGCAAAAGGACAATAGTCCTATTTCGACGCTAGCGGGAACCGAAGATGATTAGCCGTGCGGTGACAACACATATGTATTTGTTTTCATCCGAGAGGATCATACAGCTTGCCATTGAAGGAAGCCATGCGTGTTTGAAGAAGAAGATAGTAGAAAGCAGATATTCAGATGACAGAGCATCTCCGGAACCTCAGCCTGTTCCCCATTACTGAATCACAAGTATTGTTTATTTTATGTTATTTATTTTCATAAATATAACCACTATTATCATTATTCTCCTAACTAAGATTTACAAAATAACCATAGCTTCCTTCAAGCCGACAATCTCCATGGGATCGACCCTTACTTACGTAAGGTATTACTTGGATGACCCAGTGCACTTGCTGGTTAGTTGTGCGGAGTTGTGAAAAGTGTAATCACAATTTCGTGCACCAAGTTTTTGGCACCGTTGCCGGGGATTGTTCGAGTTTGGACAACTGACGGTTTATTTTGTTGCTTAGATTAGGAAAAAAATTGCCTTTTTGGTTTAGAGACACTAACATTGAGTCTTCTATTATTGTTTTTGGTTAAAATTTTAAAATCCTTATTTTATTTTTCTAAACCATTTTCGAAAATTTTTAAAAACCAATAACTTCATAATTTAGTCTTCTGTTTGAGTTTAGTTTCATATTTTAAGTTTGGTGTCAATTGCATGATTTTATTTTTCTTTCAATTTTCGAATTATATGTTCTTAGTTCTTTATTGATCTTCAAATTATTCTTAACAATTTTCCTTATTTGATCTTTAAAATTTCTTGTTTGGTGATTGTTGCTATTTATCTTATACATTTTCGAATTATTAGTGTCTAAAATATAAAAATTTTTAAGTTTAGTGTCCTTTGTGTTTCTATTTTCTTAAAAATTTTTAAAATTTGTTCTTGGTGTTCATCCTGATCTTCAAAGTGTTCTTGGTGTTCATCTTGACAGTCAAAGTTTTCCTGTTTATTTTCTTTGTTTTGATCTAAAAATTCTAAGTTTGGTGTCGTTTTATTGTTTTTCTCTTTCCTCACTAAATTCAAAAATATCTTTTCTATTTATTTAATTGAATTTTCGAAAATTTCATTTAAAAATTCAGATTTTTTATTTTAAAATTTTTATTTTATCTTATCTTAGTTAAAATTTCAAAATTCAAAATCTTTTTCAAAAAAATCATATCCAAAGTTTTTCAAATCTTCTTAATTAAGTAATTATTTTAGTTTTCAAATTTCTTTTTCTTCTTCTTTTAGTTTTCGAAATTTATATTTTATTTTTCAATTATTTTATTTTATCTTATTTTTTTATTTATTCGGTTTGTTTTTAATCAAATAAAATAAAAATAAAAATATAATTTATGTGCAATTCACATCAATTCCCTTTTCTCCATCATGGACCTAAGTGAAAATGAACAGTCTAGAAGGACTCTGGGGTCATATGCTAACCCCATTACTACTGCATACGGGAATAGTATCTGTATACCCCCCATTAGAGCAAGCAGTTTTGAGCTAAATCCTTAGCTCATTATCATGGTGCAGCAAAATTGCCAGTATTCCAGTCTTCCACAGGAAGAACCTACTGAGTTTCTGGCACAATTTTTACAAATTACTGACACAGTACGTGATAAAGAAGTAGATCAGGATGTCTACAGATTATTACTGTTTCCATTTGCTGTAAAAGATCAAGCTAAGAAGTGGTTAAATAACCAACCCACAGCAAGCATTAGAACATGGAAACAGTTATCAAACAAATTCCTAAATCAATATTACCCTCCAAAAAGGATGACACAGCTAAGGCTGGACATCCAAGGCTTTAAACAACAGGATGATGAATCCCTTTATAATGCCTGGGAGAGGTACAAAGGGATGCTAAGGAAATGCCCCTCTGAAATGTTTTCAGAGTGGGTGCAGTTAGACATCTTTTACTATGGGCTTACAGAAAAAGCTCAAATATCTCTAAATCACTCAGCTGGTGGATCTATACATATGAGAAAGACAATTGAAGAGGCTCAAAAGCTCATTGATACAGTTGCTAGAAATCAGCATCTGTACTTGAGTTGTGAGTCCTCCCTGAAAGAAGAGGCTAAAGCAGTATCTACTAAACTTTGTCCTCAAGAACAAGTTGCTGAACTCAATCAGCAATTGCTTATCATAACAAAATAATTTGCAGAATTCAAAGAGATGCTCCAAGACACTAAAAATGATAACCAAAGTATGGAAGCACAATTGGATCAAACAAGACAGCAGCTATCTAAACAGATAACAGAAGAATGCCAAACTGTTCAATTAAGGAGTGGAAAAATACTAAATGTATCAATCCAAGGTAGCAGGAAGCCAAGAAAGGAACAACTAACAAAGGATAACCAAACCACTGCCCAAAATCCCTCTGAGGACAGTAAGAGCCCAGAGAGGAATGATTCTGGCATTCAAATGCCAGAAAAGGGTGAAAAAGTGGCGTTAAACTCCCAATGGACAGCCAATTCTGGCGTTAAACACCCATGCAGCCTCCAAATCTGGCGTTCAAACGCCACAAAGGGATCAGACACTAGCAAGTGCTGATAACAACCCCCTTAAGTAGGCTTCTCCAACCACTTCTGTAGGAAATAAACCTGCAGCAACCAAGGTTGAAGAATATAAAGCCAAGATGCCTTATCCTCAGAAACTCCACCAAGCGAAACAGGATAAATAATTTGCCCGTTTTGCAGACTACCTCAGGACTCTTGAAATAAAGATTCCGTTTGCAGAGGCACTTGAGCAAATACCCTCTTATGCTAAGTTCATGAAAGAGATCTTAAGCCATAAGAAAGATTGGAGAGAAGCTGAAAAAGTTTTCCTCACTGAAGAATGCAGTGCAGTCATTCTGAAAAGCTTACCAGAGAAGCTTAAAGATCCCGGAAGCTTTATGATACCATGCACATTAGAGGGTACTTGTACTAAGACAGCTCTGTGTGACCTTGGGGCAAGTATCAACCTAATACCTGCATCTACTATCAAAAAGCTTGGTCTGACTGATGAAGTTAAACCAACCCGGATATGCCTCCAACTTGCTGATGGCTCCATTAAAACCCCATCAGGCATAATTGAGGACATGATTGTCAAGGTTGGGCCATTTGCCTTTCCTACTGACTTTGTAGTACTAGAAATGGAGGAGCACAAGAGTGCAACTCTCATTCTAGGAAGACCTTTCCTAGCAACTGGATGAACCCTCATTGACGTCCAAAGAGGAGAGATAACCCTGAGAGTCAATGAGGATGAGTTTAAGTTGAATGCTGTCAAAGCTATGCAGCATCCAGACACGCCAAAAGACTGCCTGAGCGTAGATGTTATTGACTCTTTGGTGGAAGAGATCAATATGACTGAGAGTCTCGAATCAGAGCTAGAGGACATTTTTAAAGATGTTCAGCCTGATCTGGAGGAACCAGAGAGAATAGAAGAACCTCTGAAAATTCCTTAGGAAGAGGATAAGCCTCATAAACCCGAGCTCAAACCACTACCACCATCCTTGAAATATTCATTTCTAGGAGAAGGTGACACTTTCCGGTGATCATAAGCTCTGCTTTAGATCCACAGGAAGAGAAAGCACTAATTCAGTTGCTAAGGACACACAAGACAGCTCTTGGGTGGTCCATAAGTGATCTTAAGGGTATTAGCCCAGCAAGATGCAGCACAAGATCCTGTTGGAGGATGATGCTAAGCTAGTGGTTCAACCACAGAGGCGGTTAAATCCAGCCATGAAGGAGGTGGTGCAGAAAGAGGTCACTAAATTACTAGAGGCTGGGATTATTTATCCTATTTCTGATAGCCCCTAGGTGAGCCCTGTCCAAGTTGTCCCCAAGAAGGGAGGCATGACAGTGGTTCATAATGAAAAAAATGAACTGGTTCTTACAAGAATAGTTACAGGGTGGCGTATGTGTATTGACTACAGAAGGCTCAATACAGCCACCAGGAAGGATCATTTTCCTTTACCATTCATAGACCAGATGCTAGAGAGACTAGCAGGCCATGAATACTACTGCTTTTTGGATGGCTATTCAGGTGACAACCAAATTGCAGTAGATCCTCAGGACCAAGAGAAAACAGTATTCACATGTCCATCTGGAGTTTTTACCTACAGAAGGATGCCATTTGGTCTGTGCAATGCACCTGCAACCTTTCAGAGGTGCATGCTCTCTATCTTCTCTAATATGGTAGAGAAATTTCTAGAAGTCTTCATGGATGACTTCTCAGTATTTAGAGACTCATTCAGCTCCTGTCTTGACCATCTAGCACTTGTTCTGAAAAGGTGCCAAGAGACTAACCTGGTTTTAAACTGGAAAAAATGTCACTTTATGGTGACTGAAGGAATTGTCCTTGGGCACAAAATTTCAAACAAGGGAATAGAGGTGGATCAAGCTAAGGTAGAGGTAATTGAAAAATTACCACCACCTACCAATGTTAAAGCAATCAAAAGCTTTCTGGGGCATGCAGGATTCTATAGGAGGTTTAGAAAGGATTTTTAAAAAATTGCAAAACCTCTGAGCAATCTGCTAGCTGCTGACATGCCATTTGTCTTTGACACAGAGTGTATGCAGGCGTTTGAAACTCTGAAAGCTAAACTGGTCACAGCACCAGTTATTTCTACACCAGACTAGACATTACCATTTGAACTAATGTGTGATGCTAGTGACCATGCCATTGGTACAGTGTTGAGACAGAGGCATAACAAGCTTCTGCATGTCATTTATTATGCTAGCCGTGTTTTAAATGATGCACAGAAAAATTACACAACCACAGAAAAGGAGTTGCTTGCAATGGTCTATGCCATTAACAAGTTCAGATCTTATTTAGTAGGATAAAAAATGATTGTGTACACTGACCATGCTGCTCTAAAATATCTCCTCACAAAGCAGGATTCAAAACCCAGACTCATAAGATGGGTGTTGCTTCTGCAAGAGTTTGATATAGAAATAAGAGATAGAAAAGGGACAGAGAACCAAGTAGCAGATCACCTGTCCCGGATAGAACCAGTAGCAGGAGCGTCCCTCCCTCATACTGAGTTCTCTAAAACCTTCCCGGGTGAGCAACTCTTTGCCATTCAGGAAGTACCATGGTTTGCAAACATTACAAACTATAAAGCTGTGAGATTCATACCCAAAGAGTACAGCAAGGTGCAAACGAAAAAATTGATTTCTGATGCAAAATACTACTTGTGGGATGAACCATACCGCTTTAAAAGGTGCACAGATGGAATGATCCATAGATGTGTGTCCAGAGAAGAGGCACAGAAAATCCTATGGCATTGCCATGGATCACAATATGGAGGACATTTCGGAGGTGAGCGAATAGCCACCAAGGTTCTCCAGTATGGCTTCTACTGGCCTACTCTCTATAGAAACTCCCGAGAGTTTGTACATAACTGTAACAGTTGCCAGAGAGCTGGTAATCTACCTCACGGTTATGCCATGCCCCAACAAGGGATCTTAAAGATTGAGTTGTTTGATGTATGGGGTATTGACTTCATGGGGCCTTTCCCACCTTCATACTCAAACACTTATATTCTGGTGGCAGTAGACTATGTATCTAAATGGGTAGAGGCAATTGCAACACCCACTAATGATACTAAGACAGTGATGAAGTTCCTCCAAAAGCATATCTTCAGCAGGTTCGGTGTCCCTAGGATACTGATCAGCGATGGAGGAACTCATTTCTGCAATAAACAGCTTGACTCTGCTTTGGTACAATATGGAATCAACCATAAAGTGGCAACTCCATATCATCCCCAGACAAATGGGTAGGCTGAAGTCTCAAATAGAGAACTAAAGCAAATCCTGGAGCGGACTATAAATGCCCATAAAAAGGATTGGGCAAGAGGTCTCGAATCATTCTCTCCATCTACTCATCTTCTTTCTGTGCTTTTGCTTGAGGACAAGAAAACCTCTAAGTTTGGTGTGATTTTCTGTGATCACTGACCAAGATCATGTCCCCTAAAGGAAAACAAACCACTCCAAGAGGCAAGAAAGAAAACAATCCAAAACCACAATGGATGCATGAGAGGTTCTGCACCAAAGAACATGCAGATCATTACTTCAAAATAGTGTGCAGAAGATTAGTGATCCCGGAAGTCAAGTTCGATCTGAAAGAAGAAGAATATATAGAGATCCAAGAGCAGATTCGAAACAGAGGCTGGGAAATCCTAGCTAATCCTGAGATGAATGTGGGAAGAAACATGGTCCAGGAATTCTATGCAAATCTGTGGCTGACAGATAAGCAAAGAATGGAGGGAATTACCTTCCACACTTTTCGAACCATGGTCAGAGGGAGGATTATCTACTTCCATCTTGACAAAGTGAGAGAAGTCCTCAAACTTCCTCAACTGCAGGATGATCCAGAATCCTTTAACAGGAGAATGGCTAAAGATAAAAAGTTGGATCAAGTTCTAGAGGACATATGCCTTCCTGGAACCAAGTGGATAACCAATTCAAAAGGTATCCCAAACCAACTAAAGAGAGGAGACCTCAAGCCAGTTGCTAGGGACTGGCTGGATTTCATTGGGTGATCCATACTTCCCACCAGTAACCGCTCTGAAGTCACTGTCAAAAGAGCAGTGATGATCCACTGTATTATGCTGGGAAAAGAAGTGGAGGTCCATCAATTAATTCCTTGTGAAATTTACACAATTGCAAATAAGGAATCCACTGAAGCCAAATTGGCCTACCCAAGCTTGATCAGTCTGTTATGTAAAGATGCGGGAGTACAAATAGGTGTTGATGAGTATATCCCAGTCGAACACTCAATCACCAAAAGGGTAATGGATGGACCTCAAATTCAAGACAACCTCATCAAAAGGAGGGCGCATGAGCTCCTCCCAGAAATTCCTCAATTTGACTATTGGACCCGCTTAGAAGCATCTGTCAACAAGCTGCAAGAATCTATGGATCAACTCAAAGAAGAGCAGCAGAATCAGAACAGCATGCTCTGCAAACTGCTCAGAGAACAAGAGAAGCAAGGGCGTGAGCTACAGAAACTAAAGCGCCAGAAGCTGTCCCTTGAAGAGCCAGGCGTCCTACAAATTGAAGGAGCACTTGCCTCTCCCAATGCAGGTTGTTGAGTCCTAACTCTGTGATAACTTTTGTTATTAGAGATCCATTTTAAGAGTTACATGAGCATTAGTATTAGAGTCATTTATTTTTATGTCTTTAATTTTCTTTCTTTTATTATTATTTTTCTGCTTTTATGCTTATTTCATGTCTTATTTCAATTCCATGATCAATAAAATTTAGAGTATATGTCTTAAAGTTATGAATAATCCCATAAATCCATCACCTTTCTGTAATTACCTTGACTAGCATTAGTATATGTCTTTTTTCTTGACTAGCATTAGTATTCGGCCTTCTGTAATTACCTTGACCCTGAGTCTACTGCGGAACAAAGCCTCCACGCTTGAAATTCCTACCTCTCGGAGCAAAGTTCCTCCCAGAAGGCCTCTGAAAAGGCACCCTCAAACTTCCTTTCTCTGCTGCCGCCTTCCTCACACAATCCTCAGCCACCCTACTCTTATTCACCAATTCAGAAAACACCCTGATCTCCATTGGGGCAACGAAGCTCAGAATATCGCTCTGAAGACCCCCTTCATATTTAATACACTTTCATTCAGCAAAATCTTCAGGCGCACCTTGACAGATACGAGAAAAGCGACATAACTCCTCAAATTTGCTACTATACTCAGCAACGTCATTTGTCCCTGCTTTAACTGCATTATTTCAAGTTCCTTGGCATTTCTGGCTGAATTAGGAAAGTATTTTTTATAAAATTCTGTTCAGAAAACCTCCCAAGGAATCACAGCACCATCAGGCTGCAGGATACGTCGAGTTCCCTGCCACCAATATTGAGCTTCACCTTGCAACTGATAAGTTCCAAATTCAACCCATTGCTCTTCGGAAACCTGTTGTGCCTGTAATGCTCTTTCCATAGCCTGAATCCAATTATCTGCATCAGTGGGATTTGAGGTTCCCCTAAAAGTCGGAGGGCAAACTTTCAGAAATGTAGCAAGTGTCATAGGACCGTCCTCAACATTATTGTTCCCATGATTACCCTGATTTATTTGATTACCCAGTGCCTCAGCTGTTGCCTGCATAGCTGCAGCCATATTTCCCAGGGCAGCCATAAAGTCTACTGGATCAGTCCTTATGGGGGCAGGAGTAACGGTGCCTGTCCTACCTCTACCTCGCCTGCGACCACGTCCGCGAGTCGACATCTGGTCCCTATACACACCAAACAAGTGATATTAAGTTGATCAGTCTCAATATCGCAGGTCTAATGCTTTAAGTTCCAAATGCATGCTCACAAACATTTATGCCATATATATTAATCAGATATCCTAATAGCACATAAAAACATATACAGAGAATGCACAGAAGTACAATCAATCCGTCTTTCAGGCTCTATAGAAACGAACTGCTCTGATACCATAATGTAACACCCTACCAAACTAAGCTCTACGCTTAAGCCGTAAAACAGAGGTGGTGTGGTATTACGACCTCTAAAATAAAATGAATACATATAATAGCAGAAGAATTATAATATGCTAGGAGCCTTGAAGAAAAGAGGAAACAAAAATCGCAAGATAAAAGTGCAACGCTCAAGGAACGAGTTAACCTGCATGCTAAGGAAATCATAACTATTAAACATATGATAACAGAAGTAGGAATAGAGTGCCAAAGATACAAAATAACAAGCTCCTAACTCAGCCTGCGAAGTCAAGACTAGCCGGAGAATATTTACATATATATACATACATATCCAAAACCCAAAAGTACATATACACAATCCTACCTCTCCATAAACCTCTAAGAGGATTAAAATAACAAGTTATGCGGAGAGAAAACCAAGTACATATATATACATCATAGCATAACAAAATAACCCTGTAACCACTCCGCTTCAAGAGTCCAGACGCCTAACGAGATGCCTCTCGACCTGCATTTGAAAAATAACAACATAGTATGGAATGAGAACCGGAGGTTCTCAGTATGGTAAAGGTGCCACACACATAATATATAAGGTCCTGGGAATGCCAGAGGCAATCCTAGAACGCCGACACTCAAATTATAGAGCTTAAAGTATTAAATAAAAGCCATAAAAGGTGGTTTACTAAGGATATTTAAACCTAACTTAACTTAACTTTAAATATAAATCCCATTTTGCCATTCCTCCATACCTCCAACTCCATCATGCATTTCACAGACAGATAAACAGATAAAGACAAGCACAAGAAGGTTACAAATACTGCAGGTAACAAATACACATTTAACATGGCAAGTATATTTAGGCACACCCAATTAAAGCACAAGCAAGTAATTCGAGTAATATGCATATGATGCATGCCTGTCCTATGGCTGATGAGGCTCATCTGTCGGTTATCCAGCCAACCCGACAAGTCTGAATTGTCCTTAGACTGTCCCCCGACATGCATCCCCAAGAGTCTATGCATAGTTTTTTCTCATATAGTCATTATTGCTCAATGGGGGTAACATTCCCGGGAATTTATATAGTGCCCGGTCACACTTACGTCGTAGTGTCAACAGATTATCGAGTTTTCAATCTGGTACACGTGGTGGCAAGCCACAGCACTTAATCCAGGGAATCTCGTATCTCAGATTATTCAAATTCATAAGCCATTTAAATAATTCAATTATAATTCATCAACATCCACATCATTCTCAATCGCATTTCATTCATCATCATACATTAATCATATTCAATCCTTATCCTTCATTATCACACCTCCCATTCCATCCATCAATAGTTCCAATTCAAAATATAATTCATTCTTTTCTAAATGAATCAAACTTAAAACATGCTCATTTTCTTAATAACTCTAAATCAAACCATATAACCTTTGAATATAAATCTTTTTAGATAATCATATAAACAAAATCTCTAATTTTTATAAAATTTTGGCAGCATCTCCTCTAAAACTCGAACTTTGCCACCCTTTTCGGGTCCAAACCAGCTTTCTTTTCAATTCAACATACCCTTCATCATCATCATAACAGTCACCACAATAAATCTACCTCAGATCAAAAATTATACTCATACAATATTCAAATCTAACAACCAAAATTCAACTAAGAATCATAGTTCACTAATCCTAGGCTTCTAACACAAAATACCTCAAATCAATAATTCACCAAATTATTAGTTAATCAACAAGCACCAAACCAACCATGTTCATCAACAATAACATTCAGCCATAATTCTCTCCAAATTAACATAACAACATTCACCATCCAAAATTAATAACTAATTATCCAATAAACTTCAACCAAATATATTCATCGACAAATTACTAAACATTAAACATACACATGCATTCCAACTTATCCTATGGTCATCTAGCCTAAGTTTTCACAGAACATTATATATTAAATGTAAGAAACCTAAACCATACATTGGCCGATTTCCACGTAACAACCAAAGCTATTTATTCAAAACCAAGGCAGCCCCTCAAAACTCAACTAATCCGCTTCCTCCAAGTTCCAGTATTGACAATTCCAAGTTCCAAGTTCCAAGCTCCAATTATTTATTCACAACCTAATACACATTCATAACACACATATATCCAATTTAATACTCAAAGCTCAAATTCAATGAAAATAAAATAGAATTATCGTATCCTCACCTTACCCAAGCTTCACATAAGCAAGAGTGAATATTTTCCTCAAGCTAATTAGATTCTAAAACATCAAAAATAAAAGAAATTCAACCTTCCCATTGAAAATTCGAAAATTGGGGGAAAAGAGGGCTGAGAGTGATTAAACAAGTTACCAGTGAAATTGTTCCGGTAGAAATGTAGAGCTCGACGCGGTGGACGCGTGGCCGCAAACGGTGCAACGATCGGAGCTCGGACGGAGAAGTTACGAGGATCGGAAGGTTACCGTAAGGGTTTCGGGAGCTTTCGTTCTCCCTAGAGCTTTCACGATGTTCATACGTGAAAATGAGGAAGAAAGGGCTTTCGGCTCATTTAAAGTGTTGGTCCGGTTGGACCGACGGCCCGGTTTGGGTCCGGTTCAACTGGTTCGACCCGTTCGGTCCAATCTTGGACCGTTTTCTTTGAAATTAGCGTCAAAATTCTCGTTTCGATGAGCTCTATCCTAATTTAATTTAATATTTACGTTTCTAATCCTCCTTATTAAAAACTAATTTATTGACTAATTATCTACTAATTTAACCAGGGTTTACATCCTAACCACCTAATAAAGAATTTTGCCCTCAAAATTCAAATCTAGTTACCTGAAAAGAGATGTGGATAGTCCTTTCGCATATCTGATTCAAGCTCCCAGGTATGTTCCTCGATACCAGCTCGACTCCAAGCTACTTTTACCAATGATACTTCCTTTCCGTGTAATCGTTTAATATTAGTATCATCAATTCTCACTGGAATTACTAGAAGTGTTAGATCTTCTCTTACTTGGATTGGTTCTGATTCCAGAACATGACTTGCATCAGGAGTATACTTCCGAAGCTGGGACACATGGAACACATCGTGCAAATTTGAAAGATACGGCGGTAAGGCAATTTTATAAGCCACTGGCCCAATTCTCTTTAGGATCTCAAACGGTCCAATATAACGGGGATTCAGTTTCTTAGTCTTAATAGCTCTTCCCACTCCAGTTGTTGGTGTAACTTTCAGAAAAACATATTCCCCTTCCTCAAATTCTAAAGGCTTTCGCCTCTGATCAGCATAACTCTTCTGGCGGCTCTGGGCTATAAGCATTAGACTACGAATCTTCTTTATCTGTTCAGTCGTTTCAGCTATCATCTCAGGCCCTAATAAACTCCTTTATCCAGTTTTATACCAACACAATGGAGATTGACATTTCCTGCCATACAGAGCCTCATATGGAGCCATTCCGATGCTCGCATGATAGCTATTATTATAAGCAAACTCTACTAATGGCATATACCGATCCCAACTCGTCGGCTGGTCCAAAACACAAGCCCTTAGCATATCCTCCAAGGTCTGAATAGTTCTTTCTGACTGACCATCTGTCTGAGGGTGATACGTAGTACTCAAGCTTAACTGAGTCCCAAATACACGCTGAAAAGCTCCCTAGAACCTTGATGTAAAACGGGGATCTCTATCAGATATAATAGTAGAAGGCACACCATGTAATCTGACAATCTCTTTGATATACATTCGAGCCAATTCTTCCATTGTACAACTTATTCGGATAGGAAGAAAGTGAGCTGATTTTGTTAGTCGATCCACAACCACCCAAATAGCGTCACAACCAGACCGGGTTCTAGGCAACCCTATCACAAAATCTATTGCAATACTCTCCCATTTCCATTGTGGAATCTCCAAAGGCTGAAGGGTCCCTGATGGTCTCTGATGCTCAATTTTAACCTTCTGACACGTTAAACATTTAGATACATGCAATGCCACATCATTCTTCATACCTGGCCACCAGAACATCGCTTTCAGATCTTGGTACATTTTAGTACTCCCTGGATGAATTGAGAACCTGCTCTTATGAGCTTCCTTCAACATTCTCTATCACAGGTCTCCAATATCTGGCACAACAATCCGGTTCTTGAACCTCCACAAACCATCCTGTCCTTCTGACACTCTCCACTGTTTTCCCTATTCGACTGCTGGTAATACCTTACGTAACGCTTCACTGTCTCGATGAGCCCTCAGAAGTTCTGATTTAAAATCACTTGAAATCTGCAACTGACTCAAACATAGGATTCCAGATTCTTCTCTAATTCCCAAATTCAAACCTTGGAATGCCTTCAGTAATTTTTCTTCCCGTAGCATCATCCAAGCTGCATATAAAGACTTCCGACTCAAAGCGTCCGCCACAACGTTCGCTTTTCCTGGGTGATAATTCAATTCAAAATCATAATCTTTCAGAAGCTCCATCCACCTCCTCTGACGCATATTCAACTCTTTCTGCTCAAAAAGATACTTCAAACTCTTATGGTCTGAGAAAACAAGAAACTTAACGCCATAGAGGTAGTGCCTCCAAATCTTTAAAGCAAACACAACAGCAGCAAGTTCTAAATCATGTGTCGGTTAGTTCATCTCATGCGGCTTTAACTGCCGTGAGGCGTATGCTACAACATTCTGGTGCTGCATCAGAATGCACCCTAAACCCTTCAGTGATGCATCATAGTACACTTCAAACGGTTCACTTGATTCGGGCAATACCAATACGGGTGCAGTAGTCAATCTGTGCTTCAATGCTTGGAAACTCTCTTCACACTCTAGATTCCAGATAAAAGGCATATCCTTCCTAGTCAACTTAGTTAAAGGTAAGGCGAGCTGTGAAAATCCTTTAATGAATCTGCGATAATACCCCGCCAAACCTAGGAAACTCCTGATCTCTGTTACGGAAGTTGGTCGCTCCCAATTCATCACTGCTTCCACCTTAGTAGGATCCACAACTATCCCCTGCTTACTCACCACGTGGCCGAGAAACTTTACTTCACTCTTCCATAACTCACATTTAGATAACTTAGCATATAACTTCCTATCTCTCAGAATCTGTAGCACAATTCGCAAGTGTTCATCATGTTCCTCTTCAAACTTAGAGTAAACAAGAATGTCATCAATGAAGACAATAACAAACTTGTCCAGATACGGTCGGAAAATCCTGTTCATATAATCCATAAATACTGCCGGGGTATTAGTTAACCCAAAAGACATCAATGTATACTCATAATGACCATAACGCGTCCTGAAAGCAGTTTTCGGAATATCCTCGTCTCTAACCCTTATCTGATGATACCCGGATCGCAGGTCAATCTTAGAAAACACACCGGCACCCTGTAACTGATCCATTAGATCATCGATTCTAGGCAACAGATATTTGTTCTTTACAGTGATCTTATTCAACTGCCGATAGTCGACACACAACCGCATACTCCCATCCTTCTTCTTTACTAGTAACACTGGTGCTCCCCACAGAGAAACACTTGGTCGGATAAAATGCTTACCCAACAGATCTTCCAACTGAGCTTTCAGTTCAGCCATTTCTAAAGGTGACATCCTATAAGGAGTAATTAAAATCGGACCGGCTCCAGGCACTAACTCAATTGCGAATTCAACTTCCCGATTAGGTGGAAATTCATTAATATCATCCGGAAACACATCTGGAAATTCACTCACAACGAGAATCTACTCTAAACTCTGATCATCACCTGATACTCCCGCAGTTAATAACATAATACCCTGACACTCAGTTCCAGAACAGTTTACTATCATAGAATTCAAATAGTAACTATTCACCACAATCGGTGCTTCTGACCCTTCCGGCATAAACTGTACTGACTTCTCAGAACAATCAAGCAAAACATGATTCTTGGATAACCAATCCAATCCCAAAATGAGATCAAGACCAGTCATAGGCAAACAAATCAAATCATGCACAAATTCACGCTGTTGCACTCGAAAGGGAACTTGTGGACATCCTATCCTAGTCACCATAGCTTCATGAGTAGCATTGTATACTTTTCAAATCATAACCTAAGACCACCATTCTCAATCCTAATTCATGAACCTTTTCAAATGCAATAAATGAATGACTTGCTCCTGAATCAAATAAAGTATTTAAGATTTTACCAGCTATTTCACAATTACCTCTAATCAGTGTCTCAGATCCCTCAGCACCTACTGTAGAAGTGGTGTATACTCTCCCCGGTTGCTGCACTCTACCAGTCTCATACTTCTTCTTCTCTGGGCAATTACTGGCTATATGCCTGGGCTGTCCACAGGAATAGCATACTCCAAGTCCAAATCTGCATGGAACTCCAGGACGATACTTTCCGCACTTCTGACAATTCTGATCCTGCTGTGGCTGCTTCCCAAACCTTTTTCCTTGACTAGCATTAGTATTCGGCCTTCTGTAATTACCTTGACCCTGAGTCTGCTGTGGAACAAAGCCTCCACGCTTGAAATTCATACCTCTCGGAGCAAAGTTCCTCCCTGAAGGCCTCTGAAAAGGCACCCTCAAACTTCCTTTCTCTGCTGCCGCCTTCCTCACACAATCCTCAGCCACCCTACTCTTATTCACCAATTCAGAAAATATCCTGATCTCCATTGGGGCAACGAAGCTCAGAATATTGCTCCGAAGACCTCCCTCATATTTAATACACTTCCATTCAGCAAAATCTTCAGGCGCACCTTGACAGATACGAGAAAAGCAACATAACTCCTCAAATTTGCTACTATACTCAGCAACAGTCATTTGTCCCTGCTTTAACTGCATTAATTCAAGTTCCTTGGCATTTCTGGCCGAATTAGGAAAGTATTTCTTATAAAATTCTGTTCGGAAAACCTCCCAAGGAATCGCAGCACCATCAGGCTGCAGGATACGTCGGGTTTCCTGCCACCAATATTGAGCTTCACCTTGCAACTAATAAGTTCCAAATTCAACCCATTGCTCTTCGGGAACCTGTTGTGCCTGTAATGCCCTTTCCATAGCCTGAATCCAATTATCTGCATCAGTGGGATTTGAGGTTCTCCTAAAAGTCGGAGGGCGAACTTTCAGAAATGTAGCAAGTGTTATAGGACCGTCCTCATCATTATTGTTCCCATGATTACCCTGATTTATTTGATTACCCAATGCCTCAGCTGTTGCCTGCATAGCTGCAGCCATATTTCCCAGGGCAGCCATAAAGTCTACTGGATCAGTCCCTATGGGGGCAGGAGTAACGGTGCTTGTCCTACCTCTACTTCGCCTGCGACCACGTCCGCGAGTCGACATCTGGTCCCTATACACACTAAACAAGTGATATTAAGTTGATCAGTCTCAATATCGCAGGTCTAATGCTTTAAGTTCCAAATGCATGCTCACAAACGTTTATGCCATATATATCAATCAGATATCCTAATAGCACATAAACACATATACAGAGAATGCACAGAAGTACAATCAGTCCGTCTTTCAGGCTCTATAGGAACGAACTGCTCTGATACCATAATGTAACACCCTACCACACTAAGCTCTACGCTTAAGCCGTAAAACAGAGGTGGTGTGGTATTACGACCTCTAAAATAAAATGAATACATATAATAGCAGAAGAATTATAATATGCTAGGAGCCTTGAAGAAAAGAGGAAACAAAAATCGCAAGATAAAAGTGCAACGCTCAAGGAACGAGTTAACCTGCATGCTAAGGAAATCATAACTATTAAACATATGATAACAGAAGTAGGAATAGAGTGCCAAAGATACAAAATAACAAGCTCCTAACTCAGCCTGCGAAGTCAAGACTAGCCGGAGAATATTTACATATATATACATACATATCCAAAACCCAAAAGTACATATACACAATCCTACCTCTCCATAAACCTCTAAGAGGATTAAAATAACAAGTTATGCGGAGAGAAAACCAAGAACATATATATATACATCATAGCATAACAAAATAACCCTGTAACCACTCCGCTTCAAGAGTCCAGACGCCTAATGAGATGCCTCTCGACCTGTATCTGAAAAATAACAACATAGTATGGAATGAGAACCGGAGGTTCTCAGTATGGTAAAGTGCCACACACATAATATATAAGGTCCTGGGAATGCCAGAGGCAATCCTAGAACGCCAACACTCAGATTATAGAGCTTAAAGTATTAAATAAAAGCCATAAAAGGTGGTTTACTAAGGATATTTAAACCTAACTTAACTTAACCTTAAATCTAAATCCCATTTTGCCATTCCTCCATACCTCCAACTCCATCATGCATTTCACAGATAGATAAAAAGATAAAGACAAGCACAAGAAGGTTACAAATACTGCAGGTAACAAATACACATTTAACATGGCAAGTACATTTAGGCACACCCAATTAAAGCACAAGCAAGTAATTCGAGTAATATGCATATGATGCATGCCTGTCCTATGGCTGATGAGGCTCATCTGTCGGTTATCCAGCCAACCCGACAAGTCTGAATTGTTCTTAGACTGTCTCCCGACGTGCATCCCTAAGAGTCTATGCATAGTTTTTTCTCATATAGTCATTATTGCTCAATGGGGGTAACATTCCCAGGAATTTATATAGTGCCCAGTCACACTTACGTCGTAGGGTCAACAGAGTATCGAGTTTTCAACCTGGTACACGTGGTGGCAAGCCACGACACTTAATCCAGGGAATCTCGTATCTTAGATTATTCAAATTCATAAGCCATTTAAATAATTCAATTATAATTCATCAACATCCACATCATTCTCAATCGCATTTCATTCATCATCATACATCAATCATATTCAATCCTTATCCTTCATTATCACACCTCCCATTCCGTCCATCAATAGTTCCAATTCAAAACATAATTCATTCTTTTCTAAATGAATCAAACTTAAAACATGCTCATTTTCTTAATAACTCTAAATCAAACCATATAACCTTTGAATATAAATCTTTTTAGATAATCATATAAACAAAATCTCTAATTTTTATAAAATTTCGGCAGCATCTCCTCTAAAACTCAGACTTTGCCACCCTTTTCGGGTCCAAACCTGCTTTCTTTTCAATTCAACATACCCTTCATCATCATCATAATAGTCACCACAATAAATCTACCTCAGATCAATAATTATACTCATACAATATTCAAATTCAACAACCAAAATTCAACTAAGGATCATAGTTCACTAATCCTAGGCTTCTAACACAAAATACCTCAAATCAATAATTCACCAAATTATTAGTTAATCAACAAGCACCAAACCAACCATGTTCAGGTCTTTTGAAAGAAAGGGAAATTAATAACATAATTCCATGGAAAGCTCTGATATGGTTTCTCGTCAAGAAGAAGATTTAGTTTAACGAAGCACAAAGAAAGTCAAAACAAGAGATCATGTTGATCTTAATCGACCTAGTGATGAGATGGATATTAACCATCAGAATAGAGATACTCCTATGATAACCAAAGTGTCTTACAAGGAGTCCCTACTCAAACCTGCTGGACCCAATGTCAAGGGTGACGACTTTGTTACCGATCCCATCGATGAAGATGAACCAAACTCGAAAGACAAGTGGTACAAGACTACTGAGAACGATGATCAAGTGGAGAAGCCCTTTGATCCATGTCCCAATATTCCAATATCCAAAGATGAATTCGATGAATGGTGCAAACCTTGGCGTGCTGCTCTCATGGTCAAAGTTCTGGGCAAACGAGTAGGCTTAGGATTCATGGAGCAATGCCTCCAACGTGATTGGGCTAAAAAAGGTAAGATTAATGTTATCGACATGGATCGTGACTATTTCTTGGTTCATTTTGCAGATGAAGGTGACTATAATCATGCCCTTATGGAAGGTCCCTGGATGATTGCCGGTCACTATCTTATTGTCCAACGTTGGAGACCCTTCTTTTTATCTTCTGAGAAAGAAGTCAGAAAAGTTACTGATTGGATTCGTATTCCCAACCTTTCGATCGAACTTTATAACCATAGATTTCTTTGGAGAGTGGGTTCAACTATTGGCCACATGCTTAAGATCGATCGTACTACATCAATTTATTCTAGAGGTCATTTTGCACGTATATGTGTCGATATTGATCTGAGAAAGCAGTTAGTTCCCAAAATCTCTGTCTTTGGCGAGGTCCTAAATATTGAATATGAAGGTTTGCATCAAATCTGCTTCTCTTGTGGAAAATATGGCCACCGGCTAGATCATTGTAATGAAACTCCGGTGGAAGAACCGGCGAGCCAAGTCAATGCTGGTGGAGAAGAGGAGAATATCAATTCTGATAATCAGAATCACGTTGATTTCGCGGACCAAAATGGAAAGTCTCATGATTCCCACAATCAAAGCGTTTCAAGCAATAACCAAGATCCTCCTTATTTCGGGCCGTGGATGATGGTCAAACGACCACTTAGAAGGAAAAATGGTAATAATAATCCGAATAATCCTGGAAGCAATCAACGACATGATTCTTTCTATAATCATAGGTCTATTAATGAGGAAGATAATTAGGGAAAGGAACATGGGTCAAGATTCAATACATTACATGAAGAAAGTGCACTAATCACGTTGGAGGGTGAACCACATGCAGAAGGAAAATCTCTAAGTATTACCAATAATTGGGCTTCTCCTAATAAGGCCCAAAAAGAGAAAGCAAACTCCCAGCCCATTCAAAAAAAGTTCTAAAGCAAGGTGCTGGCAAAAATCCCCAAATGGGCAAGAAACTTTTATTTAATAAAGTTGGGCTAACCCAGAATGAGAAATTAGTGAAGTCCATCCCCAAAGTCACTACCAAGCCATCCTCCTCTTCGGTGGCAACTCATAATAACGTTCCCTCCCCTGCTCATAAATCTAAGGATCCTGAAGCTGAAGCTATGGAGGGTGTCGTTATGAATTACATGCGCCGGTTAGGGCGGGAGCAATACGAAGCTGATATTGCTGCAAAAAAGGTAAAGATTCAATTTGAAGACTATGCAATTCGTTCTAACCTTATGATTGCTTCCCCTTCTATTGGTTCCTCTTCAAAGCCAATGGAGTTAGGATACGAGTCAGGGGCAAACGTTGGGAGACCTCCAGACGATGTGAAGTCTCTCATTGTATGGAAGAACTCCAATAATGGGGTTGACTCCTCGGATAAGT
This sequence comes from Arachis hypogaea, assembly GCF_003086295.3. NCBI lineage: Eukaryota > Viridiplantae > Streptophyta > Magnoliopsida > Fabales > Fabaceae > Arachis > Arachis hypogaea. The sequence continues at coordinate 33,791,486 of NC_092051.1, read as the reverse complement.
CCGAATCGAGAACCCAGGCTCAAGCCTCAGCGTGATTTTTGTCCTTGGTGATGCTCCCTTCTCTGTTTATTTTGTGATGAATATTATAAGTTGGAATTGTAGAGGTGCTGGAGGGAAAACTTTTCCTAATCTTATTAGAGATATTAGAAGAGAGTATAATGCAAATTTTATTATTCTTCTTGAAACTCATATAAGTGGTTCGCGTGGGGCTGCTGTTCGTGAAAAATTGGATTTGATAGTTCTTTTATTGTGGAAGCTAATGGTCATTCGGGAGGAATTTGGTGTCTATGGGACTCGGGTTCTTGGAAAGTTGATATCTTAGAATATAATCAGCAAATTGTTCATCTTAGGCTTACCGGTAATAATGTTGCTACCTGGCTCCTCTCTGCTGTTTATGGCAGCCCACAACGCTCGAATAGAAGATCCCTTTGGACTTCCCTCCGTTCTCTGGCAGCCAATATCAATCTTCCTTGGTGCATCTTAGGAGATTTTAATGCTCTTCTTCATAATTATGAAAGACAAGGAGGTACTCGTAGTGCTAATTCTGGAGCTTGCTCAGACTTTCAAAATTGCATTTCTGATTGTGGATTGGTGGATTTAGGTTATATGGGCTGGCCTTTCACTTGGAGAAGGGGTGATTTAGTCGAGAGATTGGATCGTGGTCTGTGTAACCTTGACTGGCAGCTGGCCTTCCCCGAAGCTAGCCTTAAGCATTTACCGAATTTCAAGTCTGATCACACGGCCATCTGCCTCCAACTCTCTACTGAAGCCTCTTACAATAGACATAGAAGACCTTTCCGTTTCGTTGCTACTTGGATTTCTCACCCTGATTTTCATAGAATGGTTGAGAATTCTTGGAATGTACAGGATTCTTGGTCTGATGGTATAATAAGCTTCAAAAATTCTCTAAAAAATTGGAATTATGATGTTTTTGGGGATATTTTTAAAAGAAAAAGAACTCTTCTCAAACGACTGAATGGTATAACTTCAAGCCTTTCTCAGGGCAGTAATCAATTTCTTGAGAAGCTCCAAATTGATCTCTGGAAGGAATATGAAAATGTGCTCAATCAGGAGGAACTTCTCTGGTACCAGAAATCCAGGTGTAAATGGATTGAATTCGGCGATCGCAACACAAAGTTCTTTCATGGGTCAACTATGATTAAACGTCGAAAAAACAAGGTGACATCTCTCCTTGACTCTAATGGTAGCCTTATAACTGATAATAACGCTATAGAAAATATGGCTTTTTCTTTTTATGCTGATCTATATAATGATTCTTATCCCGATCACCCCTTTGTCCTTAATAATGCTTTTCCTCAGCTTAATGCAGAGGATTTGTATAGTGTTAGCAGGAACATTTCTGAGTTGGATATTAAGGAAGCTATTTTTCATATTGGGAGCTTTAAGGCTCCGGGTAGGGATGGTCTCCAGGCGATCTTCTACCAAAGCCAGTGGGATCGTGTTGGTCCTGACCTGTGCTCTTTAGTGAACCAAATTTTTGCTAATCCCGAAAAAATTGAGGAATTAAATGAGACCCTTATTACTCTTATTCCAAAAACGGAGCAGGTGACGAGCCTCAAGAAAATGCGCCCTATTAGCCTTTGTAACGTATCCTACAAAGTTGTTACCAAAATTCTTGCTAATCGGCTAAGAAAAGTCATGGAAAAATTAGTTGCTCCCACTCAGTGCAGTTTTGTACCCGGGAGGCACAGTACGGATAATATCTTTATTACTCAAGAGATTATTCATTCTATGAGAAGCAAAAAGGGGTCAAAAGGGTGGATGGCTATCAAAATTGACCTTGAAAAAGCCTATGACAGACTCAAGTGGAGTTTTATCTACGATACTCTCTCCGACATTGGGTTGCCTCAGCATATTATTCATTTGATTTACTGTTGTATTTCCTCTGCTAAGATGAGAGTTTTATGGAATGGAGAAGAGCTAGACGAATTCATGCCCACTAGAGGAATTCGGCAAGGCGATCCCATTTCTCCGTATATCTTTGTTTTATGCATTGAACGCTTGTCTCAGCTCATCGACGCAGCTGTTCAGCATGGGTTTTGGAAACCCATCTGTCTTAAAAGGGATGCTCCTAATATTTCTCATCTCTGCTTCGCTGATGACCTCATTCTATTTGCAGAAGCGAATTTGGAGCAAGCCGATATTATCAATAGGTGCTTGGAAGCTTTTTGTGTTAGCTCCGGTCAAAAAAATCAGCCAAGAGAAAACTAGAATTTTCTTCTCTAGAAATGTGGGTCACAATGTCAGATCTAAAATCAGTAACTTTCTTCATTTTTCCAGAACTGATAACCTTGGGAAGTATTTGGGTGTCCTTCTCCTTCACTCAAAAGTCTCTAATAATACATATGGTGATATTATCAACAAGATCAACTCCAGACTAAATTGCTGGAAAGCTTCCTCTCTCTCCCTGGCAGGGAGATGTACCCTGGTAAAATCTGTTCTATCTTCTATTCCTTATTATACTATGCAATCTGCTTTACTTCCTTCATCTACTTGTAATTTGATTGATCGGAAATGCAGGAACTTTCTTTGGGGGGACTCATAAAAACTCTAGGAAAATCCATCTTATTAACTGGGACAAAGTCTGCTCCCCAAAAAAATTGGGAGGACTCGGGATTCGCCACTCGGAAAAAATGAATTGTGCCTTCATGACTAAAGCTGGATGGGGTCTTATTGAAAAAAAAGACTCTCTGTGGGCCAGAACCCTTCGCTCTAAATATGGTTGTGGTACCGATATTATTCCTAAGGTGGAAAGGAGGAGGAATGAATCAAATCTTTGGAAGGGCATACGCAAGTCTTGGGATAATGTCCAGCAAAACTACATTTGGCGTATTGGGGATGGTTCCAAAATTAATTTTTGGAACGATAATTGGGTGCCAAATATTGGCTCTCTTGCGCCATATGCAAATCAGGTTTGTATGCCTATTAATTTGGAAGACAAACTTATGGATTTTTTAACTATTTTAGGTAGCTGGGATTATGATAGGCTCGCTACTTGGCTGCCTGATGAGATTATCCAGAAGATTATTCCTATTTCCCCGCCCTCCCCTTGGAAGCAAGAAGACCAAATTGCCTGGAACCCTTCGTCTAACGGCTCTTTCGATCTTAAATCAACATACCAAAAGCTGAATGGAGAAGAAGGCATCGCTAGCAAATTACACAGCATGATCTGGCACTGGAAAGGACCAGAACGCATTCGGATCTTTCTTTGGCTAGTGTCTCACAATGCTATCCTCACCAACGTGGAAAGAAGGAAAACACATCTCACCCTTCAGGCAACTTGTCCAAGATGCTCATGTACCGATGAGACTACTCTACACGTCCTCTGAGACTGCCCATTTGCTGTGGGCATCTGGCTCCCGTTCATCCGTGCAGCAGGCATAAACAACTTCTTTCTTCTTGATCTACATGATTGGCTTCTCCAGAACCTTATGTCGAATGATGAGTGGTGCTGCCTCTTTGGTGTTACCATCTCCTCCATTTGGTTCTTCAGAAACAAATTCATCTTAGAGGGCGACATGACATCTCCCCATGTAAGAAGGGATCAAGTTAAAGCTCGGTTTGATGAGATTATCAAAGTCTCGAGGTCTGATCTTCTTAACTGTGCACCTCAAATCACTGAAGAATGTCTCATTACTTGGCAACCTCCGTTGGAAAATGTTACCAAAATCAACGTGGATGGATCTTGCCTTTCTCAGAGTAGCAGTGCGGCTTGTGGAGGTATTTTCAGGAATCATCTCGGTCACTTTATTAAAGGTTTTACCTGTAATCTAGGAAGCTGTTCTATTATGCACGCTGAGCTATGGGGCATTGTTCGCGGTCTACAAATTGCTGTGGCCAACAATATTAGTTCCTTAGTTGTTGAGTCTGATTCTATTGCTGCTGTTAACTTCATTAAGAAAGGACATAATTCATCCCACCCGTGTGCCCCGCTTCTTGACGACATTGTTGTCCTTGCCAGCCGTGTGCCACATATCTCTTGGTCTCACTGTCTTCGAGAAGCAAATTTTGCTGCCGACAATCTTGCCAAGAAGGGCCATGATCTTCCCTTTGGCCTTCATCTCTTTGACGTTGCTCCCCCAGATACAGCTATGATGATTATGCGTGACTTGTCTGGTTCTCCAATTTTAAGGGGTTCTAGTTAGTTTTCTTTTTGGGGTGTTTGCCCCCCTTGTCATCTAAAAAAAAAACCAACCATGTTCATCAACAATAACATTCAACCATAATTCTCTCCAAATTAACATAACAATATTCACCATCCAAAATTAATAACTAATTATCCAATAAACTTCAACCAAATATATTCATCGACAAATTACTAAAAATTAAACATACACATGCATTCCAACTTATCCTATGGTCATCTAGCCTAAGTTTTCATAGAACATTATATATTAAATGCAAGAAACCTAAACCATACCTTGGCCGATTTCCACGTAACAACCAAAGCTATTTATTCAAAACCAAGGCAGCCCCTCAAAACTCAACTAATCTGCTTCCTCCAAGTTCCAGTATTCACAATTTCAAGCTCCAATTATTTATTCACAACCTAATACACATTCATAACACACATATATCCAATTTAATACTCAAAGCTCAAATTCAATGAAAATAAAATAGAATTATTGTATCCTCGCCTTACCCAAGCTTCACATAAGCAAGAGTGAACGTTTTCCTCAAGCTAATTGGATTCTAAAACATCAAAAATCAAAGAAATTCAACCTTCCCATTAAAAATTCGAAAATTGGGGGAAAAGAGGGCTGAGAGTGATTAAACAAGTTACCAGTGAAATTATTCTGGTAGAAATGTAGAGCTCGACGCAGTGGACGCGTGGCCGCAAACGGTGCAGCGATCGGAGCTCGGACGGAGAAGTTACGGGGATTGGAAGGTTACCGTAAGGGTTTCGGGAGCTTTCGTTCTCCCTAGAGCTTTCACGATGTTCATACATGAAAATGAGGAAGAAAGGGCTTTCGGCTCATTTAAAGTGTTGGTCCGGTTGGACCGACGGCCCGGTTTGGGTCCGGTTCAACCGATTCGGCCCGTTCGGTCCAATCTTGGACCGTTTTCTTCGAAATTAGTGTTAAAATTCTCGTTTCGATGAGCTCTATCCTAATTTAATATAATATTTACATTTCTAATCCTCCTTATTAAAAACTAATTTATTGACTAATTATCTGCTAATTTAACCGGGGTTTACAGACTGAGTGGTTGAATACGTGGTCCAAACAAAAAGAGTGTGCTTAAGAGCTCTGGGCACCTCTAATTGGAGACTCTAGCAAAGCTGAGTCACAATCTGAAAAGGTTTACCCAGTTATGTGTCTGTGACATTTATGTATCCGGTGGTAATATTGGAAAACAAAGTGCTTAGGACCACGGCCAAGACTCATAAAGTAATTGTGTTCAAGAATCAACATACTGAACTAGGAGAATCAATAACACTATCTGAAATCTGAGTTCCTATAGATGCCAATCATTCTGAACTTCTAAGGATAAAGTGAGATGCCAAAACTGTTCAGAAGAAAAAAGGCTACAAGTCTCGCTCATCTAATTAGAACTGAGCTTCATTGATATTTGAAATTTATTGTATATTCTCTTCTTTTTATCCTATTTTGTTTTTAGTTGCTTGGGGACAAGCAACAATTTAAGTTTGGTATTGTGATGAGCGGATAATTTATACCCTTTTTGGCATTGTTTTTACATAGTTTTTGGTATGTTTTACTCACTTTTTATTATATTTTTATTAGTTTTTATTCAAAAATCACATTTCTGGACTTTACTACGAGTTTGTATGTTTTTCTGTAATTTCAAGTAAATTCTGGCTAAAATTGAGGGACCTGAGCAAAAATCTAATTCAGAGGCTGAAAAAGGACTGCAGATGCTGTTGGATTCTGACCCTCCTGCACTCGAAATGGATTTTCTGGAGCTACAGAAGCCCAATTGGCGCGCTCTTAATTGCTTTGGAAAGTAGACATCTTGGGATTTCTAGCAATATATAATAATCCATACTTTTTCTTTGATTTGATAGCCCAAACCGGTGTCTAAAGTCAGCCTAAAACTTTCTGGCGTAAAACGCCAGAACTGGCACCTTTTTCGGCGTCAAACGCCCATTCTGGCACCCAGGGTGGCGTTTAACGCAAACTTTGGGCATATGAACGTGAAATCTTGAAAGCTCAGCCCAGGAACACACCAAATGGGTCTCAGAAGTGGAATTTTGCACTATCTGTACTTAGTTACTCATTTTCTGTAAACCTAAGTTACTAGTTTAGTATAAAAACTACTTTTAGAGATTCATTTTGCAACTTATGACATTTTTACATTTCATATTGTACCTTGACGGCATGAGTCTCTAAACCCCATAGGTGGGGGTGAGGAGCTCTGCTGTGTTTCAATGGATTAATGCAATTACTACTGTTTTCTATTCAATCACGCTTAACTCTATTCTAAGATACTCACTCGTACTTCAATATGGAGAATATGATGATCCGTGACACTCATCATTATCCTCAACCCTAGGAACACGTGCCTGACAACCACTCCGTTCTATTTGGGCTCAATGTAGTCATTGGGCGACAGCTTGAGTGCGTATCTCTTGGGTTTCTAATCCACGTACCGAGTCCGGAGGTTAGAACCTTCTTGGTATAGGCTAGAACCAATTGACAGCATTCCTGGGATCCGAAAAGTCTAAACCTTGTCTGTGGTATTTCGAGTAGGATCCGAAAAGGGATGACTGTGATGAACTTCAAACTTGCGAATGTTGGGCGCAGTGACAGTGTGCAAAAGGACAATGGTCCTATTCCGACGCTAGCAGGAACCGACAGATGATTAGTTGTGCGGTGACAGCGCATATGGATTTGTTTTCATCTGAGAGGATCATACAGCTTGCCATTGAAGGAAGCCATGCGTGTTTGGAGAAGAAGATAGTAGGAAAGCAGAGATTCCGATGACAGAGCATCTCCGGAACTTCAGCCTGTTTACCATTACTGAATCACAAGTATTGTTTATTTCATGTAATTTATTTTCATAAATATAACCACTATTATCATTACTCTCCTGACTAAGATTTACAAAATAATCATAGCTTGCTTCAAGCCGACAAGCTCCGTGGGATTGACCCTTACTCATGTAAGGTATTACTTGGACAACTCAGTGCACTTGCTGGTTAGTTGTGCGGAGCTGTGAAAAGTGTAATCACAATTTCGTGCACCAGTGGGATACAAATATAGGATCTATTCCGAACATATCAAAACGTTCCCATGCAAACAAGTCCATGCTACCTCTTAAAAAATTTTGAAGTTCCGACTTTAGGGGACGAGGTAGATCTCTGTTGATCATGATATATTTGTCTACAACATGACAATTTGGAACTTTTCTAAGTTTCCCTTGGGCCCTAACCTTGGCTCCCTTGAACTCGTGAGTCAGATCCACCAAAAATACTCTAGTGGAGTTGATAAACCCCGATTTTGTGGTTTATCTTGTGCTTAATTTGGGAGATTTTATCACCTTTTCTCACATTTATTCAATGAAATAGCATGGTTTTGCAATTCTCCCAGAATTTGTGCTTAAGTGTGAAAACATGCTTTTTAGGCCTTAAAATAGCTAAATTTAACTCACTTTAATTCCATTCGATGCCTTGATATATTTGTTGAGTGATTTCAGGTTCATAAGGCAAGTATTGGATGGAAGAAGTGAGGAGAAAACCATGCAAAGTGGGAGAACTCATGAAGAAATGAAGGAACCGCAAAGCTGTCAAGCCTGACCTCTTCACACTCAATCGACCATAACTTGAGCTACAGAGGTCCAAATGAGGCGGTTCCAATTGCGTTGGAAATCTAACATTCGGAGATTTAAAATGATATAAAATTTTTCATAGTTGCTTCACGTTTAGGAGCACGCACGCGCACTATATGCGTACGCGCTGATGGAGCAGCGTGATTCACTAAAGTAAAATCGTGGCCAGCGATTTGCAGCTCATTTTGGGCCCAACCCAACTCATTTCTGATGCTATTGAACCCAAGGATTGAAGGGGGAATGAACCAAGTAGTCATAGTTTAGTTTTCATCATGGTTTAGGTTAGAATTCTAGAGAGAGAAGCTCTCCCTTCTCTCTAGAATTTAGGGTAGTTTAGGTTTAATTTTCTTCATTCCAATTTTCAATTCTTGTTTTGATTTAGTCTTCCCTTTTAATTTCTTGTTGTTACATCTTAATCTTCTTAGTTCCTCTTGTTCATTTCCCTTATTTTGTTACTTTTATGTTGATAAACCATTGTTGGATCTAATTTCCTTTTAATGCAATTTCATGTTTCTATGTTTCTTTTATGTTGATCTTAATTGCTATTGTTGATTTCTTGCTTGTGGTAATCATGGGTTTCATTAATTCTAGCATTTTGTGATGTTTACTTTTCTTGCACTCTATGTGTTTGTTAAAATGCTTCCACTAGTTTTTGAGTATTTTGCTTTACTCTTGGCCTAGGCTAAGGGAATTGAGTGACCTTGAGTCATTGGGTCTCATTTAGTTGGTGATTTGAGAACCATTGGTGATCAATTTGATATCCATTGATACTAACCCACTACTAATCTAATTAGTAGATAGGTTAGAACCTATGAATTGATGTTGATCAATCCATTTGATATACTTCAAGCATAGAAGTAGCCTTGATGAGCTTGGTTCCTCATAATTATCAATGTATGGTTTGTAGACAAGGATGGTGATCTCAATTACCTATGTTTAGCCAAGAGTTCTTTCCATTTATTTTATTAGCTCTTGTCATTTTACCTTCTTGTCATTTATTTTTCTTGCCAATTATAAATCAAACCCCCTTATTCCTTCATAGCCAATAATCATTCATTTCATTGCAATTCCTTGTGAGACGACCCGAGGTTTAAATACTTCGGTTAATTCTTATTTGGGGTTTGTACTTGTGACAACTCAAATTTTTTATGTGAAAATTGTTTGTTAGTTTGGAGCTATGTGGTGCACGAAATTGTGATCTCAATGGTGCCAACAACTTGGTACGCACAATTGTAATCTCAACTCTTTTTCACAACTTCGCACAACTAACCAGCAAGTGCACTAGGTCGTCCAAGTAATAAACCTTACGTGAGTAAGGGTCGATCCCATGGAGATTGTCGGCTTGAAGCAAGCTATGGTCATCCTTGTAAATCTCAGTCAAGCAGATTCAAATGGTTATAAGGTTTTGATAATTAAAAGATAAATAAAATATAAAATAGGATAGAAATACATATGTAATTCATAGGTAGGAATTTCAGATAAGCATCTAGAGATGCTTTGTTGCTTCAGAACCTCTGCTTTCCTATTGCCAAGAGATACGCACTCAAACTATTGCAGATAGAACGAAAGTGGTTGTCAGGCACGCGCTCATAGGTGAGAATGATGATGAGTATCACGGATCATCACATTCATTAGGTTGAAGTGCGAGTGGATATCTTAAAGAAGAAGTAGGCGTGAATTGAAGAGAAAACAAATAGTACTTATATTAATTCATGAAGAATAGCAGAGCTCCACACCTTAATCTATAGGGTGTAGAAACTCCACCATAGAAAATACATAAGTGAAAGAAGGTCTAGGCATGACCGAATGGCCAGCCTCCCAAAGAGGGTTCAATAATCAAAACATGATTAAAAGATAGATTTCAAGATGAAAATACAATAGCAAAAGGTCCTATTTATAATGAACTAATGGTCTAGGGTTTACAGAAATAAGTAAATGATGCAAAAATCTACTTCTGGGGCCCACTTGGTGTGTGCTTGGGCTGAGCATTGAAGCTTTTTCGTGCTTAGGCTATTCCTGGAGTTAAACGCCAGCTTTGGTGCCAGTTTGGGCGTTTTACGCAAGAATTCCTTGGGCTGACTTTGAACGCCAGTTTGGGCCATCAAATCTCAAGAAAAGTATGGACTATTATATATTTCTGGAAAGCCCAAGATGTCTACTTTTTAACGCAATTGAAAGAGCGCCAATTGAGCTTCTGTAGCTCCAGAAAATTCACTTCGAGTGCATGAAGGTCAGAATCCAACAGCATCTGCAGTCCTTTTTCAGCCTCTGAATCAGATTTTTGCTCAAGTCCCTCAATTTCAGCCAGAAAATATTTGAAATCACAGAAAAACACACAAACTCATAGTAAAGTCCAGAAATGTGATTTTTATTTAAAAACTAATAATTATATACTAAAAACTAACTAAATCATACTAAAAACTACCTAAAAACAATGCTAAAAAGCATATAAATTATCCGCTAATCACAACACCAAACTTAAATTGTTGCTTGTCCCCAAGCAACTACAAACAAAATAGGATAAAAAGAAGAGAATATACAATGAATTTCAAACTTATCAATGAAGATTAGCCTCAATTAGATGAGCGGGGCCATTAGCTTTTTGCTTCTGACAGTTTTGGCATCTCACTTTATCCTTTGAAGTTCAGAATGATTGGCATCTATAGGAACTCAGAATTCAGATAGTGTTATTGATTCTCCTAGTTCAGTATGTTGATTCTTGAACACAGTTACTTTATGAGTCTTGGTCGTGACCCTAAGCATTTTGTTTTCCAGTATTACCACCGGATACATAAATGCCACAGACACATAACTCGGTGAACCTTTTCAGATTGTGACTCAACTTTGCTAAAGTCCCCAATTAGAGGTGTCCAGAGCTCTTAAGCACACTCTTTTTGCTTTGGACCACGACTTTAACCGCTCAGTCTCAAGCTTTTCACTTGACACCTTCACGCCACAAGCACATGGTTAGGGACAGCTTGGTTTAGCCGCTTAGGCCAGGATTTCATTCCTGTGGGCCCTCCTATCCATTAATGCTCAAAGCCTTGGATCCTTTTTCTACCCTTGCCTTTTGGTTTAAAGGGTTACTGGCTTTTTCTGCTTGCTTTTTTTCTTTTTTCTTTTTTCTTTTTTTCTCTTTTTTTCGCATAAATTTTTTTTTCTTTTCTGCAAGCTTTTCACTGCTTTTTCTTGCTTCAAGAATTAATTTTATGATTTTTCAGATTATCAATAACATTTCTCCTTTTTCATTATTCTTTCAAGAGCCAACAATTTTAACATTCATAACCAAATTCAAAAATATGCAATGTTCAAGCATTCATTCAGAAAAACAAAAAGTGTTGCCACCACATCAAAATAATTAAACTATTTTAAAATTCGAAATTCATGTACTTCTCTTTCTTTTTCAGAAAACATTTTTTTTCATTTAAGAGAGGTGATGGATTCATAGGACATTCATGGCTTTAAGGCATAGATACTAGACACTAATGATCATGTAATAAAGACACAAACATAGACAAAACATAAGGCATAATTTTCGAAAAACAGAAAAAAATCAGAACAAAGAAATTAAAGAACGGGTCCACCTTAGTGATGGCGGCTAGTTCTTCCTCTTGAAGATCCAATGGAACGCTTGAGCTCCTCTATGTCTCTTCCTTGCCTTTGTTGTTCTTCCCTCATGGCTATTTGATCCCCTCTAATTTCATGGAGAATAATGGAGTGCTCTTGGTGCTCCATTTTTAGTTGCTCCATATTGGATTTCAGGTCTCCTAAGGAGGTGTTGATTTGCTCCCAATAGTTATGTGGAGGAAAATGCATCCCTTGAGGCCTCTCAAAGATTTCTTGATGAGAGATTTCCTCATGCTCTTGTTGAGGTCCATAAGTGGGCTCTCTCATTTGCTCCATCCTCTTTTTAATGATGGGCTTGTCCTCTTCAATGAGAGTGTCTTCCTTTATGACAACTCCAGCTGAATTGCATAGGTGACAGATGAGATGAGGGAAGGCTAACCTTGCCAAAGTGGAGGTTTTGTCAGCCACTTTGTAGAGTTCTAGAGATATGAGCTCATGAACTTCTACTTCCTCTCCAATCATGATGCTATGGATCATGATAGCCCGATCTATTGTAACTTCAGACCAGTTGCTAGTAGAAATGATAGAGCGTTGGATGAACTCCAACCATCCCCTAGTCACAGGTTTGAGGTCAAGCCTTCTTAATTGAACCGGCTTGCCTTTGGAGTCTCTTTTCCACTGAACTCCTTCCACACATATGTCCATGAGAACTTGGTCTAACCTTTGATCAAAGTTGACCCTTCTAGTGTAGGGGCGTGCATCTCCTTGCATCAGTGGCAAGTTGAATGCCAACCTTACATTTTCCGGACTGAAATCTAACTATTTCCCCCGAACCCTTGTAAGCCAATTCTTAGGGTTCGGGTTCACATTTTAATCATGGTTTTTGGTGACCCATGCATTAGCATAGAACTCTTGAACCATTAAGATTCTGACTTGTTGAATGGGGTTGGTGAGAACTTTCCAACCTCTTTTTCGAATCTCATGTCAGATCTCCGGATACTCATTCCTTTTGAGCATGAAAGGGACCTCAGGAATTACCTTCTTCTTGGCCATAACTTTATAGAAGTGGTCTTGATGGACCTTTGAGATGAATCTCTCCATCTTCCATGACTCAGAGGTGGAAGCTTTTGCCTTTTCTTTCCTCTTTCTAGAGGTTTCTCTGGCCTTAGGTGCCATAAATAGTTATGAAAAAACAAAAAGCAACACTTTTACCACACCAAACTTAGAAGGTTTGCTCGTCCTCGAGCAAAAGAAGAAAGAAGGAAATAGAAGAAGAAGAAAATGGAGGAGATGGAGAGGTGTGAGTGGTTCGGCCAGGGGGGAAAGGCATTTTTATGATGTGTGGAAATGAAGGAGGGATGATGGGTTTATATGGGAGTGGAGAGAGGGGCAGGGTTCGTGTATTAGGGGTTGGGTGTGGGAGGGAAAGGATTTTGAATTTGAATTGTGAGGTGATGGGGAAGGGAAATGGAGGTGATTAGTGAGGGGTATTTGGGGAAGGTTGTTATGGGAAGATGTGAAGAAGAGAGAGAGAGAGTTGAGGTAGGTGGGGATCCTGTGGGGTCCACGGATCCTGAGGTGTCAAGGATTTCTCATCCCTGCACCATTTTGGCGTGTAAATGCCCTTTGGAGTGCCAATCTTGGCATTAAATGCCAGGTTGCTGCCCATTTCTGGCGTTTAACGCCAACTTTTCTCTCCTTTCTGGCGTTTAACGCCAACTTTTCTTCCCTTTCTGGCGTTAAACACCAGTCTGGTGCCCTTTTCTGGCATTGAACACCCAGAATGGTGCCAGACTGGGCGTTTAACGCCCATTCTGCTACCCTTACTAGCGTTTAAATGCCAGTAAGCTCATCCTCCAAGGTGTGCTATTTTCAATGCTGTTTTTTATTTTAGCTTTTGTTTTTGTGACTCCACATGATCATCATCCTAAAGAAAACATAAAATAACAATAGAAATTTAACATAGATAAGTAAAAATTGGGTTGCCTTCCAACAAGCGCTTCTTTAAAGTTAATAGCTTGACAGTGGGCTCTCATGGAGCCTCACAGATACACAGAGCATGATGATGGCCTCCCAACACCAAACTTAGAGTTTGAATGTGGGGGCTCTATTTGACTCTGCATTGAGAGAAGCTTGTCATGCTTCTTCTCCATGTGTACAGAAGGAGATTCTTTAGCTTTAAATACAAGGTAGTACTCATTCACTTGAAGGACCAACTCTCCTCTGTCAACATCAATCACAGCTTTTGATGTGGCTAGGAAGGGTTTGCCGAGGATGATGGATTCATCCTTATTCTTCCTAGTGTCCAGGATTATGAAGTCAGCAGGGATGTAAAGGCCTTCAAATTTTACCAAGACATCCGCTACAAGTCCATAAGCCTGTTTCCTTGAATTGTCTGCCATCTCTAGTGAGATTCTTGCAGCTTGCACCTCAAGGATCCCTAGTTTCTCCATTACAGAGAGGGGCATGAGGTTTATACTTGACCCTAGGTCACACAGAGCTTTCTCAAAGGTCATGGTGCCTATGGTACAAGGTATTAAGAACTTTCCAGGATCCTGTTTCTTCTGAGGTAATTTCAGTTGAACCAAATCATTTAGTTCATTGATGAGTAATGGGGGTTCATCCTCCCAAGTCTTATTACCAAATACCTTGGCATTCAGCTTTATGATTGCTCCCAGGTACTTAGCAACTTGCTCTTCAGTAATATCTTCATCCTCTTCAGAGGATGAATACTCACCAGAGCTCATGAATGGCAGAAGTAGGTTCAATGGAATCTCTATGGTCTCTGTATGAGCCTCAAATTTCTTTGGTTCCTCAAAGGGGAACTTCTTAGTGGCTAGTGGACGTCCATTGAGGTCTTCCTCATTGGAAATTACTGCCTTTTCTTCCTTTCCAGGTTTGGCCATGTTGGTTATAGTTATGGCCTTGCACTCTCTTTTTGGATTCTCTTCTGTATTGCTTGGGAGAGTACTAGGAGGGAGTTCAGTAACTCTTTTACTCAGCTGACCCACTTGTGCCTCTAAATTTCTAATGGAGGACCTTGCTTCAGTCATAAAACTGAGAGTGGTCTTAGATAGATGAGACTGTAGTTGCTAAGTCAGAGTGGCTCTGCTTAGAATTCTTTGTCTGTTACTGAGAAGATGATGGAAAAGGTTTGCTATTGCCAAACCTGTTTCTTCCACCATTGTTATTATTGAAGCCTTGATTAGGCTTCTGTTGATCCTTCCATGAGAGATTAGGATGATTCCTCCATGAAGGATTATAGGTGTTTCCATAGGATTCTCCCATGTAATTCACCTCTTCCATTGCAGGATTCTCAGGATCATAAGCTTCTCCTTCAGAGGAAGCTTCTTTAGTACTGCCGGATGCAGCTTGCATTCCAGTCAGACTTTGAGAAATCATATTGACTTGCTGAGTCAATATTTTATTCTGAGCCAATATGGCATTCAAAGTATCAATCTCAAGAACTCCTTTCTTCTGAGTTGTCCCATTATTCACAGGATTCCTTTCAGAAGTATACATGAACTGGTTATTTGCAACTATTTTAATGAGTTCCTGGGCTTTTTCAGGCGTCTTCTTCAGATGAAGAGATCCTCCAGCAGAGTTGTCCAATGACATCTTGGACAGTTCAGATAGACCATCACAAAATATGCATATGATGTTCCATTCTGAAAGCATGCCAGAAGAACACCTTCTGATCAACTGCTTGTATCTTTTCCACGCTTCATAGAGGGATTCGCCTTCCTTCTGTCTGAAGGTCTGGACTTTCACTCTAAGCTTACTCAATTTTTGAGGTGGAAAGAACTTTGCCAAGAAGGCATTGACCAGCTTTTCCCAAGAGTTCAGGCTTTCTTTAGCTTGAGAGTCCAACCATGTCCTAGCTCTGTCTCTTACAGCAAAGGGAAAAAGCATAAGTCTGTAGACCTCAGGATTAACCCCATTGGTCTTAATAGTGTCACAGATTTGCAAGAATTCAGCTAAAAACTGATGAGGATCTTCCAATGGAAGTCCATAAAACTTGCAATTCTGCTGCATTAGAGAAACTAATTGAGGCTTAAGCTCAAAGTTGTTTGCTCCAATTGCAGGAATTGAGATGCTCCTTCCACAGAAGTCAGAAGAGGGTGCAATAAAGTCACCAAGCATCTTCCTTGCATTGTTGGCATTGTTGTTATTTTTGGCTGCCATGTCTTCTTCTTTTTCAAAAATTTCTGTTAGGTCCTCTCCAGAGAGTTGTGCTTTAGCTTCTCTTAGCTTCCTCTTCAAGGTCCTTTCAGGTTCAGGATCAGCTTCAATAAGAATGCCCTTGTCCTTGTTCCTGCTCATAAGAAAGAGAAGAGAACAAGAAAGTATGGAATCCTCTATGTCACAGTATAGAGATTCCTTGAGGTGTCAGAGGAAAACAGGAATAAAGGGATGAGGTAGGTAGATAAGAATTTGAACATATGAAGAGAGAGAAAGAGTCTGAATTGCTAATTGAGGGGGAGTGTTAGTCCTTAAATAGAAATAGATGAGAGAGGAAATTTTCAAAAATTTATAAAAGAAACAAAATAAAATTAACATTTAAAACAATTAGTTAATTAAAAAGAATTTTGAAAAAATGGTTAATGTTTTTTCGAAAATTAAAAGTGAGAAAGTGGTTAGGTGATTTTGAAGAAGATTTTGAAATCAGTAATCAAAAAGATATGATTGAAAATTATTTTGAAAAAGATGTAATTGAGAAGATATGATTGAAAAATAATTTAAAAAGATTTGAATGTTTTTTTGTGAAAATCAAAGTTGATTACTTGACTAATAAGAAACTAAAAGATAAAATTTTAGAATTTAAAGATTGAACCTTTCTTAATAGGCAAGTAACAACTTGAAATTTTTGAATCAAAATATTAATTGTTAGCATTAATTTCGAAAATTATGAAATAAAAATAAGAAAAAGATTTTGAAAATCAAATTTTTAAAGTTTTCAAAAATATTAAGAAGAAAATTGAAAAAGATATGATTTGAAAAAGATGTGATTTTGAAAAAGTTTGAAGATTTGAAAAAGATTTGAATTAAAAACTAACTTACCTCCCTTGTGTTGTCTTGGTGTTAAAATTAAAATAAAATTACCTAATCTGAGCAACAAGATGAACCGTCAGTTGTCCAAACTCGAACAATCCCCGGCAACGGCGCCGAAAACCTGGTGCACAAAATGTGATCTCAATGGTGCCAACAACTTGGTACGCACAATTGTAATCTCAACTCTTTTTCACAACTTCGCACAACTAACCAGCAAGTGCACTGGGTCGTCCAAGTAATAAACCTTACGTGAGTAAGGGTCGATCTCACGGAGATTGTCGGCTTGAAGCAAGCTATGGTCATCCTTGTAAATCTCACTCAGGCGGATTCAAATGGTTATAAGGTTTTGATAATTAAAAGATAAATAAAATATAAAATAGGATAGAAATACTTATGTAATTCATAGGTAGAAATTTTAGATAAGTGTCTAGAGATGCTTTGTTGCTTCAGAACCTCTACTTTCCTATTGCCTTCTTCCAACCATGCATTACGTCCTTCCATGGCAAGCTGTATGATCCTCTCGGATGAAAACAAATCCATATGCGCTGTCACCGCACGGCTAATCATCTGTCGGTTCCCGCTAGCGTCGGAATAGGACCATTGTTCTTTTGCGCACTGTCACTTGCACCCCAGATTCGCAGGTTTGAAGATTGTCACAGTCATCCTTTCCCGGATCCTACTCGGAATACCACAGACAAGGTTTAGACTTTCTGGATCCCAGGAATGGTTGCCAATAATACTAGCCTATACCACGAAGGTTCTAATCTTAGATTAGAAACCCAAGTGATACGCACTCAAATTATTGCAGATAGAACGGAAGTGGTTGTCAGGCACGCACTCATAGGTGAGAATGATGATGAGTGTCACGGATAATCATATTCATCAGGTTGAAGTGTGAGTGGATATCTTAGAGAAGAAGTAGGCGTGAATTGAAGAGAAAACAAATAGTACTTGTATTAATTCATGAAGAACAACATAGCTCCACACCTTAATCTATGGGGTGTAGAAACTCCACCGTAGAAAATACATAAGTGAAAGAAGGTCTAGGCATGGCTGAATGGCCATCCTCCTAAAGAGGGTTCAATCATCAAAACAAGATTAAAAGATAGATTTCAAGATGAAAATACAATAGCAAAAGGTCCTATTTATAATGAACTAATGGTCTAGGGTTTACAGAAATAAGTAAATGATGCAGAAATCCACTTTTGGGGCCCACTCGGTGTGTGCTTGGGCTGAGCATTGAAGCTTTTTCGTGCTTAGACTGTTCCTGGAGTTAAATGCCAGCTTTGGTCCCAGTTTGGGCGTTTAACTCCAATTCTGGTGCCAGTTTGGGCGTTTTACACCATAATTCCTTGGGCTGACTTCGAACGCCAGTTTGGGCCATCAAATCTCAGACAAAGTATGGACTATTATATATTTCCGGAAAGCCCAGGATGTCTACTTTCCAACGCAATTGAGATCACGCCAATTGGGCTTTCTTAGCTCCAGAAAATCCACTTTGAGTGCAGGGAGGTCAGAATCCAACAGCATCTGCAGTCCTTTTTCAGCCTCTAAATCAGATTTTTGCTCAGGTCCCTCAATTTCAGCTAGAAAATACCTGAAATCACAGAAAAACACACAAACTCATAGTAAAGTCTAGAAATGTGATTTTTATTTAAAAACTAATAATTATATACTAAAAACTACCTAAAAACAATGCTAAAAAGCGTATAAATTATCCGCTCATCACTATGCTTACAACGAAATTCTTCTTTCTATAAGAGAAATTCTAAACCGACACGACAATTTCTCCTCATCAAAATGGCACCATTTCCGGGGAGTTGCAATTGTGTTATATTACTGGCTATTGTGAATATGTGAATATGTTTGTCTTTTGCTTGTTTGTTAACTTTTCTTAGGCTTAGGACTTGTTGCTTATTTTTGTAGCTTTTGTTTTTATTTGCTATTATGAATTCTCACCCCTTTGGCTATGAGTTTGGCTCAAATTATGTTGTAGGGAATGGAAGCTACAATGAGGATGTGCATCAAGGATGGAACAATCAAAGATGGGAGGAGCCTCAAGGGATTGATCAACCTTCTCGGCAACAACAACCTCCGGACTCTTATGGGTATAACTCCAATCCTAATGCATATCAATCTAATGGATGTGGTGACCCTTATTGTGATTGTCAACAACCACCACCATATGCCTATGAACCACCTCCTCAACATAATTTTGAACCACCTTACTCACAAGCCCCTTTTTACCAAACACCTCCATATGACCCCAACCCATATCCACCATACCAACCACCTTGTGAACCATATGAACCATATAAAGAACCACCCCAATTCCACCACCAATACCCTCAAGAACCACCACCTCCATACTATTACCAAGATGAATCACCTCCCATGTATGATAACTTTCTACCACAAAATTAATTCCCCTTTCCACCACAACCCTCTATGGAAGAATACCCATATCCATCAATCCAAGAGCAATATGATCCTACTTATACTAGCCAAGTGGAACAAGAGCCAATGGATCATCTCAAGGAAGCAATGGATTGACTTCAAGCAATAATCCGTCAAAAGGAGCAAGAGGAAGCCCAAAAGAGACACGAAACTATCGAGGCTAACCTTGCCAAAATTAAAGCCAATTTGGACGCATGGGATTCATACCGTAGATAAAGCATCTCCACGGATGAATGTGGAGAACCAACCAAAGAGCGGAGCATGGAGTGTGTCGTGCAACAAGTGGAAAGGATGGAGAGTGTTAATGAAGAAGAAGTGGTTGAAGAGTTAGAGGAAGTTGAACAAGAGGTGGATTTCAAGCTTGAGAACACTTCCACACCAAGTGATATTGTTGATGATCTTGTGGAAGTTGTTGAACCTTCTTCCAATAAGCTTGAATTTGGTGTTGAGGAGGAGAGTGCGCAACCTCCTAAGCATATAATGAATGATGAAGAATTGGAAGAAGGTGAGCAAACAACAAATCTTCCTCTTGGAGATGAGTCCACACCAACACATGATCCTTTGGTATTTGAGGAATCTTCTCCTATTGATATTGAGGTAAATGTTGAGATAAGTTCCATATTACCTCCATGTTGTGACATGAAGAGTGGGGAAGAGTTAGAAGAAGTTGGTGAAGAGGTGGTTGAATGTGAAGAACTTTGTCAAGAGGAAGAGGTTGAAGTTAAAGAAGCTTGCCAAGAGGTGGAGGTAGTCAAGAAAGAGCACAAGGGAGTAGACCTCGCATTGTCTAAGTGTGGGGAGGTTCCCCTTCCTAAGTCACCATCCAACATAACATTCAAGTGGGTAAAATTCTTATCTCTAATCTTTACTTTCCCACTTGAATATGGTTTGATTGAAAATGATGGGCAACTTAGAGCTCTTTGTGGGGTTAAGAACAAAAGGAAATTGAGTAGTGGGTGGAAATGCCAATCAAGGTTCCTTATGGTTGGAAGCTTAAAGTCTAAGAGCAATGGTTGGTATAGTTCTCAACTAAAAGGGTCTAGGAAGATGCTTTGGTGTTTACTTGAGAATTCGAATCACTTCTCACCCAATTGGAATTGTGATGATCAACTTGAAGATGGGTGTAGAAACAAGATTTGGGATCCGGGAATAGATGAAGATCAATTTTGGGAGCCCTTAGCTTGTGTGGAACTTCATCAAAGTTTGGTGCCATTGGTTTTGAATTTTGGAGCTTACTTGAAGTCCAAGCATTGGTGGAGGTTTCAAGATGAATACAAGCATAAGCCACCATAACAAGGAGCCTTCCAAATGTCTAACTTAAGGACTTAAACTAAAAGTGCTAGGTGGGAGACACCCCACCATGGTAAACTCTTTCCACTCTCTTTTAGATTTGGTTAATAAGTGATTGGAGTTGCCATTGTAGGTAGTCTTTGTTATTTGCTATACTCTTATACATTTTGTTTCGATGATAGGTTGTAGTAGTGTGTTTAGATTAGTTTAGATTATTGATTAAGTAGGTTGCTTGGAGTGTAAGTTTTGTTTGTAGTGTATTTGAAAATTTTTCAAAAAAACTAAAAATATTTGTTGTTAAATTTGATTTGTGATTTTCTTAGAATGCTTGTAGATTAGGAGAGTGTCCTGTTTTTGAAAAAAAAAAAGCGGGCATCGGCGCGCACCGGCGTGGTTTCACAACTCTTAGTACTAAAACCCAAGAGTTGTGCCCACTTCATGCCTACTTTGTGCCATGCGATCTGTGCGTAAGCACGCATGACGCGTACGCATGGATTGTCCCTGCCGCATCCACGCGTAAGCGCACATGGCGCGTACACGTCCTTTTGCTAATCTGTGCATCGGCGCGTGGGCGTGCATGACGCGTCCATGTCGCAAAAAAAAGACTTTTTTTTTCATCTTCCATTTTCTTTTGTCCATTGCATTCGCATACTTTTATTCTTTGCATTTTTATTTTGTTTTTATAGCTCGTTTTTACCTTCTTTTTTTTTTAGCTTCTTATTTGAATAATGGTGTTGAATTTTCTTACTCAATTGTTGAGAATTTCTTGGTTAATCTTGGTGCTTCTTGACTTGTTTGATATTGTTGGGTGATGAAACTTTTGAATCAATGCTTAATCTTATATGACCCTTATATTCTTTATGCATTGATATGAACTTCCATGTCTTTCATGGCCCACTCTTTCTAGTTGAAATTGATGCTCAACATGCTCTTCATGTCATTTGACTCTACTCTTGCATCAAGTATTAGTTGATATGCCCTTTGCCTATATTGCTCTCTCACTTACATGCGTAGCTAACATGTAGTGAGAACCATACTCTTATTTGGCATTAGCCCCCGCCTATGTTCTATTTGCTTAATATCTTTGTTGTAGGCTTAATTTTCTTTCTTTTTCTTTCCTTTGAGGTTGGTGGTGCACGAAACTGTGATCATCAACAATGGCGCTAAAGGACTTGGAGCCTTCAAACGTGAATCACACTTTGTCACAATTCCGCACAACTAACCAGCAAGTGCACTGGGTCGTCCAAGTAATACATTACGTGAGTAAGGGTCGATCCCACGGAGATTGTCGGCTTGAAGCAAGCTATGGTCATCTTGTAAATCTCAATTAGGCGGATTCAAATGGTTATGGAGGATTGATAATTAAAAGATGAATAAAACATAAAATAAGATAAAGATAGAGATACTTATGTAATTCATTGGTAGGAATTTCAGATAAGCGTATGAAGATGCTTTGTTCCTCCTGAACCTCTGCTTTCCTATTGCCTTCTTCCAATCATTCATGCTCCTTTCCATGGCATGCTTTATGTTGGGTATCACCGTTATCAATGGCTACTTCTCGTCCTCTCAGTGAAAATGTTCTACGCACGCTGACACCGCACGGCTAATCATCTGTCGGTTCTTGATCATGTTGGAATAGGATCCATTGATCCTTTTGCGTCTGTCACACGCCCAACACTCGCGAGTTTGAAGCTCGTCACAGTCGTCCCTTCCCAGATCCTACTCAGAATACCACAGACAAGGTTTAGACGTTCCGGATCTCAGGAATGGCCGTCGATAATTCTAGCCTATACCATGAAGGTTCCAATCTTAGATTAGAAACCCAAGAGATACACATTCAAGCTTGTTTGCATGTAGAATGGAAGTGGTTGTCAGTCACGCGTTCATAGGTGAGAATGGTGATGAGTGTCACATAATCATCACATTTATCATGTTCTTGGGTGCGAATGAATATCTTGGAGAAGAAATAGACTTGAATTGAATAGAAGAACAATAGTAATTGTATTAATTCATGAAGAACAGCAGAGCTCCACACCTTAATCTATGGTGTGTAGAAACTCCACTGTTGAAAATACATAAGAACAAAAGGTCTAGGCATGGCCGAATGGCCAGCCTCCCAAAGAGGGTTCAATCATCAAAACATGATTCCAAGATGATCAAAAGATTAAAAATACAATAGCAAAAGGTCCTATTTATAGAAAACTAGTAGCCTAGGGTTACAGAAATAGGTAATTAATGCAGAAATCTTCTTCCGGGCCCACTTGGTGTGTGCTTGGGCTGAGTATTGAAGCTTCCATGTGTAGAGACTTTTCTTGGAGTTAAATGCCAGCTTTTGTGCCAGTTTGGGCGTTTAACTCCAGCTTTTGTGCCAGTTCTGGCATTAAACGCTAGAATTCTTGAGCTGACTTGGAACGCCGGTTTGGGCCATCAAATATTGGGCAAAGTATGGACTATTATATATTGCTGGAAATCCCAGGATGTCTACTTTCCAACGCAATTGAGATCGCACCAATTGGGCTTTTGTAGCTCCAGAAAATCCACTTCGAGTGCAGGGAGGTCAGAATCCAACAACATCTGCAGTCCTTTTTCAACCTCTGAATCAGATTTTTGCTCAGGTCCCTCAATTTCAGCCAGAAAATACCTGAAATCATAGAAAAGCACACAAACTCATAGTAAAGTCCATAAATGTGATTTTTATTTAAAAACTAATAAAAACATAATAAAAATTAACTTAAATATACTAAAAACATACTAAAAACAATGCCAAAAAGCGTATAAATTATCCGCTCATCACAACACCAAACTTAAATTGTTGCTTGTCCCCAAGCAACTGAAAATCAAATAGGATAAAAAGAAGAGAATATACAATGAATTCCAAAAACATCTATGAAGATCAGTATTAATTAGATGAGCGGGGCTTTTAGCTTTTTGCTTCTGAACAGTTTTGGCATCTCACTTTATCCTTTGAAGTTCAGAATGATTGGCTTCTATAGGAACTCAGAATCCAGATAGTGTTATTGATTCTCCTAGTTAAGTATGTTGATTCTTGAACACAGCTACTTTATTAGTCTTGGCCGTGACCCAAAGCATTTTGTTTTCCAGTATTACCACTGGATACATAAATGCCATAGACATATAACTGGGTGAACCTTTTCAGATTGTGACTCAGCTTTGCTAGAGTCCCCAATCAGAGGTATCCAGAGCTCTTAAGCACACTGTTTTTTGGCTTTGGACCACGACTTTAACCGCTCAGTCTCAAATTTTCACTTGACATCTTCACGCCACAAGCACATGGTTAGGGACAGCTTGGTTTAGCCGCTTAGGCCAGGATTTTATTCCTGTGGGCCCTCCTATCGACTGATGCTCAAAGCCTTGGATCCTTTTTATTTTACCCTTGCCTTTTGGTTTAAAGGGCTATTGGCTTTTTCTGCTTGCTTTTTCTTTTTCTTTCTTTCTCTTTTTTTTCGCATTTTTTTTTCGCATATATATATTTTTTTCTGCAAGCTTTTCACTGCTTTTTCTTTCTTCAAGAATCAATTTTATGATTTTTCAGATTATCAAATAACATTTCTCCTTTTCCATCATTCTTTCAAGAGCCAACAATTTTAACATTCATGAATCAACAAATTCAAAAAATATGCACTGTTCAAGCATTCATTTAGAAAAATAATAGTATTGCCAACACATCAAAATAACTAAACTGTTTTAAAATTTGAAATTCATGCACTTCTTTTTCTCTTGCAATTAAAAACATTTTTCATTTAAGAAAGCTGATGGATTCATTTTCATTGCTTTAAGGCATAGACACTTAAACACTAGTGATCATGTAATAAAGACACAAACATAAATAAACATAAAGCATAAAAATTCGAAAAACAGGAAAATAAAGAACAAGGTAATTAAAGAACGGGTCCACCTTAGTGATGGCGGCTTGTTCTTCCTCTTGAAGATCTTATGGAGTGCTTGAGCTCCTCAATGTCTCTTCATTTCCTTTGTTGCTCTTCTCTTATGACTCTTTGGTCTTCTCTAATTTCATGGAGGAAGATGGAATGCTCTTGGTGCTCCACCCTTAGTTGTCCCATGTTGGAACTTAATTCTCCTAGGGAGGTGTTGATTTGCTCCCAATATTTTTGTGGAGGAAAATGTATCCTTTGAGGCATCTCAGGGATTTCATGATGAGGAATTTCCTCATGCTCTTGTCCATGAGTGGGATCTCTTGTTTGCTCCATCCTTTTCTTAGTGATGGGCTTGTCCTCATCCATGAGGATGTCTCCCTCTATGTCAATTCCAACTGAATTGCAGAGGTGACAAATGAGGCGAGGGAAGGCTAACCTTGCCAAAGTAGAAGACTTATCCGCCATCTTGTAGAGTTCTTGGGATATAACCTCATGAACTTCTACTTCCTCTCCAATCATGATGCTGTGGATCATGATGGCTCGGTCTATAGTAACTTCAGACCGGTTGCTAGTGGGAATGATTGAGCGTTGGATGAACTCCAACCATCCCCTAGCCACGGGCTTGAGGTCATGCCTTCTTAGTTGAACCGGCTTCCCTCTTGCATCTCTTTTCCATTGGGCGCTCTCTTCACAGATGTCTATGAGGAGTTGGTCCAACCTTTGATCAAAGTTTACCCTTCTAGTGTAGGGGTGTGCATCTCCTTGCATCATGGCAAGTTGAATGCCAACCTTACATTCTCCGGACTAAAATCTAAGCATTTCCCCCGAACCATTGTAAGCCAATTCTTTGGGTCCGAATTCACACTTTGATCATGGTTCTTGGTGATCCATGCATTGGCATAGAACTCTTGAACCATTAAGATTCCGACTTGTTGAATGGGGTTGGTGAGAACTTCCCAACCTCTTCTTCGAATCTGATGTCGGATCTCCGGATATTCACCCTTTTTGAGTTTGAAAGGGACCTCAGGGATCACCTTCTTCTTGGCCACAACTTCATAGAAGTGGTCTTGATGCACCCTTGAGAGGAATCTCTCCATCTCCCATTACTCGGAGGTGGAAGCTTTTGCCTTCCCTTTCCTCTTTCTAGAGGTTTCTCTGGCCTTTGGTGCCATTAATGGTTATGGAAAAACAAAAAAGCTTTAGCTTTTACCACACCAAACTTAGAAGGGTTGCTCGTCCTCAAGCAAAAGAAGAAAGAAGAGAGTAGAAGAAGAAGAAATAGAGGAGATGGAGGGGGCTTAGTGTTTCGACCAAGGGGGAGAAGTAGTGTGTATGTTGTGTGAAAATGAAGGAGTGAAGATGGGCTTATATAGGAGTGGAGAGGGGGGGTATGGTTTGAATTTGAATGGTGAGGTAGGTGGGGTTTTATGAAGGATGGATGTGAGTGGTGAAGAGAATGGTGGGATTTGATAGGTGAGGGATTTTTGGGGAAGAGGTATTGAGGTGATTGGTGAATGGGTGAAGAAGAGAGAGAGAGGCGCGGTGGGTGGGGATCCTGTGGGGTCCACAAATCCTGAGGTGTCAAAGATATCTCATCCCTGCACCAAGTGGCGTGCAAAAATGCCCCTTGCTGCCAATCCTTGCGTTAAACGCCATGCTGCTGCCCATTTCTGGCGTTTAACACTAGCTTCTTACCCATTCCTGGCGTTAAACGCCAGTCTGGTGCCCATTTCTGGTGTTAAACGCCCAGAATGGTGCCAGACTGGGCGTTTAACGCCCATTCTGCAACCCTTACTGGGGTTTAAACGCTAGTAAGTTTCTCCTCCAGGGTGTTCTATTTTTAATTCTGTTTTTCATTCTGTTTTTACTTTTTCAATTATTTTTGTGACTTCACATGATCATCAACCTATAGAAAACATAAATTAACAAAAGAAAATAGAAATTTAATATAGATAAGTAAAAATTGGGTTGCCTCCCAACAAGCGCTTCTTTAATGTCAATAGCTTGACAGTGGGCTCTCATGGAGTCTCACAGATGTTCAGAGCAATGTGGGAACCTCCCAATACCAAACTTTAGAGTTTGAATGTGAGGGTTCAACACCAAACTTAAAGTTTGGTTATGGCCTCCCAACACCAAACTTAGAGTTTGACTGTGGGGGCTCTGTCTGACTCTATGTTGAGAGAAGCTCTTCATGCTTCCTCTCCATGGTTACAGAGGGATATCCTTGAGCTTTAAACACAAGGGAGTCTTCATTCACTTGAATGATCAATTCTTCTCTGTCAACATCAATCACAGCTTTTGCTGTGGCTAGGAAGGGTCTGCCAAGGATGATGGATTCATCCACACACTTCCCAGTCTCTAGGATTATGAAATCAGCAGGGATGTAGTGGTCTTCAACCTTTACCAAGACATCTTCTACAAGTCCATAAGCTTGTTTCTTTGAATTGTCTGCCATCTCCAGTGAGATTCTTGTAGCTTGTACCTCAATGATCCATAGCTTCTCCATTACAGAGAGAGGCATGAGGTTTATGCTTGACCCTAGGTCACACAGAGCCTTCTCAAAGGTCATGGTGCCTATGGTACAAGGTATTGAGAATTTTCCAGGATCTTGTCTCTTTTGAGGTAATATCTACCTAGTCAAGTCATCCAGTTCTTTGATGAGCAATGGGGGTTCATCCTCCCAAGTCTCATTACCAAATAACTTGGCATTTAGCCTCATGATTGCTCCAAGATACTTAGCGACTTGCTCTTCAGTAACATCTTCATCCTCCTCAGAGAAAGAATACTCATCAGAGCTCATGAATGGCAGGAGGAAATTCAATGGAATCTCTATGGTCTCTGTGTGAGCCTCAGATTCCCATGGTTCCTCATCAGGGAACTCCATGGAGGCCAATGGACGTCCATTGAGGTCTTCCTCAGTGGAGATCACTGCCTCTTCCTCCTCTCCAGGTTTGGCCATGTGAGACGTGTTTATGGCCTTGCACTCTCTCTTTGGATTCTCTTCTATATTGCTTGGGAGAGTACTAGGAGGGAGTTCAGTAATTTTCTTAGTCAGCTGACCCACTTGTGCCTCCAAATTTCTAATGGAGGACCTTGTTTCAGTCATGAAACTTTGAGTGGTTTTAGTTAGATCAGAGACTATAGTTGCTAAGTCAGAGTGGCTCTGCTTAGAATTCTCTCTCTATTGCTGAGAAGATGATGGAAAAGGTTTGCTATTGCTAAACCTGTTTCTTCCACCATCATTTTTGTTGAAACCTTGTTGAGGACTCTGTTGATCCTTTCATGAGAGGTTTGGATGATTTCTCCATGAAGGGTTATAGGTGTTTCTATAGGGTTCTCCCATGTAATTCACCTCTTCCATTGCAGGGTTCTCAGGATCATAAGCTTCTTCTTCAGGAGAAGCTTCCTTAGTACTGCCTGGTGCAGCTTGCATTCCAGACAGGCTTTGAGAAATCATATTGACTTGCTGAGTCAATATTTTATTCTGAGCTAATATGGCATTCAGAGTATCAATTTCAAGAACTCCTTTCTTCTGATTTGTCCCATTATTCACAGGATTCCTTTCAGAAGTGTACATGAATTGGTTATTTGCAACCATTTCAATGAGTTCCTGAGCTTCTGCAGGCGTCTTCTTCAGATGAAGAGATCCTCCAGCAGAGTTCTCCAATGACATCTTGGACAGTTCAGACAGACCATCATAGAAGATACCTATGATGCTCCATTCTGAAAGCATGTCAGAAGGGCACCTTCTGATTAATTGCTTGTATCTTTCCCAAGCTTCATAGAGGGATTCACCTTCCTTCTATCTGAAGGTTTGGACTTCCACTCTAAGCTTGCTCAATTTTTGAGGTGGAAAGAACTTTGCCAAGAAGGCATTAACTAGCTTTTCCCAAGAGTTCAGGCTTTCTTTCGGTTGTGAGTCCAACAATGTTCTAGCTCTGTCTCTTACAACAAAGGGAAAAAGCATAAGTCTGTAGACCTCAGGATCAACCCCATTGGTCTTGACAGTGTCACAGATTTGCAAGAATTCAGCTAAGAATTGATGAGGATCTTCCAATGGAAGTCCATGAAACTTGCAATTCTGTTGCATTAGAGAAACTAATTGAGGCTTAAGCTCAAAGTTGTTTGCTCCAATGGCAGAGATTGAGATGCTTCTCCCATAGAAGTCGGGAGTAGGTGCAGTAAAGTCACCAAGCACCTTCCTTACATTGTTGGCATTGTTGTTTTCGGCTGCCATGACTTCTTCTTGTTTGAAAAGTTCTGTTAGGTCCTCTTGAGAGAGTTATTCCTTAGCTTCTCTTAGCTTTCTCTTCAAGGTCCTTTCAGGTTCAGGATCAGCTTTAACAAGGATGCCTTTGTCTTTGCTCCTACTCATATGAAAGAGAAGAGAACAAGAAAGTATGGAATCCTCTATGTCACAGTATAGAGATTCCTTGAGGTGTCAGAGGAAAAGAAGAATAGAAGGAGGAGGTAGAGAGAGGAGAATTCAAACTTATCAAGAGGGATGGAGTTCGAATTGCACCTTGAGGAGGAGTGTTAGTCCCTTAAATAGAAGGATGTGAGAAGAGGGGAAGAATTTTCGAAAATTAAATTAAAAATTTTTGAGATAATAAAAAGAAATTTGAAAATTTGATTGAGATTTTCGAAAATTAAGATTGGGAAAGAAATTAAGTGATTTTGAAAAAGATTTTAAAATTAGAAATTAAAAGGATATGATTGAAAATTAATTTTGAAAGATATGTGATTGAAAAGATATGATTGAGAAGATATGATTGAAGATCAAGTTGATTACTTGACTAACAAGAAATTAGAAGATATGATTCTAGAATTAAAACTTTTGATCCTTTCTTAATAGGCAAGTAACAATTAGAAAATTTTGAATTAAATTATTAATTGTAGCAAGGATTTTCGAAAATAGTAATAAATAAAAAAATAAAAAAGAAATTGATTTTGAAAAGATATGATTGAAAAGATATGATTTGAAAAAGATTTTATTTTGAAAAATTATGAAAATTTGAAAAAGATTTGAATTAAAAACAAAATCTTCCCTCTAGTGTCATCCTGGCGTTAAATACCCAGAATGGCATCCATTCTGGCGTTTAACACCCAAAATCCTACCTTTTTAGGCGTTAAACGCCCAGCCAGGTACCCTGGCTGGCGTTTAAATGCCAGTTTTCCTTCTACACTGGGCGTTTTGAATGCCCAGCTTTTTCTGTTTAATTCCTCTGCTGAATGTTCTGAATCTTTACTTCTCTGTGTTATTGACTTGAAAAGACACAATTTAAAAATTTTTTTTAATTTTTAAATGATGAGAAACAATAATAAAAAGAATGCAACTAAGATCAAATAAACAATGCATGCAAGACACCAAACTTAGAAGTTTGTATACTAAGGACTATAGCAATTTGAAAATGCATATATTAAACAACAAAAGACACAAAATAAGAGAAATTAAAGATCAGAGCACTGAAATCATCAAGAACAACTTGAAGATCAATGAAGAACATAATGCATGAAATTTTCGAAAATTAGAAGAATAAAGACATGCGATTGACACCAAACTTAAAATTAGACACTAGTCTCAAACAAGAAACATAAAATATTTTTGATTTTTATGATTTTATAAACTTTTTGTGATTTTTGAAACTTATATAGAAAAGAATATAAAGAGAATCAAAACTTTTAATAAGAATTCCAGGAATCATGCAATGTTAGTCTAAAGCTTCAGTCCAAAAAGGATTAGACATGGCTAGTCAAGCTTCAGCAGGACATTACATTCAACAGCTAAATTGATGAGAATCAATCAGCTTTTGTGATGATAAGAACATCACCTTGAAACTCTAGAATTCATTCTTAAAAATTCTGAAAAATAAAAAGAAAAGTACCTAATCTAAGCAACAAGATGAACCGTCAGTTGTCCAAACTCGAACAATCCCCGGCAACGGCGCCAAAAACTTGGTGCACGAAACTGTGATCATCAACAATGGTGCCAAAGGACTTGGAGCTCTCAAATGTGAATCACACTTTGTCACAATTCCGCACAACTAACCAACAAGTGCACTGGGTCGTCCAAGTAATACATTATGTGAGTAAGGGTCGATCCCACGGAGATTGTCGGCTTGAAGCAAGCTATGGTCATCTTGTAAATCTCAGTCAGGCGGAATCAAATGGTTATGGAGGATTGATAATTAAAAGATGAATAAAACAGAAAATAAGATAAAGATAGAGATACTTAAGTAATTCATTGGTAGGAATTTCAGATAAGCGTATGAAGATGCTTTGTTCCTCCTGAACCTCTGCTTTCCTATTGCCTTTTTCCAATCATTCATGCTCCTTTCCATGGCATGCTTTATGTTGGGTATCACCGTTTTCAATGGCTACTTCTCATCCTCTCATTGAAAATGTTCTACGCACGCTGTCACCACACGGCTAATCATCTGTCGGTTCTCGATCATGTTGGAATAGGATCCATTGATCCTTTTGCGTCTGTCACACGCCCAACACTCGCGAGTTTGAAGCTCGTCACAGTCATCCCTTCCCAGATCCTACTCAGAATACCACAGACAAGGTTTAGACGTTCCGGATCTCAGGAATGGCCGTCGATAATTCTAGCCTATACCACGAAGGTTCCAATCTTAGATTAGAAACCCAAGAGATACACATTCAAGCTTGTTTGCATGTAGAACGGAAGTGGTTGTCAGTCACGCGTTCATAGGTGAGAATGGTGATGAGTGTCACATAATCATCACATTTATCATGTTCTTGGGTGCGAATGAATATCTTGGAGAAGAAATAGACTTGAATTGAATAGAAGAACAATAGTAATTGTATTATTTCATGAAGAACAGCAGAGCTCCACACCTTAATCTATGGTGTGTAGAAACTCCACCGTTGAAAATACATAAGAACAAAAGGTCTAGGCATGGCCGAATGGCCAGCCTCCCAAAGAGGGTTCAATCATCAAAACATGATTCCAAGATGATCAAAAGATTAAAAATACAATAGCAAAAGGTCCTATTTATAGAAAACTAGTAGCCTAAGGTTACAGAAATAGGTAATTAATGCAGAAATCTTCTTCCGGGCCCACTTGGTGTGTGCTTGGGCTGAGTATTGAAGCTTCCATGTGTAGAGACTTTTCTTGGAGTTAAATGCCAGCTTTTGTGCCAGTTTGGGCGTTTAACTCCAGCTTTTGTGCCAGTTCTGGCGTTAAACGCTAGAATTCTTGAGCTGACTTAGAACGCCGATTTGGGCCATCAAATATTGGGAAAAGTATGGACTATTATATATTTCTGGAAAGCCCAGGATGTCTACTTTCCAACGCAATTGAGAACGCACCAATTGGGCTTTTGTAGCTCCAAAAAATCCACTTCGAGTGCAGGGAGGTCAGAATCCAACAACATCTGCAGTCCTTTTTCAACCTCTGAATCAGATATTTGCTCAGGTGCCTCAATTTCAGCCAGAAAATACCTGAAATCACAGAAAAGCACACAAACTCATAGTAAAGTCCAAAATGTGATTTTTATTTAAAAACTAATAAAAACATAATAAAAACTAACTTAAATATACTAAAAACATACTAAAAACAATGCCAAAAAGCGTATAAATTATCCGCTCATCACAACACCAAACTTAAATTGTTGCTTGTCCCCAAGCAACTGAAAATCAAATAGGATAAAAAGAAGAGAATATACAATGAATTCCAAAAACATCTATGAAGATCAGTATTAATTAGATGAGCGGGGCTTTTAGCTTTTTGCTTCTGAACAGTTTTGGCATCTCACTTTATCCTTTGAAGTTCAGAATGATTGGCTTCTATAGGAACTCAGAATCCAGATAGTGTTATTGATTCTCCTAGTTAAGTATGTTGATTCTTGAACACAGCTACTTTATTAGTCTTGGCCGTGACCCAAAGCATTTTGTTTTCCAGTATTACCACCGGATACATAAATGCCATAGACACATAACTGGGTGAACCTTTTCAGATTGTGACTCAGCTTTGCTAGAGTCCCCAATTAGAGGTATCCAGAGCTCTTAAGCACACTCTTTTTTTGCTTTGCACCACGACTTTAACCGCTCAGTCTCAAGTTTTCACTTGACATCTTCACGCCACAAGCACATGGTTAGGGACAGCTTGGTTTAGCCGCTTAGGCCAGGATTTTATTCCTGTGGGACCTCCTATCGACTGATGCTCAAAGCCTTGGATCCTTTTTATTTTACCCTTGCCTTTTGGTTTAAAGGGCTATTGGCTTTTTCTGCTTGCTTTTTCTTTTTCTTTCTTTCTCTTTTTTTTCGCATATATATATATTTTTCTGCAAGCTTTTCACTGCTTTTTCTTTCTTCAAGAATCAATTTTATGATTTTTCAGATTATCAAATAACATTTCTCCTTTTCCATCATTCTTTCAAGAGCCAACAATTTTAACATTCATGAATCAACAAATTCAAAAAATATGCACTGTTCAAGCATTCATTCAGAAAAACAATAGTATTGCCAACACATCAAAATAACTAAACTGTTTTAAAATTTGAAATTCATGCACTTCTTTTTCTCTTTCAATTTAAAACATTTTTCATTTAAGAAAGGTGATGGATTCATTTTCATTGCTTTAAGGCATAGACACTTAAACACTAGTGATCATGTAATAAAGACACAAACATAAATAAACATAAAGCATAAAAATTCGAAAAACAGGAAAATAAAGAACAAGGAAATTAAAGAACGGGTCCACCTTAGTGATGGCGGCTTGTTCTTCCTCTTGAAGATCTTATGGAGTGCTTGAGCTCCTCAATGTCTCTTCCTTTCCTTTGATGCTCTTCTCTCATGACTCTTTGGTCTTCCTAATTTCATGGAGGAAGATGGAATGCTCTTGGTGCTCCACCCTTAGTTATCCCATGTTGGAACTTAATTCTCCTAGGGAGGTGTTGATTTGCTCCCAATAGTTTT
Source organism: Arachis hypogaea (assembly GCF_003086295.3). NCBI lineage: Eukaryota > Viridiplantae > Streptophyta > Magnoliopsida > Fabales > Fabaceae > Arachis > Arachis hypogaea. Next base: position 33,758,472 of record NC_092051.1, on the reverse strand, counting down.
GTGGAGGAAAATGTATCCTTTGAGACATCTCAGGGATTTCATGATGAGGAATTTCCTCATGCTCTTGTCCATGAGTGGAATCTCTTGTTTGCTCTATCCTTTTCTTAGTGATGGGCTTGTCCTCATCCATGAGGATGTCTCCCTCTATGTCAATTCCAACTGAATTGCAGAGGTGACAAATGAGGCGAGGGAAGGCTAACCTTGCCAAAGTAGAAGACTTATCCGCCACCTTGTAGAGTTCTTGGGATATAACCTCATGAACTTCTACTTCCTCTCCAATCATGATGCTATGGATCATGATGGCTCGGTCTATAGTAACTTCAGACCGGATGCTAGTGGGAATGATTGAGCGTTGGATGAACTCCAACCATCCCCTAGCCACGGGCTTGAGGTCATGCCTTCTTAGTTGAACCGGCTTCCCTCTTGCATCTCTTTTCCATTGGGCGCTCTCTTCACAGATGTCTATAAGGACTTGGTCCAACCTTTGATCAAAGTTGACCCTTCTAGTGTAGGGGTGTGCATCTCCTTGCATCATGACAAGTTGAATGCCAACCTTACATTCTCCGGACTAAAATCTAAGCATTTCCCCCGAACCATTGTAAGCCAATTCTTTGGGTCCGGGTTCACACTTTGATCATGGTTCTTGGTGATCGATGCATTGGCATAGAACTCTTGAACCATTAAGATTCCGACTTGTTGAATGGGGTTGGTGAGAACTTCCCAACCTCTTCTTCGAATCTCATGTCGGATCTCTGGATATTCACCCTTTTTTAGTTTAAAAGGGACCTCGGGGATCACCTTCTTCTTGGCCACAACTTCATAGAAGTGGTCTTGATGCACCCTTGAGAGGAATCTCTCCATCTTCCATTACTCGGAGGTGGAAGCTTTTGCCTTCCCTTTCCTCTTTCTAGAGGTTTCTCCGGCCTTTGGTGCCATTAATGGTTATGGAAAAACAAAAAAGCTTTAGCTTTTACCACACCAAACTTAGAAGGGTTGCTCGTCCTCGAGCAAAAGAAGAAAGAAGAGAGTAGAAGAAGAATAAATAGAGGAGATGGAGGGGGCTTAGTGTTTCGACTAAGGGGGAGAAGTAGTGTGTATGTTGTGTGAAAATGAAGGAGTGAAGATGGGCTTATATAGGAGTGGAGAGGGGGGGTATGGTTTGAATTTGAATGGTGAGGTAGGTGGGGTTTTATGAAGGATGGATGTGAGTGGTGAAGAGAATGGTGGGATTTGATAGGTGAGGGGTTTTTGGGGAAGAGGTATTGAGGTGATTAGTGAATGGGTGAAGAAGAGAGAGAGAGGTGGGGTGGGTGGGGATCCTGTGGGGTCCACAGATCCTGAGGTGTAAAAGATATCTCATCCCTGCACCAAGTGGCGTGCAAAAATGCCCCTTGCTGCCAATCCTGGCATTAAACGCCAGGCTGCTGCCCATTTCTGGCGTTTAACACCAGCTTCTTGCCCATTCCTGGCGTTAAACGCCAGTCTGGTGCCCATTTCTGGCGTTAAACGCCCAGAATGGTGCCAGACTGGGCGTTTAACGCCCATTCTGCTACCCATACTGGGGTTTAAACGCCAGTAAGTTTCTCCTCCAAAGTGTTCTAATTTTAATTCTGTTTTTCATTCTGTTTTTTACTTTTTCAATTGTTTTTGTGACTTCACATGATCATCAACCTACAGAAAATATAAATTAACAAAAGAAAATAAAAATTTAATATAGATAAGTAAAAATTGGGTTGCCTCCCAACAAGCGCTTCTTTAATGTCAATAGCTTGACAGTGGGCTCTCATGGAGCCTCACAGATGTTCAGAGCAATATGGGAACCTCCCAATACCAAACTTTAGAGTTTGAATGTGAGGGTTCAACACCAAACTTAAAGTTTGGTTATGGCCTCCCAACACCAAACTTAGAGTTTGACTGTGGGGGCTCTGTCTGACTCTATGTTGAGAGAAGCTCTTCATGCTTCCTCTCCATGATTACAGAGGGATATCCTTGAGCTTTAAACACAAGGGAGTCTTCATTCACTTGAATGATCAATTCTCCTCTATCAACATCAATCACAGCTTTTGCTGTGGCTAGGAAGGGTCTGCCAAGGATGATGGATTCATCCACACACTTCCCAGTCTCTATGATTATGAAATCAGCAGGGATGTAGTGGTCTTCAACCTTTACCAAGACATCTTCTACAAGTCCATAAGCTTGTTTCTTTGAATTATCTGCCATCTCCAGTGAGATTCTTGTAGCTTATACCTCAATGATCCCTAGCTTCTCCATTACAGAGAGAGGCATGAGGTTTATGCTTGACCTTAGGTCACACAGAGCCTTCTCAAAGGTCATGGTGCCTATGGTACAAGGTATTGAGAATTTTCCAGGATCTTATCTCTTTTGAGGTAATATCTGCCTAGTCAAGTCATCCAGTTCTTTGATGAGCAATGGGGGTTCATCCTCCCAAGTCTCATTACTAAATAACTTGGCATTTAGCCTCATGATTGCTCCAAGATACTTAGCAACTTGCTCTTCAGTAACATCTTCATCCTCCTCAGAGAAAGAATATTCATCAGAGCTCATGAATGGCAGGAGGAAATTCAATGGAATCTCTATGGTCTCTGTGTGAGCCTCAGATTCCCATGGTTCCTCATCAGGGAACTCCATGGAGGCCAATAGACGTCCATTGAGGTCTTCCTCAGTGGAGATCACTGCCTCTTCCTCCTTTCCAGGTTCGGCCATGTGAGACGTGTTTATGGCCTTGCACTCTCTCTTTGGATTCTCTTCTATATTGCTTGGGAGAGTACTAGGAGGGAGTTCAGTAATTTTCTTACTCAGCTGACCCACTTGTGCCTCCAAATTTCAAATGGAGGACCTTGTTTCAGTCATGAAACTTTGAGTGGTTTTAGTTAGATCAGAGACTATAGTTGCTAAGTCAGAGTGGCACTGCTTAGGATTCTCTGTCTATTGCTGAGAAGATGATGGAAAAGGCTTGCTATTGCTAAACCTGTTTCTTCCACCATCATTTTTGTTGAAACCTTGTTGAGGACTCTGTTGATCCTTCCATGAGAGGTTTGGATGATTTCTCCATGAAGGGTTATAGGTGTTTCCATAGGGTTCTCCCATGTAATTCACCTCTTCCATTGCAGGGTTCTCAGGATCATAAGCTTCTTCTTCAGGAGAAGCTTCCTTAGTACTGCCTGGTGCAGCTTGCATTCCAGATAGGCTTTGAGAAATCATATTGACTTGCTGAGTCAATATTTTATTCTGAGCTAATATGGCATTCAGAGTATCAATTTCAAGAACTCCTTTCTTCTGATTTGTCCCATTATTCACAGGATTCCTTTCAGAAGTGTACATGAATTGGTTATTTGCAACCATTTCAATGAGTTCCTGAGCTTCTGCAGGCGTCTTCTTCGGATGAAGAGATCCTCCAGCAGAGTTGTCCAATGACATCTTGGACAGTTCAGACAGACCATCATAGAAGATACCTATGATGCTCCATTCTGAAAGCATGTCAGAAGGGCACCTTTTGATTAATTGCTTGTATCTTTCCCAAGCTTCATAGAGGGATTCACCTTCCTTCTATCTGAAGGTTTGGACTTCCACTCTAAGCTTGCTCAATTTTTGAGGTGGAAAGAACTTTGCCAAGAAGGCATTAACTAGCTTTTTCCAAGAGTTCAGGCTTTCTTTCGGTTGTGAGTCCAACCATGTTCTAGCTCTGTCTCTTACAACAAAAGGAAAAAGTATAAGTCTGTAGACCTCAGGATCAACCCCATTGGTCTTGACAGTGTCACAGATTTGCAAGAATTCAGCTAAGAATTGATGAGGATCTTCCAATGGAAGTCCATGAAACTTGCAATTCTGTTGCATTAGAGAAACTAATTGAGGCTTAAGCTCAAAGTTGTTTGCTCCAATGGCAGAGATTGAGATGCTTCTCCCATAGAAGTCGGGAGTAGGTGCAGTAAAGTCACCAAGCACCTTCCTTGCATTGTTGGCATTGTTGTTTTCGGCTGCCATGACTTCTTCTTGTTTGAAAAGTTCTGTTAGGTCCTCTTGAGAGAGTTATTCCTTAGCTTCTCTTAGCTTTCTCTTCAAGGTCCTTTCAGGTTCAGGATCAGCTTTAACAAGGATGCCTTTGTCTTTGCTCCTGCTCATATGAAAGAGAAGAGAACAAGAAAGTATGGAATCCTCTATGTCACAGTATAGAGATTCCTTGAGGTGTCAGAGGAAAAGAAGAATAGAAGGAGGAGGTAGAGAGAGGAGAATTCAAACTTATCAAGAGGGATAGAGTTCGAATTGCACCTTGAGGAGGTGTGTTAGTCCCTTAAATAGAAGGATGTGAGAAGAGGGGAAGAATTTTCGAAAATTAAATTAAAAATTTTTGAGATAATAAAAATAAATTTGAAAATTTGATTGAGATTTTCGAAAATTAAGATTGGGAAAGAAATTAAGTGATTTTGAAAAAGATTTTGAAATTAGAAATTAAAAGGATATGATTGAAAATTAATTTTGAAAGATATGTAATTGAAAAGATATGATTGAGAAGATATCATTGAAGATCAAGTTGATTACTTGACTAACAAGAAATTAGAAGATATGATTCTAGAATTAAAACTTTTGATCCTTTCTTAATAGGCAAGTAACAACTAGAAAATTTTGAATTAAATTATTAATTGTAGCAAGGATTTTCGAAAATAGTAATAAATAAAAAAATTAAAAAGAAATTGATTTTGAAAAGATATGATTGAAAAGATATGATTTGAAAAAGATTTGATTTTGAAAAATTATGAAAATTTGAAAAAGATTTGAATTAAAAACAAAATCTTCCCTCTAGTGTCATCCTGGCGTTAAACACCCAGAATGGCATCCATTCTGGCATTTAACACCCAAAATCCTACCTTTTTGGGCGTTAAACGCCCATCCAGGTACCCGGGCTGGTGTTTAAATGCCAGTTTTCCTTCTTCACTGGGCATTTTGAATGCCCAGCTTTTTCTGTTTAATTCCTCTGCTGAATGTTCTGAATCTTTACTTCTCTGTGTTATTGACTTGAAAAGACACAATTTAAAATTTTTTTTTAATTTTTAAATGATGAGAAACAATAATAAAAAGAATGCAACTAAGATCAAATAAACAATGCATGCAAGACACCAAACTTAGAAGTTTGTATACTAAGGACTATAACAATTTGAAAATGCATATATTAAACAACAAAAGACACAAAATAAGAGAAATTAAAGATCAGAGCACTGAAATCATCAAGAACAACTTGAAGATCAATGAAGAACATAATGCATGAAATTTTCGAAAATTAGAAGAATAAAGACATGCGATTGACACCAAACTTAAAATTAGACACTAGACTCAAACAAGAAACATAAAATATTTTTGATTTTTATGATTTTATAAACTTTTTTGTGATTTTTGAAACTTATATAGAAAAGAATATAAAGAGAATCAAAACTTTTAATAAGAATTCCAGGAATCATGCAATGTTAGTCTAAAGCTTCAGTCCAAAAAGGATTAGACATGGCTAGTCAAGCTTCAGCAGGACATTACATTCAACAGCTAAATTGATGAGAATCAATCAGCTTTTGTGATGATAAGAACATCACCTTGAAACTCTAGAATTCATTCTTAAAAATTCTAAAAAATAAAAAGAAAAGTACCTAATCTAAGCAACAAGATGAACCGTCAGTTGTCCAAACTCGAACAATCCCCGGCAACGGCGCCAAAAACTTGGTGCACAAAATTGTGATCATCAACAATGGCGCCAAAGGACTTGGAGCTCTCAAACGTGAATCACACTTTGTCACAATTCCGCACAAATAACCAGCAAGTACACTGGGTCGTCCAAGTAATACCTTACGTGAGTAAGGGTCGATCCCACGGAGATTGTTGGCTTGAAGCAAGCTATGGTCATCTTGTAAATCTCAGTCAGGCGAATTCAACGGGTTATAGAGGATTGATAATTAAAAGATGAATAAAACATAAAATAAGATAAAGATAGAGATACTTATGTAATTCATTGGTAGGAATTTCAGATAAGCGTATAAAGATGCTTTATTCCTCCTGAACCTCTGCTTTCCTATTGCCTTCTTCCAATCATTCATACTCCTTTCCATGGAAAGCTTTATGTTGGGTATCACCGTTGTCAATGGCTACTTCCCGTCCTCTCATTGAAAATGTTCTACGCACGCTGTCACCGCACGGCTAATCATCTGTCGGTTCTTGATCATGTTGGAACAGGATCCATTGATCCTTTTGCGTCTATCACACGCCCAACACTCGCGAGTTTGAAGCTCGTCACAGTCATCCCTTCCCAGATCCTACTCAGAATACCACAGACAAGGTTTAGACGTTCCGAATCTCAGGAATGGCCGCCGATAATTCTAGCCTATACCACAAAGCTTCCAATCTTAGATTAGAAACCCAAGAGATACACATTCAAGCTTGTTTGCATGTAGAACGGAAGTGGTTGTCATTCATGCGTTCATAGGTGAGAATGGTGATGAGTGTCACATAATCATCACATTCATCATGTTCTTGGGTGCGAATGAATATCTTGGAGAAGAAATAGACTTGAATTGAATAGAAGAACAATAGTAATTGTATTAATTCATGAAGAACAGCAGAGCTCCACACCTTAATCTATGGTGTGTAGAAACTCCACCGTTGAAAATACATAAGAACAAAAGGTCTAGGCATGGTCGAATGACCAGCCTCCCAAAGAGGGTTCAATCATCAAAACATGATTCCAAGATGATCAAAAGATTAAAAATACAATAGCAAAAGGTCCTATTTATAGAAAACTAGTAGCCTAGGGTTACAGAAATAGGTAATTAATGCAGAAATCTTCTTCCGGACCCACTTGGTGTGTGCTTGGGCTGAGTATTGAAGCTTCCATGTGTAGAGACTTTTCTTGAAGTTAAATGCCAGCTTTTGTGCCAGTTTGGGCGTTTAACTCCAGCTTTTGTGCCAGTTCTGGCGTTAAACGCCAGAATTCTTGAGCTGACTTGGAACGCCGGTTTGGGCCATCAAATCTTGGGAAAAGTATGGACTATTATATATTTCTGGAAAGCCCAGGATGTCTTTTCCGACGCAATTGAGAGTGCGCCAATTGGGCTTCTGTAGCTCCAGAAAATCCACTTCGAGTGCAGGGAGGTCAGAATCCAAAAGCATCTGCAGTCCTTTTTCAGCCTCTGAATCATATTTTTGCTCAGGTCCCTCAATTTCAGCCAGAAAATATCTAAAATCACAGAAAAGCACACAAACTCATAGTAAAGTCCAGAAATATGATTTTTATTTAAAAACTAATAAAAACATAATAAAAACTAACTAAAATATACTAAAAACATACTAAAAGCAATGCCAAAAAGCGTCTAAATTATCCACTCATCAGTTGGCCACCAAATGAAGGAAAGGAAAAGCTTCTAAATAGGGAAACAAATAAGTTCATCTGCACAATCCTTTGAAGAAACTCATCAGTTGTAGCAACCCGTCCACATTGCTCTCCTTTGCATGCACCGAGGATGTTGCAAATCTTTATGTGTGGGGAGGTTGTCCGACCGATCTCCATGGGTAACAATTTCCTTTTTTTTTCAACACCAATTCTTAATTTTTGTCTTTGTTAGTTATTTGTTGCATTGCATGATAGGTTTCATGCTAGTTAGAATTTGTACATATTTTTCATCACTTCTTTCTTATTAGGACTACTTGGTTAGGGTGATGATCTCTTTTCCAACAAACTATTTTTAGGGCACCCTACCAATTTGAAAAAAAAAATTTGTTAAACTTGCTTGAAGAATGTATTTTGGAACATGGTTTTTGAGTTAAGAACACAAGCCTGTGAGTTTTGAGCCCGATTGTGTGGTTACATCATATAACCACTTATTTTCCATTCTTGTGTGCATTGTTCTCTTTCTATGATTGTAATTTTTGATTTGTTTGATTCTTTATGTCCATTATTCCATGTATACATGCATTTATATGATTGAGGCCATCATTTTATTTAGCTCACTTACCCAAATAGCCTACCTTTCATCAATCATTGTTAGCCACTTTTGAGCCTATTCAATCCCTTTTGTTGTTAATTGTAGCATGTCACTACCCATAAGCGAAAAATAATAAATGTTCTTAATTTGGATCTTTGATTAGCTTAGGCTAGTGAGGGTGTGTATCATTTGGGTATGGAAAACTTGGGACATTGGTTGAGAAGAAAATGTGCTTTTGTATTTTTGTTGAAAATATTGGGAATTGAGTACATATTCATGCACTATATGTAAAACCATATGCATTGATACATTTGTATATACTTTAGAAAAAAATGATAAAGAAAAAGAAAAAGAATATATATATATATAAGAAAAAAATATAGAAAAAGAAAAAAGAGAAAAAAATAAAAATGGGACAAAAATGTCCCAAAGTAAAAAGTTCAAGAAAAATCAATGCATATGGAATGTGAATTGAAGAGAATGCATGAGTATGTGGAAAAGTGGGAATCATGGGTAGCTAGGCATTGTATTAGAATTGTATAGGTTATTATATGTGTTAGGTGAGAGCTTAGGCTAATCAAAGATTAAAATTTCAAGCTCACTTGACCATATGCATCCCTACCTTTACCCTAGCCTCATTACAACATATGAATAAGTCCTCCTGATGAATGTATGCATGCATTGAATAATGGTTGATTGTTAGATGAAAAACAAATCATAGAAAGCATGATTAGAAGAGAATTGAGTGATCGATCCTATACACTAGAGCGACTAGAGCGAATACACTTCCGGTGAGGGTTCGATGCTCAATTCCTTGTTCCCGGCTTTCATGAGCTTTCTTCTTGCAAATCTATTTGAACTTCATTTTGATATTTGAATTGGTAGAGTTTGTGAGTCGTCATATGACCTTAGCCCTACATGTGCATATATGTTCTTGGGGATTGATTTAATTTTAACCAAGTAGGTAGAACCATTTTGCATTTAGTTGCATTCATATACATAGGTGCACATAGTTTATTTGCATTGAATAAATGTTCATACCTCTTTTCTTATCCTTCTTTATTCTTAGCATGAGGACATGCTTAGTTTAAGTGTGGGGAAATTTGATAAACTCCGATTTTGTGGTCTATCTTGTGCTTAATTTGGGGGATTTTATCACTTTTTCTCATATTTATTCAATAAAATAGTATGGTTTTGTAATTCTCCCTGAATTTGTGCTTAAGTGTGAAAACATGCTTTTTAGGCCTTAAAATAGCTAAATTTAACTCACTTTAATTCCATTCGATGCCTTGATATGTTTGTTGAGTGATTTCAGGTTCATAAGGCAAGTATTAGATGGAAGAAGTGAGGAGAAAAGCATGCAAAGTGGGAGAACTCATGAAGAAATGAAGGAACCGCAAAGCTGTCAAGCCTGACCTCTTCGCACTCAATCAACCATAACTTGAGCTACAGAGGTCTAAATGAGGCGGTTCTAGTTGCGTTGGAAATCTAACATCCGGGGCTTTAAAATGATATAAAATTTGCCATAGTTGCTTCGCGTTTAGAGGTGCACACGTACACTGTACGCATACGCACCGATGGAGCAGCGTGATTTACTAAAGTGAAATCGTGGCCAGCGATTTGTAGCTCATTTTGGGCCCAATCCAACTCATTTCTGATGCTATTGAACCCAAGAATTGAAGGGGGAATGAACCAAGTAGTCATAGTTTAGTTTTCATCATGGTTTAGGTTAGAATTCTAGAGAGAGAAGCTCTCCCTTCTCTCTAGAATTTAGGATAGTTTAGGTTTAATTTTCTTAATTCCAATTTTTAATTCTTGTTTTGATTTAGTCTTCCCTTTTAATTTCTTGTTGTTACATCTTAATCTTCTTAGTTCCTCTTGTTCATTTCCCTTATTTTGTTACTTTTATGTTGATGAACCATTGTTGGATCTAATTTCCTTTTAATGCAATTTCATGTTTCTATGTTTCTTTTATGTTGATCTTGATTGCTATTGTTGATTTCTTGCTTGTGGTAGTCATGGGTTTCATTAATTCTAGCATTTTGTGATGTTTACCTTTCTTGCACTCTAGGTGTTTGTTAAAATGCTTCCACTAGTTTTTGAGTGATTTCCTTAAATCTTGGCCTAGGCTAAGGGAATTGAGTGACCTTGAGTCATTGGGTCTCATTGAATTGGTGATTGGAGAAACCTTGGTGATCAATTTGATATCCATTGACATTAACCCACTATTAATCCAATTAGTAGATAGGTTAGAACCTATGGATTGATGTTGATCAAGCCATTTGACATACTTCAAGCATAGAAGTAGCCTTGATGAGCTTGGTTCCTCATAATTATCAATGTATGGTTTGTAGACAAGGATGGTGATCTCAATTACCTATGTCTAGCCAAGAGTTCTTTCCATTTATTTTATTAGCTCTTGTCAATTTACCTTCTTGTAATTTATTTTTCTTGCCAATTATAAATCAAACCCCCTTATTCCTTCATAGCCAATAATCATTCATTTCATTGTAATTCCTTGTGAGACGACCCGAGGTTTAAATACTTTGGTTAATTCTTATTTGGGGTTTGTACTTGTGACAACTCAAATTTTTTATGTGAGAATTGTTTGTTGGTTTGGAGCTATGCTTACAACGAAATTCTTCTTTCTATAAGAGAAATTCTAAACCGACACGACAATTTCTCCTCATCAGGAGTCCTTGGCTTTATCTCTCAAGGTCAAGCTTGCCTTGTTATACTTTATAGCAGCTATCCGATCTCCTTAGATCGTGGCTACCCGACCTTCAGAAGTCAAAAACTTCATCACTAAAAATTTTGTTGAGATAAATACACAAAGGTCATCGATTGCCTTCTTCTCTAGGATCACATTATATGCTGTGGAATCCTTAAGGACTACAAATTCAACCTATACTACCCGAGTATCAGCACCTTTCCCTACTATGAAAAGGAGATCTATAGCCCTTCAAGGCTTAAAAATGGTCTCCTCAACCTACTACTCCTTAGAAGTATGATTTTAAATAATGATCCTTCAAGCCTAGAGCATCATAGGCATTTCTAAAGAGTAGATTTAAATCTGCTCCAGTATCAACCAAGATTCTTTTAGCAATATCATTTTCCAACTTTGCTGTGGTTACCAATGGCTCATCATTGTTAGATGTTGCATATTGAAAATCATCTGCAGTGACTTGCATAATTGAAAAATTTTCTACCTTCAAAATTTCCGAGCTTACAGCCTTGATATCTTTCTTTAGTGCATTCCTAGATTTTGCCAATCCATTCTTCCCTACAACCATGTTCCTCACCATTTGTGCAATATCATCTTGGATCTCAACAGGTTTGGCATTTCTGGGATTTTTGGTTTCCCAATCTTCATCATCATTATGCCGTCTTGGTGGCCTAACATGCTGAACGAACTTGGAAAGCTTTCCATCCTGAATCGCTTGTTCCAAGGCATCCTTTAAATCGATGCAATCTTTAGTCCTGTGACCATAGGACTTGTAATAGTCACAGTATGGTGATGTAACACCCTACCATTCATATTCTTATGCTCGAGTCATAAGTTAATGATAATAAGGTGGTATGATTCAAGATGGAGTTGTAATACATATAGATATAATTAAAAGATATTATTAAACGAAAAACCTGAAAAGGAATTAAAGAAAATCACGAGCGCAAACACACACATATCAACTAAGACGCATTTGAAGAAGCAGGATAAAATATAAAACTTAGAAAGGAGGAATAGAGTAAAGACAGAATGAATATATAGCCACTAGTCACGACCTGGGAAGTTTAGGTCGGCTAGGGTTACAGCAACAAAAACAATTAATAACAGTTCCTATCTCTCCCAAATATACATCAAAGCCCCTATAGGCAAGGTTTCAAAAGAATATATATACATATATATCATTAAAGCTTTCCAAAATAAGGGGCAAAGAAATCTAAACAAAATACAACACAGAATTCAAGAGAACTTCGTCATCTTCCAGACAAACTCCAGCTCACCGTGGAGCACCAGGACCTGCATATGAAAATCAAGGAATATATATAGAATGAGAACCCCAACCCATGGGTTAATACGGATAAAAATGCCAAATAGATACAATATAAGATAATAGGAACTCTCTAAATAATCTTAAGCTTCCACACAACAATCTTTCCATCCTAGATTCTCACTAATCTGTGATTAGGCAACTATCATAGGAAATTCTAATCTAATTCACCTTTCTCATTGTTTCCACAACTTTCCAAACTCCAAACAGAACAGGCATCAATGTCAACCGACACCAGCATGAGGGACCTCTGTAACACCCTAACTTTTAGCACCTCATGATCGCACTAAAAGTCCAGTGTCACCAACCTCTACTCCTTTAATTTCATACTATATTTATTTAATATTGATTCTTTGCGAATACGAACCGAAATTTTTAATTAAGAAAACAAAGATTCTTTATTTTAAACCACTTAACCACAAAGGTATATATATTCACATAGCGTTAAATACATATACTTATTCCAAGATTCTCAAAAACAAATCCTACCCCTCTAAAACTAAAAACAATAAACGATGAGGGGAAAATAAATTCTAACAACTCAACTCATGAACATAATCTTTTATGCTCCTGTACCTCCACATTAAACTTTTGCACCTGTAGTTGAAAATGGTGGAAAATAGGGGATAAGAACTGGGGAGTTCTTAGTAGGGTCAGGGTGTATAGTTATATTCATTATATATATACTTGGTCAGCAATAACAGTCAACAAAGTACAATCCAATTCAACAATTATAGAACACAGAATTCAAACAATCATTTAGCACACTCGCAAACAAATATGTGCAAACAAGTATGATGCATGTCTATCCCTAGTGCAGGTAATGAGCTCATCTGTCGATTTCGACTGCTCCCGACATAACTCAGCAACCTTTGTCTGAGTTTGGTTTCCAGTGCCATAACCTCTACAAGCAACCTCTGTCTTACAGGTGCGACTCTCTTGAGCTGATGTATGCAAACATAACCTCTGTAAGCAACCTCAGTCTTATAGGTGAGGCTCTCTCTAGACAACGTATGTATCGATAACCTCTGTAAGCAACCTCTATCTTACATGTGCGACCATCCCCTAGATTGGCCAATATATCTCTGGAAGAAAATCTTGGTGGACTCACCACCATATCTCTGCTTATTTTCAGCAGGTACACAATCATCTCAGCTCGTTCTCAATGCCAAACAATACTTCTACTTATTTCCTTTTTGTTTCGTTCTTTCTTTCGTTTCTTTTATTCCTGCTCTCTGCTCTCCTGTGGCAAATGTTATTTAGATTCTTTTAATCTTTTCTTTTCTTCTTCTTTTTTTTTCCTTGTTTTAATATAAATTGTCTTCACACTCTTCCCTCATCTCTCCCTAGATATTTTATGAAGAGTGAATCATAAGGTTCTCAACATAGATTCGTCTTTCTACAGCTTTTAAGTAGGTTACTGTTTAACTCTTCTATTTTGTTATAGTACAAATTACTAATGTATAATATATTTCAAAAATACTTTGATAATAATCTTAATAAATTAATAACAATAATAATTTTTTTATTACTCAAAACTTATAACTTAAGCTTTATTAGTAAGCTTTTATAAATTATTCTGAATCTTTGAACTTTTTAAAATATTTATATTTTTACCCCAACATATTTTATAATTTATTAAAATACTCTTACATATAGTATAATTACCAAAATAATATTGTATCTTTTTTAAAATATCCATTTTATCCCTAAACTTCTTGATTATTACACAAAATACCTCAAAATGTATATAATTACAAAACTGACTTCAATTTTTATTAAATTATTATTTCAATCTCAAATATAAATTTTATTTCCCTAATTATAACTTTACCAAAGGACTGAACCCTATTTCTAAAATTCTTCAAGTTTTCAACTTGAGTTTTAAGTCTGTTTTTAAGCTGTTATTACCGACTTTTTGCCGCTTTTCATTTAATCTCTTGGCCATCAAACCTCATCAATTTTAATCAATAATTCTCATTCACAACAGTACTAAAATCATCAAAATAACCCCATCTGGACTATTCTTCATGACCGAACCACAATTCAAAAACAACAACAATAATTCAACGAAATTTCAACATAAATTTAATCAAATTTAACTAATAATCAATCAAACCAACATTCACTTATCAAATATATACTTACTTATTATAAAATTATCAAACCCTACCTCTATACAAAATTAAAATACTCGAAGCTCCAGAGAATCTTTTTGACCGAGTTGCCGAAGAAGAAAATGTCAGAAATCGTTTGTGCCTCCTAGAACTCCAATTGGCCGAACTCAAGGGAAAGGAGAGCTACATCACCATCAACTTCTACTGAACAAAAGTGATGCCAATGTGTAGAGGAGGAGGATACGAACACTTTTTTCGGATTAGATTTTTTATTGGAGTTACGGATCGCAAGAAATCGAACGCCGAAGGTTCATGGCTTCCATGGTTTCTCATTCTCTCTCCCTCACGGCCTTCTTTCTTTTTCTTTCTTAGAAATGAATCAGCATGCGTGTATGATGATGATCAATGGTAGAATGATGATTTTTAATGATTTTGTGACACGTAGGGGGGTTGGTTGTCAAATATATAAGCTGCTGAGTCAGCGATTGAAGTTTTAAATATTTTAAACGGATAATAATAAAAATTGGATATATTAAAACACAAGTAATAATATATATGAGTTATTAATATAAATGACATTAGCAACATAAAGATAAAAGATATATGATGAAGCGTTAGCAAAGCTAAGTTCACCGAAGAGTACCGATATTTACTCATATCGGCAAATATTGAGCTCGATAATAATATTATTAACTAAAGTCTATTTTTAAATTAAAAATATCAATTACTCAAATTAAAATATACATATAATTTTCATTACTTATAAATTACTAGAATTATAGTTTTAATTATGTAAAATATTTCATCATAACAAAAATATATATAAGAATATGAATTTGATTGAATTCAAACAGTTATAAAATTAATTCAATTACTTATAGTAAAATAATATCTAAAAATAAGGAACTCCAATTTATAAAATAAATTATAACTTATTTATATTTATATTTTAAAAATGTGGGTCGTTACAACCTCTCAGATGTTCAAACACAAGCAAGACAAACAAATAATACACAAGTAAATTCAAGTAAAGCAATTAGCACATAGTCACTTAATATGCACAATTAAAGAAGCCATGACAAGTAGCAAACCCAAACAAATCAATCAAATGCAAATGATGCATGCCTGCCCTATGGCCGATGAGCTCATCTGTCGATTACACGGCCAAACCCGACTTATCCAGTAGCTAACCATGGATAGTCCCTGCGTGCGTGCATCTCCAAGCTCATACTCATATTCATATTCATTTATCAATAGCATTGGAGGAACATCTGGAAAGGTCTAAGTGCCCGGCCACATCATGCGACGGAAGGTCAACATTCCAACTGGGAGCAAGCGGGACAAAACCACAATCCTCGTGTCTGTCCTAGAAGTTTAAATACTAACTGGGAGCAAGCGAGACAAACCATAATCCTTGCGTCTACCCCAGAGGCTCAAATACCAACTGGAAGCAAATAGAACAAAACCACAATCCTTGCATCTACCTCAGAGGCTCAGACCTTAACCCAAAGCAAGTGGAACAATGCCACTGCATCTACCCAGACAGGTAGATCTCACTACATTCCAGAGCAAGTAGAACAATGCCACTACATCTACTCAGGCAGGTACATTTCAAATCAGGCTCAAATTTCATTATCAAATTCATTCTCATTCATATTTCACTTCGTTCATAGTCATAATTATAATCAATCAATCATCATCTCTCAATTTCATAATCATTCTCATCGTATCTTAATCAAAATCAATCATCATCATCTCTCAATATCATAATGATACTCATCATATCTTAATCAAGATTAATCATCACCATCTCTCAATATCATAATCCATCTTTCTTCGATTTACTGTCTCAACTCATTAGGTCTCATTCCTAACCCTTCTACCCTCTATTAGACCGGCTCTAGACACAAAACAGAGTTTACAGAGGTTTAGAAAGCTAAAGAAATAGTTGAAAACTTCAAAAATTTATTTTTCAGCAAAATAGGGTGGTCGCATATGCAAGTACCTTCCGCGTACATATGAATCCAACATTTGGCAATGTCGTGTACACAAACCGCCTTCGCGTACACGAGAGTACTTGGTAGAAACATTTACATGTGCTTCTATGTACACATGAATGCCAGATCTTCTTCACTCATAATTAATTGTTTCCCTCACAGTACCAGACAGCTTTAAGCCGGTACAGCCGACTAAAATATCAACACTCATTTTTACGCATTTTTCGCAAAAAATCACACCTTCCCACTTAGAAAAATTCTCTGAATCTAAATTTCGTTAAATTTTTAGATTATAAATTTTTAAATTTCTAACCCTTCTTGCCCCTTTTTAATTAATTACTTATTTAATTACCGTTTAATCGGGCTTACAGGCGACTTGTTTAGAGAAGCCCTATGTCAGATCTACCTTGCAATGAAAAGTATTTCTCTCTATGAAACTTGTTGGTAGATTTCAGTCAATGAAGCCACCAAAGGAGTATATGTCGAGAACTTGCCAACTCATGGTGTCGATGCCTTTGGTGTAGATGATTGCCTCGAGCTTCTGGCCTTATTAGGTGATGGAGCTGGTTTTTTCTGTTTGGTGGACATCACTTTTGAGACATCCTCATCTCGCATATATTCCAAAGAAATTTTATGGATCTCCTTCATGGACTTAACATCTTTGGAGGTTAAGTGCCATCTAAAATCACCTTGTACCTAACCAGCAATAAGACATAAAAACACAACCTCAGGAGTTCGTATATTGACCTCTAACAATGCCTTATTAAAGCGATGCAAGTAATCTCGGATGCTTTCGCCAACTCTTTTCTCAACACCAAGTAACGAGATCGGGTGCTTGGCTTAGGTTCTTTGGTAGTAAAATGTGCAAGAAACTCTGTCTTGATATCAACAAAAGAAGATATGAACCCAGAAGGTAGGGTGTTAGGTAGGGTGTTGAACCATGCTATTGCTGGTCCAGATAATATAACTAGGAAAGCTTTATATCGTATAGCATCCCCAACTCCCTCCAGGTTCATTCTCACCTCAAAGGCATCTATGTGCTCCTGAGGATCCGATTTTCCATCAAAAGAATCTATGTTCATCCGTTGGTTTAGTGCTTTGGCAAGCGAATTTGAAGGACATGTGAAGCAAATGGAGTTTGTCCCATGATAACATGTTACCGAGTATTCCTATGCCTTTTAGGACTTGGACACCTTTGCGGAGTTTGCCTCTTTTTAGACTGGACTGAATGGGATTCAGTCCTTGCTCTCTTCTCTGAATCACGACATTCTTCATCGCGTTGGGGACACTCCCTCCTATTCCCTTGAGGTGAACGAGAGCAACGACGATCATCTTTCTAATGTCGTTTGTGACCCCGCTCTAGGGTTCTCCTATCATGACTATTATGTCGGTCTCTTATCGTTCGACTTTCGAATCGAGATCGTCGTGACATCGATCGTTCTACTAGCTGTCGTTCCAACTCCTATACTCGATGACACACTTTCTACATCACATGGACATAATCCTCCCACAACCAACGAAATATCAATCTCTAGTGTTTTAAACTTCCCGACATTTGAAACCTAGGGGGTTTGATGCTGATGCTCTCCTTCATTGGGATTGGGGTTGACTTCAGTCTCATGTCCATGATCCTTATTTTTATATTCCTTGAAAGGAGTATTTTGGGTTATTTGGTGAATAGTAGATTTTACTTCTACTTCTCGATCAACCATGGTGCCAACTTCTTAAAATCTCCACAGATGATGCGTGAGCATCTTCTCCATCTTTTCCTATTGAATTTTCATTCAAATCGTTGAGTTTAATCAAGATTTAATTACCTTTAGCCACTATGAATGCTACTTTGAGTTATTTGCAATTTCTATTTATTTCAGATAGTATTCGGATGGATCTGACGAATTTTTGTTGCAGAAAAGGAAGAAAGCGAATGATGCTGTCAACCCTGACCTCCTTGTACTCAAACAAAAATAACTTGAGCTACAAAGGTCCAATTGACGTGATTCTAGTGGCATTGGAAAGCTAACTTTCAGAGTGTTCCAACGATGTATAATAGTATACCTTTTTCTTCCATTTTGTACGGACCACTTCACGCCAAACTTGAGGAAGCTCAAGTTTAGCGCCACTAAGAAGAAGTTCCAAGAAAGCAAGGTTGTCATCTCCACGCTGAACTTTAGTTTTCTCAAGTTCGGCGCCAGCACAAGCATTCCAAGGAGAATTCACTCTGCCTACCCCATGCCGAACTCGAAGATCTCCAAGTTCAGTGCCAGCTTGAAGACTACAAAGGGGAGTTACGCACATCAATCCACGCTGAACTTGGATTTTTCCAAGTTCGGCGTCAACTCAGGGAAAGCAAGAGAAAGCAACGCTGCCTCCTCCACGCCGAACTTGAAGTTCTTCAAGTTCGGTGTCAACCTTAATAAGTCAAGTGGTCCCCAATTTGTCTACAGGCATACGTGAATCAATTAAATTAATTTTGATTTAAACTTTATTTCTTTTCTAATTAGGAAAAGATATTATTTAGTTTTAGAAAATATATTTCTACATTAATTAGGGTTAGATATAAAAGGGAAAAGAATCAGCCCTTCGGGCTCATCTCTAATCTCTTCTCTTCTACCTCATTCCGCAATTTACAGTTTTTCGGAATCCTAGTTTTTCTCTCTGAACCATGAGCAACTAAACCTCCACTGTTAAGGTTAGGAGCTCTGTCTATTGTTTGGATTGATACTATTATTTTTTTATCTTAATTCATGTACTAATTTATAATTCAAGAATTGTTTTCGTTCTTTATTTTATGAATTTGGGTGGAATGGAAGTATAACCTTGGTTCTAATTGAGTTCTTGTACAACTTGGAAAAGCTCTTTACTTGAACAACAGTTTGAAAACAATTTCTCCTAAACTTTTAATTATCTGGACTTAACGAGATACGTGACATATAATCCTCTTATATTTGGGTAATTAGAGTTTCTGTGGCATATAAACTAGAATCGAACTTCACCCTCTAATTGGAATTAAGTGACCAACGAATTGGCGGTTGATGAAGGTTAGAGGAGACTAAAAATGTCTAAGGAATCAGGGTTTAGTCACATATAGTTTGCCATGAATTGAATCTTGCATGATTAAAATAGTTAGTAAGAAAAGTCAATCCGGAAGATAGATAACTCTGAAGCCTTAACTGTTTCTCCATATATATTTCACAACTTATTTATTGTTTGCTTTCTGATTCTCTGATTTATTGTTAATTCAATTGAGACCCAAACACTACTTTCTGTTTGTCTGACTAAGCAAATCACTTGACCATTGTTGCTTGATCCATCAATCCTCGTGGGATCGACCCTCATTCACTTGAGGTACTACTTGGTATGACCCGGTACACTTACCAGTTAGTTTGTGGACTTTAAATTCCGCACCAAGTTTTTGGTGCCATTTTCGAGGATTGACTGTGATTGACAACTATTAGTTGTTTGATCTCTTAGATTAGGCATTTTTGCTTTGATTTCATTTAACTTATTTCTTTAAATTTAACAAAAAAATTTATTTTGATTTATTTTATTTAAATTTTTTTCTCTTAATTTCTGAAATTAAGTTTGGTGTCCCCTTAGTTGTTTTTATTCTTCCTAGTTATTTTATTCATTGAGTTTGAATTTTATACTGTTTTTTGCTTATTAGTTATTTTCTTTTCTAAATTATTCAGTTTATTTTCCTTATTTTATTTTTCTTTTATTTTTCTTTTATTTTATATTTTATTTTATTTTATTTATTTTTATTATTTTTATTTTTCTTTGTGTTCTTTCTCCTTTGCTTGCCTGTTTACCACATGGTGCATTTAATTCTGTTTGGTATTTTGTGCTAAGGAAAAATAATGGAGAGAGATCACATGGGTTACTACTCACACCCAAGTAGTTATTCATATTATTGTGGATGGAGTAACTATCCGAATTTTGGTTGGCAAAGTCAAAACCAAAGAAACTTCAGTGCTCCATGTTCCAACTATCAAAAATCACCATCTCCATATTCATACCAAAAACCACCACCTCTCTATCCATATCAAGAACCACTATCTTTCTACCCATATCAAGAGCCAACATCTCCCTATTCATACCAAGAACCATCCTCTTTTTACTCTTATCAAGAACCATCATCTCTTGAGCTTCTCATGAAAGAATTCATACATGATATAAGGATGAGTGTCAAAAATGTAGAGAAATATGTGGAGTTGATTTTCAAGCCCCATAAAGAGGAGCAAGCAAATTCCTTCCCAAGAGATATAATACAAGATCCTATGGAAGAAAGTGAGGAAATCAATCAAAGAAGTTCATACTCCAGTGAATTAGAGAACTCTCTACCCTCACACATGGAAGAAGAGGAAGATGCACAAACAACGGAGGATGATACACAAACAAAGGAGGAAGCCATACAAGTCCCTATAATTCTATGCATGAAAGCTCCTGAGAAGAAAAATCTGAATGCACTGCCCATATTTGAATTGAAGTCTTCTCCCTCAATACTTGAATATGCTTTCCTTGGTTCTAATGAAGCAGAGAGTGGTATAGAGGGTGAGTTTATTGAACCACCAATTCAAGAAATTCTTGATGAAGGGTACACTCCAACCATCACACAACACCCAAATTTTGAAATCAAAGAAGTGAAGGCAACCAAGGAAAACACTGAAAAGGGTATTTTGACCAAGAAACAGAAGAAAATAACCATGAAAAAGAGAATGTCAGCAAAAAATAATCTAACCTCTACCCCAACAAGCAAGGTGAATCAAGTTGACCACAATAAAAGAAAGCTTGTTAGGAGAAATTTATATTAGGGGGCACTAATTTTCACCTCTCCCCCCCCCTTGAAGACATTTCGTTTAACCAATTGGAAGAAGAGGAAGAAAATTCAACAATAAAGTGTCAAGCTAGTGACATTAAAGAAGCGCTTATTGAGAGGCAACCTAACTACTAGTATCCTTGGTTTTGCAGTTGCTTTAGTTTTAATTTTATAGTTATTTTGATTTTAGCATTATAGTTATTTTAGTTCTGGTTTTAAATTACTTTATCTCATTTTTTTTTAATTTTTCATGTTTTACATGTGTTTTGGTCATGCAAAGTGATTAGAACAGGAATAGGAGCAATTAAAAGGCATTCTGACACCCTGGAGATTTTCTTTGCTTGAGGACAAGCAAACTTTTAAGTTTAGTATTGTAGAGTGCGCTCTCTATTTAGCTTATAATCAGTGGCACCATGGGGAGATGAATGTTCTTCACGGAGGAGCACAGCCGAAGGAATGAGATGGCCACCAACATAACTGAGGTGGTTGAGTTCCTTTCATTCTATTTCCCCTTCTGTTCTTATTTTGTTGTCTTCTGTTTTCTGTTGCTTTGATTGCCTACATGATCTTTAGTACTTTCAGTTCTTAGATTTAGTTTCATTCTATTATTTGCTTTTAGTTTTTTAAAAAAAAATGTCTCATGTATTGCTCACTGAGCTTGAATTCAAAAGAAAAAGAAGAGAAAGATATATTGCATGAGAAAAAGAGTTTATAACAAAGGGTAGTCTTAATTACCTAAATGTGGTGGTATTATTGTTGATTCTGAATGCATGATATGAATAGTGCATAGTTGAATTTGAATCAAAGGATGTTGATGTATAAGGAAAAGGAATTTAGAGAACTATTATGAATTTTCTGAAATTAGTGAAAGTTGATCCTTGAAGCAAAAGAAATAGCAAAGGAAGAATAAAAAGCAAGGTCCAAGGCTCTGAGCATCAATGACTAGGGAGGTCAGACATGATTAAAAGCTCAAAGAGTTGTTTCCCTAGTCATATGCTTGTGGTGTTTTTGTGTCAAGTAATCCTTGAGACAGAACATTTAGAGTCGAGATCAAATGCATTTAGCAGAGTATGCCAAAGGCTTTGAGCACCACTGTCTGGGAATAGCTAAAAGAAAAATCAGAACTTCAAGAGAGTTCCCCAGTTAAGTGCTTGTGGTGTTCTTGTGTCAATTAGCCCTTGAGACAGAACATTTAAAGTCACGGCTAGGCTCAAGGTGCAAAGCACCAATTAGTTGAGAATTAAAGGTTATCTGCTGTGTTCAACGATTAAACTGAATTATAAATATCAGAGAATTCATAATATGATCCGGATTCTGATTCCGAATGACAGTGACATTCCTCTGATTCAAAGGAGAGTGAAATCCCAAAACTGTTCAGAATTACAATAGATAAAACCCACTTCAAGAAGAGACATGAACATAACTAAACTCTCACTTCTCATGCAAATTCACATCTTAATCATGTATTAGTTTTGGTTGCTTGAGGACAAGCAACAATTCAAGTTTGGTGTTGTGATGCGTGAGCATCTTCTCCATCTTTTCCTAGTGAATTTGCATTCAAATCGTTGAGTTTAATCAATATTTAATTACCTTTAGCCACTATGAATGCTACTTTGAGTTGTTTGTGTAACACCCTAATTACCCTAAGCCTTACCTCTAGTCGTAAGGCAAAGATTAATTAAAGGTTACGACAATCCTAAGGCTTGTACACATTTATATAGAAGGAAATAATATATTCTAGAAGCCCGATGAAGGATTAAGCTCAAAAATAGAATTACAAAAGCGTGAAATGTTCACACAAAACTAACGCATAAGATACAGGGTATATATGCAAAAGAATAGAACACATATAGATATAAGAGTATAATAATCATAGGAAACTAGCTGCATCTTGCGGAGTTTAAGCCGACTAGTTACGACCAGAGAAATACAGAGTTTTGGAATTTAAAACAGCTTATACAACTTATCTCTCAAGTAAGCCTCTAAGGCCATAAAAATAAATATACAAAGAGATGTGAGAGTAGCTATAGTAAAGTAAAATAGAAATAAACCAAGGAGGAACAATACTCCGCTCTGTCACCATATCCGCAATCCCACCGAAGTGGATTTGTAACCTGCGTCTGAAAAACAACAACAAAATATGGAATGAGAACCGGAGGTTCTCAGTATGGTAACAGTGCCCAATAATGTAAGATATAAGGCTCCGGGACGCCGAAGGCAATCCTAGAACTTCACATCGAATACGGATATTCAAGTTTAGAATAAAATAAATAAATAAATAAACTTAAATCATAAACCAGGTCATCTAAACTTAGGGGAGTTCAAACTAAAACTAGTCACCGCTGTCCCATAGCCTTCACCAACCTACCCTCCGTGCGATCCCATCGCCACCGCTTACCTAACCTCCTCAGCACCAGACAAATACAAATAATGCAAGCAAGAAAAACACGGATAGTATTCATATATATCACAAGTAATTCGAGAAGCAAATAGGCAATATTATACAATTAGGCAAACTCAAGTAATCAAAGCAAGCAAGCATATAGAAGATGCACATGATAAATGTCTGTCCTATTGGCTGTGATATCACATGTCGGTTATTGTGCCAAACCGGACAGAAAATCTGGATGACAACTCCCGGATTAGTCTCTCTGTTGCGCATACTTAGGAAGAACAATTCCCAGGGATAAGTGTCCTACCACCTTCTCCTTTCAGAGGGAAACGTTCTGAGGGAGAGTGCTCTACCACGTTCCTCTGGATGCCACATGATTCTGTGGGTTAGTGCTCTACTACCTTGCAACCAGAGAGAAACCCATGCTCAGGAGGAAAATTTCGAAGGATAAGTGCCCTACCACCTTCTCCTTTCAGAGGAAAACGTTCCGAGGGAGAGTGCCCTACCACGGTCCTCTTGAGCAACAAATATGAATGAGAAGCCCAGCTTCAAGACTCACATCCGAACGTAGGCGGGAGACTGCCACAGCCCCTACGACGGAGAACAATGCATATCATAATCACAATCTCACTCTCAGAGATCACTTTCAATTATCAATTCTCAACATTCCAAGGATATAGTGCCTAGCACACTTTCCACATCCAACAAGATCATCATTCCTCTTTGAGTCCTCAACTCATCATAACCATTATCATTTCCGTTAACATCCTTAAACATTTATATTTCTCAAGTTCATCCGTTCCTCATTTCGTTGTCAGTAATCACCAAGTTCACTACTCATCCTTCTCTCTCAACCAAACTCATCCTCAATACACCAGAACCTAAGACTCCATTTGCTAACTTTTCAAAGTAAAATCCAAATTAAATCTCCTAGGGCCTTTCCCATGCTTTGATACAAGAAAATAAGCCAAAGAATCTTAAATAGGTGTCACAGATGTATACAACTTGTTGGGAAGGTAAAACAGTTTAAAAACAAGGTTTAAGTTGTAAAACAGGGCGTGTGCGTGCGCACAGGGTTGTGCGTGCGCATGCCCAAGAGGATTTTTAAAACGTGTGCAGATGCATAGGGGTGTGCGTACGCACAAGTACCAAATGTTACAATTCTATTCGTTCGCACAAGTTGTGCTAGCGCCCCCCAACAGACTGCCTTCCCTAACGTGTGCGTGCGCACAGGTTGTAAATCATCATTGGCTGTGTGCGCGCACAGGCTGTGCTAGCGCTGCCAACAGAAAGCCTTCCCCCGTGTGTGTGTACACACAAGGCTGTGTGTGCGCACAAGAATCGAAAAATTACAGGGGTGTGCGTGCGCACATGGCTGTGCATGCGGACATACCAGAAATTACAAAATTCTGCAACATTGTAGAATTTCAGATTTTGACACCAAACTTTGAATGATCATAACCTCCTCTACGAAAATCCAAATTTTACAAACTTTATATCAATTTGAAGACTTTTCAATGAACTTTAATTCTAAACAAGTTTCAACAAATTTTGAAAACCAAGGCTCAAGTTATGATCCGTCAATGTTCACCAAAATCTGCTTTTACCAAAAACCTTAAAAACTTACTTTTACCAAAACTCTCATTTCAAAACCAAACAACCCACAATCCAATTGCTACCAAAGAAACACAACAGTCCCTATTACTCATTCCTCAACTCAACCGTCAATAATATTCCAATTACACTCTTCATCACCATCAAAACCCTTAATCATCAACATCCAAAACCATCATAAACATTCATAATCATCATCAATCAACAACAAAATCAACAAGCACTACAAATCCTCATCCATTTCAATAATCATCATCAAACAACATCTAACATTACCCAAATTCATCAAAATCTCTATTCCTCCAATTATCCTCATAAAACTCACATCCTTCACCAATTGTCATCAACATCAATATCCATACTCCTCATCAATTAGTCTCAATATTATCAATCATTATCAACATTCATATTACCACAATTAATATACACACTCATCAACATCAACCTTCATAATCATTAAAATACCAACAGTCATCATCAAATCATATAATCATTATCATTATCATTCTAACTCTTTTCACACAACACCACTACAACATCAATCAATCCACATCAACAACACCAATCATCAATTTCTCATCAACATCAAAAATCAAACTCTAACATACATAACTCATAAAATCTTCATCACAAATTCACATGTCACATACATAATTCAATCCACTATTTATTTAATTCAATCCTATCTTAAGTTCAACTAGCCTAAGTGTCCAGAAACATTACATATTACATAAAAGAAACTGAAATCATACCTTGGCCGATTCCCAAACGCACCAAACACAAAAACGAAGCCACCAAGCTTGATCCAAAGCCTCAACCAACTCCAACAATCACCCAAAACTCAATCTAACATCATATATATATATATATATATATATATATATATATATATATATATATATATATATATCAAAATCAAAACCTAAGATACACAAAACAACTAAACACAAGAGTTTAGTGAAACCTTACCTTACCCAATGAGATTAGGAGTAAAATCCAATAGTTACCCGCTACAAGATATCACCTAAACTAACAAAACCACAAAATCCACTCAAAAACCAAACCCCCAGAAACGCAGAAGTTAGGGCAGGAAACTGGGGAGTAAATTTCGAGATCTTACCAGATTTTCTTAGAAAGAAAGGAAGAGCTCGTCTAGAGCTTTACGTGGCCGCAAGCGGCTCGTCAATCGGAGTTTTGTAAGTTATGATCAAAATAAGGTTTGGGTGAATAGTGAAAACCCCAAACCCCTTCTCTTATCTCTTCTCACCATCCCTCTCTCTTCCCTTTCTGAAAAATGAGGCTAAATGCCTCTTAGTTAGGGCATTTATATGTTGGACTTGGGCCGACTTGGGCCCGGTCCAACCCGCTAAGTATTTTTGGTCCGTTTGGCCCACTTTGGGCCAAAACCTTTAAAATTAGCGCCGGTTTTCGATTCTAAATTATTTTTGTCCTTTCAAAACCATAAATCATTTTTCAAAATCTTATTTTTCTCAAAACACAGAACCGGACAGACTTGAATCGGTTCGACCGGTTTGGCTGCCGGTTCGCAATTTTTCTCGGTTTTTCGCAGAAAATACATTTTCTGACTCAGAAAAATTCATTGAAACCAAATTTCACCTTTATATTTTAAAATTAAAACTTCTAGATTTTGAATCTATTCCGGGTACTAAAATTATTTTATTAAAACAGTTTTTCGTGAAAAACTCTGGTTTTTCTGAATCGAAAAAATTCATTGAAACCAAATTTCACCTTTATATTTTCAAATTAAAACTTCTAGATTTTGAATCTATTCCGGGTACTAAAATTATTTTATTAAAACGATCTTTCATGAGAAACTCCGATTCTTACTTTCTCCCCTGCTAATAAAATTTTCGCCCTCGAAAATTTGAATCATGATATATATATATATATATATATATATATATATATATATATATATCCTCCACGAAGCATTCTACTATCAACGTTACGATATCACCCCCAACAAGTTGCCAAAGCATCTCATTCCCTATCATCCTACCTTGTCGATGTTCTCTTTCGCCTTCCGCTGCGTCACTCTGATTATCATCATTAAGAATCCGAAAATTTTCCTTAAACCAAATACCGATTTTGTAATATTTTTCAAAACCTTTAAAACAAGTTCAATCTAAATGAGTCCATTGTTAAAACCTTGTCAAAAGAGTCAAAAATCATTTATTTATAGAACAATCACTTTAAAGCATGATTTTCCTAGATTCATTGAAATCTTTAAATTAGGACCTTTCAACTTGAAGCCCTTTTGATAAGTTAATTTATAAATCAAAATCACAATTTAATAAAATCATAGAACTCACTTTCCCCTTTTTTTTGTCTTTTAAGTTATATCATTTAATCAAAATGTTCCAATCCTAGTTTCAAAATCAAATCATTTAAATCAAAGTTCCAAGCCGAATTCAAAAATCATCCTAAGCTTTAAAACTTTTTCAACACGAACGGCGATAGTCTATACTATGAAAATAAGTTAAGGTTTGGCTACCAGCTTCATAATTACCTCAACCCTGATGTTGTGATCGACTCGCCTCTTGTGTTCCTCAGCGTGGACAATCTCTAACCAAATGTCCCGATGTGCCACACTTGTAACATAGTTTCATACCCAACCGGCATGGCTTATTCGGATGGTAGTTCCCACACTCCTGACATTTCATATCAGAGGAGTAAGCTCTTGACCGTTTTCCTTCACCATTTCTCTTGAAGTTTTGTCCCCTTGGTCCAAGGTAATCGTCATATTCCTTATTAGTGCTTCCTCCACGAGTGTCCCTTGACGAGGCTACCGTCTGTGCATATTCCTCAACGACTCTCGCCTTGTTCACCAGATCGGAGAAAATCTGAATCTCCAAAGGAGCCACAGTAGTTATGATGTTATCCTTCAAGCCCCTTTGATACTTGATGCACTTCCAACTTTCATAGGTCTCCGGGGCACCCTGACACGCCCTAGAGAACCTACAGGGCTCTTCAAATCGGCTAGTATAGTCTGCCACTGACAAGGAACCTTGCTTCAGCTACATAAGTTCCATCTCCTTCGCTTCCCTTGCAGACTCAGGAAAATACTTCCTGTAGAAGGCCGTCTGGAATATCTCCCAAGGGATTTCTGCATTCAAAAGTCGTAGCAACTGGCACTCTTCTTGCCACAAATGCTGAGCCTCTCCCAAAAGCTAATACGCAGCGAACTCCACATACAGGTTGCTCGGAACATGCTATGCTTGTAACGCACGCTCCATGGCCTGGAACCAATTATCTGCTTTTGTAGGGTTGGTTGAACCTCTGAAACTTGGCAGATAAACCTTGAGAAAAGTAGCCAAGGTCATCCGAGCACCTCCCATGTTATCACCATTTGCTTTAGCGTTATCATTTCTGTTTCCATCTCTGTTTCTATTTCCAGCCGGTTGGCCTAACCTCTACACAGCTTGCAGAGTCGCAGCAGCATTTGCCTCCATGGTGTTCACAAGATTCGCCATTGCCACCGTGAACTCGGCATGGTTATCGGCCGGTTGCTCATTCCTATTCTCTCCTCTTGAATGTGTATGACCTCATCAACGAGTAGCCATTAGGATTCCTATCTACACCAAACAATCGATATCAAGGTGATCAGTCTTAATACCAAAAGTCTAGTGCTTCAATTATCCCAAAAAGGAACTCACAAACAAGCATGCTATGAAATATCAAGTAGATAACCTAAATAGCATGGAAGAAAAATGACCCAGAGTATGCAATGAAGCACAATCGGTCCATCTCTCAGGCTCACGAGGACGAACTGCTCTTATACGACTAAATGTAACACCCTAATTACCCTAAGCCTTACCTCAGGTCATAAGGCAAATATTAATTAAAGGTTACGACAATCCTAAGGCTTGTACATATTTATATAGAAGGAAATAATATATTCTAGAAGCCCGATGAAGGATTAAGCTCAAAAATAGAATTACAAAAGCGCGAAATGTTCACATGAAACTAACGCATAAAATACAGGGTATAGATGCAAAAGAATAGAACACATATAGATATAAGAGTATAATAATCATAGGAAATTAGCTGCAGCTTGCAGAGTTTAAGCCGACTAGTTACGACCAGAAAAATACAGAGTTTTGGAATTTAAAACAGCTTATACAACTTATCTCTTAAGTAAGCCTCTATGGCCATAAAAATAAATATACAAAGAGATGTGAGAGTAGCTATAGTAAAGTAAAATAGAAATAAACCAAGGAGGAACCATACTCCGCTCTGTCACCATATCCGCAATCCCACCGAAGTAGATTTGTAACCTACGTCTGAAAAATAACAACAAAGTATGGAATGAGAACCGGAGGTTCTCAGTATGGTAACAGTGCCCAATAATGTAAGATATAAGGCTCCGGGACGCCGAAGGCAATCCTAGAACTTCACATCGAATACGGATATTCAAGCTTAGAATAAAATAAATAAACTTAAATCATAAACCGGGTCATCTAAACTTAGGGGAGTTCTAACTAAAACTAGTCACCGCTGTCCCACAGCCTTCACCAACCTACCCTCCGTGCGATTCCATCGCCACCGCCTACCTAACCTCCTCAGCACCAGACAAACACAAATAATGCAAGCAAGGAAAACACAGATAGTATTCATATATATCACAAGTAATTCAAGAAGCAAATAGGCAATATTATACAATTAGGCAAACTCAAGTAATCAAAGCAAGCAAGCATATAGAAGATGCACATGATGAATGTCTGTCCTATTGACTGTGATATCACATGTCGGTTATTGTGCCAAACCCGACAGAAAATCTACACGACAACTCCCGGATTAGTCTCTCTGTTGCGCATACTCAGGAGGAACAATTCCGAGGGAAACATTCCGATGGAGAGTGCCCTACCACCTTCCTCTGGATACCGCATGATTCCGTGGGTTAGTTCCTTACCACCTTTCAACCAGAGAGAAACCCATGCTCAGGAGGAAAATTTCGAGGGATAAGTGCCCTACCACCTTCTCCTTTCAGAGGGAAACGTTCCGAGGGAGAGTGCCCTACCACCATCCTCTGGAGAAACAAATATGAGTGAGAAGCCCAGCTTCAAGCCTCACATCCGAACGTAGGCGGGAGACTGCCACAGCCCCTACGACGGAGGACAATGCATATCATAATCACAGTCTCACTCTCAGAGATCACTTTCAATTATCAATTCTTAATAATCCAAGGATATAGTGCCTGGCACACTTCCCACATCCAACAAGATCATCATTCCTCTTTGAGTCCTCAACTCATCATAACCATTATCATTTCCATTAACATCCTTAAACATTCATATTTCTCAAGTTCATCAGTTCCTCTATTCGTTGTCAGTAATCACCAAGTTCACTACTCATCCTTCTCTCTCAACCAAACTCATCCTCAATATACCAGAACCTAAGCCTCTGTTTGCTAACTTTTCAAAGTAAAACCCAAATTAAATCTCCTAGGACCTTTCCCATGCTTTGATACTCGAAAATAAGCCAAAGAATCTTAAATAGGTGTCACGGATGTATACAACTTGTTGGGAAGGTGAAACAGTTTAAAAACAAGGTTTAAGTTGTAAAACAGGGCGTGTGCATGCACACAGGGTTGTGCGTGCGCACGCCCAAGAGGATTTTTAAAATGTGTGCGTACGCATAGAGGTGTGCGTACGTACAAGTACCAAATGTTACAATTCTATTCGCTCACATAAGATGTGCTAGCGCCCCCCAACAGACTGCCTTCCCCAACGTGTGCGTGCGCACAGTGCTGTGCGTGCGCACAGGTTGTAAATCATCATTGGCTATGTGCGCGCACAGGCTGTGCTAGTGCTGCCAATAGTAAACTTTCCCCCATGTGTGCATACGCACAAGGCTGTGCATGCGCATAGGTATTGAAAAATCATAGGGGTGTGCGTGCGCACATACCAGAAATCACAAAATTCTGCAACATTACAGAATTTCAGATTTTGACACCAAACTTTGAATGATCATAACCTCCTCTACAAAAATCCAAATTTTACAAACTTTATATCAATTTGAAGACTTTTCAATGAACTTTAATTCTAAATAAGTTTCAACAAATTTTGAAAACCAAGGCTCAAGTTATGATCCGTCAATGTTCACCAAAATCTGCTTTTACCAAAAACCTTAAAAACTTACTTTTACCAAAACTCTCATTTCAAAACCAAACAACTCACAATCCAATTACTACCAAAGCAACACAACAGTCCCTACTACTCATTCCTCAACTCAACCGTCAATAATATTCCAATTACACTCTTCATCACCATCAAAACCCTTAATCATCAACATCCAAAACCATCATAAACATTCATAATCATCATCAATCAACAACAAAATCAACAAGCACTACAAATCCTCATCCATTTCAATAATCATCATCAAACAACATCTAACATTACCCAAATTCATCAAAATCTCTATTCCTCCAATTATCCTCATAAAACTCACATCCTTCACCAATTGTCATCAACATCAATATCCATACTCCTCATCAATTAGTCTCAATATTATCAATCATTATCAACATTCATATTACCACAATTAATATACACACTCATCAACATCAACCTTCATAATCATTAAAAATACCAACAGTCATCATCAAATCATATAATCATTATCATTATCATTCCAACTCCTTCCATACAACACCACTACAACATCAATCAATCCACATCAACAATATCAATCATCAATTTTTCATCAACATCAAAAATCAAACTCTAACATACACAACTCATAAAATCTTCATCACAAATTCACATGCCACATACATAATTCAATCCACCATTTATTTAATTCAATCCTATCTTAAGGTCAACTAGCCTAAGTATCCAGAAACATTACATATTACATAAAAGGAACTGAAACCATACCTTGGCCGATTCCCAAACACACCAAACACTAAAATGAAGCCACCAAGCTTGATCCAAAGCCTCAACCAACTCTAACAAACACCCAAAACTCAATCTAACATCATATATATATCAAAATCAAAACCTAAGATACACAAAACAACTAAACACAATGATTTAGTGAAATCTTACCTTACCCAATGAGATTAGGAGTAAAATCCAACAGTTACCCGCTACAAGAGATCACCTAAACAAGCAAAACCACAAAATCCACTCAAAAACCAAACCTCCAAAAATACAGAAGTTAGGGCAGGAAACTGGGGAGTGAATTTCAAGATCTTACCAGATTTTATTAGATAGAAAAGAAGAGCTTGTTAAGAACTTCTCATGGTCGTAAACGGCTCGTCAATCGGAGTTTCGTAGCTTAAGTTATGATCAAAACAAGGTTTGGGTGAATAGTGAAAACCCCAAACCCCTTCTCTTCTCTCTTCTCACCATCTCTCTCTCACTCTTTATTTTCTAAAAAATGAGGCTAAATGCCACTTAGTTAGAGCATTTATAAGTTGGACTTGGGCCCACTTGAGCCCAGTCCAACTCGCTAAGTATTTTTGGTCCGTTTGGCCCACTTTGGGCCAAAACCTTTAAAATTAGCGTCCAGTTTTTTATTCTAAATTATTTTTGTCCTTTCAAAACAATAAATCAATTTTCAAAATCTTATTTTTCTCAAAACACATTACCGGACAGACTTGAACTGGTTTGAACGGTTCGGCTGTCGGTTCTCGATTTTTCGCAGAAAATACATTTTCTGACTCAGAAAAATTCATTGAGACCAAACTTCACCCTTATATTTTCAACTTAAAATTTCTAGATTTTAAATCTATTCCAGGTACTAAAATTATTTTATTAAAATGGTTTTTCGTGAAAAACTCCAGTTTTTCTGACTAAAAAAAAATTCATTGAAACTAAATTTCACCTTTATATTTTCAAATTAAAACTTCTAGATTTTGAATCTATTCTGGGTACTAAAATTATTTTATTAAAATGGTTTTTTGTGAAAAACTTCGATTCTTATAGTTTGCAATTTCTATTTATTTCAGGTAGCATTTGGATGGATTTGAAGGAGTTTTGTAGCAGAAAAGGAAGAAAGCGAATGATGTTGTCAACCCTGACCTCCTTGCACTCAAACAGAAATAACTTAAGCTAGAGAGATCCAATTGACGTTATTCTAGCGGCATTGGAAAGCTAACTTTCAGAAATTTCTAACGATGTATAATAGTATACCCTTTTCTTCCATTTCATACGGACCACTTCACGCCAAACTTGAGGAAGCTCAAGTTTGGCGCCACCAAGAAGAAGTTCCAAGAAAGCAAGGCTGCCATATCCACGCCGAACTTGAGTTTTCTCAAGTTCGACGCCAGCACAAGCATTCCAAGGAGAATTCACTCTGCCTACCCCACGCCGAACTTGAAGATCTCCAAGTTCAGCGCCAGCTTGAAGACTACAAAAGGGAGTTACGCGCATCAATCCACGCCAAACTTGGATTTTTCCAAGTTCGGCGTCAACTCAAGGAAAGCAAGAGAAAGCAATGCTGGCTCCTCCACGCTGAACTTCAAGTTCTTCAAGTTCGGCGTTGGTGCACGAAAATTACTTCACAATGTAATTTCGCACAACTAACCAGCAAGTGCACTGGGTCGTCCAAGTAATACCTTACGTGAGTAAGGGTCGATCCCACGGAGATTGTTGGTTTGAAGCAATCTATGGTTATCTTATACCTCTTAGTCAGGAAGACAATAAAATAATAAACTTATCAAATATGATTGCAAGGAGAAAAGAGGCAGAGCACAAATTATACTTGTATGCAATAATGGAGAATATGTTGGAGTTTTGGAGATGCTTTGTCTTCTGAAATTCTGCTTTTCTCTGTTTTCTGATTCACGCACGCATGTCCTCCTATGGCAAGCTGTGTGTAGGTGGATCACCGTTGTCAATGGCTACCATCCATCCTTTCAGTGAAAAGGGTCCAAATGCGCTGTCACCGCACGGCTAATCATCTGCAGGTTCTCAATCGTACCGGAATAGGAATTACTATCCTTTTGCGGCTGTCACTACGCCTAGCACTCGTGAGTTTGAAGTTCGTCACAGCCATTCAATCCCAGGATCCTACTTGGAATACCACAGACAAGGTTTAGACTTTCCGGATTCTCATGAATGCTGCCATCAATCTAGCTTATACCACGGAGATTCTGATTAAGGAATCTAAGAGATATTCATTCAATCGGATGTAGAACAGAGGTGATTGTCAGACACACGTTCATGGAGTGAGGAAGGTGATGAGTGTCACTGATCATCACCCTCTCCATAGTTAGGCGCAAATGGATATCTTAGATAGGAACACGCATGTTTGAATGGAAAACAGAATTACTTGCATTAATTCATCGGGACACAGCAGAGCTCCTCACCCCCAACAATGGAGTTTAGAGACTCATGCCGTCAAAGGGTACAAAATTTTGATCTAAAATGTTATGAGATACAAAATAAATCTCTAAAAGTTGTTTAAATACTAAACTGGTAACCTAGGTTTACAGAAAATGAGTAGACTATGACAGATAGTGCAGAAATCCACTTCTGGGGCCCACTTGGTGTGTGCTGGGGCTGAAACTAAAGCTTCTCACGTGCCTGGGCTGTTTTGGGCGTTCAACGCCAGGTTGTAACCTGTTTCTGGCGTTGAACTCCACTTTGTAACTTGTTTCTGGCGCTGGACGCCAGACAGCAGCATGGAACTGGCGTTGAACGCCAGTTTACGTCATCTATCCTTGAGCAAAGTATGGACTATTATATATTGCTGGAAAGCCCTGGATGTCTACTTTCCAACGCAATTAAAAGCGCGCCATTTGGATGTCTGTAGCTCCAGAAATTCCATTTTTAGTGCAGAGAGGTCAGAATCCAACAGCATCAGCAGTCCTTTTTCAGCCTGAATCAGATTTTTGCTCAGCTCCCTCAATTTCAGCCAGAAAATACTTGAAATCACAGAAAAACACACAAACTCATAGTAAAGTCCAGAAATATGAATTTTGCCTAGAAACTAATGAGAATAAACTAAAAACTAACTGAAATATACTAAAATCTATATGAAATTAACCCCAAAAAGCGTATAAAATATCCGCTCATCACAACACCAAACTTGAACTGTTGCTTGTCCTCAAGCAACTAGACAAATAAAATAGAAGACTAATAAGTCAAGAAGCAATAATATCTCGAAGTTTTTGAGTGAAGCTCAGATTCTAATTAGATGAGCGGGACTAGTAGCTTTTTGCTTCCGAACAGTTTTGGCATCTCACTTTATCCATTGAAGCTCAGAGTGATTGTCATCTATAGGAACTTAGAATTCAGATAGTGTTATTGATTCTCCTATTTCAGTATGATGATTCTTGAACACAGCTACTTTATGAGTCTTGGCCGTGACCCTAAGCACTTTGTTTTCCAGTATTACCACCGGATACATAAATGCCACAGACACATAATTGGGTGAACCCTTTTAGATTGTGACTCAGCTTTGCTAAAGTCCCCAATTAGAGGTGTCCAGGGTTCTTAAGCACACTCTTCTTTTTGCTTTAGACCTTGACTTTAACCGCTCAGTCTCAAGTTTTCACTTGACACCTTCACGCCACAAGCACATGGCTAGGGACAGCCTGGTTTAGCCGCTTAGGCCAGGATTTTATCCCTTAGGCCCTCCTATCCACTGATGCTCAAAGCCTTGGGATCCTTTTTATTTACCCTTGCCTTTTGGTTTTAAGAGCTTTTGGCTTTTTCTGCTTGCTTTTCTTTTTCT
Source organism: Arachis hypogaea (assembly GCF_003086295.3). Classification (NCBI taxonomy): domain Eukaryota; kingdom Viridiplantae; phylum Streptophyta; class Magnoliopsida; order Fabales; family Fabaceae; genus Arachis; species Arachis hypogaea. Next base: position 33,722,798 of record NC_092051.1, on the reverse strand, counting down.
TTCTATTATTTTTTTTCTGCAAGCTTTGTTCTTTGCTGCTTTTTCTTGCTTCAAGAATCATTTTTATGATTTTTCAGATTATCAATAACATGTCTCATGTTCATCATTCTTTCAAGAGCCAACATATTTAATAGTCTTAAACAACAAATTCAAAAGATATATGCACTGTTCAAGCATTCATTCAGAAGACAGAAAGTATTGCCACCACATGTTACTAATTAGAATTTTTCTTATTAAAACTCGAATTTTATTGCCTCTTATTCAAAAGATCTGCTATTTTATTCGTGTTTGTTGATGATGAGAAAAATAGACTATAACTTAATTGGAGATAAAATCAAAATAGACACTAATTACTACTATATGACTCCTAAGGTAAACTCCTATAACGACAACTATCACAGAGTTAAAGCAGAAATTGGAATTTAACAACCTTTGTTCTGGGAAGTGGATGTTCCTCGAATCTGTGGGGTGCTTGGTCCTTCAAGAGATAACTTCTGGCGCTTTAATTCCCTCAAGTCACGCCCTTGCTCTTCCTGTTCTTTAATCAAATAGCAAAGAATTTGACTTTGTTCCTTTTGTTCCTTTATTATTTGTTCCATAGCTTCTTGTATCTTGGTAACTGATGTTTCAAGATACTCCCAATATTCAGATTGAGGGATTTCTGGGAGAAATTCCTGTGTTTTCTTCCTGATGGGGTCATCCTGTGCTTGTTGTTTTTCCATTGATGCTTTGGTGATTGGTTTCTCAATTGAGATATACTCAGTTACTCCCATCCTTACTCCAGCGTCCTTGCAGAGCAGAGAAATCAAGCTTGGGTAAGCCAACCTGGCCTCTTTAGAATTTTTGTTAGCGATTTTGTAGAATTCCGTTGAAATCAGTTGATGAACTTCCACTTCTTTTCCCATCATGATGCAATGGATCATCACTGCTCTTTTAACAGTGACTTCAGAACGGTTGCTAGTGGACAGCAGGGAATGCCCAATGAAGTCCAGCCAGCTTCTGGCCACTAGTTTGAGATCTTCTCTTTTGAGTTGATTAGGAACACCCTTCGTGCTGGTGGTCCACCTGGCTCCAAGGATGCATATGTCTTCTAGAATCTTATCCAGGCTCTTGTTTATTCTCATCATTCTCCTATTGAAGGAGTCTGGATCATCTTTCAGCTGAGGTAGCTTTAAGATCTCTCTGATCTTGTCAGGGTGGATATGAATAATCTTTCCTCTGACCACGGTTCGATAGTCATAGATATCAGATCCAGATAGTCTTTGCCTGTCTGTATGCCACATATTAGCATAGAACTCCTAGACCATATTCCTTCCCACTTTCATTTCAGGATTGGCCAGGATCTCTCCGTTCCTGATTCGGATTTGCTCCTGGATCTCCGGATATTCGTCTTCTTTCAGATCGAATCTATCTTCCGGGATCACTGATCTTAGACCCATTATTTTATGATAATGGTCTGAATGTTCTTTAGATAAGAACTTCCCTTAATTCCAAAGTGGTTTTGGAACGCTCTCTTTCTTGCCTCTTGAAGTGGGTTGTTTTCCCTTAGGAGCCATGCTCTTAGTGATCACGGATAAACACACCAAACTTAGAGGTTTGCTTGTCCTCAAGCAAAAGAAAAGAAAGGAGAGGGATAGAAGGAGAGCTAGGTGCAATTGTTGATGGAGGAGGGTGGAGGCCGAACCCATATATAAAGGGAGGGGGGGTGGGTCAAAAATTTTGAAAACATATGATAAAAAGATTGATTTGGAAAAGATAAGATAGAAGATATGATGAGAGAGGATATAGTTTAAAATTGAAAAGATATAAAAAAAATTTTGAAAAAGATAAATCTAGATTTTGAAAAAGATAATGTGGAGATTTGAAAAAGATATTAGTTGAAAAAAATAGATTTGTTTTGAAAATTTGAAAAAGAGTTGGATTGAATTTGAAAAAGAGGGCTTGTGCTTATGGATTAAGATACATTTGATATTTTTAAGGTAGGGTTTTTAGAAATTAGGGATTTTAGAAATCAGGGTTCTTAACATGTTTATGCAAGAATTCATGAATTGAAGCATGAAAATTAAGATTAAAATGAAAAATATGAAGAAAAAATGGATTTACCTCCTCCCCACCATCCTGGCGTTTGAACGCCCAAACGCTGCATGTTTTGGGCGTTCAACGCCCAAATGCTGCCTCTCCTGGGTGTTCAACGCCCAGCTGCTGCTTCTTTCTGGCGTTGAACGCCAGGAAGTCCTTTGTTATTGGGCGTTTTTCTGAACGCCCAGAATGCTGTAAATCTGGCGTTAAACGCCCAGAAAGAGCTTCTTTCTGGCGTTTAACGCCCAGATGGCTATCCTTACTGGCGTTCAACGCCCAGTAGATGCTTCTGTTGGGCGTTGAACGCCCAAAACAGACTTTTACTGGCGTTTTCTTGCCAGTGAGCTCTTTTTCTCTGTTTTGTGTGCAGAATCCTTCTGTAACCCTGTGAACTTATACAATTGACTCTTTACCTTAGGATAAGTGAACTTTATATAAACAAATAAAAATACAAATAGGGCAAAATGCTTAGAGGATTGATGCCCCATGGTCGGGTTGCCTCCCAGCAAGCGCTTCTTTATTGTCTTTAGCTGGACCTTACTGAGCTTTTAGTCTAGCTTCAGCCTTGAGCACTCCTGCTCAACATTGCCTTCAAGATAGTTCTTGATTCTTTGTCCATTGACAATGAACTTCTTATCAGAATCACTATCTTGAAGCTCCACATAACCATATGGTGATACACTTGTAATCACATATGGTCCCCTCCACCGGGACTTCAGTTTCCCGGGGAATAGCCTGAGCCTAGTGTTGAACAACAGAACCTTTTGTCCTGGTTCAAAGATTCTAGATGACAGCTTTCTGTCATGCCACTTTTTTTATTTTTCTTTATAAAGCTTGGCATTTTCGAAAGCATTGAATCTGAATTCCTCTAGCTCATTTAGCTGGAGCAATCTTTTTTCTCCAGCTAATCTGGCATCAAAGTTTAGGAATCTAGTTGCCCAGTAGGCTTTATGTTCCAGTTTCACGGGCAGGTGACATGCCTTACCATAGACCAGTTGGTATGGAGAGGTCCCTATAGGAGTCTTGAATGCTATTTTGTATGCCCACAGAGCATCATCCAAGCTTTTTGCCCAATCCTTGGGTATTTACAGTCCGTTCTAGGATTCTTTTTAGTTCTCTGTTAGAGACTTCAGCTTGTCCATTAGTCTGTGGATGATATGGATTTGCCACCTTGTGGCGAATCCCATACCGGACCATGGCAGAATAAAGCTGTTTGTTGCAGAAGTGAGTGCCCCCATCACTGATTAGTACTCTAGGGACCCCAAACCTGCTGAAGATACATTTCTGGAGGAACTTCAGCACTGTTTTAGTATCATTGGTGGGTGTGGCAATGGCCTCAACCCATTTTGATACATAATCAACTGCTACCAGAATATAAGTGTTTGAGAATGATGGTGGGAAAGGTCCCATGAAGTCAATTCCCCATACGTCAAACAACTCAATCTCCAGGATTCCTTGTTGAGGCATGGCGTAACCATGAGGCAGGTTACCAGCTCTTTGGCAACTGTCACAGTTACGTACAAACTCTCGGGAATCTTTATAGAGTGTGGGCCAATAGAAGCCACATTGGAGGACCTTGGTGGCTGTTCGCTCTCCTCCGAAATGGCCTCCATATTGAGATCCATGGCAATGCCATAGGATCCTCTGTGCTTCTTCTCTAGGAACACACCTACGGATTATTCCGTCTGCACATCTCTTAAAGAGATAGGGTTCATCCCACAAGTAGTATTTTGCATCAGTGATTAATTTTTTCTTTTGTTACCTGTTGTACTCTTTGGGTATGAACCTTGCAGCTTTATAGTTTGCAATATCGGCAAACCATGGTGTTTCCTGAATGGCAAATAAATGTTCATCTGGAAAAGACTCAGAGATCTCAAGAAAGGGGAGGGACGTCCCTTCTACTGGCTCTATCCGGGACAGATGATCAGCCACTTGGTTCTCTGTCCCTTTTCTGTCTCTTATTTTTATATCAAACTCTTGCAGAAGCAACACCCATCTGATGAGCCTGGGTTTTGAATCCTGCTTTGTGAGTAGATATTTAAGAGCAGCATGGTCAGTATACATAATCACTTTTGATCCTACTAAGTATGATCTGAACTTGTCAATGGCATAAACCACTGCAAGTAATTCTTTTTCTGTGGTTGTGTAATTTTTCTGGGCATCATTTAAAACGCGACTAGCATAATAAATGACGTGCAGAAGCTTGTCATGCCTCTGTCCCAATACTGCACCAATGGCGTGATCACTGGCATCACACATTAGCTCAAATGGTAATGTCCAGTCTGGTGCAGAAATAACTGGTGCTGTGACCAGCTTAGCTTTCAGCATTTCAAATGCCTGCAGACACTCTGTGTCAAACACAAATGGCGTGTCAGCAACTAGCAGATTGCTTAGAGGTTTTGCGATTTTTGAAAAATTCTTTATAAACCTCCTATAGAATCCTGCATGCCCCAGAAAGCTTCTGATTGGCTTAACATTGGCAGGTGGTGGTAATTTTTCAATTACCTCTATTTTTGCTTGATCCACCTCTATCCCCTTGTTTGAGATTTTATGCCCAAGGACAATCCCTTCAGTCACCATAAAGTGACATTTTTCCCAGTTTAAAACTAGGTTGGTCTCTTGGCATCTCTTCAGAACAAGTTTCAGGTTATCAAGACAGGAGCTGAATGAGTCTCCATATACTGAGAAGTCATCCATGAAGACTTCCAGGAATTTTTCCACCATATCAGAGAAAATAGAGAGCATGCATCTCTGGAAGGTTGCAGGTGCATTACACAGCCCAAATGGCATCCTTCTATAAGCAAACACTCCAGATGGACATGTGAATGCTGTTTTCTCTTGATCCTGGGGATCTACTATAATCTGGTTATAGCCTGAGTACCCATCCAGAAAGCAGTAATAATCATGACCTGCCAGTCTTTCTAGCATCTGGTCTATGAATGGTAAAGGAAAATGATCCTTTCTGGTGGCTGTATTGAGCCTTCTGTAGTCAATACACATGCGCCACCCTGTAACTGTTTTTGTAGGAACCAGTTCATTTTTTCATTATAAATCACTGTCATGCCTCCTTTTTTTTAGACGACTTGGACAGGGCTCACCCAGGGGCTATCAGAAATAGGATAAATAATCCCAGCCTCTAGTAATTTGGTGACCTCTTTCTGCACCACTTCCTTCATGGCTGGATTTAGCCGCCTCTGTGGTTGAACCACTGGTTTAGCATTATCCTCCAATAAGATTTTGTGCATGCATCTAGCTGGGCTTATGCCCTTAAGGTCACCTATGGACCACCCAAGAGCTGTCTTGTGTGTCCTTAGCACTTGAATAAGTGCTTCCTCTTCCTGTGGATTTAAAGCAGAGCTTATAATCACTGGAAAAGTGTCATCTTCTCCCAAAAATACATATTTCAGGGATGGTGGTAATGGTTTGAGCTCAGGTTTAGGAGGTTTTTCCTCTTCCAAAGGAAATTTCAGAGGCTCTTTTATCTCCTCTGAATCCTCCAAATCAGGCTGAACATCTTTAAAGATGTCTTCCAACTCTAATTCGAGACTCTCAGCCATGTTGATCTCTTCTACCAAAGAGTCAATAAGATCAACTTTCATGCAGTCTTTTGATGTGTCTGGATGCTGCATGGCTTTGACAGCATTCAACTTAAACTCATCATCATTGACTCTCAGGGTTATTTCCCCTTGTTGGACATCAATGAGGGTTCGTCCAGTTGCTAGGAAGGGTCTTCCTAGAATGAGAGTAGCACTCTTGTGCTCCTCCATTTCCAGCACTACAAAGTTAGTGGGAAAGGTGAATGGCCCAACTCTGACAATCATGTCTTCAATCACGCCTGATGGGTATTTAATGGAGCCATCAGCAAGTTGGAGACATATCCGGGTTGGTTTAACTTCTTCAGTTAAGCCAAGCTTTCTGATAGTGGATGCATGTATTAGGTTGATGCTTGCCCCAAGATCGCACAAAGCTGTCTTGGTGCAATTACCTTCTAATATGCATGGTATCAGAAAACTCCCAGGGTCTTTAAGCTTTTCAGGAAAGCTTTTTAGAATGACTGCACTGCATTCTTCAGTGAGGAGAACTCTTTCTGTTTCTCTCCAATCCTTTTTATGACTCAAGATCTCTTTCATGAACTTGGCATAAGAAGGTATTTGCTCAAGTGCCTCTGCAAATGGAATCTTTATTTCAAGAGTCCTGAGATAATCTGCAAAGCGAGCAAATTGCTTATCCTGCTCCTCTTTCCGGAGTTTTTGAGGATAAGGTATCTTGGCTTTATATTCCTCAACCTCAGTTGCTGTAGGTTTGTTGCCTACAAAAGTGGTTGAAGAAGCCTTTTTAGAGGGATTGTCATCAGCACTTGTGTGTGTCTGATCCCTCACTGGCAATTGAGTGCCAGAGTTAGAAGCTGGAGTGACGCGAGACGCCAACTCCTTGTCTGTTCCTGGCGTCTGAACGCCAGAACTGTGCCCATTTTGGGCGTTCAGCACTAGATCTTGCCCATTTTGGGCGTTCAGCGCCAGATCCTTGCTTGTTTCTGGCGTTGAACGCCAGTCCTTGCTTGTTATTGGCGTTGAACGCCAGTCTTGGGCATGGTCTGGACGTTCAGCGCCAGCCTTCCACCAGATTGCTGGCGTTTTAATGCCAGAATTACTTTTCCCTGGGCTCTTACTGTCCTCAGGTGAATTTTGGGTGGTTTGCTCATTCCTTAGCTCTTTGCTGCCTTGAGGTGGGGTATTTAATGTTTTCCCACTTCTTAATTGAACTGCTTGGCATTCTTCTGTTATTTGTCTTGGCAGCTGCTGCTTTGTTTGCTTCAATTGTTCTTCCATATTTATATTAGCCATCCTTGTCTCTTGTAGTTTATCCCTGAATTCGGCTAACTGCTTTGTTAGAAAGTCCAATTGCTGATTGAATTCAGCAGCTTGTTTTACAAGACTGAGTTTAGCAGTTACTGTTTTAACCTCTTCTTTCATGGAAGGGTCACTACTTAGGTACAGATGCTGATTCCTGGCAACTGTATCAATGAGCTCTTGAGCCTCTTCAATTGTCTTTTTCATGTGGATAGATCCACCAGTTGAGTAATCTAGAGACATCTGAGCTCCTTCTGCAAGCCCATAATAGAAGATGTCTAACTGAACCCACTCTGAAAACATTTCAGAGGGGCATTTTCGTAGCATCTCTCTGTATCTCTCCCAAGCATCATAAAGAGATTCATTATCTCCTTGTTTAAAGCCTTGGATGTCCAGCCTTAGCTGTGTCATCCGTTTTGGGGGAAAGTATTGATTCAAGAATTTTTCTGTCAGCTGTTTCCATGTCCTTATGCTGGCCTTAGGTTGGTTATTTAACCACCTCTTAGCTTGATCTTTTACAGCAAATAGAAACAGTAATAGTCTGTAGACATCCTGATCTATTTCCTTATCATGTACTGTGTCAGCAATTTGTAAAAATTGTGCCAGAAACTCTGTAGGTTCTTCCTGTGGAAGATCGGAATACTGGCAATTTTGCTGCACCATGATAATGAGCTGAGGATTCAACTCGAAGCTACTGACTCCAATGGAGGGTATGTAGATGCTACTCCCATATGAAGCAGTAGATGGGTTAGCATATGACCCCAGAGTCCTCCTGGACTGTTCAATTCCACTTAGATCCATGATGGAGAAAGGGAGATGATGTAAAATAAAATAAATAAAAATGGTTGAAAATTTTCGAAAAAATGAGGAGAGAGAAAGTGGTCAGGATGTTTTGAAAAGGATATGATGATTTTTGAAAAAGGTTTTAAATTTTGAAATAAAAATCTGAATTTTAAAGGCAAATTTCAAAAATTTGCTTTAAAATAGAGAGAAAAGATATTTTTGAATTTAAAGAGGAGAGAGAAAAATAATAAGATAGCACAAGATTTAAAATTTTTAGATCTAATGCTCCTTGTTTTTGAAAATTTTGGAGGAAAAACACCAAGGAACACCAAACTTAAAAATTTTAAGATCAAGACACAAGGAAAACTCAAGAACACTTTGAAAACTCACAAGAACACAAGAACATGAAGAAAGAACACCAAACTTAAAATTTTTAGAAAACCAAACCAAAATTTTCGAAAACCAAAGGGAAATCAACAAGAAAACACCAAACTTAAAGTTTGGTACAAAATTTAATAGAGAAATTATTATTTATGAAAAAGAAGATTTTGAAAAGAATATAAAAGATTCTAACCCAATTACCAAGAACACAGACTAACGCTCTAGCCAAATGAGTTATGAATGTAACACTTGTTTTGAAGAAGTATTTTTTTTTTTAACCAAGAACAATAATAAGAGACTCTAAACCAAAAAGAAAAATTTTCCTAATCTAAGAAACAAAATAAATCGTCAGTTGTTCAAACACGAACAATCCCCGGCAACGGCGCCAAAAACTTGGTGCACGAAAATTACTTCACAATGTAATTTCGCACAACTAACCAGCAAGTGCACTGGGTCGTCCGAGTAATACCTTACGTGAGTAAGGGTCGATCCCACGGAGATTGTTGGTTTGAAGCAATCTATGGTTATCTTATACCTCTTAGTCAGGAAGACAATAAAATAATTCACTTATCAAATATGATTGCAAGGAGAAAAGAGGCAGAACACAAATTATACTTGTATGCAATAATGGAGAATATGTTGGAGTTTTGGAGATGCTTTGTCTTCTGAAATTCTGCTTTCCTCTGTTTTCTGATTCACGCATGCACGTCCTCCTATGGCAAGCTGTGTGTAGGTGGATCATCGTTGTCAATGGCTACCATCCATCCTTCCAGTGAAAAGGGTCCAAATGCGCTGTCACCGCACGGCTAATCATCTGCAGGTTCTCAATCGTACCGGAATAGGAATTACTATCCTTTTGCGGCTGTCACTACGCCCAGCACTCATGAGTTTGAAGTTCGTCACAGCCATTCAATCCCAAGATCCTACTCGGAATACCACAGACAAGGTTTAGACTTTCCGGATTCTCATGAATGCTGCCATCAATCTAGCTTATACCACCGAGATTCTAATTAAGGAATCTAAGAGATATTCATTCAATCGGATGTAGAACGGAGGTGATTGTCAGACACACGTTCATGGAGTGAGGAAGGTGATGAGTGTCACTGATCATCACCCTCTCCATAGTTAGGCGCGAATGGATATCTTAGATAGGAACACGCATGTTTGAATGGAAAACAGAATTACTTGCATTAATTCATCAGGACACAGCAGAGCTCCTCACCCCCCAACAATGGAGTTTAGAGACTCATGCCGTCAAAGGGTACAAAATTTTGATCTAAAATGTTATGAGATACAAAATAAATCTCTAAAAGTTGTTTAAATACTAAACTGGTAACCTAGGTTTACAGAAAATGAGTAGACTATGACAGATAGTGCAGAAATCCACTTCTGGGGCCCACTTGGTGTGTGCTGGGGCTGAGACTAAAGCTTCTCACGTGCCTGGGCTGTTTTGGGCGTTCAACGCCAGGTTGTAACCTGTTTCTGGCGTTGAACTCCACTTTGTAACTTGTTTCTGGCGCTGGACGCCAGACAGCAGCATGGAACTGGCGTTTAACGCCAGTTTACGTCGTCTATCCTTGAGCAAAGTATGGACTATTACATATTGCTGGAAAGCCCTGGATGTCTACTTTCCAACGCAATTGGAAGCGCGCCATTTGGACTCCTGTAGCTCCAGAAATTTCATTTTGAGTACAGAGAGGTCAGAATCCAACAGCATCAGCAGTCCTTTTTCAGCCTGAATCAGATTTTTCCTCAGCTCCCTCAATTTCAGCCAGAAAATACCTGAAATTACAGAAAAATACACAAACTCATAGTAAAGTCCAGAAATATGAATTTTGCCTAGAAACTAATGAGAATAAACTAAAAACTAACTGAAATATACTAAAATCTATATGAAATTAACCCCAAAAAGTGTATAAAATATCCGCTCATCAGGCGTCAACCTTAATAAGTCAAGTGGTCCCCAATTCGTCTACAGGCACACGTGAATCAATTAAATTAATTTTGATTTAAACTTTATTTCTTTTATAATTAGGAAAAGATATTATTTAGTTTTAGGAAATATATTTCTACATTAATTAGGGTTAGATATAAAAGGGAAAAGAATCAGCCCTTCGGGCTCATCTCTAATCTCTTCTCTTCTACCTTATTCCGCAATTTACAGTTTTTTGGAATCCTAGTTTTTCTCTCTGAACCATGAGCAACTAAACCTCCACTGTTAAGGATAAGAGCTCTGTCTATTGTTTGGATTGATACTATTATTTTTTTATTTTAATTCATGTACTGATTTATAATTCAAGAATTGTTTTCGTTCTTTATTTTATGAATCTGGGTGGAACGGAAGTATGACCTTGATTCTAATTGAGTTCTTGTACAACTTGAAAAAGCTCTTTACTTGAACAACAGTTTGAAAACAATTTCTCCTAAACTTCTAATTATCTAGACTTAACGGGATAGTGACATATAATCCTCTTATATTTGGGTAATTAGGGTTTCTGTGGCATATAAACTAGAATTAAACTTCACCCTCTAATTAGAATTAAGTGACTAAGAAATTGGCGATTGATGAAGGTTAGAGGAGACTAAATAAGTCTAAGGAATTAGGGTTTAGTCACATATAGTTTGCCATAAATTGAATCTTGCATGATTAAAATAGTTAGTAAGAAAAGTCAATCCGGAAGATAGATAACTCTGAAGCATTAACTGTTTCTCCATATATATTTCACAACTTGTTTACTATTTGCTTTCTGATTTTTTTATTTATTGTTAATGCAATTGAGACCCAAACACTACTTTCTGTTTGTCTGACTAAGCAAATAACTTGACCATTGTTGCTTGATCCATCAATTCTCGTGGGATCGACCCTCATTCACTTGAGGTACTACTTGGTACAACTCGGCACACTTGACAGTTAGTTTATGAACTTTAAATTCCGCACCAACAGACGATGCCAAATATTCATATTTATTGTTGAGGTTATGAGCTGTGGAGCTTTGGGAATCCTAATTTGAATTGTGTTAGAACCAAACCAGGAGAGCAACTTACAATGACACTCATGCAATTCAGGCCTGAAACAAAGCAGAACTCAGCTCTATTTGCATGTCCAATAGCCCTACGTCGTTCTAGAGATGGTGGCTTGCTGCCATGGAAGAGCTGAAAAGGACCAAATTAGAAGAAGAAATCAAGATCGACAACAACTCTCTTTGGGAAGCTATGGCAAGATCAGAACCAACTAATTTTTTTGGCAGTAGTCCTCGAACCCATATAGCACAGCAATGGTGGCCATAGAACTCTCTAATGAGTTTTAACCATTTCTTAGATATACTTTCTCTCTCTGTAAAGTTATTTTATTATATATATATTCTTTTATGAAATGTGAGTATCCTGTTGTAACTTTCTTTGGTTATTCAAAATGGACCCACACTCCTTGTGTATTCATTTCTCCATTAGAAATGAATAAATAACTAACTTTGATAATAAAATAAAAAAAATAAAAAAAATTTAATATTTTAAATAAATGTTGTTCGTATAACCTGCAATAATATGTCAATTCTTAAGTTAGTAGTGGTTTTAAGTGATAGAGTAAAAAGTATGTTATCTTTTAAATTTCTTTTTTCTTTTTTTTTTTTGTTTTCTGATGTGACCGTTTGTAGACATTTATTGCCTTTAACATGGTGTTTTAATACCACTTTTAAATTTACATATGGTTGCATGAATGGTGTTGGACGCTGATATGGGAGAGGAGTGTGCTAAACATTTTTGTGGTGTCAGTGGAGGAACTAATCGGACCATGCGAGTTGGGATAGAGGAGCTACTCGGACCCTGCGATATGCAACTGCCACACGGACCGTTCGATTTGCGTTTAACCAAACGCACGGTCCGATTTCCTCTCACCTGGACACGCGTCGCGCAGGGTTGGCTCGGAGAAGCGGTGCCCTGAAACCAAACCAAGACCAACTTACCTACTCTCACCATCCGAATTAACTCATTCTCACATTTCACTCTCAACCTCACTCCCAGCTTCTTCTTCTTCCTTTCACCATAGTTCTGAAAGCTACTTGCTTGAAGAAAGAAGAACATGCCAAAAAAAAATAAATTTAAACATGTTGATCGACCTAAGCTTCATATTATTCATTATCTTAGTCATTCTGATTATGTAAGTGTTATTTTTAAATTTTATAAATTTTTTATATTTATAATTATTATTGTTAGAAATATAATTATTATGATTATTATTAGAAATGCAAGTTAGAAATATAAATAGAATGATTATTAGGATATCTCCGTATTTGTTAGATATTTTTAAAAATTTGTCTGAAATTTTTTTTTTATTTTTTATTATAAATGTTGTTATTAGGAAATTTGTTATTATTATTATGCTTGCTGGTTTGTTATTATTACGAAAATGTGAACAGAACCCAACGGTAGTTAATTTTTTAGAGAAAATGTAACATTTTTTGTAATTTTTTATTAAATTTTATTATTATTATTATGATTGGAAAAAACCGTGTAAATTTTTTTAAATTTTTTAAAAATTTTTAAATTTTTTTTACTATAACTGTTATGGATGAAGTTAAACGTTATTGTTATTGTGAGAAATTGTTAGTACTTACTGAATGATTAGTGTAATTATTTTTATTAAAGTACGTTAGGTTTTATCATGAGGATATTTAAATTTTGTTAGTTGTAATCATCATTATTAGCAAGTTAATTGTTCTTACTGTTGTTAGAAAATGAAGGATATCGGTTAGTAATATTTTTTTATAGTTGAGGAAATAATGTTTCAAATGATAGTAAATCAGTAATTACTATCAGATATTATGGTAGATGTTGTAAATTCAGAATTTTGATTAGGAATTTTTGCATTGATAATTATTTTCATTAGTTGTTAGTTATGAATAAAATTAAGGCTTAATAATTAATTTTAGAAGTAAGACTAATTAGAATTAAAAGGATTTAGTAAAATGATTCATGATAGTCATATAGTAATTGTTAATGAGCTGACTATGAATTTGTTATCTTTTTTGTAGAAATTAAGAATGTTGACTTTTAATCACCCAGTTCCTCCGGATCGGTACAACGATAGGGCGGAGGACCTTTTACGACTTACAGGTTTTTATCATGCATCGCAGATTGAGGTAGTGCAGTGTCAGAAAGCATTGGTGAATGCTCTGATCGAACGTTGGCACCCGGAAACACATACGTTTCACCTTCCCATTGGTGAATGTGCCGTGAATCTTGAAGATGTGGCTCTAATTCTTGGTCTTCCCACTGATGGTCTTCCAGTCACAGGGATGACAATGAGTAGTTTTGAAGCGTTGGAGGTGGAGTGTTTGATTCAATTTGGAGTTGCACCGTGTAAGTCGGATTGTAGAGGTAGTTGCATAAAACTTACCTGGCTGCGGGATCTAAAAGAAAATTTAGAGTTGACTGATGATATCAATATACAGAGGTATGTGAGGTGCCATATTATGTTGCTGATCGGGACGATCTTGTTTGAGGATAAGTCTGGGGCAGGTGTGCACTGAAAATTTCTACCCTTGCTACGTGATTTTGTTAGTATTGGACAATATAGTTGGGGAGCGGCATGCCTAGCACACCTCTACAGGGCGTTATGTAGGGTATCTCGTTTTAACTGCAAGGAAATAGATGGTCCACTAACGCTTCTACTCGGTTGGGCTTGGATCAGGCTGCCATATCTATCGTCGCTACCTAGGGAACCCCGAAGTTTTCCGCTAGCAAATAGGTAATAATTTGTTACAATGTGCCCGTATCTTGATATTTAAGATTCAGTTAATGCTAGTTGAGCTAATTGAATATATCATATTAGGTGGCAGAACTGGGAGTATGGTGACCGACGATATAGATATCTGAAGTTAGCTCACTTTAGGAAGGCATTTGATGAACTTTAGGAAGGGCAGGTGTGTTTTACTTAAAGAAGTATTAGTTTCCGGCTTAGGGTCTGAGACATAATTATAAAGCATTGTTATTGTTATTGGCATTGTGGATTGTCATCATGAGGTTCCTTTATTTTTTCCAGTTTGTTTGGGTTGCTTATGCTGTGGATCGCGTGGATCCGAACATCATTCCTTCTGAAATTTACATGCAGTCGGTTGTCTGGAGCGCTACAGTTCTATTGGTATCATTTGAATGTATCGAGTGGCATGCTACCAATAGGTTTAGGCGACAGTTTGGTTTTGTTCAAGGACTACCTAATCAAGAGCGGAATCTAAACAAGGCGCATGGAGAAGTCCTGACTGGTCCCAAGAATCTTAACTGGGCCACGGCACCGAGTCATTCAATTTGGGTGATGCATTGGTCAAACAGGTATAACTACATTCTATCTGAGCTTCCCATGCCTTCACAGCATCCATTAGATAGTTACATGCATTGGTACCGATCAAAATTTGGGGAACACTTGAACTTGTCAAATCTTGTGGGTCAGGATATGGATGAGGGTGATCAGGATATGGATGAGGATAATCAAGATACCGATGAGGGTAGTCAGGATATGGATGATGACAATGAAGGACAAGAGCCACATTCGCCGCATATATTACCTCCAAACCCGATTCCAAAAGAACAACCTCAGTCCTCAAGCTAGTATGTACCTCAGACACAGTTCCCGCCATCATTTCTAATAAGTCAACAATATTGGGGTACCTCACAGTTTGAAACAGGAGAAGGAGGTTCCTTTAGCCAGTTGCTTAGGTTCATGTCTGCAGATGCTGGACTATCACAATATGGCCATCAGCCTGAGTTCATGGCAGGTAGGTATTCATTGGATGCGAGGTACCCGGGCCATACCTCATCGGTTGCTTCTGGGGGGTTTATATCGGTTGACTCTAGTAGGAGTGACGGTGGACGCGGAGCTTTTTTTAGTCAGAATCCTAACCGTGTTTCCATGGGACTCATTGAGGAAAATGCTAACACACTCGAGAAAGAGACCGATGCGTATCTAGTAGATGACCCGGATGACGAGGACGATCATGAGGATGATGAAATAGAGGAGTTCGATAAGGATGAAGAATCTCGTAATGATGGTATTATGTTGTGTATTTTACTTTACATGTTCGATTAGTTATTTATTTTTTGTTCATAATTGGCATCTCTGTTTGATTTTTCCTGAATGATACATGGTATATGTGTTGCTTTGATTACCTGATGTACTACATTTAATTGTTATTTATAAATTGTATACAGGTCAGGCACGCACTCCGGATGACACCTCCAAAGGTTACAATCTGAGGATTGATCCACCACGTCGTAGTGCTAATCGCTACACTCCATCTGTCTTCAAAAAGGCGGCCAAGAAATGCAAGAACTTTGTGAAGGATGTAAAGTGGGCCATCAGAAAGTAGTTATGGTGTAAATTATTTATTTAAGTATTAATCACGTGGACTATGTTTATAGTACTTTGTATCTGTTGGACATTATGAATTACTAAGCTAGACTATGCTAAGATTTCTATTGTATGTTTAGAGTATTTATGCATTAATGACCCTATTCAGGTATTATTAATCTAGACTATGTATTAATGTTTCATAAAATCTGAGTATATTGCTACAGATATCATGTCAATATACCTCAGTTGGACAATTGAGAACATATTATAACAAGCTACAGGTATCCTATATGTAGTGTTGTAAAAACTGGACAAAACTGGCCGGTTCAATCAAAAAACTTGTGAACCGGACCGGCCGGTGCAATCACAAAACCTGTGAACCGGACCGGCCGGTTTAATCAAAAAACCTGTGAATAGGACCGGTCAGTTCAATCAGAAAACCTGTGAACCAGACTGGCCGGTTCAATCAGAAAACATGTGATCTGGACCGACCGGTTCAATCAAAAAACCTGTGAACCGGACCGGCCGGTTCAAGAAGTATGCAAATTATAATATATTTATGTGATACCTATCAGTTTTACTTTTTAATAAATGCATGTAGTATATATTAAAATAATAGATATAAACTACCTAATAAATTATTAAAACTCAAAAATAAAAACTATTTTAACATAAAAACAAATTAAAAACGTTATACAATGTTACATAATGGTCCAATTTCGAGTGATTTTATACAATGTTACGTATATTAGGTCAAGTTACCTCAAATGGACAACCCATGCCATACTAGTGCCGTGCTACACCTACCATACTGTGAACCTATTGAGCATCTCCGTCGGCATTTGTACCAACTGACTGACGGCATCTACTACAACTATGTCCCTCAGCTCCACATAGCCTACATCGCCTAGGACGACGTAACATTCGCGTGTCCATCTCATTCAAGAAGCACGTCATCCTGGGACAACCTTTCGAGACGCGTCTCAGGTATGGATTCGGTACGAAACGAGGACCGTTGTACGCAGGCCATGTCGTAGGGTTACCTAGTGGCCTAAACCTTGCTCGGTACACCCGCCGAACTTGGTCCATCTTATACACATCATGCACATACAGTTTCCAATCCAGTCGCTGGTTGGCGCAACATGCGAACATATGTCTGCAGGGGATCCGGTCTACCTGGAACTCACCACAGTCACATCGAAGGCCACGTAGATCGACTGCAAACTCCAGTCCGCTTGGCATCTCACGCACCTCAAAGACCTCATTCTGCCGGTCAAAGCAACTGACCTGAATGTTTCCTGATGCAAGTTGGTTTGCATGCAACTTCGAGGTCACGACATCGGAGAACACATGGCCAGCATTAATCCACACTTTTGCCTCCGCTCTTTTTCTGGTGAACAGCTCGTTTAGCCTGTAGAATGTTGCCTTTACAAAAGCAGTAATGGGAAGATTGCGTGCACCCTTCAACACTGAATTAATGCATTCCACTAGATTCGTCGTCATGTGACCCCATCGCTATCCACCATCAAATCCCAATGCGTACTGTTCGCGAGGAATTCAGTTTAACCAGTTTGTATACGCTTCCCCCCGTTCCCGTAATCGCTGGTAACACACTTCGTACTCCCGCACCGTCCTCGAATATCCTAGAGGATAGCAACAAAAAAAAGAATAATTATAGATGTCAAAACAGATCTTGAAGGTTATTTCTGTTAATAAGTTACTTAAATTTAGTAAATGGTTACCAATGTTGACGACCAATTTTTGGAGGTACGGTGCCTTGAATTTTCGCAGAAAATTCGACTCTATATGCCTGATGCAGAACATATGAAAAGCTCTAGGAGGTGACCAAGCTCCGTTACTGCGTTCCACAGCTGCATTGATGGATTCGTGTCGGTCGAATATTAGGCCCACACCATCCCGAGTGACAACATGTTGACGAAGGTTACTAAGGAAGAAGTGTCATGCATCAGAAGTCTCTCCCTCCACAATAGCAAACGCAATTTGGACGATATTGTTGTTGCCATCCTGTGAAACTGCCACTAGTAGACAACCCTTATACTTTCTGTACAAGTGAGTCCCATCCACCTGGACAATTGGCTTACAATGTCTGAATGCCCTAATACAGGGGTAATAACTCCAAAATACTCGATGCAGTACTCGAATATCACCCACCAAGTCATCGCCTTGATATGCAGGCATAGTCTCAAAATGGACAACAGCTGATGGCTCCTTATGACACATGGCCTCAAACCATATAGGCAACACTTCAAACGATGCTTCCCAACCTCCAAATATTTTTTCTACTACCCTTTGCTTAGCCAACCATGCTTTCCGATAACTGACGGTGTAGTTGAACTTCGATTGCACTTCTGCTATAACCGACTTTACCTTCAAGGAGGGGTCAGCCTCAACCAAAGGCTTTATCGCTTCTGCAATTGTGATAGAATCCAGCTTCGAATGATCCTGTGAAATGGTGGCTCTGGTACATGTGTGACTACCATTATACCTCCTTATAACCCAATAGTACTTCCTGCTGATCATGCTAACCCTGATAAGCCAATCACACCCAGACCCATACTGCGTACACTTCGCATAAAATGTCAAAGGGCAGTAGAAAGAATATTTGGAGGTTGGGAAGCATCGTTTGAAGCGTTGCCTATATAGTTTGAGGCCATGTGTCATAAGGAGCCATCAGCTATTGTCCATTTTGAGACTATGCCTGCATATCAAGGCAATGACTTGGTGGGTGATATTCGAGTACTGCATCGAGTATTTTGGAGTTATTACCCCTGTATTAGGGCATTCAGACATTGTAAGCCAATTGTCCAGGTGGATGGGACTCACTTGTACGGAAAGTATAAGGGTTGTCTACTAGTGGCAGTTTCACAGGATGGCAACAACAATATCGTCCCAATTGCGTTTGCTATTGTGGAGAGAGAGACTTCTGATGCATGGCACTTCTTCCTTAGTAATCTTCGTCAACATGTTGTCACTCGGGATGGTGTAGGCCTAATATCCGACCGACACGAATCCATCAATGCAGCTGTGGAACGCAGTAACGGAGCTTGGTCACCTCCTAGAGCTTTTCATATGTTCTGCATCAGGCATATAGAGTCGAATTTTCTGCGAAAATTCAAGGCACCGTACCTCTAAAAATTGGTCATCAACATTGGTAACCATTTACTAAATTTAAGTAACTTATTAACAGAAATAACCTTCAACATTTGTTTTGACATCTATAATTATTCTTTTTTTTGTTGCAATCCTCTAGGATATTCGAGGACGGTACGGGAGTATGAAGTGCGTTACCAGCGATTACGGGAACGGGGGGAAGCGTATACAAACTGGTTAAACCGAATTCCTCGCGAACAGTACGCATTGGCATTTGATGGTGGATACTGATGGGGTCACATGACGACGAATCTAGTGGAATGCATCAATTCAGTGTTGAAGGGTGCACGCAATCTTCCCATTACTGCTCTTGTGAAGGCAACATTCTACAGGCTAAACGAGCTGTTCACTAGAAAAAGAGCGGAGGCAGAAGCGCGGATTAATGCTGGCCATGTGTTCTCCGATGTCGTGACCTCGAAGTTGCATGCAAACCAACTTGCATCAGGAAACATTCAGGTCAGTTGTTTTGACCGGCAGAATGAGGTCTTCGAGGTGCGTGAGATGCCAAGCGGACTGGAGTTTGCAGTCGATCTATGTGGTCTTCGATCTGACTGTGGTGAGTTCCAGGTAGACCGGATCCCCTGCAGACATGTGTTCGCATGTTGCGCCAACCAGCGACTGGATTGAAAACTGTATGTGCATGATGTGTATAAGATGGACCAAGTTCGGCGGGTGTACCGAGCAAGGTTTAGGCCACTAGGTAACTCTACGACATGGCCTACGTACAATGGTCCTCGTTTCGTACCGAATCCGTACCTGAGACGCGTCTCGAAAGGTCTCCCGAGGATGACGCACTTCTTGAATGAGATGGACACGCGAATGTTACGTCGTCCTAGGCGATGTAGGCTATGTGGAGCTGAGGGACATAGTCGTAGTAGATGCCGTCAGTCAGCTGGTACAAATGCCAACGGAGATGCTCAATAGGTTCACAGTATGGTAGGTGTAGCACGGCACTAGTATGGCATGGGTTGTCCATTTGAGGTAACTTGACCTGATATACGTAACATTGTATAAAATCACTCGAAATCGGACTATTATGTAACATTGTATAACGTTTTTAATTTGTTTTTATGTTAAAATAGTTTTTATTTTTGAGTTTTAATAATTTATTAAGTAGTTTATATCTATTATTTTAATATATACTACATGCATTTATTAAAAAGTAAAACTGATAGGTATCACATAAATATATTATAATTTGCATACTTGTTGAACTGGCCGGTCCAGTTCACAGGTTTTCTGATTGAACCGGCCGGTCCGGATCACATATTTTCTGATTGAATCGGTCAGTTCGGTTCACAGGTTTTTTGATTGAACCGGCCGGTCCTATTCATAGGTTTTCTGATTGAACCGGCCGATCCGGTTCACAGGTTTTGTGATTGCACCGGCCGGTCCGGTTCACAGGTTTACTGATTGAACCGACCAGTCCTGTCCAGTTTTTACAACACTACATATAGGATACCTGTAGCTTGTTATAATATGATCTCAATTGTCCAACTGAGGTATATTGACATGATATCTGTAGCAATATACTCAGATTTTATGAAACATTAATACATAGTCCAGATCAATAATACCTGAATAGGGTCATTAATGCATAAATACTCTAAACATACAGTAGAAATCTTAGCATAGTCCAGCTCAGTAATTCATAATGTCCAACAGATACAAAGTACTATAAACATAGTCCACGTGATTAATACTTAAATAAATAATTTACACCACAACTACTTTCTGATGGCCCAGTTTACATCCTTCACAAAGTTCTTGCATTTCTTGGCCGCCTTTTTGAAGACAGATGGAGTGTAGCGATTAGCGCTACGACGTGGTGGATCAATCCTCAGATTGTAACCTTTGGAGGTGTCATCCGGAGTGCGTGCCTGACCTGTATACAATTTATAAATAACAATTAAATGTAGTACATCAGGTAATCAAAGCAACACATATACCACGTATCATTCAGGAAAAATCAAATAGAGATGCCAATTATGAACAAAAAATAAATAACTAATCGAACATGTAAAGTAAAATACACAACATAATACCATCATTACGAGATTCTTCATCCTCATCGAACTCCTCTATTTCATCATCATCATGATCATCCTCGTCATCCAGGTCATCTACTAGATACGCATCGGTCTCTTTCTCGAGTGTGTTAGCATTTTCCTCAATGAGTCCCATGGAAACACGGTTAGGATTCTGACTAAAAAAAGCTCTGCATCCACCGTCACTCCTACTAGAGTCAACCGATACAAATCCCCCAGAAGCAACCGATGAGGTATGGCCCGGGTACCTTGCATCCAATGAATACCTACCTGCCATGAACTCAGGCTGATGGCCATATTGTGATAGTCCAGCATCTGCAGACATGAACCCAAGAAACTGGCTAAAAGAACCTCATTCTCCTATTTCAAACTGTGAGGTACCCCAATATTGTTGACTTATTGGAAATGATGGGGGGAACTGTGTCTGAGGTACATACTGGCTTGAGGACTGAGGTTGTTCTTCTGGAATCGGGTTTGGAGGTAATATATGCGGCGAATGTGGCTCTTGTCCTTCATTGTCATCATCCATATCCTAACTACCCTCATCGGTATCCTGATTATCCTCATCCATATCCTGATCACCCTCATCCATATCCTGATCACCTTCATCATTCTCTTGACCCACAAGATTTGACAAGTTCAAGTGGTCCCCAAATTTTGATCGGTACCAATGCATGTAACTATCTAATGGATGCTGTGAAGGCATGGGAAGCTCAGATAGAACGTAGTTATACCTGTTTGACCAATGCATCACCCAAATTGAATGACTCGGTGCCGTGGCCCAGTTAAGATTCTTGGGACTAGTCAGGACTTCTCCATGCGCCTTTTCTAGATTCCGCTCCTGATTAGGTAGTCCTTGAACAAAACCAAACTGTCGCCTAAACCTATCGGTAGCATGCCACTCGATACATTCAAATGATACCAACGGAACTGTAGCGCTCCAGACAACCGACTGCATGTAAATTTCAGGAGGAATGATGTTCGGATCCACGTGATCCACAGCATAAGGAACCCAAACAAACTGGAAAAAATAAAGGAACCTCATGATGACAATCCACAATGCCAATAACAATAACAATGCTTTATAATTATGTCTCAGACCCTAAGCTGGAAACTAATACTTCTTTAATTAAAACACACCTGCCCTTCCTGAAGTTCATCGAATGCCTTCCTAAAGTGAGCTAACTTCAGATATCTATATCGTTGATCACCACGCTCCCAGTTCCGCCACCTAATATGATATATTCAATTAGCTCAACTAGCATTAACTGAATCTTAAATATCAAGATACGGGCACATTGTAACAAATTATTACCTGTTTGCTAGTGAAAAACTTCGGGGTTCCCTAGGTAGCGGCGATAGATATGGTAGCCTGATCCAAGCCCAACCGAGTAGAAGCGTTAGTGGACCATCTATTTCCTTGCAGTTAAAACGAGATGCCCTGCATAACGCCCTGTAGAGGTGTGCTAGGCATGCCGCTCCCCAACTATATTGTCCAATACTAACAAAATCACGTAGCAAGGGTAGAAATTTCCAGTGCACACCTGCCCCAGACTTATCCCCAAACAAGATCGTCCCGATCAGCAACATAATATGGCACCTCACATACCTCTGTATACTGATATCATCAGTCAACTCTAAATTTTCTTTTAGATCCCGCAGCCAGGTATGTTTTATGCAACTACCTCTACAATCCGACTTACGCGGTGCAACTCCAAATTGAATCAAACACTCCACCTCCAACGCTTCAAAACTACTCATTGTCATCCCTATGACTGGAAGACCATCAGTGGGAAGACCAAGAATTAGAGCCACATCTTCAAGAGTCACGGCACATTCACCAATGAGAAGGTGAAACGTATGTGTTTCCGGGTGCCAACGTTCGATCAGAGCATTCACCAATGCTTTCTGACACTGCACTACCCCAATCTGCGATGCATGATAAAAACCTGTAAGTCGTAAAAGGACCTCCGCCCTATCGTTGTACCGATTCGGAGGAACTGGGTGATTACAAGTCAACATTCTTAATTTCTACAAAAAAAGATAACAAATTCATAGTCAGCTCATTAACAATTACTATATGACTATCATGAATCATTTTACTAAATCTTTTTAACTCTAATTAGTCTTACTTCTAAAATTAATTATTAAGCCTTAATTTTATTCATAACTAACAACTAATGAAAATAATTATCAATGCAAAAATTCCTAATCAAAATTCTGAATTTACAACATCTACCATAATATCTGATAATAATTACTAATTTACTATCATTGAAACATTATTTCCTCAACTATCAAAAAATATTACTAACCAGTATCCTTCATTTTCTAACAACGGTAAGAACAATTAACTTGCTAATAATGATGATTACAACTAAGAAAATTTAAATATCCTCATGATGAAACCTAACGTGCTTTAATAAAAATAATTACACTAATCATTCAGTAAGTACTAACAATTTCTCACAATAACAATAACGTTTAACTTCATCCATAACAGTTATAGTAAAAAAATTTACACGGTTTTTTCCAATCATAATAATAATAAAATTTAATAAAAAATTACAAAAAATGTTACATTCTCTCTAAAAAATTAACTACCGTTGGGTTTTGTTCACATTTTCGTAATAATAACAAACCAGCAAGCATAATAATAATAACAAATTTCCTAATAACAACATTTATAATAAAAAATAGAAAAAAAAATTCAGACAAATTTTTAAAAATATCTAACAAATACGGAAATATCCTAATAATCATTCTATTTATATTTCTAACTTGCATTTCTAACAATAATCATAATAATTATATTTCTAACAATAATAATTATAAATATAAAAAAATTTATAAAATTTAAAAATAACACTTACATAATCAGAATGACTAAGATAATGAATAATATGAAACTCAGGTCGATCAACATCTTTAAATTATTTTTTTTTGGCATGTTCTTCTTTCTTCAAGCAAGTAGCGTTCAGAACTATGGTGAAAGGAAGAAGAAGAAGCTGGGAGTGAGGTTGAGAGTGAAATGTGAGAATGAGTTAATTCGGATGGTGAGAGTAGGTAAGTTGGTCTTGGTTTGGTTTCAGGGCACCGCTTCTCCGAGCCAACCCTGCGCGACGCGTGTCCAGGCGAGAGGAAATCGGACCGTGCGTTTGGTTAAACGCAAATCGGACGGTCCGTGTGGCAGTCGCATATCGCAGGGTCCGAGTAGCTCCTCTATCCCAACTCGCATGGTCTGATTAGTTCCTCCACTGACACCACAAAAATGTTTAGCACACACCTCTCCCATATCAGCGTCCAGCACCATTCATGCAACTATATGTAAATTAAAAAGCATTCAGATGTTTGTAGTAAAATCTGACCAAAATAATACACTTTTAGTAACACTTTATCACTCATTTCTGTGAATCACCAAAAAAAGCATAGAAATAGCTACTAGATTTTCAACTTTAAAACAGCAAAACGAGGAAGAAGAAACAGAAGAGGCAGCCGCTCAAGTTCGGGAAGAAGACGCGAACAAGTTATGAGTTCACTTCCCACTTTTATATAGACCACTTAAACGAACTCGCACCCTTCGACTAGGTTAACATGATTAAAATAATATTAAGAAAGGCAATCGGACCATGCGATTTGAGCTCGCCGATCACCAAACAATTTTCATCTGCACTCAAAACGGAGGGTCCAAGTTCTTCTCAAAATCATAGCATGGAACTCAGACCATGCGACTTGTACTACACTGAGGGTCCGATTTAGAGCACCCCAAATTTTAGTTCTCATTAGCATACAAATCGGACCGTGAGATTTCGCATGTAAAATTCATACACAAAGCTGTCCCACATATACGTTTAGTCTCCCATGCTTCCATATCCAAGAAAAGCACACATATAGGTTCCATTTCGATAAAATTGAGCCGTTTTAATACCATAATTTGTTAACGCTATGAATTGGAGAAAAATTTAAAATAGTCTTTAACAATTATTTCAAAAGACAACAGGAACAAAAAAAACTCAATTTGGTCTTTAATAATTATTTCAAAAGGACAACGAGGTCCTGTACCAAAAAAATGTCAATGTTATTTTTTTTTGTACATGAACTAATCAATTCAAAAAAAATTAAAAACCAGATTGAATATTTTTTTTTTTTTTTTGAGAATCTCATTATTCTTTCGAAGTAATTGTCAGGAATCAAGTGGGTATTCACTTTATAAATTATAGAGTTTATACTTTTTAATAATATATCCGTTAAGCCTCGTGAATTAGTAACTTAGTAAACTCGTCTAATTAGTATAATAGAACAACTATTCTTGATTTGAACAGATTTCTTATCGTTCTGTTTAATAATAATAATAATGACAATTTGCTACCCTAATTTCGTATTGGCATCTAAACAAAAATTCAAACAAATTTTAATAAAAATATTTAAAAAAAAGGCATTAATAAAATAAAAAATTCAAAAATATTTAATAACAAAAAATAATTAACCAAAATTAATTAGAATTTGTTTTATTTAATATTCATTAATTGTTGTCATGATTAATAAATACTAAATAAAATAATTTTAATTTTTTTTGTTTCTTTAATATTATCGTAATTTAATATTTTTTATTTTTTAATTTTTTAAGTATAACTCTATTATTTTAATTCAAAGTAGCCAAATTCTCACTTAGTCGTTTATTAATCTCTTCATTTTAGTGATTTAATCTATACTGACCTATTAAAATATTTCTTTAAGGGAAAAAAAAGCGAGTACATATTCATTTATGGTGCCAAGCTTAGGGAATTAAAACACTAGTAAAAAAAGGTATTAAATGAAGCATAGCACTGAAAGGCTCATATCTGATGTTTATTTATGGTAAGCAGGGATGAGAAAGAGAGGAAGAAAAAGAGAATCAGAGATACAGGGACATTGATTGTTGAAGTCAACTCCCCTACAATTTTATTACTATTTATTTATTATTTATTAATTGATAAAAAAAAAGTGAAAATGCAAATGCAAAACGCCGTTGGCGGGTCAATGTCGCTTTAAGCCTTCCCTTCCCTTTCTTCTCTCCCTTTGCTGTGAACGCTCAACAATCACAGAACAACGACCACTGCAAATTGAAAAAAATCGCTCTCTTTCTCTCACCTCTCAGCCTTCAAACCATCAACAACAACAACAACAAAGATTGTGTATCATAAAGAAGACATTTATAAGGATAATAATAAACCACCAGCTGCACGTTCTCAAACAACAAATGCAAAAATACTGTTGAATTATTTTTTCTATTCAGATATTCAAATAAATTACCAAACGTAACAGTTCGTAGCGAGAAATAAAAAGAAAAAAGGAAGCATGAAGCAGTTACACAAGCAATCAAGCATGAGTCACCACCACAGGCGCGACGAAGAGATGCAGGGTTCGCACGCGTCGCAACCGTACTCCCCGAAATCGCAGAAGCACAATAGATCCCTCCCCAGATCCATCAACTACCTTCTCCGAGAGCAGCGCCTCATCTTCATCCTTGTCGGAATCCTCATCGGCTCCACCTTCTTCATCATCCAGCCCACCCTCTCCCGTCTCGGTCCACAGGACTCCAAGCCATTCATCCCTGGATCCGGCGGCGTCGTCCACCGCAGTGACGAGCTCGTCGTTCCTCGCGCCAGGGTCGGCAGGGTCCCCGTCGGTGTCAGCTCACGCCGCTTGAGGATTGTAGTCACCGGCGGAGCCGGTTTTGTCGGTAGCCACCTCGTGGACAGGCTTATCGAGCGGGGGAATGACGTCATCGTCATCGATAATTTCTTCACCGGGAGGAAGGAGAATCTGGTGCACTTGTTCGGGGACCACAGGTTCGAGCTCATAAGGCACGATGTCGTGGAACCGATCCTTCTAGAAGTGGATCAGATCTACCACTTGGCTTGCCCTGCTTCGCCGGTGCACTATAAGTACAATCCCGTCAAGACTATCATATCCTTCTTCTAATTTTGTTGTTGATGATTTTTCATTTTTTTTTTGTTTATAGAAATTGCAGTTATATTTAGAATTAGATTGATGTTAGCTGAATGCGATTTAGTGTTTTGTTATCCTTGATTCTATGCGTTTGTGAGTTTACAAGACGAATGTGATGGGAACTCTGAACATGCTTGGCCTTGCGAAGCGTATTGGAGCGAGGTTTCTGCTTACTAGTACTAGTGAGGTGTATGGTGATCCGCTGGAGCATCCTCAGAAGGAGACTTACTGGGGAAATGTGAATCCAATTGGTGAGTTATTTGCTGACTTCTTGTGTTGTGGAGTGTTAACGAATCATTCGTGGTGGTTTGGATTGGATTCAGTATGTTTGTGTGTTTAAAGATGATAATGTGATTTGGTAATGTAGGTGAGAGGAGTTGCTATGATGAAGGGAAGCGCACTGCTGAAACCTTAGCCATGGATTATCATCGAGGTGCTGGTGTTGAGGTAACATGAATTTAATTCGATCATAGCTGCGATAGATTGTTTATCTTGTTGGTTGAGAAGTTTATGGAATGTGAAAAACTTGCAGTATACTAGTCTGATGCTCTCTTGTTTGCATCCTGCTTTGTACTTATTGTTTTCCTTGAGGCAAATTGCACACATTGCATAACGGATTACAGATATGATTTTCTCTACCTGGCTCATATTATTTAGCTTGTAATACGCATAGGTATTTGCCTACCAACTCATTAATCTTTTTTGTTTTACCTAAAATGTTCTGTTAAATCAAAGTTCCTATATTTGTGGTATCACCAATTAATGAATAATTTAACTGGGATCTTGTTTCTTTATTGAAAATTTGATTAGGAAGATCAAACAATTAGAATTGTATGCCATTCCGGAAATAGCATCAGTTATTGTGGATAAGGAACAGATATTTGTAATGTGGGACATTAATGGGTCATTAGTTCTTTCATTTTGCTCATGTTCAATACATAGGTACAATGTGACTGCAGGTTTTTAAGTCCAAAAGTAGACTTAAAAAAATCTGTTTTCTTCTTCAGCCTTATCGGTTGTTGTTATGATTACATATTGAATGCAGAGGATTTGATAAAACATAAAATCTATTTTATTAATAAACGTTTTTAAATCCTTTATGCAGAAGAAAAGTAGTAATTAATCCAAAATAATAGACTTGCTATGATAAAATCTGCAAACCACTTATTACTTTTGAGACTTGAGGCTCATCTGAGTCTTGGTGGTTTATAGGTTCGCATTGCTCGGATTTTCAACACATATGGACCCCGCATGTGTTTAGATGATGGACGTGTTGTTAGCAATTTTGTTGCGCAGGTTTGGCTCCCTTTCTGATTTATCTTTTAGAATCTTCTGCCAGAGGATTTTGTGTTCTTATACTTTGTTCTCCCCATGTTTGTTCACAGGCTATTCGCAAACAGCCGATGACTGTATATGGTGATGGGAAGCAAACAAGAAGCTTTCAATACGTCTCTGATTTGGTACTGGTGTATTTTTCTTCACTATATTATATATCGCTAGCTGAAAGATTGACAAATCTGAATGAAAAAATCAAATGGCGGATGCAAGATTTGAGTTCATGGGTGGGATTGAAATTTGAAATTGCACCTTGAAAGATATAGCTGCATATTTTCTAAATATGCTTTAACCGCTTGTGAAAATTGAATAGATTTATAGGGGGTAATTGGCGGAATATGTTTATGTAACGAAGCAGCTATGGTTTGGAAGGGTTAAATGAAACAATTGATCATTACTTGTAATTCAAGAAAGTTACTTTATGAATTAATTTTCTAAGCTACTAGAAGTGACCAGTGAGATAGTGGTAGTTGGTAGACTAGTAGGGATTTGGATAATATTCAGGGCTCAATTTTCCATCCTAGCATTGCTCCCATTTTTTATTTTTCCGGGTATAGTTTCAAATCAAATAATCATTTGCAGTCCCCCATTTTTTCAAGCATTGTATGGATGCAAATGGTGAATTTCATTTTCTTTCTCCTCAATTTCACAGGTTAATGGGTTGATGGCTTTGATGGACGGAGAACATGTCGGACCTTTCAACCTCGGTAACCCAGGGGAGTTTACTATGTTGGAGCTCGCCGAGGTATCTTGTCTTCTTTCCAAGTCTATCACTTCTATGTCATCCTTATTTTGGACTTCTGGTTTGGAGTTTGGAGTTTTGACTTCTCCTTATGAGGCTCTGGTCAGATCATGTTGTTTTGTTCTTTCCCTACACTATATCTTACAAATCAGTGACATTTTAACCGCACACTTCCATAATGGAATGTCAGATCCAGAGATTAGAGTGTGTAAGGATTACTAGTGGCATCCTTTTCATGGTTGTCATCTTTTTCATAAATGTGCAGGTTGTTAAACAAACAATTGATCCAAGTGCTACAATAGAATTCAAACCGAATACTGCTGATGATCCACATATGAGGAAGCCAGATATTAGCAAAGCAAAAGAACTGCTGAACTGGGAGCCGAAAATCTCACTGAGAGATGGGTTGCCTCGTATGGTCAGCGATTTCCGGAATCGGATTTTGAATGAAGATGAATCAAAGGGGATGTAGGTAACGAAGAGATGCAAACCCCTGTATGTAAATGGAGGTGTCTCCCCCTCATTTTCTCTTTCATACACAGTCAACATCAACAGAAAGTTTTGGTAGTAGGCCACGTTGTTCTGTAGATGTGTCTGCTGTTTAACAATTTTCTTTAATTTTGACAAAATTCTTTGCAGATGTTTTCTTCTCTATTGCATTGGTTAGAATTTCTAGTTATTTGATTTTGATATCCAGGAAATTCTCTTTAGGAAATTGTGAATTTTCGAGGCGATGAATTTGGAGTATTCATTGTATGTTATAGGTCGATGATACAGTATTTCATTTATTTCATGTGAAATTGATGTGATTAGAATGGAAGGTATTTGAGCCATTTTCTTCGCGACTATTGATTAATGAGAAAGTTTAAGGACCAACATTTTTATTAAATTTGGATCGTATTTAATCAGTATTCTATACTATTAAATATAATTTTACATCAACTAAATTACTAATAATAACTAATTGATAGTTACAAAGTCACCAAAAAATTGATGGTTACAAATTACAAAAGCTATTGATTTTTAATACTCCTCTTGATTAATTATCATCTAAAAACTTGAGTCCTTTTTTGACGGTTCATAAAGATGTTTTTCCTTGATGTTGATAGACCGGATGAGATGAGAAATGCTTAAGATTAATTGATTCCAGAAAATTCGTATCCAATTTTCTTTGTGGAAAGATGATAAGGATGGTTAGATAATTTAATATATTTGATTAAATTATTATTTAATAATTTTTAATTATCAATTTACAAAAAAAGTTACATGTAAATTTTTATTTAACTGATAGGTCTATATTGAGCAAAATTATTGGATATAAAATTTTGTAAAAAACCACATGTTCAAAAAAATTACTGAGCATAAAAATTTGTAAAGGATTATATTTTTAAAATATTGATATTTAATTAATAAAATATATATAATATATAGATTTTGATACATAATATAAAAAATTTAGTATATATTATAAAAATTTTGGTACACAATATAAAAAGTTTTAAAGGACTAAATATTGACGTTTAACCAACAAAATACGCACAACTTAAAAAATTACATGTTAAAATATTGATTCACATGACTAACAAAATATATTTATAGTAAAAAATTTTGTATTATATGCACAAATTTTTAGATTATATAGATAAATTTATGCTACTTGTAAAATTTTGTGTACTATATCAATAAGTTTTTATATTTTTTAACAAAAATATCTGTACCGTTCAAGTCTAACAAAAATCAGTTTTTTTATTAGCCCGTGTGAACACGCTACCTTTTTATATCCCACGCTTCTTCTTCTATATTTCCTTGTTATCGTCGTTCTTTTATTGCTTTGCTATTTTTGTATTTTTTTTTCTTCTTCCTCTTCTTTTTTTGCAGCATTATGTATGTTTTCTTTTTCTTTGTTTGATTTTTTCTTCTCTTTTTATTGTTTTTATTCTTGTTATGAGAGTAAAACAAAATTATAAAAAGTTGAAACAGAAAAAGAAGATGATGATGATGACAACAAAGAAGAAGAAGAAGGAAAAGAGGAGTTTTGAATTATGCATAATTTATTATAAAATAACACCAAAATTTTTTGACCGTGATACAGAAGTTTCTTAATTTTAACACTGAAATTTTTTAACTGTAATACTAAAAGTGTGAAATAAAAATTATAAAAATGTAAAAGAAGAAAATGAAAAAGAGGAGGGGAAGAAAGGGGAAGGAGACGAGGAGGAAGGAGTTCAAAATATTATTTAGTTGAATGAACATATGTTTATATTTATTGAATTAAATTCTTATCATAAACAAAAATAATACCAAAATTCTATAATTTTAACACCAAAACTTTGTTAAAGAACACAGAAATCTCTTTTTTAATATTGCATTTTTTTTGTTCTTATTCTTCTTTTTTTCTTTTTTATTTGTTGCTCTTATTTCTTTTTTTGAGAATATTACTTCTCATATTAGTTTGAATGTGCACTTATAGATTGAAATTTTACATGTGAAACAAAAAAGAAGGAAAGAGAAAAAAGAACATTGTAACGATGATGATGATGATGAAAAGGAAGGAGGAGAAGAAATTCAAATGAAAAGGAAGGAGGAGAAGGTGGCGGCAGTGGCAGTAGTGGTGGTGGTGACAACAAAGATAATGAAAGAAAGATGAAGCGGTGTATGAAAGGGGAAGAAGAAGTGTTCGTGAATATGAAACACGGTTATATAATTTGGTTGGACTTGATTGAGTAAATTACTTAGTTGTAGAGTATTTTTGTAAAATTATTACTTCTATCCTCACTTAAATTTAACAATATAAAATTTTATTTAAATTGATAGTTGTTCGGTTTTTAAAATGACTCCTAAATAATACTATACATCCAAATCTTTTTATAAACTAATTCAAAACTAAATTAAATAATAAGATTTGAAATAATACTAGTTAAATTTGATTAATAAAAAAAATTTAGATATATAGTATTATTCAATAAGATACATAGTTGATACAATAGTTAGGGGATTGAAATTCTGTTATTGGTCGTAAACAGAATTAGTGTAGTTGTTAGAATTCTTGAAGTTTTCTTGATAGTTAAGCTTCGGCTGCTACAGTGCTATGTATAATCTGGCAGCATCATTCTCTTGTGATTATGCATTCATGTCACACATTTCACATCACATTTCACATTACTATAGAAGTATACTTCACATTCTCTCTGTTCCTTTGATTCTCTGCTGCATCACTTTACTCGTCATTCACAAACTCCATTAAATTAAACCTCTAATTCAGCACTAGTGCCTTGTCGATCACTTGGATGCGTTCTTTATTGATATTCATATAGCATATAGAGTACCAGTACAAAAATTGTTATGAGCTGAGAATTAAAGGAGAAAACTCTTGATTGGAATGTCTGGCATGCTGATTTTAAAGAACGTAAGAAGAGTATTTGAGGTAGGGTGTTAGGTTTGTAAAAGTGTTTGGGTTGGAATGTATGGCGATTGGTGAATAATACTCATTAGAGTATTGTTAAGTCGTCCAGAATAAATTTATTCCAAGATTTGATAATAAAAAAAAATGTTTGGAAAAAAACACACAAAACCTAAACTCTAAACAAAAAGTGATGAAAGTGTAACTTAAAAATAAAATACAAAAAGGACAACGCTATAAGGTCAGTACAATTTTTGTTTTCAATTAATATTTAAAAATATAAACTAAAAGCAGAGTTAAACGGTTGGATTAAAAGAATTGGATTACTAACTAAAAATGTTAATCAATATAAATTAAAATTGTTAATCTTTAAACTTTTTTTTTGTAAAACAATACTATTTAGCCAATATTCACTCAACCAACACCTTAGCTAATACGATCAACAATTTAAGTGTTAGTTACTTGTTTAATTAAAATATAAAGGAGAGACATTTTTTTTACAAAAAGGGGTTGTTCATCAAATGAATGAAGACGGAAGAGAGTAGGGGAAGGGAAGAAAACATGAAAAGACTGTGTCTATTGATTTACTTTTTTATTTATTAAATATGTATAAAAATAATAAAAAATAAATTAATTGATATGACAAGTGGTCTATAATTTAATTAAAAGGTCTTGAGTTTAAATTGTAAAAATAATAATCTTTTATGAATTATATTTTATGTATAATGAAGGATGTTAACAAAAAAAATTGGATACGACTAACCCTCCAATATTCCTAATATAGAAGTATAGATAAAAGGAAAAATAGCAACAGTGATAAATTGACATTTTTAGTCTTCAATGTTGAAGTTTTATGGAAAAATATAAAAATAAAATTGAGAAGATCGAGAAAATATAAGAATTAATTTTTTATTAGTTAACATTAGTTAATTTTAGAGTTTAGATTTATAATTTTATAATAAAAAATATTTTAGAAAAGCAAAAGTTAGACATCAACCCTCTAATATTCTTAATATAGAAGCATCGATGAAAGGAAAAATAACAACAACGATAAATTAATAGTTGAGTTAACTATTAATTCAGTACCTACAAATTTTAGATAGGGGTAAGTACGGGTCGGATTAGTTCGGATTTAAGGTGAAATTAGAATCGAATCAATTAAATTATAATTGGTTTGATTTAGTTCGGATTTGTATTTTTTTATGTGTGTATCTGAACTAAATCAAGCCGATTAAAAATAGATTGGTTCGGTTCGGGTAATTGGATACCCGATGAAACAGAAATTCATAAAAAAAATAAAAAAAAATTTATCTTAAAAATTAATGAATAAACATGTAACATTAATAGAAATAATCTAAATATGTTAAACACCAAATACATTAAAAATAAAACACATTAAAATCTAAACATATTAAACACTAAAGACATTAAAATCCAAACATATTAAAAGACATAAATATATTTTAAATTTTTATTTTTTTTATTTAATTAATATATGGTCGGATCTACGAGTTGGTTTGGATTCTGCACCCCCAAAACTGTTACCCAAACCAATTATTACAGAGAATCATTGGTTTGGTTCGAGTTAGACCCGATTACCCATTAATTCTAGAACTAATTTAATTAGTTCGATTCGGGTTCGGATAGGTAATCGTGTATCCATGACCCGTATTCACCCCTAGATTTAGGTGCTGACAAAAAGATTCTTAAAAGATATTATCAACAAAACTATTCTTGAATGATTTAAAAATGTGACAAAAATAATTAATCAATATATAATATATTTGTTATAAATGACAAAAAAAACTTTCGTACTTTGCAAATGATTTATCCATTTCATCCGAAATTTTGTGTAACACTTGAATAAATATTTAAAACTATTTAAAAAAATTTGAAACAAAATTTGATATCTAGATTTTTCATTTTATTTTTCAAAACAAAATTGGTCATTCACAATATTTTTTTTAAATAATTCACTTGACATATAATTATCAATTTTTAAAGATAAAAAAAATATTTTTTAATAATACTTGTAAAAAATTACATCAAAATTTTATTTCTAAATTTTTTAATATATATATATATATATATATATATATATAATATCTAATTTTTTTTTTGTCAAGTTTTTAAATCTTTGAGATGCTTATTTGCTATTAGCATCTTTTGAAGTTATTTTTATTAGCAATGTTAACTTTCGAATACCACTATAATTTATTTTTAATATTTTTATTTTTCATTGTTGAATTTTTAGGGGAAAAAATTAAATTAAGAAGAGAAAATATAAAGAACTAATTTTTAATTTGTCAGCATTAGTTAATTTTAGGGTTTATGTTTGTGATTTAGAATTTATCATTAAGAATTTTTCATTTAGAATATATAATTTTAAATAAATAAAATAATTTTAAAAATTAACTGATATTAATTAAAAAAATAATTTACTCATAATGATGGTTTATAACATAAAATTGCTGCAAAACTTACTCAAATAGGATAAGTTAGTTAATTGCAATTTTTCGCTTAGTCAAAGAACAATATACTAGCATATCACATGTTTGCTTAACCTAATAATAATAATAATAATAATAATAATAATAATAATAATAATAATAATAATAATAATAATAATAATAATAATAATAATAATAATAATAATAATAATAATAATAATAATAATAATAATAATAATAATAATAATAATAATAATAATAATAATAATAATAATAATAATAATAATAATAATAATAATAATAATAATAATAATAATAATAATAATAATAATAATAATAATAATAATAATAATAATAATAATAATAATAATAATAATAATAATAATAATAATAATAATAATAATAATAATAATAATAATAATAATAATAATAATAATAATAATAACAATAATAATAATAATAATAATAATAATAATAATATTTAAATTGATATTTATCAACATGTTATGCAATTTAAATAGTTGAACAAGTTGAGTTTTTTTTTTAAAGTTTTTTATCACTACCGTTAACATACTTTATATAGGTGATCTGAGTTATAATTAGAGAATAAATTGGTAAAATTTTTTGTATGTGTGTATTCTTTGTATGAATAATATATATACATATATATATATATATATATATATATATATATATATATATATATGATTTTTATTATTATCTAAATTATTTGGTTCAATTTTTTTTATTTCTCACCTACAAATTTTAATGTATTATTCTATCCTATTAATTAAGTCAATTACCCAACAAAAAAGTCTCGGCAATAAATTTGAAGACGATTTTGTATAAAAAGGATAAAAGAAAAATCGTTCATCATGCAAAAATGGGAAAAGGAAGCATCTGATACCATGATTTGTGAAGGAAACTTCATATTTTATTTTATTGAGAAGAGTAAAGGGATGAGAGAAACAAAGTGGCTTTGCGTCTCATCCACCTTTGCGTCTCATCCATCCACGGGAAAGCAAAATTCCAAAGGGTTCATTGAGTGCCAGAATTTGTTCCATTCGAATATAATGCAGTCTTCAACTTGCCCCAATTCATATGTCACCGGGTTTTTCTAATTTCATTTTGATGCTTTCCTATCTCCTCTCTGCTTTCTCAAGATTCCAATTTATCAACCCAAAAAAATAAATAAATAAATAAATAATAAGAAGAAAGAAATTGTAGATATACAGAGGTAAAAGAATTATTCTTTTTACCATTATGTTAAAATTAATCATCAAAGTCAGCCACCAATATAAAATATACATTGAAAATAAATTAAACCATATATATATTTATATATAAATACATTAGTAGTTGATTTTAGTATACTAATAGTATTTTTGTTCTTTTTAACATTATCTTTTAGGTGAACACTTACATGCAGTGTTTTTTCATTTGAAGTTAATAATTGAGAATAATAAAATAATAATTTAATTAAATTTATCAAATAATTTAACGATCAAATATTAATTTCACATTGTGAGTTTTTATTTAAATTTTAACAACTTTAATTTTTTGGACATACATTAAACTCTGATGAAATTGAAAGGTAAAAAAATTGCACTGACTTTTTTTGTGACTTGTATGGAACTTGGAATTGTATTAAAAATGTTTGATTTGGTATCCAACACTATAGATTATTCTAATACTTTGATTCATAGCAATACTATCTATATAATTTGTTGAGGTTTGAACAGCACTTGAAATTGCTGCAATGTCAAGTGCATGGATGAGCACTGAAGAGTACTGAACCTGTAGGCCATGCCCAACAAACCCAGCAGAGTAACAGAGCATAACCAAATTTCATGGTGCTTTTGTAATTTGTGCCACAAATTCTTTTATCCTTTCACCTTCATGCCATGGAATTTCTGAATTTCATGCCTCTGAAACTTCACGTCAATCCAAAGCATGTCTGCACCCAATATTTTATGCATGTATGTTAGTAATGTTACATACACCACTTATATCCGGTTTGTTAAAATTTCAACTTTTCAAAGTTTTTATTTTTTTCTAATCTAAGTTAGTGTTTCAAAGATAGTTTTACAAAGTTGTAACAATTATATCTAGTAAATAAAGAAAAAAGATTTTTTATAACAAAAAATATATTTACTAAAATTGTTTTTAATATTTAGAATGGCTTTAATAAACAAAGAGTAAGAATATATATATTTATATTTTTATTTATTTAAATATTAGAAAAATAGAAAAATTGAAACTTTCAATAATATATATTCACTGTATTTTTGCATCATATTTACATTTATCGTCACATAATTGCTAATCATTATATAATACATAATGATCAAAATTTTTTATAAGTTAATCACCCATGCTTAAATAAAATTCCAACGCATGGGAATCTTATCCTATTTCAATCTCAAAAGGTGACACATCAGGCATCCTTACAAAGTAAGGAGGAAAATGGGATCCAAAACTATATACTATACAGCAGAAATTTGCATTTATCCCAATATTACATTAGATAAAAACGTTATAGAACAAAAAGGAAAAAAAAATATAGACAAAAAGTTTTAAATATTTAGTGTTCTTAGAAATTGAGGAGGAAGGAACAATCAATAAAAGAACTACCTAACCCTATTAACCCAAAGTAAAATAGATAGGTAGATACTTTAACAAAGATTTTATAATTATTTTTTATGTAAAATATTTTATTTTAATTATTGGATAATAAATTATAGAGTTTAATTTTTATATATTATAAAAGTATTATTTTTATTTAAAATATAATTAAATAAATAAATCACACTTTTTAAATAAAGATTATCATAAAAACTTTTATGATATTTTTATTAGAGTTGTTGCTAGATAGATATACTTGCCTTGAGGTAATTTTTTTAGCTAGTGTGATAGTTGAATTTACTTACTTTACATATAGATAATGGAAAGAATGAGAAGTTAAGACACAAATCCATTGTTGTACTTACTTAATTGCATCTTTATGAAGTCCACCCTTGACTTTTTAATAGATGGCAACATCATCATAAATAAGGACATAACCATTGAAGACACTCTTTCTTTCCTTAACATTCATGTCAAGTTTTGTATGAGTTATTATTACTATTGTTTAATAATGTTTAATTCTTATGCACGTGCAATGAACAACCTTGGCATGTACATCATTTTTCAGCAATATTATTATGTATGTTTTAGGTCCCACAGCAAACGAGTGTGCTAGAAAGTGGCATAGTTGGTAATATGCCACTAGAAACATAAAGAACCAAACTTATTCTATACTCACAAAAGTTTTTACCTTTCTCTCCACTTTATTCACTTATCTTAAAACAATGTAATTTCTTGAATTCTGGAACTTCCATTTCATTTCGATGGCTTTTATCTATCTCAACTCTAGTCTTCATACTTATTTGTTAATTTTAAATTTAACATTTCAGCTCATAATACACTGTAATAGATCTAACTCTTTATATTATATAAAATTTATAATCATACTACCTATATACAAAAAATCAACTATCAAATTAATCATTAAAATAAAATGTATCTTCAAATACAAGATACAATTGAAAATAAAATAAACATTTATAAATAAACACATGATAGTATTTTTGTGAAATATAAACCTTAAAAAAAAGTTTACAAATTTGTTAACAGTTGTATTTTAGCTGAGAAATAAGATATATTGATCTAACACCTTCCATTCAAAAGGCATTGAAGCTTTAAAGTAGTTAGTACCAACCTTCCTTCTAGTTGAAGTTCCCGTTTTATTTTCCACATCTTTAATTTGTTCATTTCAGAATTCAGATTCTCTTAAAACCACTTAGTACTTCTCTGCCACTATCATCATCATCATCCAAAGATGAAAGGCATTGATATCTTCTGCGCTTCACAATCCTCAACAGCCATATCTCATGCCATGGAACAAGCCTCCTCTTCTTCTTCTTCTTCCAACACCTTCCATCTCGGTGGCAGGGCCCTCGACCGCCACAACCCCATCATCATGGATTCTAGAAGAACACCTTCTAGAGACTTCACTCTCCCACCGACTCCCTCTTCCGTTGACCCCAAACCTGGCCACCATGATCTCCAAAAGGGTAAGAAAAAATCATCATCATCGTCTTCTTCTCCTTCTTCTTCTTCTTCTTCTTCTTCTAAGAGAAGTTCAAGAAAGGGTCATGATAAGAAAAAGAGTGTGACAGAGAATAAGGTGACTGAACATTTTACCAACAATCACTCTTCAAAGGCCATTGATAGTGTTGTGAGAAGGAGTTGGGTCACTCCTGCTGGTTCATCAAGGTATCTGCTAAGTGACATATCAGATTATGATCCTGTTTTGGCTCTAAATACTTCTAATATTAATGTTGATGATGATAAAAAGAAGGGTCATCAAGTTGTTCATAATCAAGATGAAACAATAAAACATCATCATGCATCTAATTCTAAACCCTCCAGCTCCTCCTCTGCTCCAAAATCTGCTTCGTCAAACCAGGTAATTAAGTTTTACCTTTTTAAACATGTCTTTTTGCTTCAATTTATTAGACGATGATGATTTGATATGTTGCTCATGAACAAGAACAGAACAATGTTACTATTACTGTCAACAAAAGTTCCAGTTTTCTAATAAGATTTTTTACAGGGTTTAGCTAAAGATCATCATAGTTATTGAAATATTTACTTTAGGTAAACAAAACACCTATTAAAAATTTGAATTTTGTATATTTTTTATAAAAAAATTTCATCGGTAATCTTAACATGTTGCTAAAGCTTTTTCACATAGGAGTAGACACGTGTGAGTTGTATTACATCTAACATGTGTTTTTATGCAATACTTTTGTTTTTGGACTTAAAAACATAAATTAGTATATTTATTTTTTTGTCTTGTATTAAAACTATATATTTTGAATAAGTAAACATTCAAATTGGTTTCTAAAGATTTTACACTATAGTCTCCAACAAATTTTTATTTTTTAGAAATTTTAAAAAATTATCCTCGTCATGTATGTCTACCATCATTTTCAGTTAAACTTTTAATATGTATATTGAACAAATAAATTCTTAATAAATTTTATTATTAGACAATTAAATCTATAAAAAATACATTCTAAGATAAATTAGTTTTTATATAAAATAATAGAAGGATCAATTTATCCAATAAAAATAATTTTCAAAGATTTTTAGAAATAAAATTTTTTGAAAACTAATCCATCTAAAATTCTTTGAGAATAAATTTAAATATTTATTTTTTTGAATAATAAAAAGTAAATTATATATATATATATATATATATATATATATTTTATCAAAAACTGATATTATATTACAGGATCATTTTTAAATTATTAAACAGAAATACACAAATCAGTGCATTTAACCATACGAATAAATCTCTTCACAGGTTGTGGTATTAAGGGTTTCTCTACATTGCAAAGGTTGTGAAGGCAAAGTGAGGAAGCATCTCTCTAGAATGCAAGGTAAAATAATAAATTTTTGTGACACCAGCTTTTTATTATGGAAAAGTATAAGGGTCAGTAACTTTTTCAAATTTTGGACAGCATGTAACTAGTAAAAAAAAGTGAGTCATTGGATGAAATCTCATACCATTAAAATCATCATTGATGGCTATTTAATAGCTACAAATCACAAAAGTTGCTGACTCCTAACAATCCTCTTTTATTATTTGTAATTTACTATTATATTAATCATTAATATATGGCAGGAGTTACATCCTTCAACATAGATTTTGCGGCAAAGAAGGTGACAGTAGTTGGGGATGTGACTCCATTGAGTGTATTGGCAAGCATATCAAAGGTTAAGAATGCACAATTTTGGCCACCACCACCTTCTGGATCCGCTAGTAATCTAGAATCAAGAAAAAGAAACTTGGCCTAACGAATATGAAATTAAAGAAGTTAGACTATTGTTACTATTATTATTGGTATTATTGTTGTATGTTATGAAGAGTTTAGTTTAATTTGAAGAGCAATCTAGTTGGTTTAAATGCAAATGGAAAACTTAGCAGTGTATGTAGAATTGACTTTGAATTTAATTTTGAATGAAACAAGAAACCGATCTAAGAACTAGTAGAAAGGAATGCAATTTTGTGTCATGATTAGTCTAATTTGATTGTATGTATGTATATTGCTATGCAGAATTTTTAGTAAATTTGGGTTGGTTCGATAGGTAACACCATAATACTCAAATTCTTATACTCGAGCCATAAGTCAATGATAATAAGGTGGTACGATTTTTAAGGGGGATTTTTTTTTATTACATAAATATAAGTATTAATTGAAAGGAGTATTAATCGAGGAGCCTGAAAAGAGTAAAAATAAAATTGTGAAGACATATCACTCACGCATCAGCAACTAATAGATAAAGCGTGAAGTCGAAAGCGTTATAAGGATAAAGTCATAAAGGAGAATAAGAGAATGACAGTATATAGATATATAACATAAGTAAATAGCCACTAGTCGCGACTCGCGAAGTTTAAGCCGGCTAGGGTACAGTATGAAAGTAGTTGACAACAGAAACTCCTAATCTCTCCCAAAAGAAACATAAAAGCCTCTATAGGCAAATTCAAAAGAGTTCAATACATAAAGCTTTTTAAATAAAGGTGGAGAGACTCTAAGCAAATATAAAGTAGAGAATATAAAGATCTTCGCCATCTCTCAGATGAACCGCAACTCACTGAGCACCTGGACCTGTATCTGAAAAACAAGAGATATATACGGAATGAGAACCCCCGACCCATGGATTTTCAGTACGGTAAAAGTGCCAAATAAATACAATGCATTGTAATAAAAACTCACTAAGCATCCTAAACTTCATTTCACCAAATATTCACCCTATGTTCTCACTAGTCCATAAACAGGAAACTGTCATAAGGGAATGCTAACTCTAATTCATATCTTTCATACTTCCCAACTTTCTAACTCTCCAACAAAATAGAATCAGAATCATAAGCCAAACCATCACCAGTTATTTTATCTCAACAATTCTATAGCGTTACCTCTTATCCTCACATGGAGCAAGTGAAATCACATCACTGCGTCTACCCAGGGAGCTCAAATTATCTCATTCAATATTCATCATCATTATTCAATATAACATCAATTCATCTCGTCAAGAATAGCCCTCAGCGTCCACCGACACTAGCATGAGGGACCTCTCAGTTGTACAAACACAATCAATACAGACAAGTAATACACAAATAAGGTACAAGTAGAACAGATAGCATATAGTCAAGTAATATAGCATATATGATATAGCAATACAAACAAATAGGCAAACCCAAATAATTCAAACATATAAAAATGATGTATGCCTACCCTATGGCTGATGAGTCTCATCGGTCGGCTATAAAGCCAACCCGACAAGTCCTGGTAGCTAACCATTGGACTGTTCCTCTGTCGTGCATTCCCAACTCGAGTCATTCTCAATCATAAACATGATCACACAACACCCACACTGGTGTTTATTCACGGGGGCGAGCTCATCTGGAACTTTCACAGTGTTCGGCCACACTTACGACATAGGGTCAACAGAATCTCAGATCTCAACCTGGAGCAAGTGGAGCCGACCCACTGCATCTACCCAAGAAAATCTGAAACTCAGATAATTCCACAAATCTCAAATCATACTCTACTGGGAGCAAGTGGTGGCTAACCACTGCATCTACTCCAGGAGTCTCAAAACCAAATTCGGAGCAAGTGGAATCACTCCACTGCATCTACCCAGGCAGGTATGTCTCACTACATCCCGGAGCAAGTGGATCAATGCCACTGCATCTACCCAGGCAGGTGTTTAAAAGATCAAACTGGAGCGGGTGGAATCACCACTACTGCTGCTACTATCCAGGCGTCACAATCTCTTACCCGGAGCAAGTGGGATGAACCACAACCCTTGCGTCTACCCGAAGAGCCTCTATACTAACCAACCTGGAACAAGTGGGGCGCAACCACAACCCTTGCATCTACCCAGGAGGTACATTCTCATATGCCCAAGAGGAACCAAGGAGGGGATCCTAACCTACCACCATCTCGTTGGGGGCGATTTTACAATATCAGGAGGAACAAGGAAGGGGATCTTCACCTTTCTTCAATTCTCTGGGGTCGCACTTTCGAGAAAGAGAGTTCAAGATAAAACAATCATTCAAAGCCATATTTTCATTTTCATCCATAATCAATATTTATCATAGCTATCCGGCTCATAACTAACCCATAACCAGCCAATAATCATTATTAAATACAGTCCTTTGGCTCACGGCATACACCGCACTTCCATCATCATCCTCAGCAACTCATACAGTCATCATTAATCATAATTCATCATTAATTCTTCCCTTACTTCATCCACAAGTTACCACATCTCCTAGCTCCTTCCCATCGCTAGGCATACTATAAGTATTTGGGACATAAAGTGTGAGAATGGGGACTTAGAAGTCTGAAATTTGGCTTTAAAAACTCAAAATCAGCTTTGGGGTGAAAACGGGGTCACGCGTGCGCGTCGTCCATGCGCACGCATAGAAGGCAGCAAGATACAGTGACGCATACGCGTTTCCCTCACGCACGCGTGGATGGGAGAAAAGCCAAATGACGCCTGCGCGTCAGCCACGCGTACGCGTGGGTGTGTTTTGTGCCCCAGGCACAAAACCAACACAACTCCAGCACAACTCTCGGAAATTTTGGCTGGACAACTGATTTAGCCCATCGACGTGTACACGTCGGCCAGGAGCACGTGTGGATGGCAAATATTTGAAAATGATGCGTGCGCGTCAGCCACGCATACGCGTGGGTGTGCGTTCTGCCAAAAAATTTTACTAAGTTAAAAAGTTGCAGAATTTCATTTTTAAACCTCAAACTCCCACCATACATAACTTCTTCTACAAAATTCATTTTTCAACCATTTCTGAACCGTTGGAAAGATCTTTGAATAACATTTCATAAAAATCTATTTTTGAAGAATTCTGAACTCCGTGGACCGAGTTACGAACCGCCAAAGTTGGTCAAAAATAAGTTTTTACCCCAAAACTAGAAATCACTAATTTTTCTAATGTTCACAAGCCAAATTCATTTCCACTCATCCAAATGACCACAACCCAACCACATACACATAATTACACTCAACTAAAACCAAACCTACCTCATCTACACAATTTCACCTAAAACTATCAAATTCCACACTCCAATTTCTCAAACCTTAGTATTCTTTAATCAAACCAATTATTCACACATTCAATATAAAAAATCCATCCAATATCTTATATCATCATACAATTCACACAATTCTCAATCCATTCATTAATTCACATGACATATCAACTATGCATATTAGTACCAACTATTTATACTATCCAAACTTAATCCTAGGAGCATCTAGCCTAGGAATTTTAATCACACCACACGGTACTTAAATGAAACTTAAACCATACCTCTTGTAGCCAAATTAATTGAGCTTCTTCTCGAAAGTCTCTACCAACTCTTAACTCCAAGTCTCACTAAAGCTCCTCAAGCAACACCAACCTCCCAATTGTGCACCAAAATCACCAAATACACTAACA
Source organism: Arachis hypogaea (assembly GCF_003086295.3). Taxonomy (NCBI): domain Eukaryota; kingdom Viridiplantae; phylum Streptophyta; class Magnoliopsida; order Fabales; family Fabaceae; genus Arachis; species Arachis hypogaea. The sequence goes on along the minus strand of NC_092051.1, from coordinate 33,678,643 downwards.
TAACCAATTTCACATATATACATTAACCTAGGATTCATAAAAATGATAAATCACAAGGGTTGGAGGGTTCTTTACCTTAACCCACGAAATGTTGTGATGAATATCACCAATGGCTCATACTAGAGCACCTCTAAACAACCAAAATCACAAGATTTTCTCAAAACCCAAACCAAATTCAAAATACAAGAGGAAAAATAAAACTGGGTAGGGGATAATGGATTACTCACCAAAAAACTTAGATAAAATTGTAGAGGATGAGAAGAGCGATACGTGACCACAAACAGCTCGTCAATCGGAGTTCCAGAGAGAAAGTTATGATGATTTGAAGTTTGATGAAGTTAGGATTTTCTCTCTTCTTTCTCTCTTCTCTATTTCAGCGCCCCTACCCTCTTCTTTTAGGGTAAATGAGCTGAAATACTCATAACTAGTAGTGTCAATATGTTTGGCCCTACTTTATAGGGCCAGAAGAATAAAAAGCCCTTTAACTAATAGGGTCAAATTTTTTAAAAGCCCTCATGGGCCAAAAGCCCTAGGGCCAACCCATGGGTTACCTAATTCTCTCTCTCTTTTTTTTTTTTACATTCTCTATTTCAACAACACACATAAAACTTATTAAAAGTCATTAGTTTGTTTTATCCCTTTATCATTTTTATGCGTAAAAAATAAAAAAATAAAAAAATAAATGTTAATATTGTTCATTGATCATATTAAATCCAACTTTTAACTATATATATATATATATATATATATATATATATATATATATATATATCAAGAAATCAAACATGGCATTCACTATCTCATCACCCTTTTTCTTACTCTCTAGAATTACCATCAATAATGTCTCTAGAAAATTAAAATAAAGTTGACACAAAAATTCATCATCTAAAATCATGAATGTTGAGGGGGATGCATCGTTGCTGTTGACACTTCTTCTTCATGAATTTCACCAATTTCATCATCTAAAATCAACCAATTAAAAAACAGTTAGAAATTCAATTTAAAATATTATTTGAAAAAAATAGCATAAATATTTACCATCATGATTTGGAACAAATCCACGTAACCAACTCCTTGTGCAAATAAGCATTTGGACATGCTCATGAAGAGTGGAACTTCTATATTTTGTTAAAATACGTCCACCAATACTGAATGCAGACTCAGATGCTACAATAGTGATGGGAATACTTAAAACATCTCTGGCCATAACTGACAGAATGGGAAACCTATCCTCATTAATCTTCCAAAAATTTAGCACATCATACTTCAAATCATCTTCATTGGTGTGAATCAAACCTTCTTTTAGATAAATCTCTAATTCATCTTTATCCTTGGAAATTTGGGTTTCACAGTCAAATTCTCTGAACTCCTAAAAGATATAGTATAAAGATTATTTAAGTAACGAATAAACATAATAGGAGAAAAATAATACTATATTAAAATTAAATACCTTCATCACCATTTTGCTCTTCTTTGTAAGCCTTCCTTCTTCAGGTGACATAGGAGATTGATTACTACTTTGAGAAATTGTTGAACCACCAAAAGTATTTATGTACTCTCCATACAACCTTTTAAATTTCTCCAATACTTCATTTGCCTTCAATTCAAAGGTTGAAGGAGCTAGTTTTTTGTAACAAAACCTCAAGAACTTTAACTTTAATCGAGGATCAAGAATTGCCCCAAAAGCCAAGACAGTGCTATAATCCTTCCAATATTTATCAAACTTCATCTTCATTCTGAAAGCCATGTTCATAATAACAACATCATCACAAGTTTGATTGTCTTCCAAAAGACATTCAATTTTCTAAACTTGCATAAAATACAAATTTGATGTTGGATATGATGAACCTGAAATGAGGTTTGTAGTTTCATAAAATGGCTCTAAAAATTCACACATTTTTTTTCCCTAAGCTCCATTCTTCATTTGTCGGACAATCTTTATAAGCTCCATCTACAACACTAAGGATGTCAAACGTTTTTTCAAATTTAATTGCACTTTATAACATCATATATGTAGAATTCCATCGAGTTGGAATATCTGATTTTAGACCAACACCTTCTTCAATTTCTGCTTGCTGCACACAATCTTTGAATTTCATTTTTCTCCCATCAGAAGCTTTCACATATATTCACTCTCTCTGATTTTAAATAAAGCTCTAGCAGCCACCTTTAACCCTTCTTGTACAATCAAATTTAAAATATGAGCGGAACAACACACATGAAAATATTCTCCATCGCAAAGCAAACTATTCTGCTTACATAGATGAGTTTTTAAGATGTTTTGCATGTTGTCATTTGCAGAAGCATTATCTAAAGTAATAGAGAATACTTTCTTATCAATACCCCATTGCTTCAAAGAGTTAAATAAGACTGCTTCCATATCGGTTCCAGTATGGGGAGGAATCATTCGATGAAAATTCAAAATCTTACTCACTAGTCGCCAATTCTCATCAACAAAATGAGCTGTCAGACAAATATATCCTTCAGTGGTAGATGCTGTCCACACATCAGATGTCAAACAAATTCTATTAGGTATCCTAGACATCTTCTGCCTCAATTTCTCTTTCTCTGTTGAATAAATCATTTGAAGATCTGAAACTAAAGTGTTTCTAGAAGGCATTATAATCGTTGGACTAATGTAATTAATCCAATCTCTAATACCCTCATACTCAAAAAAGCTAAACATAAGATCATGTTTTGCTATAGCCTGAGCGAGTTTTTTTCTATGAACATTCTGATCAATTTTAGTTGGCAGACCCTCTATATCATCATCAAATCTAATATTGAGGGGTATAGATTTACAAGAAACTATATGACGACTTAGATGAGAAGTCCTGTAAGCATTCTTAGTTTTCGGATTTTTTCCAATTTTGTATTCATGATGACAAAAATTGCATTCAGCCTTTTCAATACCATCTCTGTCTTTTTCAATCTTCTTAAAAAATCTCCAAACATTAGATTTTTTACCAGAATCAACACTACTAGAAGCTTGAACAGGAGTCTCAGAAACAATCTCATCATCCATGTTTATAAATTTTCTAATTATATCCAAATAATGTGTATTAAAATTCTATAGCAACAACAACAACATTCATTAATTCATATTAATTATTCATCTCTGAAGTTTCAATAAGAAGTAATTGAAGAGAAAACAGTAACAATCAATCAAACAAGCAAAACATGTATTAAGAATGGAAAAGCAAGAGAAAATGTTAACGAAATCTATGGTCATAGGAAAACCCATGACAGAGAACTTCTAACTATATTAGTCAATAATCAATAAGACAACTAAATTCGCTCTACAACTAAGTTCCAGTAATTAATAGAAGTATTAAATATTCATTTTGTATGGTCAGATCCATATAAAAGCAGCCATCAAAAGTCAAACACAAATGGATACAAGTTAAAAAAATGATAATAATAATAATAATTATGCAGTTACCATTTTGATGTTTAATTAAATGGAATGCATAACAAAACAATTTGATACCTATGAGTGCCTTCAATGCAATAACCTAGAAGTCTGACTAAGTTCTTGTGCCGCACATGACCAATAGTCCAATAGCCTCAACTTCCACTCTAAATTCCTTCTCGGCTTGTCCTCTGCATCAGGTGAGACGATAGTGTTAGTTAAACTAGCTGCATACACACATCCTAGTAAAACAAGACAAGAAAGATTCCACAAAACCAATTTTGATAATAGCCAAAAAAACTGATAAACTAATTCAAAAATCTTACAGATTATTGAGGAGCTTCTTAACAGCCACATGACTCCCATTGATTAACTTGCCTTGATAAACAACTCCATATCCCCCTTCACCGATAACATTGTCTTTCGAAAACCTGCTCGTTGCAACTTCTATCAATTGAAGTTTAGATTGTCCGGGTCTCAGGGAGGAGAAGATTTGATTTAGGGCTTGTAGGGCTTATAGGGCCAGCCCTATTTTGCTTTTTTGTTGGGAGGACTTAATTAGGGTTGGGCTTACAAAATATCATTTTATAATTTTTAGGGCTGTGGGCTAGAATTTTTTTGGAGGGTTGAGGGCTGGCCCTAAGATTTGGGCTAAATTGACACTTCTACTCATAACTAATATTTATATATGTTGGGTCTTGGGCCCACTTGGACCCGGTTAACTTATTTTTGTCCGTTATTCCAATTTTGGGCCAAAACCTTTAAGATTAGAGTTTTAAATTGTATTTTAAATTGCATTTTAAATATTTCTATATTTTCTAATTATAACTCCTAATTTCTTGGCCTTATTCTCTTATAATTAATTTTCTCAGCTGCAGTACCAGACAGATCTCAGCCGGTACTGCCGGTCAAAATTCCAGTGCGTATTTTTACGCAAAAAACTATGTTTTCCAACTCAGAAAAATCCACTGAGTCCAAATATCATATTTAAATTATCAAATTCTAATTGCTAGATTTTCTAACCATATTCACTCCTATTTAATTAATTATGATTTGACCAGATTTTACATGATATCTAGTGATTTGAAAGCGAAACCTACTCTTTATGAGTATTCGTTTTTATTTATACACCAAAAATTCTATTTTTGAACAAATAAATAAAAAGAAAGAACTTGAAATAAAAGGTAAATTTGAAAGGTTTGGAATGGAGAGAATTCAAGAACAAAGTAGATGACTTTTAAATTTAAAATAAGCAGTAAAATATTTTTGACATGATCAAAGGACTTTAAATTCAAATATAATGCAACAACATAAAGAAAGGAAATGAAAGAAAAAAAAAACTTGGCAAAGAGAAAGTAAATTTGCAAGAAATCTAAAGAAAATTTAAAGACAATGGAAAGAACCCTACAGAAAAGAAAGCTCTAAACAAACTCAGAAAATTTTTTTGATATGAGAGTGCGAGAGTGTTTTTTAAATAAGAATTCTAACCTTTGTTTCTTCCAAGTCTTATCTATTTATAGAATAATTCGACCAATCTTATATTGGTAGATGTCATCTTTAAACATATGCAAAATAATTGTTCCTGCCAAATGCTGGCTCGAGTAACTATCACCTCTGCACAACTTGTCTTTGATCTTGATACTTTGATCCATTAGTTTTGACCTGAAATAACTTTGTACAAATCAACACTTTCGACATTAACTTCCTTCTTCTCGACTCGACCACTTAATCATTCTTCGACCATTCAACCGATCTATTTGATCAAGAAATATTCGACCAAGTTATATATGGACAACCAAAACCCCAAAAAGGGGTTAGCACGATCACAATGGTTTCTAAAAAAAAAAAAAGAGATTAAGCTATCTATATATTAATCAAATTGGTCAATAATTTCTTTTATGATGACAAAATTGGTTTAAAGGTTTAAATCGTCAGTTAAGTTAGATTTTCATCTATTGAGTGATGGGACACTTTGAATCAAAGAAGTTACACAGAATTGTAACATTACATGAGTTGTTCTGGCACTTAAGTTTGTAGGTGCTAAGAAAATCAAATATCCATGTCCAATTAGTATGGTAGATTTTGTGTATAAGATAATATTCAAGGTCTTACCAAGAAGGATGAGGAGGGTTTTGTCAATTCTAGTAGGTGAGACTTAGTGCATTTGTGAAGGGTCTGAAGATTCATAATGCATGGTGCTTAGATTGCACGCAAAACGGTCCATTGATTGAAGTTAAAGAGATAGTTAGCAACGATTATTAAGTTAGATTTTGAAAAAGCTTATAACAGAATCAAGTAGAAGTTTGTGGGTATAGTGTTGGTGAAGATGGTTCTTGTTGACAAATGGAGGGGTTCGATTAATGATATGTATTTTAAATATTTGTGACATAAAGAGTTCAAGGGATATATACTTCAAATGTTTCTTGCATGAATAGTTTAAGTATTATTTAGTAGTTATCAGTTAATATTTTTAAATATTAGAATGTTCAATTTAATTTTATATATTTTGATTTTATTTATTTAGTTAGTAGATTGGACTTCATGTTAGTGAGTTTGGAATTTTCTTTATTTTAATCTAATAAGATGTTATAAAATTTTCTAAACTATTATGGTTGTCAAGTAGAAACTAGAGAGTGAAAATCACTTTTGGGTTTCGTGATGACACTATAGTGTGGACAAATAAAGTTGAGTGAATCCCTCTTTTGTTGTATCGAGAAATTGAAGAGAAGGTTGAGTGATTTCCTTCGATTCAATTCCCAAACTATGGTGTGAACAAGTTAGGTTGAGTGGGTCTATTTATTATTGTGTTGAGAAATAGGATAAAAAGGTAGAATGATTTTATTTGTATTCAATTTCATATTTTATTTTTGCTTTTAATTTTAATTTAGTTTTTTGTTCATTTTCAATCATTCCTTTAATTTTCATCTTATCCTAATTTCTATTTCATATCAATTAAGGAGTGTGTGGATACAATATCTATATTGTTATCGTCAAAATCATTCAAGATGGGTAGGGGTTTGCAATAAGGAGATCTCATCTCTTTTTTCTTGTTCGTATTAGTGGTGGATGTGTTGAATAGAATGATTTCTGAGGCAATAAGAAATGGACGTATCTCCTATACATTAGTGGAAAAAGATAGTGTGAAATTGTTCCAAATCTCTAATTTGTGGATGACACCATTCTATTTTATCCACTGCATGAGGATTCCATTCATAATCATAAGTGGTTATTGAGGTGCTTTGTAATTATGTCTAGGTTGAGTATTAATTTTCATAATTATAGCTTGATTCCCATCAACTGTGAATGAGTAGGTACATTACATGTGTGTTTTGTTGGGGTGTAAGTTAGCTGAGTTTCCTGTGAGATATTTGGGTATATTATTGGGGGCAAATCCAAGGCACGTACAGACGTAAAAACATGTGATTGATAAGGTTGACGAGGAGAAGTTATCTTTATGGAAGGATAAAGATTTTGAATAAGGTGGGTAAGTTAGAGTTGATTAAATTTGTTATAAGTAGTCTGCCAATATATTATTTGAATCTGTTATAAGTAGTCTGCCAATATATTTATTTGTACAAGAAGGGTATTTATTTCACAAATTCCTTTGACAAAGTGCTATAGACAAATTTGTTAGAGGATGAGAATGAGTTATAGTAATGCTAAGGCCATCTAGAGGGACTTGGTTTTCCCACGAATTGAATTATTTGCATGGTATATATTGGTATGGAGGTTGAATACGAAAGATATTTAGGTAGACTGGGTATGATTGATTGTAGGGATAATGTTCGTGTGCTAAGTGATACGGAAGTTGAAACAATAAATTTTTTGCTTGGTCTATCTAATTATACGTTGTAGATTTGACATGCTTGGATTCAATAATTTGTCAGATGTTGAGCCATGTCAAGTATTGTGATAAAATTCTTTGAGAGTTAGGTTGTAGTTTCAATGAGAGAAGTTGGAAAAAGTAGGTTATCAACTTTTATGCTGTAGTGTGGGATGTATGGTTATAGAAAAATAAAATGATCTTTCAGCACTCAGCTATAGATAAAAAAAAGTTATCCACAGATCCTTTATGAGTGAAGAAGACTAGCAAAGAGTGACAACTTTACAAGTTAAATCATGTATAGAAGTAGAGTACATTCTTTTAGTTCACTTTTATCTTTTTTGTTTTATTTTTAGCTCTTGTAAATTATAATAAACTCCAATTTATTATATTGAATTCTTTCTTTATAAGATTAAAATGCTGACTTGAAATATTAGTTGACATATGGTATGCCATTATTCGCCAAATTGACATGAAACAAAAAAATATTTTACTCAATTTGGTCCATAAAAACTACAGACTCAATTTGATTGTTGTTTCAATTTAGAAAACAATTTGAAAAATATTTTTTATTAGTAAATTTAAATATTATGTTAGGACTTAGGATAATTCATATTTAAAATAAAGAACTAAATTTTAGTCTTTAATTTTTGTTACATCCAAATTATCAATATTTTGAAAATTAGACTGGATCGACTGGTTAGATCGGTCCGATCAAGAACCACTTGTATATCTGATCGGTTCATTAAAAAACCGCCATTTAGAAAATCATTGAAAAATTGCTAAACTGGCCAAGAACTAGTCAATCGAACCAAACTGGGACCCGGCCTTGAACGACGTCGTTTTGGGTTTTTATATATAAAATAATAAAAATTGGAAAAAGAAAAAAGAAGTCTCAGAATTTGCTTTCGTCTCCCTTACACTATACTCACTTTTCAGAGTCTTAGAACAAAAGTAATGGCTCAAAATCGTATTGGTCCAATTTCAGAGAAAAGAAAGAAAAAAGGGGAAGAATTAGAAGGCCAGAAGTTCAAAATTTCCAGCCTACCAACTCCCTTTTTCGTTGCATCAAACCGTCGTTGTCGTCTTGCCTTTGCTGGTGTTGTCACCCCATTAACATTTCACATTTTCTGCCTTGTTCATCACTAACGCTACCTCACTTTCTGCACTCACAGATCCCTCTCTTCTCTAACTCTTCCATCAGTGAAGACAACGAATGTATTGCATATGAAAATAATGGTCTCCTCTGCTCCTCTCATTTAACCTTCTTCTTCCTTCTACCTCTCTTCTGCTTCTCCTTCCTTATTATCTTTCATCATCCTCCTTGTTTACCGTCACAGACTCTCCTTTCTCTTAGCCAGTCATACCTTCTAGCACCGCCACTCTCTCGCCGCCCACACCTCCCCGCCGCTCCTTCTTTCCTTTCTTTCACTTATCTTTCTCTTCTCCTTTCTCCTTTCTCTGGCTATTTGCTTTCTATTCTTGTTCTTTCTTTTAGTTTTCTCTTTCAGAGTTTAGATCTGAGATCCAGATCTAGATCCATAATAATCCCTTTGTGATTGGTGTATCCCCTTTGTAGTGTATTGATTCTCTTTATGGATATTTTAGACATAGTATTGCAGATATGGGATGAAGATGCAACGAGAAAAACTTTTCCTTTATGGAAGTACTTCTAGATTCACAAAGCTTGTCGATCTATTCAGAGAAGAAGAGATTTTTTTTTCTGTGTTGAAGCACTTTCAGTGTAGAATTAGAAACAAAAGAGATTGTCATATAAGATTCTTTGTAATCAAACTCTGTGCCTCCTCTTAGACTATAGTTCAATGTAAAAATTATCTCTTTTCTTTCTTAATTTTAGATCTAATATGTTTCTTGATATTTGTAAGTACTGTTTGACTACTTTCTTGAATAAAAGTTTTCTTCCATAAAAAAAGGAATTAAAAGGTGCTTGTAACTTGGAAGGGTGAGAAAGAGTAATTAGGGCAACTATGAAGCTATTTATTGGTTATTGGGTGAAGCCCAAAAATAATGGTTTTATTAAACAATTTGTCAGTATAACTTTTAATTCAATACAAAACCTTGATGTTTTTATCACACATGGAGAGCTATTTTCTTTGGAAGGAGAGCTCATGAGAACTTCAGGTTTTGTTCATCTCTTAAATTAAAAAAAAAACTTTAATCGTCTTCTAGAACACTACACTAAGTAACAAAATATCCTTCTTTATAATACATCAGTTTCACCATTTATTCTCTTAAAGTGTTTAGCCAAAGTTTATTACAAACACAAACCCATACAACTAAAGGTATAGGTCTAAGCCAAACAGAGGTGGCACAAATGGCTACTAGTGTAGAGTAGTTCATTGAAGGTAGAGTCATATATATTAAGCCCAGTGATGAGGAGCACTTTAAAGAGGAAAACTTGAATTTGATAGGAAAGATTATAGCTGACAAGGAGATTAGCTTCAAGACTAGCAAAGCTGTAATTTTTGGGATGTGGGAAAACCCAGAAGGGGTAGCCATTTCAGAATTTGGCCTCAATAAGATATTAATCAGCTTTAAAGATAAAATAAAAAGAACCCAATTTCTAAATAGAGGTCCTTGGTGTATTAGAGGTTACCTTATAAACGTATAGATGTGGACAAGGAAAGAATCAGTCTACATAGTTAGACATGATCATATGGTTCTATGGATACAAATGCATGGGATCCCACTAAACTACATGAAGAAGAGTACGACTACAATTATTGATGAGCAGATAGAAATAGTATTGGAGATAGAAGATCCTTGGAGAAATAAAATTTTACAAAGAACATTTCTCAGAGCAAAGGTGACGATAAATATTGCTAAATACTTTCCAACGGGTTTTTGGCTAGCCAGAGATGGATTACCATATGCATGGATTGAATTCAAATATGAGCGGATCCAGGACACTTACTACTTAAACTATGGCATTTTGGGCCATGAAAAAAAGAATGCAAAAATCTAACAGTAATGGCGAGCTGAAACCCATAGTTACCAAGATATGCTCCTGGATTAGGAGTTAATAGCGCTAAGCCAGTAAGATGCATGGAGGAAAGTCAAGTTGGGGAGGATGAATTCCAGAAATGGACAAAAACTAAATAGGCGCGTGCAACAGAGCAGACAGGGTAGGAGCGTAAGATTCAACAATGGGCATCTGAAAATGGTGCTAGCAGGGAAGTGGGTATAGGAGGTCATAGGCTACAAGAGGTTCAGTTCGAAAATCAAGGGAGAATGGGGGAGGAAAGTCATGGATCTTAGGAGCAGTTGAATGTAATCTCGAAGAAACCGTAAGCTAGGAGCAGAGGATCTGATGCAAGAGACTTAGGGTTGATTAAGAAAATGGAAAGTTTGATCAATCAGATAAAGGAAGGAAGGGCTAGAGATATTGAAGATGAAGGGGTTAGTTGGGCTTGTAAGCCCAATAACTCTTTTTCTATAAATCAGGAGGATATGGGGCATTTTAACAAGCAAAAGGAATATGTGAGCCAAGAGGATCAGCAAAAGAAACATAGCCATGATAAAGCCCAAAAGGACAAAGGCCAAAATAGAATTGGGAATAAAAATCAAGAGGAGCTATGCAAGATTTAACACACAGATGAGGCCCACACTCACCCCTTACAAAACAACAAAGGAAAGATAACTATAACCATAGGAGAACTTTTGAAAGAGAGGTTTGGCAACTACAATAATAATAAGCTTGAAAGAAACTCAGGTGCCAAATAAGAAGAGCAAGTTAGAGTAATCATGGAGCATGAAAATGATATCTTGTGGAATTTTAGATACAAACCAAAGTAGAGAGAAGTTAGAGATAATAAAGTCAGAACATACATATAGAAAATAGAAAAGAGGGAATTTACATAGTAGAATTGGCTGAGGATGATGTTGATGACACAGAGCCTGAGGTGCAGATCAATCCAAAGCAGAAAAATGGAGAGCAATGGGAACTGGAACTGGTATAAAATGTTAGAACGTCTTTGAACCTGAAGAGGAAAAGAGAAAACAACAGCAAAATACTTATTGAAGGTATCATGCAAGTGGATATGGCAATAGTAGAAGCAACAAAACAAAGCAAGAAAATGAAGATGGTGGACAAAAAGAAGATGCCCGAGGAGGTGGACCTCATCAAGCCCCACCAGCAGCCATGATCTTCATAAATTGGAACTGTCGCGGGTTGACGATCCTTGCGATAGTAGCTGAATTGCTAAACTTTCATAAGCATTTTAAGCCATCCCTTTTGTTTCTTATGGAAACTAAAGCTATTAAGCAGAGTAGAGATAGAATTTAAAAGAAGTTAGGCTATGATAACATGTTTTGTGTGAAAACCTGGGACATGTCCGGGAACCTTTGGATCTTTTGGAAAAGTAATATAAATATTTGTGTTTATGTTTGGTGTCATAATTATATTAAAGCTAATATAACAAGTAGCAATAATAAAGAGTGGGATGAAATTTTTGTGTATGGGTATCCTGATTACAGAAGGAGAAGAGAATTTTGGAGAGAACTTGCAAATGGAAATGCTAATTCAGATTTACTAAAGATTTTCATAAGTGACTTTAATGATGTTATTTCTCAAGATAAAAAGATTGGCTTACATCCTAAACCAAGTAGTCAGATCTAAACTTTCAGAAAATTTGTTGGAGAAAATACTCTCATGGATTTACAACTGAAAGGAATGAAATACACGTGGTTCAACAATCTTAGAAATAGTTTTGTCACGAGGGAGAGGATCGATAGAGCGATGGCCGATTGGGGATGGAGAAGGCTCTTCCAACATGCTACTCTTACGCGTTTACCATTTGTAAGTTCTTATCACACACCCTTGGTACTTAATGTTGATCCCAAAGGAAGGAGAAGTAATTGCTTCAAGTTTGAAGCCTATTGGGTAGATCATAAGGATTGTGAAAATATTGTGAGAAAAGGTTGGAATAAAAGTGAAAGGACAAGTAACAATCGGTGGATTCATATCACTCAGAGGATAGATAATTGCAAGAAGGAGCTAGCTAGGTGGAGCAAGGCGATGTTTAAGTGGGCTGATATAGAGAAAAAAATGATGAAAAGAAAATTAAAACAAGCTTAAGAAGGTGATTTTACTATGGAACAGCAAGAAACAATTCATTACTTAAAGAAAGAAATAACCCGGTTATGGAAACAAGAGGAAAAATACTAGGGTCAAGGGACCAGAGTTAAGTAGTTAAAGACGGGTGTTGAGTTTGAAGAACTAAAATATTAAGATGATGATTAAACATTATTGGGTTATTATCAAATTATTTGTGTGATTTATTTTTAGTATGTAGGAAATTAATTATATCACACCGACCCAAGAAGTATAAAATACGGGCTCACATACACACACAATTATCGCCCAAGAGTTATTTGTTCCATCACAAAAGCTTTTCATCATATACAAAAACAAGACTCTAGCAAATAAAAAAAAGAAAACATTGGCCCAAATAAAAGCATAAAGCCCAAACCGGTGATCCATATCCAAATCCCATCTTATAACTTAGTTTCTAACTAAGTGTTTCAATTCTCATTTCATTAGAACACACCACACCACACCACCAAACCAAATCCTCTCTTCTCTCTCTTCTCTTTTCTTTTACATCACATCACATCACATGAAATTTTAGAAGCAAGAAGAAAGAAAAAGGAAGCTCTGAAGCTAGGGCAAAATGAAAGATAAAAAAGGGGTTTCCAATTTCAAGCAAGAAGAGAAGGTCAAAAGAGCTATAGTAAAAAGGCAAGATCACATCAGAAAAACAAATTACAAGCACAAATCTGGAAAAATGAATAAAGAAAACATGATGGTGCTCTATTATGAATCAACGCTCAAAAATCAAACTTAGGGCCAAAGTAAGAAGAAACGGTCCAGATTCAAGAGGCAAGATAAAAAAGTTTGAAAGAGAAGATTGAAGGTATGGTTACATGTCTGATTCGGTTACAACTTCTACCCCTTCTCTCCTCTATGAATGCCGCTACTACATCTAATTTTGGAGAAGAAGTCAAACAACGTGTTGAAGAAATTTCAAGCCTAGGAAGCTTCATTCCTCTATTAAAGGGATAAACGGCCAATGATTGAAGTAATGAGTGAGAGCACAACCGTTTGGGTTCCCATAGCTCACTGAGCTGTTTATTCTTCTCCTTTATGGTTTTCATTGAGTATCTCTTTTTCTTAGTTTAGTCTTTCTGTGTTTCAATAGTAAAAGGAAAATTGGTGAGGTTTGTATGTAAAAGCCATTGAGTGAAAAAAAAAGCAAAGAGTTAGACTTTGAGAAAAAATCATAGTTATTTCAGAAATTCTTTGTAAATTTTTTTGTTTTGTTGTCATGATCTTGAGGGGATTTCCTTACAAGTTGGGTTAGCACTTTACTGTTGAAAGTTAGGGTGAGTTCCTACTTAAGTCTGGTTTGGGTTAGAAACTAGACTTGTCCCAAATAAGATTAGGTAGAATTCTAGGGAGAATTGGTGAATGTAATTCTGTTGAAAGATAGTGAAATTTTACCACTATTGTGATGGAGACTAGATGTAGGCTACATTACATTGAGTAGCTAAACCAGGACACATCTGTGTGCTATTATTCTTTCTCTTCTCTATTTCTGTTTCTGTATCAAAGGAGACAAAACATAAGTATCTCCTGACTCTATTATCTAGCAACGCTTTGTTATAACACTCCTTGCACTTTACTCAGTTTTGGCTCTTACCGCGTTAAGAGACAAAACCACAGTCTCTATTATTTTAGGCTCATTGTATCTTAACTAAACTCAAGGATTTAAAGAAAGCAAAAAGGAGGCCAAGATTCAACCCCTTCTCTTAGCCACTGATAACCATCAATCGGTATCAGAGCTTGGTCTTAAAGAGATCAAGTTTCACAGCTTGGGGCATTTTGTCCCCTTTTTATTGCTTTCTCTTTTTCTTTTCTTTTACTTTCCTTATTTTTTTTCAGTGAGTTAATGCATATGATTAATGTTCTGGATGCATGAATAAGTGCCCAAACTGTTTTCACATTTTCATATAAGAATATAAAATACCCAATTTCCTAACCAAGTATTCCCCAACCCAATTTCTCCACACTTAATTCATGTACATCTCACTAGTCTAAGCTAACCAAGGATTCAAATTAGGGACATTTATTATTTTCTGCTTAGAGTTAGTGATGTGCTAAAATAAAGAATAAATGGGGTAAAATAGGCTCAACATTAGTTTGCAAGGGGGATGATAGGGTAAGGCCATATGGGTATGTGTGCTTAGTGAAACGAAGGCCTCAATCATATAAGTGCATGCATACATCAAACAGTGAAAATATAGAATCAAGCAAGACAAAGATTATAATTTTAAAGAGAACAACACATACCAAAATAAAACATTGGTCAGTAAGATGCAACCAATCAAATAGGTTCAAAGGTCTCACTGGGCGTGTGTGTTCAAGCTCTAAAACCATGTTCCAAAAATAAATTCCTTCAAGAAATGTTCAACAAAAAAAATTTTCAAATTAGTGAAATGCTTTAAAGAGTGTCTAGTAAAAGAAATTATCACTTTAACCAAGTAGTACCTAAATGCAAGTAACTAACTACTCCTGCAAGTTATCCTATCTAACAAAAGAAAATAAAATATTGGTGTTGAGAGAGAGAGTTGTTACCTTCGGGAGTCAGTTACCGATCTCCCCACACTTAATGCTTAGCACGGTCCTCCGTGCCATCAATGATTCGCAAGGTGGGTCTGGGATCACCACTTTCAATGGCCAAATAATGGGGGACAGGGGCGCCTCCGTGTCCATAGCTTGATCGCTTGTATCGCCATCAATGGAAGTAGAGCCCGAGGTGTCGGGGTCCTCTGGAGGTGGTTGAGTACAACCAATGAGCTCCTTCAAGTAGTTGTAGCGGCGCTTGTTGCGGCGCTCAATCCGTCGGCCTTGCCGGTCTACCTTCTCAAGGATCTCAAGTAGCAACTGGTGGTTAGATGGTGGTGGTGCATGGGGTGTTGATGATGGTGGGGCGGAAGATGATGGAGCCTCCAAAGACGGGTCGTCATTCAGGCTCTTAGGTGGCACTTGTGGCATGATCCACTTTCCATAGGGAACCAGTTCATTCACTAAGGGGATTTTACTCTTTACGTCATCCGCTTCGTGCGGAATGCCAGCTGCAGATGCTAGTTCCATGACCAAGGTTGGAAAGGGAATGTTACCAACCGTGTGAACGTGGCCCATGACCCAGCGGAGGAGTCTAGAGATGTTAAGCGGCCTCTCATTCAAAATGCACCATACAAGCACGGCCATGTCCCCGGTGATAGAGGACTCATGAGTGCTCGGCCAAACATAGTAGGACATGATCTATTGCCATACGCGAGCCTCATCTGTCAAAGCATTAGCTGAAAGCCCCTTTGGGTTAACCTTGCTTTGCGCATAAACCCAAGTGCTTCCGGACTTAGCAATTGCCTTAAGGACGGAGTCCCAATCAAAAGTAAAACCTTTGCGGGCAATTTTTGCTTTGTGGAAGGCTTCCAACCCTTCCGGATTTGGTGGGATGCCAAGCACTCGGTGAAGGGCGGCTTCTAAAATTGGGACTTGCTTCCGACGCATATAGATTGAGTCAGGGGTCGGGGAGTGGTAATTAGCATAAAATTTATCGACCCAAGACAAGTTAACTTCAATTGAATCTCGATTCAAGAAACTCCAACGTCTCTTCTTCATTCGATCCTCCACATATTGTCTTAAATGGTCCGGTACAAAGAGGAGGCGGTCACGGTGGAGATTACGCTCTATAATATTGGAATACATCCTTTCACAATAACGGTTGGCGAATCGCGCTGTATCCTTAGCGGGAATCTTCTTGTCTGACTCATCAATGCAGATATCCACTTTGGATTTCTTAGAAGGCTGCCGATTGGTGGGTGCCTTTGGTGCTTGCCTTTTAGAAACCGTTTTCTGAGAAGATTTCTCCTTTCGTTTTGTGGTTATCATACTAAAAATTAGGGAAGAGGAGAATTGTAAGAAAACGAGTAAGGATAGTGAAGAATGCATTAATAAGATAAGTGTCATGAAAAAAGTAGCAAAGAATGCAAGAATAAATGCAAAATTAAAGTAAGGGTTCATTGAAACTTTTTCACAAACACGTGTGTGCATTGTATTATTCAACAAGCAAGTAGACAAAACAAACATATAACACCATGAAAAGAAAAAATATCCAACAGAGCAAGTATGACCAATCAATCCAATGAATTTATAAAAGTAATGGAAAATAGTGATCCAACACCAATTGCAAACATACAATAAATTGAAAAGAAAAGAACTAAGACTAAGCAAGAAATAAGAACATCAAGTGCAACAAAAAGAAAACAAAGTGATGAGATGTAACTAAATTAAAGGAAAATAGAAAAGATAATGAGGGAGGAGTGAAACCTTGAATGCAAGAAGGAGTAGTAGTAAGTGGAAGTAATAGAGAAAGAATAGAGGGGAAGAAGGAAGAGGGGTAATAGAGAGAAGAGAAAAAGAGCGCCAGAGAACAGTGGTCACCGGTGGAGGTCCGCCAGAAAAGGGGGGAAGAATAGTGAGAAGGGAAGAAGAAAGAACAAAGAAGGAAGGGGGGTAAAAGAAAGGAAACAAAAGAAAGGGGGGAACGACGCAGAACTAGGTCTGCATGTTTGGAGTTTAAAAACGGATAGTGACGCGTAAGCATCGGCCACTGATAAGAAGATTTATACTGGTTCGAAATTTAACCAAATAATTTCGTTGTGAGCATAGCCCAAACCAAATAAGAAGATTTATACTGGTCCTCAAATCAAATTTTAATAATTGGTTGTCACAAGTATAAACCCCAATCAAAATTAACCGAAGTATTTAAACCTTGGGTCATCTCACAAAGAATTGCAATAAAGTGATCAATTATTGGCTATGAAGAAACATGGGGGGTTTGATTTGGTAACAAGGGCAAGAAAATAAATGATAAGAAAAGTAAAGCAAACAACTAAAGAAAGCAATTAATAAAGAGAGACATTCATGGCAAGGATTGAGAATATAGACTTTCTAGCCTAGTCACTAATCATAACACAATGATTAACAAGAGTTTATCCTATTTCGTCATCTTCAACATCGGGAGAAAGTACAATATCATCTCCAACATAGGAAGAAAGTCAAATAGGACTAGTTAATCTCAATCCAAAAGTCCTAATCAACTTACTAATTGAATTAGCAAGAGATTAGAGTCAATGGAAACAATATTAACTAACAACTCTAGATCACCAATCTAAAATGGTTATTAATGACTCAAGATTGCCCAATTTCTCTTTCCAAGCCAAGAATGCTCAAAAACTACTCTAACATCCAACCAAGCATTTTATTAAACACTTGGAAGGTATAAAAGAAAAGTATGGTAAAAGTGCAAAAAATATAAAATCTACAACTACCCAATGCAAGGAATCAACAATAAACAAAGCAATTAACCATTAGAACATAAAAGAAACATAAAACATCAAATTACATCAAAGGAGAATCAAATTAACAAGAGTTCATCAACATAAAAGAAACAAAATAAAGGAAATGACAAGTAAAACTAGAAAATCTAAGAGGAAAGAACAATAAATTACAAGAAAAAGTAGATGAAAGCAAGAATTAAACCCGAGATCTAAGATGCAATTAACCTAAGAACCCTAATTCTAGAGAGAAGAGGGAGCTTCTCTCTCTAGAAAACTAACCTACATGATGCTAATCTAAAACTAATTGCTCCCCCATTGTCCAATCTTGAATTCTGCAACAAATAACCTTAGGAATGAGTTGGATTTGGGGTTGGTTGGCTCAGAAATCGCCCCAGCGTTTTCACTTCAATGAGGTCACGTGCCTGCTCGTGACGCGTGCGCGGGGTTAACGCGTACACGTCACTGGACAAAATTTCTCCTCACGCATACGCGTGGGTGACGCATGCGCGTGGCTTGCAAATCTCTTTTCACGCGTACGCGTGGGTGACGCGTGTGCATGGCTTTCAATTCTCCAAATGCTCATTTCTTCATGAATTCTCCACTTTTCATGTTTTTCTCTTCACTTCTTCCATCCAATACTTGCCTTATGAATCTGAAATCACTTAACAAACATATCAAGGCATCGAATGGAATTAAGGTGAATTAAATTTAGCTATTTTAAGGCCTAAAAAGTATGTTTTCACACTTAAGTATAAATTTAGAGAGAATTACAAAACCATGCTATTTCATTGAATAAATGTGAGATAAGTTGATAAAATTCCCCAAATTAGGCACACGATAAACCACAAAATTGGGGTTTATCAGCCACGCGTACGCGTGGATTGTGAAGGTGACACGCATGCATCATTCACGCGTACGCGTGAGGGTCAGTTGCGCGTTTAGTGCGGTACCCGCATGGTCTCGGCACAACATTCTGTTTGAGCCATGCAGACACACAATGTTAGCATCACGAAAGCATAACTTTTGGGGACGGGGCGACGCGTACGCGTTGGCCACGCATACGCGTGGGCAGCGCCGCGTCCCTAACACCCCTCTAGCATGAGCCTGGCATAACATTCTGTCTAGGCCGTGCTGTGGCATGGTCCCAGCACAAATTCAGCACAAAAGGAAAATTGGGCATCGACGTGTACGCGTGGTCCACTCGTATGCGTGACTAGTGCCCTTTTTTTTATATGAAATTATAAAATTAACTCAAAATAAAGGTAAACATGCAAATTTAAAAATTAACACAGACACCCAATGAAACAAAGATAAGCAAATAAATAAAATAGAACTAATAAAAAGGAAGATCATACCATGGTGGGTTGCCTCCCGCCTAGCACTTTTCTTTAACGTCCTTAAGTTGGACGGTCTATAAACTCAGTCCTCTTCCTTGGCTAGGTCCTTCAAGAGGAAGATCTCTAGCTCTTTGTTGTTCTTCACTTTTGCACCATGATAAAGCTTTAAACGGTGGCCATTGACTTTGAAAAAGATAGGGCTTAAGGGGTGACTTAGGTGGACAACTCTATACGGTTCAACCTTCTCCACCACGTAGGGTCCATCCCACCTTGACCTTAGTTTTTTTGGCATTAGTCTCAACCTTGAGTTATAGAGAAGGACTTGATCCCCAGCTTTAAACTCCCTTCTCTTGATGTTATGATCATGTACCGCCTTCACCTTTTCTTTGTAGAGCCGTGAGTTCTCATAAGCCTCTAGCCAAATGCACTCTAATTCTTCTAGCTGTAATTTTCTTCCAATTCTGAATCCTCCCAATCCTGAGTTATATTCCTTCACAGCCCAGTAAGCCTTGTGTTCCACCTCTACCGGAAGGTGACAAGCCTTTCCGTAGACTAGGCGGAACGGACTCATGCCAATTGGTGTCTTGTAAGCTGTCTAGTAAGCCCATAGCGCATCTCCAAGTCTAGTACTCCAATCCCTCCGATGAGGTTTCACAATCTTCTCTAGTATGTGCTTGATCTTTCTATTAGACACCTCGGTCTATCCATTTGTTTGGGGATGGTAAGCCGTCGCCACCTTGTAAATGATGCCATGTTTCTTCATCAAACCTGTTATTCTTTTGTTACAAAAGTGAGAGTCTTGATCACTCACGATTGCTCGTGGTGATCCAAAGCGGCAAATAATATTATTCCTAACAAAAGAAAAAACCACGTTAGCATCATCAGTACGGGTAGAAATTGCTTTCACCCACTTAGAAACATAATCAACAGCTAACAGAATATATAAGAAACCATTCGAGTTTGGAAATGGATCCATGAAGTCAATACCCCAAACATAAAAAATTTCACAAAATAACATGAGTTGTTGGGACATCTCATCCCTCTTGGATATATTTCTAAACCTTTGGCATTGGTGGCAAGAGTCACAGAAAAGATTAGTATCCTTAAAAAGTGTGGGCCACCAAAATCTGCAGTCTAAAATTTTTCTTGCAGTTCTTTAAGGACAAAAGTGGCCACCACTCTCAGAAGAGTGGCATGCCTTTAAAATAGACTGGATTTTGGATTTTAGAACACACTGTCTAATTATTTGGTCAGCACCACATCTCCACAAATATGGGTCATCCCATATGTAGTACTTGGACTCACTCTTGAGCTTGTCCTTTTGATGTTTAGAGAATTTTGGAGGAAATGTGCGACTAGCCAAATAATTAGCTATGGGTGCATACCAAGGAAACACCTTGGATTTTGCCTGCAAGCTATCAAGTGAAAATGCATCGTTAATAAGAGTGGAGTCACTTTTAATATGTTCTAGGCAACTCAAGTGGTCCGCCACTAAATTTTGGAAACCACTCCTATCTTTGATTTCTAAATCAAACTTTTGCAATAGCAATATCCAACGGATTAACCTTGGTTTTGACACTTTCTTAGCTAACAAGTATTTCAAAGCCGCATGGTCTGAATATACTACCACTTTGGTTCCAAGTAAATAAGCCCGGAATTTATCCAAGGAAAAAACAATTGCTAAAAGTTTTTTTTTCAGTGGTAGTATAGTTATACTGGGCAACATCTAAAGTTTTAGAAGCATAAGCTACGATATATGGATCCTTACCTTTGCGCTGAGCCAACGCCGCTCCTATCGCATAGTTAGATGCGTCGCACATAATCTCGAAAGCCTACTTCGGTCAGCCCTCTCACAATATGAGCTTGGGTCAAGGCAATCTTCAGCTTGTCAAATGCTTCTATGAAGTCTTCACTCAAGTCAAACTCTACGTCTTTCTGCAGCAGATGGGAAAGGGGTAGTGCAACCTTACTGAAGTCCTTTATAAAACGCCGGTAGAAACCTGCATGACCAAGAAAAGAACGAACTTCCCTCACAGAGGAGGGGTAAGGTAAACCAGAAATAACATCAACCTTTGCAGGATCTACAAAGATACCAGTATTAGAAACAACATGGCCTAGAACAATACCTTACTTTACCATAAAATGATATTTTTCAAAATTCAGCACAAGGTTTGAACTAGCACATCTTTCTAATACTCTAGCAAGATTATCCAAACAAAGGTCAAATGAATCACCATAGACACTAAAATCATCCATAAATACTTTCATACAATGCTCAAGAAGATCCGAAAAGATACTCATCATGCACCTTTGAAACGTAGCTGGTGCATTACATAAACCAAAATGCATTCTTTTATATGCATACGTTCCAAAGGGGCATGTGAAAATTGTTTTCTCCTGATCTTCTGGAGCAATATGGATTTGAAAATAACCAGTATAGCCATCTAAAAAGCAATAGTGTGATTTACCTGACAGACGATCAAGCATTTGATCGATGAAAGGTAGTGGATAGTGATACTTGCGAGTGGCCAACTTCAAGTGCCTATAGTCGATGCACACTCTCCAGGAATTCTGCACCTTTGTAGCCATGAGTTCCCCATGCTCATTCTTCACTATTGTGACGCCGGACTTCTTCGGAACCACTTGTACTGGACTAACCCACTCACTATCCGAGATTGGATAGATAATGTCGGCTTCAAGCAGTCAGGTCACTTCCTTCTTCACAACTTCTAGAATTGTGGGGTTCTACCGCCTTTGAGGTTGACAAATAGGCTTGGCTCCCTCCACTAGAAAAATGCAGTGCTCACAAACTTGAGGGCTTATACCAACTATGTCCGCCAAACTCTACCCAATAGCTGTCTTGTTTCTTCTCAGTACATTAAGCAGTCGCTCCTCTTGTTGGGAAGTAAGTTCCTTTGCAATGATCACTGGGAGCTTTTGATTATCTTCAAGATAAGCATACTTGAGGTGAGGTGGAAGGGGCTTTAACTCCATAGTCAGCTCATGACTTGGCACTTGATCATCCGGAACCACTAGAGGTGCCATGGTGTCTTCATCACATTCAGGGAGTTTCCCCACACTTGCACCTTGAACCATGTTCTTCTCATCAACTGTCTCCTGGTGGACTTTGGCCACAATTTTATTAATAATATCACATTGAAAAAGTGAGTGGTCTTTGATGAGCGGATAATTTATACGCTTTTTGGCATTATTTTTAGTATGTTTTTAGCATGTTTTAGTTAGTTTTTATTATATTTTTATTAGTTTTTATTTAAAATTTACTTTTCTGGAATTTACTATGAGTTTGTGTATTTTTCTGTGATTTCAGGTATTTTCTGGCTAAAATTGAGGGACCTGAGCAAAAATCTGATTCAGAGGCTAAAAAGGACTGCAGATGCTGTTGGATTCTGACCTCCCTACACTCAAAGTGGATTTTCTGGAGCTACAGAAGTCCAATTGGCGTGCTATCAATTGCGTTGGAAAGTAGACATCCAGGGCTTTCTAGCAATATATAATAGTCCATACTTTGCCCAAGATTTGATGGCCCAAACTGGCGTTCAAAATCAGCATCAGAATTCCTAGCGTTAAACGCCAGAACTGGCACCAAAGTGGGAGTTAAACGCCCAAACTGGCACAAAAGCTGGCGTTTAACTCCAGAAAAAGTCTCTACACGAAAATGCTTCAATGCTCAGCCCAAGCACACACCAAGTGGGCCCGGAAGTGGATATTTACGTCATTTACTCATTTTTGTAAACCCTAAGCTACTAGTTCTCTATAAATAGGACCTTTTGCTATTGTATTTGAAAGTCTAATCTTGGAGTAGTTCTATGCTACCTTAGATCACGTTTTGGGGCTGGTCCCATGGCCATGCCTAGACCATGTTCTTATGTATTTTCAACGGTGGAGTTTCTACACACCATAGATTAAGGTGTGGAGCTCTGCTGTACCTCGAGTATCAATGCAATTACTATTGTTCTTCTATTCAATTCAGCTTGTTCTTGTTCTAAGATATCACTTGTTCTTCAACTTGATGAATGTGATGATCCATGACACTCATCATCATTCTCACCTATGAATGTGTGCCTGACAACCACCTCCGTTCTACCTTCGATTGAGTGTTTATCTCTTGGATTCCTTAATCAGAATCTTCATGGTCTAAGCTAGAATTGATGGCGGCATTCTTAAGAATCCGGAAGGTCTAAACCTTGTCTGTGGTATTCTGAGTAGGATTCAAGGATTGAATGACTGTGACGAGCTTCAAACTCGTGATTGTGGGGCGTTAGTGACAGACGCAAAAGAATCACTGGATTCTATTCCGACATGATCGAGAACCGACAGATGAATAGCCGTGCTGTGACAGAGTGCGTTGAACATTTTTACTGAGAGGACGGGATTGTAGCCACTGACAATGGTGATGCCCAACATACAGCTTGCCATGGAAAGGAGTAAGAAGGATTGGATGAAGACAGTAGGAAAGCAGAGAGACGGAAGGGACAAAGTATCTTCACACGCTTATCTGAAATTCTCACCAATGAATTACATAAGTATCTCTATCTTTATTTTATGTTTTGTTTATTTTTTAATCATTCATCATCCATAACCATTTGAACCTGCCTGACTGAGATTTACAAGATGACCATAGCTTGCTTCATACCAACAATCTCCGTGGGATCGACCCTTACTCGCATAAGGTTTATTACTTGGACGACCCAGTGCACTTGCTGGTTAGTTGTGCGAAGTTGTGATAAAGAGTTGAGATTACAATTGTGCGTACCATGTTGATGGCACCATTGATGATCACAATTTCGTGCACCAGTCTTTCGGTGGATGCTTCATAGCTTCATTAAGGTTGAAACTCACTGCTCTTCCATTAATCTCAAAGGAGTATGTACTTGAAAAGGCATCCAATTTAAACCAAGAGGTCTTCAAGAATGGCCAACCAAGCAAGATAGATGATGCTCTTCCAGAGTCATTAGGGGGCATCTCAAGAATATAGAAGTCAATAGGAAAAATCAACCCCTTAATGCTCACCAAGACGTCTTCTGCAATGCCAACCACAGAAATTATACTTTTATCTGCCAAAACAAAACGGGCTGCCGACCTTTTCAATGGTGGAAGCTTCAATGCATCATATACAGATAAAGGCATAATGCTGACACAAGCGCCTAAGTCACACATGCAATCCAAAAACTGCATACCACCTATAGTGCAAGTAACCATACAAGGACCGGGATCACCACATTTCTCTGGTATATCATCCATCAGAGCAGAAATCGAGCTACCCAAAGGAATAGCTTCTAAATCATGAATCTTTTCCTTATTCATGCATAAATCCTTTAGAAACTTATCATACCTAGGAACTTGACAAATAGCATCAAAAAGGGGAATAATTACCTCAACCTTTTTGAATATATCCACTATCTTGGGGTCGAGCTCTACTTGCTTTTTAGTCCTCCTAGCTAGGTGTGGAAAAGGAATGGAAATGGCCTCTTTTAAAACAATGTCTTCCTTAGAAAATCCATCCCTTGGTTGAGCAAGTTCTTCTTCAACCGCCTCTTGTACCTCATCCTCGTCTTCCACATCTTCTACCTCAACAACATCTTCATCCTGAGTGGCTTGTCTTGAGCTTGGCTCCTCGGAACTCCTCTCTTGTATGGTAGTGTCGGACCTCAAAGTGATGGCATTGATTCCACCTTTGGGGTTGGGTAAAGGTTGAGAGAAAAGAGAACTAGAGCTTGAAGGTTGAGTATTGGAGGTAGAGGGTGGTTCCATACGGGATATAAGAGCTTGGAGAGTGGAGGTAAGACCGGTGAGGCTAGAGGTAAGTGAAGTTTGAAGCTCTTTTTGTCCTTGAAGAATAGAACGGAGTGTTTCATCTTGGTTGGAGGAAGAAGAAGGGTAGGTAATTTGCAAAACTTATGGTTGGTTGAGTTGAGGTGCTTAAGCTTACCTTTGGTGAGGTGGTTGGTATCTTTGGCCTTGGTTTTGTTGTTGGTAAGGAGAATTTTGTTGATATCGATTTTGTTGGTAATTATTATTCCACCTTTGGTTCCCACCATTGTCTCTTCTGTAACAACTCTAGTTTTTGAAAATCAAATAATTAGTTATTTGTGATTTATTTTATTTGTTGATAATTTTATTTTAAGAAAATTATTTTGTTAAAGGTAATTAAATGGAGTTTCATGATAATTGGAGTTTAAATTAATAAGAATTTTTATATAAATTTTATTAGATATTTGGTATGATTGAAATTATAATTTTGATAATTGAAAAATAAAAAGAATTGTATAATTTAATTTAAATAAATTCTATTTTGAATGAATTATGTTATTAACTTGAACTCTTAGAAATTATTTTATTAGAAATGACTAGATTGATATTTATAAATACCTTAAGTTTATGTCAATTAATATTTATGTACAATTTTTATTATAATTGGTTATTTTATAAATTAAAATTAAAGTCTAGTGATAGAAAAATAATGAGAAGTTATATCATTTAATTTGAATGATTAATATTGAGTTTGAACTATATTTTATAATTATATGATTAATATGTTTATTTTATAATTTAAACTAGAAATAATTAATTTAACTTAGCAATATGTTAATAAATAATATTCCTAAATATTTTTAATAGAGTATATTTGATTCTAAAATTACTCTATCTTTTAATTTTATCAAAATATCTATTCATATATATCTATATTACTTTATAAAATCCCTAATTTCTAACCCTAATTCCCAAATTGAATCAGAAACCCTAATTCCCAAATTGAGGAACCCTAATCCTAGCTTCCCTTTGCCTCAGCCGCACCCCACCCCTCCTTCACCCTCTTCAGCTAACACACTCACCCTTAATCCCCAAGTCAGTGCCGTTACCCTCACCACATGACACACACAGAGACTTACCTCTCTTACTCTCAGCCTCACCAACGAACTCACACTCATTTCCTCACTATACACACGCACACACACATATGGAGAAGACAGGAAGAGAGAGCGTCAGCGAAGAAGAGAGAGGAGCAACGCCGCCACCGCACTCCGTCACACCCAGCCGTGTCTTGCTCGCCGTCGTGCCATCCACCCACGCCGAGAAGGAAGAGAGAAACAAAGGAGGGTGGCGTCGCATTTGCTGCGAGCTTGCCGCCAAGGAAAGCCGCCGTGCCATCATCATCGTCGTCCTCATCATGACCTGTCACCGTCGCTGGAGCCAGCCACCTTCGTCGCCGTTCATTCTTGTCGTCGCCGTCGCCGCTGGTCTGCCTTGGAGCCGCCGTCGAGTAGAACGCGAGGAAGAGGAGTTCTCGTCACTGTTGTGTACCCAGTCATCGCTGCTGCTTCCCATCCCGCCGTTGATGATGCCGCCACTGTCACAACCACCACCCGAGCTACTGTTGGCTTGTTATTTCTGTTTGTTGGGTTCAAGATTGCTGCTGCTGTTCTTGCTTTGCTCAGCCTCTGCTTGTGATTTCCGTGAGTTGCCGGAGCCTCTCCCACCATCAGAGCTGTTAATTGGTTGATGCCGCTGCCCGAGCTCCGTTGAAGTTGGTCATTGTCACTGAAGCCTCCCTAGTCGCCACTGCCGCTGCTAGAGTTGATGTTGCTCTGGCTTTACTCTGAATTGTTACTGCTGCTGCTTGGCTGAAGCTGAGACCTTTCACCATCACTGGAGCTGCCCAGAATCATCATGGTAGCTGCTAAGAGAGCAGAACAGATGTTAGAACTGCCAATAGAGCTGCTGAGTTTAGTGATTTCTGCGAGTTTCGACTTTGAGGTAGGGGATTTAACATTTTTAATTTAGAATGCCTAAAAAGTTAATTAGATAAGTGCAAATGGTTAATAATAATTAAGGACTTCTTAATTTACATGAATGACTTGAAATGTGTTTGAGAATGGTTAGCTATTGCAATTTTTCTGAGTTATGATTTGAATTAAATATGGTAGTGAATGGTGATTAAGCTTGTGTTACTTACTAAATTGAAAATATGCTGAGTTACTTATTGAGAAAAACTGACATGTTGATGATTGATGAGTCGAGTTTGAATTGTGATTGGTTAATGCTATGACTGATATTGGTTTTCTGATTTTAATGGATTTGTTGACAATTCTGATTTCATGTGATATTGCTAAATTGGTTGAAATGTGGTTGTGGTTACTTTGAATTATAATTGAAATTAGATGCGGTTGTGAAATGTGACTGAATTATTGATTCTACGATGAATTGGTTGAGATTCTGATTTTGAGTGAATTATTGACTTGTTTGATGTTGAATTGGATATTTGATGTATGGGAATGGCTGTGAAGTTTACTTGTGACTAGTTGAGATTGGTTTTGGTGGTTATTAAAGGATTGGAACTAAGGGATTAAACTATTTTGAGAACCTGTGATTTTCTGAAATAATATAGTAACCTTTAAGAGTATATAAATAATTTATTAATGGTTAGAATAATTTTCTGTGTCATGAGTTATTGATTCTGACTTGGCTGTGATTATGGCTAGTTTCATTGTTGTAAGTGATTAATTGATGAGGTTGATTTTGGTTTGAGGCCATGCTTGTTACCTAAATTTTGGGTTACATTGATTTCTTAATTTGGTTGTTGACTTAAGATTTATTTGAAGATGATGGACATTGTTGCAAGCTGGTTTGAAAAATATTATTTACTGGATATGCTAATTTAACTGGATAATTTTGTGTGGAGTATTGAATTCAGTTTGAATGAACCAAGATTGAAAATAAAAATTGTAGAACGAGTTAAAGTTTATTTGACAAACAGATCTCTTGGAAATTCGGATTTTATTCGATTATGTCAAGTTGGTTGTTATTGTTGATTTAAGATTAACTAGAATTGATTTTGAGAACGGTTAAAGGATTGAAGGTTGATTACTGAAATATTTTCCTAAAGTGTGATCTTTAGAATAAAATGGTAACTTTGCTAATAACTAAAGAACTATAAAAATAACTAGGAATATGAAAAGTTGGTGTTTGGAATATTAGTTATGAATCTTTGAAGCTAGACTGATTTACTTTTAAAGAATGGTTTATGAAAATTCTGATTTTAATTGATGGAAGGATGTTAGTTCTTAAACTGAATTATGATGAGATAATTATTGAGAATCTGTTATGGGAGTTGCTGATAAATGGATGGAGAATTGATTGAGTTTAATTTGAAAGGGTTCTATGACTTATGAATTTAGTTACGAAATGATGAGATGAAAACTAGATTGTTGGATTATGTGAGAATTGCGAATTGTGGATTTTCTGATTGCTTGAGAATCTTGTATTTGATAATTGTTGAGAAAGGATTGTTAAATTGTTGAGAAAGAGGGAACCCGTAAGGGTGGCTAAGTCCGAGTTTTAGGGGAGGTGCTGCCGAAATTTTGTAAAATCTGAAGTTTTATTTGAGAGGTTATTTAGAAGATTTAGATTTGGAAAATGATATTATTTAAGTTTTATTCAGTGAAGAAAAGAATTATTCTATTTTAATTTCGATTTACTAAAGAAAGGTTTATGTTTCAAAATTAAATTATTTAAGAAAGAAACTATGGTTTGAGATTAATTCAATATGAAAAGAATTATGTTTTAAGCTTGAAATAAAGGATTACTTTTTAGAAGTTTGATGAATTTATAATATTTGAATTTGACTAGCAAAGAGAGATGATTTTTGAGTCTTTGGGAAGTTAGTAAACTTGAAAAAGAGTTTTATTTGGTTACTTTTAGTAAGAGGGTGATGTTTTGAAAAGTATTTAACGAATTTAAAACAAATGATTTTCTTGAGTCTTTTGAAAGAAAATTAGACTAGAAAATAGTTTTAAAATTGGTTCGAGTTAAGAGGTTGCAAAAGTGGAAGTCGTAAAGTTTGTACAACATGATTGAATAAAGAAAGAGAGAGATATTGTATAAGAATATATAACTGGAGTTAAACAACGAGAATGATAACTTATGATGATAATTTCCCTGATTCTTTTGAGGAAAGATATTCAGTTTATGAAATTGTTGGCAAGGACGTGGGTTTTGTCCCGCTTGCATATTTATGATTATAAAAGAGAATACAAAGCAGAGGACTTGTTGAAAGGTCATTTGTTTCTTGAGGCAACCCAAGAGATGTGTTTATTCATTTGTTGCGTTAAGGCAACTCCAGATATACTTGTATGATTATCTGATGCAGTGAGGCAGTCAGATAGATAATGGTGTGATCACTGAGAACGCTTTCCTACGGTACAGATCCATATTTTATTTCTGTAAGGTAGAGGGGTTATTTCCTGCTACAGAAGTACCGTGACCACCTGTTCCATTTCTATAGTGGCAGAGGGGTTATTTCCTGTATACAGAAGGTGTGTCGGCATACATCCCTGTAGTGGCAGATGTGTTATTTCCTGCGTGCAGTAGACCCTGTGGTGGCAGAGGGGTTATTTCCTATACACAGAGGTATAGCCAACTGGAAAGCCATACCCGTTTCAGCTGCTTCGGGTTACGTCGGGAGCGGGTAGAAACCGACAAATGAGCTCATTACCTGCACTAGGGCTAGACATGCATCATCCTTATTTGCGCATCTGCATTTGATTGTGTTTGCTTGTTTTATTTCTTTGTAATTTGTGCTGTTTGTCTTAGTGACTTGCTTGTGTGTTTGATTAGATATTTTTGTTGATGCTGTGAACATAGTAAAGTATTGAGGAATGGTATTTGTGAAATGAGGTTTGGGTATATTATTTATGTTGCTGATTTACTTAGTTACTGTGATGGTTGAGGAATGCTATTTGTAGCTGATGAATTGCTAATGCGGTTGAGACTTTATGTAAGTAATATGATTTAAAGAAAGGGATTTAAACGGTTTCAAGTACGACTTAAGAAATTTTTGAAAAGGTTTGATAAAGAAAACTACATTGGAAACTTGAGTTAATTATTTGCATGTTAATCATTACTTTTACGGCATTCCCATTCTCTACTGAGAACGTGTGGTTTGTTCTCACCCCAAAATCTTCCACCCTTTCAGTGACACAGGTTCGAAGACTCCATTTGAAGCTGCGGGTGATTGTTAGACCTTATTTATGAGTTAAGTTTTTGATTTGAGTTGCTTTCATAGAGTTCCTTCGTTCTTAGTGTTTAACATTTTTATTTTATATAGAGGGATAGGATTTGTATCTGAGTTTTATTTGAAATCTTTTGTATGTCAGATATTATTACTAATAATTATGTGATTATTATTACTTTGAAATGTTTGCTATATGATTTTGATAAACAAAAACAAAATTTTTCTGAAATTTTCTATAAAACTAAAACGCGATATCGAACTAATAGTAAATAGTTAATAAAGGAAAGCAGGTTGGTAACGCCTTACTTTCGGTGCGATCATGACGTATTGGAAGTTGGGTCGTTACATCTTCCTCCTTGGTTGTAGTTGTCTCTCCATCCTTGGTTGGGATTGTCTTGCCAACCTTGATTGTAGTTACCACCTTGATTATAGTTACCGCCTTGTTGATAGTACCCTTGATTCGGACGGTTGTAATAAGCATTAGTATCCCAAGGTGTTGTCCTCTTAGAGTTGTGGACATTCATCAGTATAGTGAGAATAGCAAGCGCAAATTCCACATACTCTTTGAGGGACTAACTGTTGACATTGTTGTTGTGGAGGGGGTGGAGGTTGTTGTTGATTGAGTTGGAGTTGCTTGAGTATATTGGTCATCTCTCCCAAAGTCTTGGTGAGAGCGGCGGTCTTATTGCTAGAAGAAACTTCCGCAATAGTCTTGGAAAATTATTCCTTTGCCTTGCATGTTGGGTAGACTCAGCTAAATCAGTGATAAGTTGTCACGCTTCCGTCGCCGACTTGTACTTTGTCAAAGAGCCATTACTCGCAGCATCTAAAAGGGTTTTATCTTGAGGCTTCATGCCTTGGCAAAAGTAACTAATTAACACCAACTAGTCGATCATGTGATGGGGGCACGAATCAAGGAGATTCCTAAAGCGTTTCCAATACTCATAGAGAGTCTCTGATTCACCTTGAATGACGCAAGAAATTTTCTTCCTCAATCTATTTGTGACCTCCGGTGGAAAGAAGTTGTCTAAGAATTCCATTCTAAGCAAATTCCAATTAGTAACAACAGCTTCGGGTTGAGTGTAGAACCACTCCTTTGCCTTTTCCTCAAGAGAAAATGGGAAGGCATATAACCAGACGGCAACCCCATCTGCACCATGCCGCCTAGTAGTTGAACAAGCTGTTTGAAAGTCTCTAAGGTGCTTGATGGGCTCTTGAACGGGTAAACCATGGAATTTAGGAAGTAGATTGATCAATGCGATCTTCAGTTCAAAATTGCCAGTCTAATTCAGATGACGCGCTTGAAATGGTTGAAGAGTAAAATCCGGAGCTCCCGCTCCCTTGAAAGTAATTCTTCTAGGAACTGCCATAGTATTGGTACCTAAATCAATGGAAGAGGCGTCAATAGATTTAGTAGGAGAGGAACTAGTTTCTTCCTCAAATGATTCTTTAGATTCAACCTCGGGTACGGTTAGTGAATTAGGTGAAATCCCTTCACCACCCTCGGAGGCTAACCGACGCCGAGCTCGCCTAATATATGAAATCATTTTTTCAACTTCCGGATCAAATGCGGCTAGTCTCGGATCCGGTAATGAACGCATCATTCAATAAAAGAAACATAGAGCTCATGGCAACAAAATATACTAAGAAAAATAAATAATAAATACTACTAATAAACAAAAAGCATACAAACAAAAGATGCAATTATGTAAATATAAATATATTTACACCTACCAATAACTTAGCACACATATGCAACTCTCCGGCAACGGCGCTAAAAATTAATGGGCGGATAAATGCCGGTTAAGAATTTCTGAAAAGTATTTTCTAAAACAGCGTTGCAAGTACAGCCTTAACCAACGAAATTTTCACTATCAATTTCAAATGTATCACAATTAATAATAAATAACCGGGAGTAGAATCCCGGGTCGTTTCCCTAAGAGTTGACACAAGATGCAAATTATTGGTTAGGATTTTCCTGAATATTTTTGAAATTGAGAACGGAGAAATAAATAGCTAGAAATTAAAGCAATGGATAACTAGCAAGAGTTGGTAATTAATCAAAATAAAAGGCCTTGGTTAGGGGAGAGAATTGGAATTTCTATCCTTGTTGTCTTTTCCAAATGTAATAATAAAGGTTCATTGCTCCCACTTAGTTATCTTCTAGCAATTGAAGGAAAGTCAAGTGGACGTCACTAACTCTAGCTCACAAGTCCTAGTTACTTCATGGGAAGGACTAGAGTTAGTGAGATTTGAGCTAGCCAGCAATTTCCAATTACAGATTAATACTTGGGTATAACAACTCAAGGGGTTCCAATTACTCCACCCCTACTCAAGTTGGAAATTTTACTCCATTAACATGAATGCCATTTTCACAAACACATGGTAGGTGTAAATAAAAGACATGAACATTATGGGAAATTAATTAAATCAAAACTGGCACTAACAATAATTAACAATAATAAAACATGCAATAAAAATAAACATAAAAATAATTCAATGTAATAATAAAATTCAAGAGTAACAAGATCCAGACATGAATTCAATAACCAAATGGAAAAGAGTATTAAGGGAATTAAAGAAGAAACTTAAAATAAAATGATGAGGAATGAAGGTAGCAACAACTCTCTCAAGATCCAATTCAAAAATCAAAATAAGAATGCCAAAACCCTAGAGAAAAGTAGGAGGTTCTCTCACTAGAATTCAAAACTAATCAAAAACTAAAGTGAAAAGTGAAGTGTGTTCTGTCTCAGCTCCATCCCAGCCTCTAGTCTACGTTTTCGGGCTTGAAACTGGGTCCAAATCAGCCTAGAAATCGCCCCTAGCGAGTTTTGTTAATTGCAGCACGTGATGCTTTGTCACGCGTACGCATCACTGAACGATGCTGCTGGTTACGCGCACGCGTCAGCCATGTGTGCGCATCGCTCCTCGCTTCTCAAGTCTTTAATTTCTTGTGTTTCTTCCACTTTAACATGCTTCATCTTCATCCTTTAGGCCATTCATGCCCTATAAACCTAAAAACACTTAATAAACACATCACGACATCGAATGGTAATAAAGAAGAATTAAAAATTAACAATTTTAAGGCCTAGGAGACATGTTTTCAATCATAGCACAAAATTGGGAAGGAAACTTAAAAACATGCAATTTATATGAATAAGTGTGAGAGTAGTTGACAAAACCCACTCAATTCAGTCCAAAATATATCACAAAATAGTGGTGTATCACCCTCTGAACTACATGAATAAGGAGACAAGAACTCAGATTAGAGGAATGCTAGGGGTTCTGGCGGAGGCTGAGGACCCAAAAGTGGAAGGCGTCATTATGAAATCCTTCTTAAGAATCAGAGTAGGTATTAACATAACCAGAGCATTGCTAACTGGTTTCTGGTTAGAAGGGAGGAGCTACCACCGTTATGGGTGTTCTGAAAATACGAGAGGTTGTCGGATAGCTACTGCTTCAACTGCGGGATTATTGGACATGAGAAGAAGAATTGTAAAAATCCAGCGACAATGGCATGCTGGGATCCAACTAAGAAAAGTTATTCACCTGGACTAGGAGTAAGTTAAGTTCATCCACTTTCATCCATGGGAGTAGGAGCCTCAAATCAGTATGGGTGGAGAGAAGTAGGGGAGGAGCAAGCGCATGAATAGCAAAGCAATGAAAGAGAAAATGGTGAAGAGTAAAGCATTGAGCATTTCTCACAGCATGATTTCAGGGAGGAAAGTATCTTGGAAAACTAAATAGGGAGAGAAAAAGAGAGAGAGCTGAAATAGGGAAGTAGGTAAAAAAATGCAAAAAATCTCTGATTTTTAGGGACACAAGGTACTGCCTATAAAGTTAAAAATCTAATTAAGGATATAACAAAGAAAAAAAAAAGTAAATATGCTTTCTATATACAAGCCCAAAAGGGGGATAATAGTAATGAGGTTCAGAAGTTAGAAAATATTGGGCCAATGAAGGATGCTGAGCCTAACAACTTAGTTGATTAATTACAAGTGAAGGCTGGAGATGTGGGCTGTTACATGATGGACAAAAGGGCTAGGAGAATAACTAAGTACGTAAAAGGAGGAGGGTTGAACCTTTATCTCCAGAGGAAGTAGAAGTAAATAGCTACAAAGAAAAGAGGAATGGAGGCTTAACCAAAATACAAGAGTAGTGAAAGAAACTATAGGCCAAGAGCTTAAAAGACTGATGATAGCAAAGAATAAGGCCAAACAAGGAATTGAGGGTAGAAAAATACTTAAGAAAGAGGAATGGAATTTGAAGCAAAAAGGAGAAGAAAAGGAATACAAGGAGCTAGCCAAGCATGTACAGGGTAAGGAAATAATAGATAAGAATGCTTACTATGTTAAACTTGCTAGTGATGAGGAGGAAACTGGCATAAGTAGGGAACCTGCTGAATGGAAAGCACAACTAGCTAAGAAGATGGAGATGGGGTTGATTCTGAAGAGGAAAAAGGAGAATAAAGAGGTGCTGATGCTTGCTAATGAGGAATGGAAGGAAGAGCAAGAAGACCCAGAAGGCAAGGCACCGAAGAAAATGAAGAACTTTAGTAATGTTATGGACACAGGGGAGTATGACTTAACTCAGTATGCTTCTAATCAACTTCGGAGAATACACATGGGGCTGAGGAGGTGGGTCTTAACATGCCCCACCCTCAGCCATTAGTATCATTAGTTAGAATTGTCGAGGAATAGTTGTTGCCTCGACAATTTCTGAACTGTATGAATTATGTAAACAAGTTAAGCTGCTCATAGTGTTCCTTATGAAAACTAGGCCCAGACAAGAAAAAATGGTTAGGATTAAAAAAAGACTCCATTTTGATAATATATTTTGTGTAGAACCCCGATGTTTGTCTAGGGGGCTATGTTTGATATGAAAATCTAATGCTAATGTTAATGTTTATTCGTGGTGTGATAATTATATTAAAGCTTGTATTAATATAACTAATGGAAAGGTTTGGCAGGGTATTTTTGTGTATAGAAATCCAGTTTTTCAAAAGAGAAGGAAACTTTGGCAGGAGCTTACAGTAAGTAACAAAAACTTGGAAGAGCCTCAGGCCTATTTGTGTGATTTTAATGACATTTTAAATCAAGATGAAAAGGTAGGCATCCATTTACAGCCAAAGGTTTATTTAGATACATTTAGAAAATTTGTAAACGATAATGCACTTATGGATGTTGATCTTAAAGGTATCAAATTTACATGGTTCAATAACCCAAGAAATAACTTTATCACTAGAGAAAGATTAGTCAGGGTATTAATAAATTGGAAATAGATGCAGATTTATCAAAATGTAATTTTGAAAGCCTCACCATCAGTAAGTTCAGATCATTATGCTCTAATATTAGAAACAAAGCCAATAGAGAGGATAAAAAGGAGTTTAAGTTTGAGGCTTTTTGGGCAAACCATGAAGAGTGTGAATAGGTTATCAAACACAGTTGGTAATCAGATGGTAGAAAAGGGAATCTTTGGGATCAATTTATAAATAAGAGAAAAAGATGTAAGATGGAGTTGAATAAATAGAGTAGGAGGAAGTTCAAAAGAGCAGATAGAGAAATTAGGAAAAGGCAGATTATGGAGTTGCGGAAGCAAGAAGAGAAATTTTGGGGGAAAAAATCAAGACTCAAGTGGTTAAAATAGGGGGAGGGGATAAAAACACAACCTTCTTTCACGCGACAACAGTACAAAGAAGAAATAGAAATAGAATTGAAAAATTGAAAGATAAATCTGACCAGTGGATACAAGGAAAAGAAAATCTAATTAAATTAATTGAAGGACACTTTTTTAAGCTGTTTGATTCTAGTGAGACCAGAAACTTGG
This sequence comes from Arachis hypogaea, assembly GCF_003086295.3. NCBI lineage: Eukaryota > Viridiplantae > Streptophyta > Magnoliopsida > Fabales > Fabaceae > Arachis > Arachis hypogaea. The sequence continues at coordinate 33,642,785 of NC_092051.1, read as the reverse complement.
ATAATTGCATTACAGGAATTCCAAGGAGAGTTACTATGGAAATGAATGAAGAATTAATGGATAAAGTTTTAGATGAGAAAATTAAGGAAGCGGCATTCAGTATGGGTGGCCTAAAGGCTCTAGGACTGGGCGGTTTAAATGGTTTATTTTTCCAAAAGTATTTGGACATCATCAACAAGAAAGTATGCAATATAGTTAGACATTTTCTTGATGAAGGTAACATACCGGCAGAGATAAGTGAGACAACATTTGTTTTAATTCCTAAAGTTAATCAACCGAAGAGTTTGAATCACCTCAGGCCCATAAGTTGCTGTAATGTTTTGTACAAAATCATAACCAGAGTCTTAGTTGGAAGGTTGAGAAAAGTGATAGACAAAATTATATCTCCAGTTCAAAGTGCCTTTGTGAAAGGTAGACTCATACAGGATAATATAATAATCGTACAAGAAGCATTTCAAAAGTTAAATAAAAGAGGTAGTAATGGGAGTAGTGATTTAGCTATCAAGTTAGACATGAATAAGGTTTATAATAGACTGGAATAGAATTTTTTGAAACAGGTCCTAGAAGCGTTCAGATTTAGCAACAAGTGGGTGCAGTTGATGATGATTTGTGTGAAGAGTGCTAACTATAGGTTCAAGATAAATGGGAAATTTTCTAGCAAAATGAATCCTCAAAGAAGACTAAGACAGGGAGACCCTATATCACCCTATTTTTTTATTTTGGCTGCTGAAAGTTTCACAATACTCATGAAAAAGGCTGTGAGAGATAATCTTATTTCAGGAATAAGATTAGCTCCCACAACTTCAACCATAACTCATCTATTATTTACTGATGATTGCATTATTTTTTTAGGAGCGAAGGAAGAGGAGATTTATTAGTTAATTTAGATCATTAACAAATACTCCAAGGCTTCAGGATAGAGAATTAACACTAAAAAGTCTGATTTAATTTTTAGGGCCTTGGTACCTATTCAACATACGGTTAACATAGAAAAGATCACTGGTATGACGTCGTGAGAAGATTTGGGTTGAAATTTAGGGGTGCCAGCGAGATGGGAAAGATCAAAGAGGAGAGCAATGGAGTGGATAGAGGAGAGGATACAAGACAAGATGCATGGATGGAAAGAAAAATTATTAAATCAAGCAAGTAAAGAGGTGCTGATAAAAATCTGTAGTACAAGCTATTCCTATTTATGCCATAAACGTTATTAAATTTCCAAAAACATTTTGTAAAAGAATCGAAACTATGATAGCTAAATTTTGGTGGTCGAATAACGGGAAGGAGAAGAGTATTCATTGGAAAAGTTGGGAGAAAGTTACAAGAAGCAAGAAGAATGGGGGCCTGGGATTTAAGGACTTGAAATGTCAAAACCTAGCTCACTTAGCAAAACAAGCTTGGAGGCTTCTAAAAGAGGAAGATGCTATGTGGGCAAAGATTCTAAAGGCCATTTATTTTCCAAACTGTAGCCTATGGAATGCAGTGGAGGGTAGGAATGCATCATGGATATGGAAAAGCATGTTGGAAGGGAGAGATTTTCTAAAAAGAAAAGCTAGGTAGAGTGTAGAAAATGGATTTGGTATTCACATATAGGAGGATAATTGGGTAACTAAGAGGGAAAAAGTGAGACATATTGTAGACAGAGGGATAACTAAAGTGAGTGACTTGATTAGAGAAAGGGAAAGGTGGGATGTGAGTAAAATTCAGAATTTTTTTCCCTCAAACATTGCTGAATTAATCTTAAGGACACTAATTAATTTGATTAATAAAATTGACCATTTTAATGGCCACATAGAAGTGATGGGCAATACTCAGTGAGAATGGGTTACCATATTGTAAAGGAGAAAAAGTATGCTAGAGAGTTTAACAAAGCTTCAACCAGTCAGAGTTATAGGGAGGCTTGGGAGAAAATTTGGAAGCTACCGGTGCCACAAAAAGTAAAAATGTTCTTATGGAAAGCTACGCATGGAATTTTATCAGTAAATACAAACTTATACAAGAGGAGGATAATCAAGACACTCTTATGTAGCATTTGCCAACAGGAGGAAGAAACTATTGAGCATGTATTGTTTATTATGTCCATGGATAAGAGAGGTGTGGTTTGGATCTAGTTTGCAAATTCTGCTCACAATTTATAATGTAAGCTCGTTTAGGAACTGAATGATGGTTACAATTGAATGGAGGCTGGGAACAAAATTTTGTGCAAATTGGGATATTTGTGTTGGAGTATTTGGAAGCAAAGGAATCAACACATATTCTGACAATCACAGATCAAGTCAGAAAAAGTATTATTCATATCTGAATTCCTAGCAATAGAATTTTATAATACTATGGAGATCAAATCCAAGGAAATCATATCACAAAGGAGTGGTGAGAGGAAAGAATTACCTGGAGGCCTCTGTCAAAAGATTGGTTAAAAGTGAATACAGATGCGACATTCCATAAAGACACTGGCAAGGCAGCCTCGACAATGGTGGTCAGAGGCTGGCAAGGAAAGTTGTCATTTGGATAAAAACAACCTTCAAAGCAACATCAGTATTAGTAGCAGAAGCACATGCATATAGAGAGGCACTCATTCTTATCAGAAATCTTCAATTAAAGAAACAATTCCGCTAGGAAACCAAGAGGGGGTCCAACCAACTCCTGTCAACTCCTATTAGGCTGGTCTCCAAAGCCTATTTCACTATACAAGTAAGAAACAACATCCGAATTTACCCACAGTGAACCAAATTAACCCTAGTTAACCCCCACCTTTCACCATTTCACTACAGCAGCATCCAAAACCCCCCAACGGCAGCGCCTCTAATGAATCCACATTTCATGGTATTTATTTGCTTTAATTGAGTGGATTTTATTGACTTTTTCTACATTTATTCACTAAAATAGCATAGTTTCATGATTTCTTCCTAAATTGTGCTTGAAAGTAAAAACATATTTTTTAGGCCTTATAATTGCTAAATTTTGTTTACTTTAATACCATTCGATACCTTGATGTGTTTGTTGAGTTATTTCAGGCTTACAAGGTAAATGAGGATTGAAGAAGTGAGGACAAAGCATGCAAAAGTGGAAAACTCATGAAGAAATAGAGTTTGGAGCTTTTCAGCAAGTGTGCGTACACACAGTGATGCGTGCGTACGCACGTTTGGAATTTCGTGCAGTCATGCGTATACACATACCTGTGCGTACGCACAAGTCCTGGCACGTGACTTCATTAAATGCAAAATGGGGGCAGCAATTTCTGAGCTCCCAAAGCCCAATCCAGCTCAGTTCTGAAGCTATTTCAAGCCTAATTCAAGAGGGAACAAAGGGAGAGCAATTAGGTTTAGTTAGAACATATTTTAGGTCATATTTTAGAGAGAGAAGCTCTCTCTTCTCTCTAGAATTAGGGTAGATTAGGTCAATTTTTTCTTAAATTTAGGTTTTAATTCTTGTCTTGATTTAGTTTTTCTTACAATTTCTTGTTGTTACATCTTTACTCTCTTAGTTTTACTTATTATTTCCTTTATTTTGTTGATTTTATGCTTATGAATTCTTATTACTTTTGATTTCCATTTAATGCAATTTGATATTTTTATGTTTATTGATGTTTAATTGAGTTATTATTATTTTCTTGCATTTGGTAGCTTTGGATTTTATTTTTATTGTAATTTAATATGCTTTTTCTCTTTATCAACACCAAGTATTTGATAAAATGCTTGGCTTAGTTTTAGGGTAGTTTTTCACACTCTTGGTTTGGAATTGAGGACTTTGGTGACCTTGAGTCATTGATGTCCATTTTTGATTGATAGATTAGGGTTGTTAATTGATTTGGTTTTCACTAACACTAGTCTTTCACTAAGCTAATTAGTGAGTTGGCTCAAATTTGTGGATTGAGATCAATTATGCCTATTTGACTTATCTTTGATGTTAGGGTTGATTAAGTAGGATTAACTCTTCATAATCATCTATGTTTGTGGTCAATGGCTAGGATAGGTAACTTTAACTCTCAATCCTTGCCAAGAAGTTTCTTAGCATTTGAATTCCCTTTCTTTTGATTAATTACCTTGAGTTTGATTCATTTTTATAGTTAGTTATTGTTGTTTCTTTTATTCCTTACTATTTACATTACTTGTCCCTTGTCATCAAACCTCCATACCTCATAGCCAATAATTGAGCACTTAATTGCAATTCCTAGGGAGAATGACTCGGAACTTAAAACTTCTAGTTATTTAATTTGAATTGTGACAATTCTATATTTAAAATTTGATGGAGAATCCATTGTTGGTCTAGACTATACTTGCAAGGAAGAGATTCTTTTTATTAAGAAATTCTAGACCGGCATAGATTCTCACATCAGCCTCCCTCCTACATTCATCGTACGCGTTTCCTAGCTAGAGTCTAGGGTCACAGCAGCTCCGTCCCATCAATGTGCGAGCAACCGCAGCGTCAGAAGATCGCCCCAGACTATCGCAACGCCTCCGTTCCGTCCACGTGCGAGCAACCGCGTGGGTAAGAAGCTCACCCCAGACCAACACTACTGTTTTATGTCCTTGTCGCCACGTCATTGAAGCCTCCCCTTCTCAGCTGGTTTAATCGATGTTGGCTCCCGTGTTCTGCCCCCACGAGCGCCGCATTGGACTCCTCCAAGTCGCACCATGAAGCCTCACCGGAAAGTACTCCTCGATAAGTATTTATTCATGGGTGTTACTTGATTGATTTTGATATGAGTAAAGTGTTTGTAAGTTGATTTTGTACCAAATCCTATGCATACAATGAGACATTCATATAATATGATTTTTGAATTGTTGGATGTTACTTCTGCCTAAAATTAGAGTATTGATTGTAGGAATTGAAAAGGATTTTCTGTGATATTAGATGTTCTTGTGTGAAGATATTCTGATTTTTGGTGGATTGATAAATGGATTTGTCTCTGATTTCAATTGTTGGATGTTTCTAATCATGCGAATTTGATGACTATTTTTGTTGAGTATGCTTATGATTCAATTATAATTTATTGGATGTTACTTTTTGTCGTGGATGGTTCTTACTGAATGATCACGGATGTTGTTTTTACCATAAGATTGTTGTTTTTTTTTAAAGATTAATTCTGATTTAACTTAATTTTGATTTATTCGAAGTTTGGTATGAATTTAATAATATGAAATTATTGTAAGAAACTGAAGACATTAGCAAAGATGATATTTATAAACAAAAATGCGAATGTTTCATTTATGATATGTCAGTTTTTTTAAATTTGCTATAGAACTGTTCTTTTCCGTTCAATGGGTGGATGCTACTAATATTTATATTATTGGTTTAATGTTTCCTGTTTTGATGGATAATGCATGCACATGCTGCACTGGTTTCTTTTTAATATGGTTTGCGAGTTTGGGATAAAAATTAGACTAGAGTTAGTTTAATTTTGCCAGATTTAAAGTTCGATTTGAGTCTGGACACCTAAAAATCATGCAAAGAGTGGAATCCATTATAATGTATACATGTGATAACATTGCCGTTTGAGACACTTTTGATACATTTTGAGATTTTTCTTGAGTTACAGTTGTGAATTTTTATAATACTTTAAGAATTAGATGTATTTTATTTTGGTCCTACTTAGTATCTTTCTTTTTATAGGCAACTTGAATGTTTATGCAAAAATCTACATCAGATATTTCTTTTGTTAAATAAATGGATGTTTCTTTTTATACTAAATAGGGGATTCTTTGAAATGAATCATCATTTAAGGTGGAAATTAACTTTGAAGTAATTCAACGCATATTTTACTTATTGATTCAATTGTTGTGACTTATGAGCATTTTTATAGTTAATATATAGTAGACATAGATGGCTATTCGTTTGTTGCATACACCTTGACCACTTGATAATAGATTTAATTATGGAAGTAACACTTGCCTCATAAGTTCATCACTAAGTAGTACTAAGTAGTATGTTGTGTATGTGGACTCAGTTTTAATTTGATAAAAATTTTAACTCCAAAGTTCAAGCGTTAATAACCACATAAAGCAAATAGTGGGTAAAATGAAAGCTATCAAAACACTTTGATTATTTTTGAAAAAGCAAATATCCATATATTGTTGTTGTTCTTTTCCTTATCCTTTTTTTCCTTCTTTAAATTTTGTTAAACAAGCAATAAGATAAATACAAATTTTTTCCTTCTTTTTTGATACTTGTATTCACTATCAATTGAATCATCTCTACAGTAACTTCTGTTAGGTATCTAATTATTTTTATAAAGATCTAAGTGGATGTTACTTCTGTCAAGCATCAAAATGTCCCTTTTCCATATTAAATATATGTTACTTTAACAGAAGCCATGTGAATGAAAAAAAAAAAGCTTATCCCATATAAGTAACTATAAATTTGTCATCATGCTAAGATGCAATGAAAGGAATCATAATATTTATTCAACTTATCCATACAGTTTGCAATACTGTAGATACGGGAATTCATCATGAGCAAAAGTAATACAAGAAGAATCATTCATTTAGTATAAAAAGAAACATCTATTTGTTTAACAAAAGAAACATGTGACATAGATTTTTGCATATTGCTCTCGACTCTTCATGACGTCCCTAGAAAGTGAAAGCAAAATAAAGTAATTATGGTCAAGGTTGTTGAGTTAAGAAATTAACCAAATTAATTAGTGATGACAAACATTATTTTTGGGCAAAATAAATATTTAATGTTGATTAATTATAATTACTTATTACTAATTGTTTATTGTTGTAGGCCAAAACTCAATAGCCCAAATGGAATGAAAAGCAATTAGCAAGGATGGTGGGCTGAAAGCAAAATTAAGAGCCCAAGGAAAAGCAAAAAGCCAAAGAAATCAAAACGGGCTGAACTTGAGAAAAACCCGATCCAAGCCCGAATTGAATTTCAATTCCCTCTCACTTGCTTTCACCAAATCAACGTTCCTTTCCTCTCTGTCTCAGTCAAATCAGAAAATCAGAAAAGTGAGAAAGAGAGAAAGAGCTTCTTCCCTAAGGTAGTCACCAAAGAAGCAAGAGAGAGAAGGATTAAGCTTGAAACACAGAAGTCTAATATGAAAATCCAAACCAAATCAAGCTTAGGTTAAAGGTAACCCATTTCCTCTTGCATGCATCAGATCTTCTTCTCTTCTTCCCAACTCTCTGCTCTATCCGAAATGGGATACAAAGGAAAGATGGTTTCTGTTCTTCTCTGCTGTGTATCCACGGTCTTAAACATGACTTGGGGACTAAGTTGGTTTTCAAGGGCTAAGATCAAGTTGACCATGGGAAGATTTCTATGGTTGCTGCTTTATGGCTTTCGGTCAAGATGAAGAAGTCAGAAGCAAAGTTTCTAATCTAAGGTTTAATGAGAAAAAGTGAGTTTGTGGGTTGGTGAAGCTCAAGGCTCAAGGTGTTGACCTTGGAAGAAGAACCCAGCAACATGCAAGGAGATAAAAGAAGACTTTCTGCTCATTCAGAAAAAAAGGAGAGAAAACCAGTGAATAGAGGTTTTGTTCTGAGAGAGCACTTTGAAAAAGTTCAACTAAATGGACAGTGTAACCTAATCAAAGGTGCATTCCGCCAGTATGAAGAACTGAATCAGAGACTTGCCAATCTGGTTTTTCGCATAGCACAGAGGCTGTTGATGAAATCAATATCCTTTATGTTTTACAGATTGTAATGTACTTTTCTAAGTTTATCTTTCTGTAATTTCTTGTGAGAAAAGGCATTGTGAGAAAGCTCAAGTAAAAGCCATGAGTGAAAAAAGGCTGAGTGATACACTTGAGAGAAAAGCCTAGAGTTATTTTCTGATTTCTTTAGGTTGGTAAAGTGTCTTGTATCTTGTACCTGTAAGGTATCCCTTTCTTAGTTGGGTTAGCACTAAGAGTGAATAGTTAGGTATTAGTATAGCCAATGTCAAGTTAGGTTAGAACTTGAGTGTAAAAGGATTGGATCGATCCTGTGAAATTGGTGTATGTAATACTGTTAACTATAGTAAAAATTCTTCCACTGTTGTGGAGGAGACTGGACGTAGGTTGCATAGCACAAGGCAACCGAACCAGGATACATGCTGGTGTTAGCTTTTCTCTTCTCTGCTGTGTTCTATTTTCTGATATTCATGAGACAAAAATAAATTGTTTCATAAATTTCCGCTGCTTAGTTTAAACAGAATCAGAATTGTAATTTTGTTTAAAAAGGGTCATAACAGCAACAACAAGGAAGGCATAGATTCAACCCTCCTTCTCTAAGCCTACCATAACCTTCAATTGGTATTAGGAGCTAAGGTCTTAAGAATCAAGCTTAACCGCTTGGAGCAAAGATCCAATGACGAACAACTTGGGCACAACCACAGTTGCCTACACCCTCACTGAAGGCCAGTCCAACAATCGGCCACCTTTCTTCAACGGGAAGAACTACTCCTACTGGAAAGAAAGGATAAGGATTTTCATCCAATCCATTGACTACAACATATGGAAGATTGTTGTGAGCGGTCCCAAGATCCTAACAAAAATAAGTGCTGATGGAGTGGTGACTCCAAAAGAAGAAGTTGAATGGAATGAAGATGATAAGAAAAAGATAGAGCTGAATGCCAAAGCAATCAACCTTCTTCACTGTGCTATCAGCTTTGAAGAATACCGGAAGGTGTCTAGATGTAAGACAGCCAAAGAAATCTGGAAAAAACTCCAGGTTACACACGAAGGCACTAAACAAGTCAAAGAAATGAGGATTGATATGCTGCGAAAAGAGTACGAGATGTTTAGCATGAAGGATGGAGAAAGCATTGATGAAGCGTTTGAGAGATTCTCAATCATAATCAACAACCTTGATGCTATGGGTACAAACTATGCAGAACAAACCTTGGTGAGAAAACTCCTTAGAAGCCTCACAAAAGAATGGGAAAACACTGCCACTGTCCTAACTGAGAGTAACAACATAAGTCCCATAACCTATGATGAGCTGAGAGGAAAAATCCTTGCCTATGAAGCCACACACACAAACACAGACTCAAAGAAAAAGGGAATAGCCCTCAAGTCACAAATAGAACTGAAAGAGAGTGAGTCTAGTGATGGTATTTCAGATGACGAGCTTTTGTTTTTTGCTAAGAGATTTAGAAGGATGATGAAGAACAAGGGCAAATACAAGGGTTCAAGTTCAAATGAGCAAAAGATCGACTTGAGCAAGGTGACGTGCCACACTGCAAGGAGGCTGGACACTTCAAGCTAAACTGTCTAAAGCTCAAAAAGGAGGACAAAGGAAAGAAGGAAAGGAAGAGAGTACTCATGGCAGCTTTTTATTAATTTTGGATGATTCTTTTTCCCATGTTTTGTATGTTTTTTTCTTAGGATTTAGATGATTCTTTTTCCTATGTTTTGTATGTTTTTTGTAAAATTCGGTTAATTAATGACTAATTAACCCATAAATAAAAATATATTCTAGAAAATAGGAAATGAGATTTTTATGGTTTGACATGAAAGAGAAAATTAAAACGAGAATTTTGACACCAATTTTAAAGAAATTGGCCCAAGATTGGGTCGAACGGGCCAAACCGGGCCAACTGGACCCAGGTTGGGCCCAACACCCAGCCAAGTCTCTCTTAATTAAGAGAGCTCAGCTCTCTCTTCCCTCTCAAAACACACACACACACACGCTTTAAGGGGAGGGAAACAAGGAAACCCTTGTTCCAAAATCAATTCAATGTTCCATTGATAATAACTTTTGATCCGGAGCTCCGATTGACGCACCGTTTAAGGCCACACGACCGCGACATCGAGCTCTACAAAATCCATACAATTATTCTTGAGGTAAGCCACAGTTTTTTCATCGAATCCCAGCTCTTAGTTTCAAAAATTTTGGACAAAAATGTTGAAATTTGTGAGCTCCTTTGTGTTATAGGATCTAATTTGCTTGAGGGAAAGGCTTGTTCTTGCCTCCTTGGTCTTTGGGTAAGGTAAGAGATCTCAAACCCTAGTAAAAGTTTTAAATTAAAGCATTTGGATATTGAGTTATTGTGTTGGGTGTGATATTGTGGTTTAGGCATTGTATATATGTGTATTGGAGCTTGATTGGTGATTTTGGAAAGCTTTGGAGTGGAGCACCAAGCTTGGAAATCTGTTGGTGAAGATTTGGAAATCTTGGAAGTGAAATTTGAGAGTGTTCCGGGTTAGACGGGAATCGACCAAGGTATGGTTTCGGTCTCCTGTATCTAAAATGTAATGTGGTGTGAAAACTTAGGCTAGAGACCCTAAGATAGGAGTTGAACCATTAATGTTGTTGATGGATTAAAATGAATTGTGTTATTGTGTATGAGTTTAGTGGATTGTGAAATGTTGATGTAGTTGTTGAATGAATTGGATTGATATGAATATTTGAGTAGTGGTTGAATAATTGTGAATGATGATAATTGTTGGCAAAACTTGTAAATGTTGTATGTGATATGGAGTAATATGTGTAATGGATGATAAGGTTGGGGCTCTTGTTGATGAGCATGAGTTGAAGTATGATACTGATATGTATATATATGTATGGTGATTGATGAATTGAATATTTGTTTGAAAATTGAGATATGAAATATTGATTATGATGTGAGATTTGTTAAATGGAGAATTGCATAATTATGGTAGAATTGGTGGGTTGATGATTGAATGAGGGTTTGTAAATGATCGATGTTGGAAGGGTGAGTTTTGGTTAGTTTTAAATGAGATTTGGAAGTGTAAGTTTTGAAAATTGAGAGTTTATGAACATTGGTAAAAATGGAATTTTGATGAACATCCACAAAATTTGATGATTTTGTATCACAAGAAAGATAATTTCATAAGCTTTAAAATGCTTTAAATTTGGTGAAAATCCAAATTTTGTGGAAAGAGATATGATCGTTGAAAGTTTGGACCAAAAATCTGAATTCTGCAGATTCTGCAGAATTTGTGATTTCTAGTTTGTGTGCGCACGCCTTGTGCGCGCACAGAAAAAATGGAAATTTTGCTTTCTGTGCGTACGCACACCCCTGTGCGTACGCACACTTTTAAAAATACTTCTGGGCGTGCGCACGCACACCCCTGTGCGTACGCACGCGATCCTGTTCTTTTCTAAAGCTTTTGTTTTCAAGTCTTTCACATTCCCAACAAGCTTGCGACCTTCTGAGACACTGTTTCAGGCTTATAAACCCCCATTTTCATCTTTTAAATCTTAAATTAATGTAAAATGCCTAGTGATTGAGAGGAAGCTAGGGAAGGGGGTAACTTGTGGATGAAGAAAGGGGATATTATGATGAGTTATGATTAATAATGATGATATGAGTCATGGAGGAAGGTGGTGGAGTGCTGTGTAAGATATGAGCCGAGTGGCTGAGTATGATATGAGCCGAATGGCTGTGTGTGATGATGGTTATGGCTGATTATGAATTATGATTTTAAGTCAATTGGCTGAGATGAGGGAATTATAAAGATAATGAAATTGAAATTGATTGTAATGTGCCTCCGGGTAAGACGCAGTGGTGTTAACCACCTGCTCCGGGTAAGAGGTGAGAATGCCGGGTAAGATGCAGTGGTGTTATTCACTTGCTCTGGGTATGAATTGAGTATGATTGGATGAATGAATGAATGTTAATGGTAATGAAAGAGTGTTTCTGTATGTGACTCCGGATAAGATGCAGCGGTGTTACCCGCTTGCTCCGGGTAAAAATCAATAAGCTAGGTAAGACGCAGTGGTGTTATCCACTTGCTCCGGGAAAATTTGAGGTTGCAGGTAAGACGCAAGGGCTGTGTTCTGTTGCCGCTTGCTCCGGGCCGAGAATGTAACACTGCCTGGGTAAGAGGCAGGGTGAAGTTGTCCCCTGCTCCGGGTACGCGGGTAAGATGCAAGGGTTGTGACGTTGTCCCACTTGCTCCGTGTTTGGTGTTCTGTCCAATGGTTAGCTACTAGGACATGTCGGGTTGACTTTGCAACCGACAGATGTGACTCATCAGCCACTAGGATAGGCTTGCATCATATGCAACGTATGTGATTTGTTTGGAATGCCTAATTGTCTACATATTTACTTGCTAATTGTCTAACTACCATATCTGCTTCCGACTTGTGCATTTCTTGTGTGATATACTTGTGTTTGCATATCATTACTGTTGGCAGTTGGGAGGTTCGAAGGTCTCAGAAAGGGGATATTTAGTTAGATTGAAGATCCTTAAGTTAGTTGCCTATTTTCACTTTCTCATGGTTTAGTATATTTATACGCTTTGATTATAACTGGAAGTTCTAGGATTACCTTCGGCTTTCCCAGGACATTACATGTTAGATATTTGGACACTGTTACCATGCTGAGAACCTCCGGTTCTCACCCATGCAGATTTTTTGGTTTTCAGATGCAGGACATGAGGCTCCTCGCTGAGGCATGCTGGAGATTTCTATTTTGGCGAAGATCCTTAGCTCTCGGGATTTTATTTCGATCTTATATACTTGTTTAGATACTTATATTCTCCACTGTTTATATATATTTTGTATTAACTCCTCTTAGAGGTCATTTTGGAGAAACAGGTTATGTATATTGTCTGTTGGGTTTTATTTTGGGGTAGTTCCTTTACATATGTATATATATACTTTTATGCTCAGACCGGTTACCTTCGCAAACTGACTCTCAAGCCTTGATATCTGTATTGTTGGCACTCTTTTGTTTATCTTCTTGTGTTAGCTTATCCTATATTTGTTTCGTTTACATTATCGATTGGAGTGTTGCGATTTTCAATTTTACCGGTTTTGATTTACCTTTTTTTCCTTAAAGGCTCATAGTTATAAACCTTTTTATACTACTATACCTACTAAATTTTATTTATAGAGGTCGTAATACCTCACCACCTCTGTTTTATGACTTAAGCATAAGACTATGTGTGGTAGCGTGTTACATTATGGTATCAGAGCAGGTTGTTCCTGTAGAGCCTGGGGGATGGACTAACTATGCTTCTGAGCATACTCTGAGACGTGTTTATGTGCTATTTAGGATATCTGCCTGATATACATAGCATAAAGTTCATGAGCATGCATTTGGAACTTTGAAGCACTAGACTTGCGATATTGAGACTGATCACCTTGATATCACTTGTTTGGTGTGAACAGGAACCAAATGGCGACTCGTGGACGCGATCACGGTCAAGGGAGAGATAGAGCTAGTAATACAGAACCTGAGAATAACCCCGCAAACTTTATGACTGCCCTAGAGAACATGACTGCTGCTATGCAGGCTACGGCTGCGGCATTGGGGAATCAAGCCGATAATGGGAATGGCGGTGACGGAGAGAATGGGCCAATGACCTTAGCAACCTTCCTGAAGGTAAACCCGCCCATCTTTAGAGAGGCGAGGGATCCCACAGAGGCAGATAACTGGTTTCAGGCGATGGAACAGGCTTTACAAGCACAACAAGTCCCTAAAAATCAACTTGTTAAATTTGTAACTTATCAGTTAACGGGTGAAGCCCAGCAATGGTAGCAGGGTACGTGACGCATGCTACAGCAAGACGATGTTGCAATACCTTGGAATGCCTTTCAGTTGGAATTCTACAAAAAGTACTTCCCTAATTCGGTCAGGATAGCTAAGGATCTTGAATTGTTGCAATTGAAGCAGGGTGAAATGTCTGTAGCCGAATACACAAAGAAGTTTGAGGAATTATGTCGATTTTCCAAGATTTGTCAGGGTGCTCCGGAAGGCTTTGAGGAATGGAATGCATCAAATATGAAGAAAGACTCCGGAGTGATATACTGAGTTCAGTGGGTCCGATGGAGATAAGAGTTTTTTCAGACTTGGTAAACAAGAGTAGGGTTGCAGAAGAGTGTTTAAAGAAGGCTGCTTTAGAAAGAAATGAGGGCCGGGAATTTCATTGAAGGGAACATAATCAAAACTTCACACCAAGGGGCCAAGAGTTCAAGAGAAAAGGAAAACAGTCAGCGGCTGCTTCAGATGATTCAAGTTGTCAAAAATGCGAAAGCTATCACCCGAATAAGCCGTGTCGTTTTGGTTCGAGCTTATGCTATAAGTGCAGTCGTCCTGGGCATATGTCCTGGAATTATCCACAAGGGAGAACTTAGGGTGCCAGTTGGTCACCATGAGGTGGAGGTAATCGCAAAATCGCTAATATAATTTCAATTATGCTATAAAATATTGTGACATTGAGTTTATTTGTACTTAAGATAGAAGTGACAGATTAGGATTTAAGGTAATTAACTTAGAGCCAGCGTAAGAGTGCTACGTGGGGTAGTGACATCAAATGACAGATTCTTGAAGATAAACAAATCAGAGTGATGCAGCAGAAGCGGGTTGGATTATATATAAGGGATTGGAAATATTGAGGACGGTATGGGGCTATTGTTTGAAACCAAATGAAAGTGAACTACGAGGATGAGGAATAGAACAGATTTAACTTTAGTTGCTAATCATTTGAGAGACGAGTGAAGATGAGACCAAATCGCCATTGCGAGAGAGTTTTCGAGACAATCATGAAAGTGTACCAAATCCCCCCACCTCGGAGAGAAAGCGAGTTTGCGATGGGCTTAGTGCCAGAAGCCGGATCAGTCTTGATTGTACCGCAACTGAGAACACCATTATAACCAGTAGAACCTAGGATCGAGTTGAAAGGAGTATTAGAAGAGAAAACTGTCCGACTAAGTGTTTTCCTGTGAGGAGCGTCGGTTACGCCAGTGAAGAAGGAAGAGAACAGTAGAAGGCTTTATGCGAGGGGAAGTGTGCCAACGGAATCTGCGCGAACCGATCTAATCTTCTTTCAAGACCTGCATTGGAACTCTACCTGGACACCTTCTTAAATGGCTTGAGCATCTCTCTAGTTTTACTCTTTACGCACATGAATCTTGTTTCTTCCAAGATGAGCTTGAACTTGTCTTGGTATAACCACGTAATACTTGAATTTTGGGAACTTGATGTGAGTATAGTTGCTCTCATTTGAAAATTGTATTCTTCAAAATCAGCTAAGACTTCTTTGACTCTATATGCTCTACTTTTTCTACCAAAGGTTCTTGATTTGAGCTCTTTTCTTGAGATTCACCTTGATCCTTCTTCTTGTGCATTTCATTATTTTGGTATAACTCTGTTTTATCGTATATAAAAATTTCTTTTGGTTTCTTGTGAATATCCCTCGTGTTACTCATTCGTCAATCAGAACGTAATTCTTGACGACCATATTACCTGTGGTTAAGTTAACACTTTAGGATGTACCTTTTATTAGACACCTAAATACGATGAAGGCTTTCAGACCTAAAAAGGAAGATTAACATCAGTACTAGTATTCATGATGCCCGAACCTAAGTAAACTATGTGAAATGATTGCGATGCCTTGCAAAAAGGGGGTTTAGGATGCGTACGAACACAACTTTGGGAAGCGGTGACGGATGCCTGAGCAGGAAATCTCTGAGTATTGCTTGTATAACCAAGGAGGAATGAATGTTGGAGTAGAAGGTATAGGAAGAGGTGAGTGTACCTAACGTCAAAAGTTGACACATGAACTGTTGTCTGAAACTTACGAGAGCGAATTTTTGATTCACCCTGTAATTACCGAAACGTGTCATGAGTTCAAAGAAGACATTTTTGGGTGGCTCGATGAAATGACGTGGCAGCACGTGTGATTATGTAGTTGACATGTTAGAAAATAGAAAGTAACCAACAGAAGTCATTTGAAATGCTGCAACCATTGAAGGTTCTACACTTAAGGTGAGAAAGGATAGCCATTCATTTCGGAATATATTGCCAATGTCTAGGACAGAAGGTGATGCTGTTAGATAATCGTGGAACTAGTGACCAAGTCCATTCCATCCATCAGAGCAAACTAATTATCGGAGGTATTAACGAGACTATACGCCAAGAAGAAGGTAGGATTTCACAGTGCGCTAGATGCTTTTGTATTGATCTGAAACTGGAAGTATCAAGTATTGTAGTCCCTGAGTTTGATAGTCGAGACAATGAAAAAGGCGATTTAAGATTCTCACTATGAAAAGTCGACGTAAAAGTTATGCAGACTAACAGAGTGAGCCTAGAGAATTTAAGAGAAAACGCTGTGTATTCTTGGAAACTACTTTGGCAACCGGTAAGATGCAACGGTGTTATCCACTTGCTCCGGGTATGAATTGAGTATGATTGGATGAATGAATGAATGTTAATGTGAAAGAGAGTTTCTGTATGTGATTCTGGGTAAGATGTAGCGGTATTACCTGCTTGCTCCGGGTAAAAGTCAATAAGCCGAGTAAGATGCAGTGGTGTTATCCACTTGCTTCGGAAAAATTCGAGGTTGCGGGTAAGACGCAAGGGCTGTGTTCTGTTGCCGCTTGCTCTGAGCCGAGAATGTAACACTGCCTGGGTAAGAGGCAGGGTGAAGTTGTTCCCTGCTCCGGGTACGCGGGTAAGATGCAAGGATTGTGGCGTTGTCCCACTTGCTCTGTGTTTGGTGATCTATCCAATGGTTAGCTACCAGGACATGTCGGGTTGCCTTTGCAACCGACAGATGAAACTCATCAGCCACTAGGACAGACATGCATCATATGCATCGTATGTGATTTGTTTGTAATGCCTAACTGTCTGCATATTTACTTGCTAATTGTCTAACTGCCTATCTGCTTCCAACTTGTGCATTTCTTGTGTGATATACTTGTGTTTGCATATCATTACTGTTGGCGGTTGGGAGGTTCGAAGGTCTTGGAAATGGGATATTTAGTTAGATTGAAGATCCTTAAGTTAGTTGCCTATTTTCACTTTCTCATGGTTTGGTATATTTATACGCTTTGATTATAACTGGAAGTTCCAGGATTGCCTTCGACTTTCCCAAGACATTACATGTTAGATATTTGGGCACTGTTACCATGCTAAGAACCTCCGGTTCTCACCCATGCATATTTTGTGGTTTTCAGATGCAGGACGTGAGGCTCCTCGCTGAGGCATGCTGGAGACTTCTATTAAGGATCTCGGGATTTTATTTAGATCTTATATACTTGTTTAGATACTTATATTTTCCACTGTTTATATATATTTTGTATTAACTCCTCTTAGAGGTCATTTTGGAGAAACAGGTTCTGTATATTATCTGTTGGGTTTTATTTTGGGGTAGTTCCTTTACATATGTATATATATGCTCTTATGCTCGGACCGGTTACCTTCGCAAACCGACTCTCGAGCCTTGATATCTATTGTTGGCACTCTTTTATTTATCTTTTCGTGTTAGCTTATCCTATATCTGTTTTGTTTACGTTATCGATCGGAGTGTTGCACTTTTCGATTTTACCGGTTTTGATTTACCCCTTTTTCTTTAAAGGCTCCTAGTTATAAATCTTTTTACACTACTATACGTACTAAATTTTATTTATAGAGGTCGTAATACCTCGCCACCTCTATTTTATGACTTAATCATAAGACTCTGTGTGGTAGGGTGTTACATTTTTTTTCTTAGGATTTGGATAATTCTTTATCTTATATTTTGGTGTTTTTATTAGTTCCGACGTTTTTTTTTTTTGGAAAGAGAAATCAGGTTTTGCACAATAAATGGTAAAAGATGAATTACAGTAAAAAGAGGTAATTAATAATCTTTAATTTTATATTTTTTAAAAAATAAAATTTAAATAAGTAATAATTAATGACAATTAATTAGTATAATATGTAGTTTAAATATACTTGTTGGCTTGTTGTTGGCTATACCCTTCTTGGTTCCTTAGCAGAATTCTTTAGAATAAGGAAGCAATTATGAATGTCATGGGAAAAAAATTGCGAACCTTATATGTTAATTAGGTACCTGCTTTGGTAGAATCAAATAATTTGTTGTATCTAACATCCTTAATCATGTTGTCTACTTTAACTTTGAAGAGTCTGCAAATGATGTCTGGCCAGTCTTTTGGTTTGAGCTTGTGCTTTGCACAATATTGATGTATTTCATCCCATTGCGGATTGCAAGTAAAAGTGATGAACAAATCTGGATAACCAATGCATCTACATATTGTCATTGCGTCTTGATAGTTTTGTATCATGTATCTTACCCCACCAGTAAATGTTGCCGAGAGTATAATTCTCTTTCATTTTGAGGCTGCATTTGTCTCGCCATTGAAAATGGCATCTCGAAGGCCATTGTATAACTCAGCTTTAAAGTCGCTTTGGTGGGTGTAAACATATTTAATCTGGCACTTTCAACCATTGAGAATGTATCAACTAAAATCGTTGGAATAATCGATGGGAATATAAAAGGACACCATTGTGTGAAGGCCAACCGTGGATTCAAACTGCAAAAAAGTCTTGCATTGTGACATATTTGTCTTCATATGTTTCTCCTTTTTTAATTTTGTTCAATGGAATATCTTCTCTCCACCCATCTTCACCATAAGGGAATAACAGTGGATACTGTAAGCCTAGATAGGTAGGGTGTAGCTCAGTTATTCTTTGAAGTGACCCTGATTTTTTCTCGACAATAATATCTCACTTTGTTGTAGATCTATCAAAATTGCCAACAACTAAAGTAGCAACTTCAAAAACTAAAGGCAAATTATATCTGCGTCCATCATTTCCTCTCATCCCTATAAGACGTAGCCGAATAGATTCAGTAGCTTCAGTAGCAAGTGCATCTCGAGCAAGCCGAAATGATTTTGCATGCACATTATGATGATTAAGCATAAGTTTGATGGTGGAGACTATCCGCATGAAGATTGTTCAATTTATCCCTTGAGCTGGAAAAAATAATTTTAAATAATATAAATATAAATAAGTCAATTGACTTTAAACTAAAATTCAACCTACTTTTGGCTGAGCATTTAAATAAATCATATGTAAATTACCTCACAGAAGCGATTCGATTTTGTATCTTGTTTTGAGTATCACATATATATAGTTGTGCAAATTTTGCTATTCCTCCATCTGGTAAAAGCAAACTTCCCATTAAATGATAGTTTTGTCCATGCAAAATCAAGGTGGGAGGCCCACGACTTTGATTAATCAACCTCTGTACCTTACCCCGTAATGATGTAAAAGCGAACATAATGTTGTAGCTCCTAATATTCAATCGAAAGTGATCGAATTTGTCATTGGTATCAAAGTAAAGTTTCCTCAAAGATTCAAGCGGTGCTTGCATCATAGGAAGTTGAACCTAACCTCACCGGCAACATAGTGTGAAATTAAGAGATTTGGCATTATAATGCTTTTTTATGCGCTCATCATACCAGAATAGAGCTCCACAGTGTTGGCATGGAAATTGCGGATCACCGATATCCCAATAAGCTAAAAAAAAGCAAATAAAGTGATGTGTAAACTAATCTATCGATTTGCGAAGTGCGCTTTCAATATGATTTAGATTTTGTTGATTGTGTATTCAATCAACTATGGTAACGTTGAATTTAATTAAGCTTAACTAAAATAGATTAATGACACAATTAAACTTAACAGAATACAATAATGGGAAAATTGACTTAGTGGAATAAATTATACTTTTTATTTTTAAAAATATGTCGACTAATATGTGTAAAGGAAAATACTAACGTTAATAGTTAAAGTTAATAGATATTATTGTACCAAACATGACATGAATTTAATAGTGTAAACAGGAAAATAAACATTAGCATTAAAAAAAATCTAATTTTATTTGAGTCATTAACTAAAAAGTGCATTAAATTACAATATTGAGTTTTTTCATAGCTTTTTTTGTATACCGCCTTATCTCTACGTTTTTGTTAGTGCATACACAGTTGCCTATATATATATAACTACAATATTTGATTTGAAGTGAAATCTATTTTATATATATATAACTTCATGCATAAATTTGACCACAATTAGAAATTAATACTCATCTATTACTCTACTGTGACATAAGCTTTTATCATTCTTCTAATTTATTTTTTAAAATCGTCAATATTCATTTAAGAGTCTCGTTAACATTATGTTATGCTTAATATTAACAATGAATTTGTTCAAAAAACATCCATCTGCATTTTCTTAATTGATGAATTCAATGTCATGATTAAATTAATATTTTATTTTTTTCATACAGCTAGTTTTACTGTTTTTGATTGACATTTGATTCTAGCTTTCGAAGCAAAATATATAATGTCGCAGCAACAATTTTTTATTTCAAAGCATGTATATTCTCGGCGAGCCTCATTATTTTTTTTCGTGCCGTACAGTCCAGGAATTTTTATTTGTAAGTTTATATAATTGAATTGTAAAATTTATTTTAGATTGAAATAATTCATATCTTTTGTAATATTTTGCATAACGTCGCCGTTACACTTTAAATTTTATATTCTCAAACAGCAACATGTCTCTTATCTGATTAAATTGGCATAGACTTTTGTTTTGAAAATTATAGTCGTCAATATATAATATACTTTAAACTGATGCTGGACTGTCCTCAAATTTTTTTGTTGTAAATTTATATAAGTGATTTTAAATTTTATTTTAGATTGGAAAAATTCATGCTCTTTAAAAATATTCTGCACCACATCGACCTTAGACTAAAAATTTTGTATTTTAAGATGGTAATATATCTATTATTTAACTAAATCGGCATATTGCTTTGTTTCAAAAAATTATATTTGTCAGGCTAAAATATGCTATATATTCATGCTCTTTTATCTTAATTATCAGTATGTATTTATTACTTACATGACAGGTGCTGACGACAAAATAAAACAGTTTTAGCTTATTTTAGCATTTTATACCTTCTGGCAGCTATTGTTACTGTCTTTGGCTCACGATTTATTTTAACTTTCAAAGGAAAAAATACAATATCCCAAGAACAATTTTTTTTAAAGTAGGTATTAACCCTGGCCTTTGCAATATTTTTCGTCCATGCTAGACTGTCCTTGATTTTATTTTTTAATTAATATGGTTAAATTCAAAATTTTATTTTTCATTGAAATCATTCGTGATTTATAATTTTTTTTTGCACGACGTCGACATTAGACTTTAAATTTCATATTTTAAAATAGCAACATAACTCTTATTTAACTAAATCCCGCTTACTACTTTGTTTTAAAAATTATATTGGTCAACGTATGTAACTTTAATAATTCAATTCTAACATTTAATTTACATAGAAAAAATTCATCATCATCTGTAATATTCTGCACGACGTCACTGTTACACTTTAAATCTCGTATTTTAGGATAACAACATATATCTTATTTAACTAATTCGGCATACTGCTTTGTTTTAAAATTTATATTTGTGAATGTAAACTATATTTTAAACTTATGTTATTTAACCTTGATTATCGTTATATATTTTTTACACCTACATGATATATGCTGGCAAAGAGAAAACACAGTTTGAGCTTATATTATTTTATTTTATGCCTTCCTGCAGCTAGTGTTATTGTCTTTGCCCCACGATTGACTATACCTTTCCAAGTAGAAAATTAATATCTCGGCTACAGTTTTTTATTTCAAAGCAGATATTTAACTCTGGTTGCCGCCAACACTTTTGTAAATTTATAAAATTCAATTCTAAAATTTATTTTAGATCGAAATAACTCATGATCTTTTGTAAGATTCTGCACAACGTCGAATTCAAACTTTAAATTTTGTATTTTAAGATAGCAACATGTGTCTTATTTAATTAAATCGCCATACAACTTTGTTTAAAGAATTATATTAGTCAAGGTATGTAAATTCACATAATTCGATTATCAAATTTATTTTAGATTGAAATAACTCATCATCTTTTGTAATATTCGGCACGACGTTTCTGTTACACTTTAAATTTCATATTTTAAGTTAGCAACATATATCTTATTTGAGTAAATTGGCATACTATTTTATTTTAAAAATTATATTTTTGAAGGTATAATCTACTTTAAATTCATGCTCTTTTACCTTAATTATCACTATATATTTATTACACTTACGTTACACATGCTGGCGAAGAAATAAGACATTTTTAAATTTCATATTTTTGTTAGTAATTTTACGGTTTCTTGCCAGCTAATGTTACTGTCTTTAGGTCAGCGTTGATTCTCACTGTTGAAGCACAAAACAGAATGTCCTGACAACAATTTTTTATTTGAAAGTAGCTATTTAACCTCGGCAAGTGTCATTATTTATTGTTCACGCTAAATTGTACAAGAACTTTTTTATTAAATTTTATTTTACATTGAAATAATTAATTATATTTTTTTAATTGATGAATTTAATATAATGATTAAATAATTCTTTACAAAAACTTGTCATATTAGTTCTTTGTCGTTAACTCTGTCTATTAAAATATTATTCTGATTTGATATATGATATGTTAAAAATCAAAGAACCTATATATTATATAGTTTTTTAGATTCTTTAATGTCATAAATGAAATTATAACTTTTAAAGTCTAATTCATATTCTATGATATTAAGAAAAATTGTTATAAAAATATTTAAATTTTATTTAGTATTTTATAATTTTATTTTGTTATATATATATATATATATATATATATATATATATATATATAGAATTTGATTTCACGACAAAAAAAAATATTTTTCGAAGTAGAATTTATATCATAAGCGAAGTTTAGAATTGTAAGCTAAGGTACTAACTTGGATAAGCAACATTAGCAGTAAACCCGTTCAATCCTCATACACGTGTTGTGTTACATTGTGTGTTGGTACTTAACCCTTGGAAGTCTGTTCAATTCAAAAGGTTGAATCAGAAATGTTATCCATGAAAATTTTTTTAAGATTTGAAATCTTCTTTAGAGTATAAAAAAAAGTAATATGGAACTTCAATAGTGTTACTTAGGTAATAATATAATGAACAAATTTCTGATTCTATTACCTGTAATAGTCATTGCAGAGTTTTGATATTCACTTAGAGTAAAAGTGCCAGTTGTATTAGTTTCATACTCACCTCACCTACATTGTTTGTATTGACTGAATCTGGATAATGTAGAGGGTCTGGAGAAAACAAATTTATTTTATATGTAAAAGGTTTAAATCTTATTTGAAAGGTTGATAAATCCATATTTTATGGTATTTATTTGCTTTAATTGGGTGGATTTTATTGACTTCTCTTGCATTTATTCATTGAAATAGCATAGTTTTGTGAATTTCTCCTAATTGTGTTTACTGATGAAAACCATTCTTTTTATGCTTAAAATTGCTAATTTTAATTTTACTTCTATTCCATTCGATACCTTGATGTGTTTGTGTAAGTGATTTAAGGTTTAGGAGGCAAGGATTGCTTGGAAGGATGAAGGAAAAGCATGCAAAAGTGGAGAAGTTCATGAAGAAGTGAAGGATTTGTAGAGCTATCAATCCTGACCTTTTCGTACTCAAGTGATCATAACTTGAGCTATAGAGCTCCAAATTAGGCGATTCCAATGGCATTAGAAAGCTCACATAAGGGGCTTTAAAATGATATACAATTATTTATAGTGCACGTGTGTTAAGACGTCCACATACACAGCCAAAGTGCCACGTGCTTGGAACAAAAAAATGTGACTCACTTAAGGCAACACGTGACCAGCGATTTCTGAAGCATTTTGGGCCCAATCCAACCCATTTCTGATGCTATTGAACTAGGGATTGAAAGGAGAATGAACCAAGTAGTCATGGTTTAGTTTTAGCCATATTTTAGGTTAGATTTCTAGAGAGAGAAGCTCTAACTTCTCTCTAGAATTTATGATAGTTTTGGTCAAATTTTCTTAGATCCAAGTTTTAATTCTTGTTTTAGTTCAACTCTGTATATATTTTCTTGTTCTATTGTCTTAATATTCTTAGTTTCTCTTGTTTATTTCTCTATGTTGTCATTTCTACTTTCATGAACCCTTATTGGATTTTGATTTTCTTTAATACAATTTGATGTTTTCCTATTTATTGATGTTATTGAGTTGTTATTATTGTTATCTTGCATTTGGTAGCATTAGATTTTATTATTATTGCAATTTTACCATGCTTTCATTTTATGCCTTCCAAGTGTTTGATAAAATGCTTGGTTGGGTTTTAGAGTAGATTTTAGCACTCTTGGCTTGAGATTGAGGACTTAGGTGCCTTGATGTCTAGTATAATTGGTAATTTAGGGTTGTTAGTTAGTTTTAGAATAAATTATGTCTACTTGACTTCACCTTCCGATGTTAGAGGATAACTAAGTAGAATTAACTCTTTGTAATGACCATATTGTGATCAACGATTTAGGATAGGAAACCTTGACTCTTAATCCTTGCCATGAGTGTCTTTTAGCATTTATATTATCTTAGTTATTAGCTTTACTTTCTTGCAATTTACATTTCTTGTTCATCATATTAAAAACCCCTAAAATTTTCATAACCAATAATATGCACACTTTCCTACAATTTCTTTGAGAGACGATCCGAGGTTTAAATACTCTTGGTTTTTATTGGTTTGACTTAAGTGACAAATAAATTAAACTTTGATTGAAGGTTGATTGTTGATTCGGATCTATAATTCGACGAGATTATTTTTGTGAAAATTCTAAACCGACGATTTTCCTCCGTCAAAGGTATATATACATTAGGAGATAAATCATTATATTATTTCAAGAGCAAATATTATCTATGACCTTTATTTATGTGAAATGTGATGGTGCTATGCACATGGTTGATTCAAAGTTGACCGTCAGATCGAGATACATTTAGAGTCTGTTGTGTGGGAGTTACATGTGTAGAAGAGGTTGGATCTATGTTATGACTTGCAATTTTATTTGAGGCAAGGTTTTGAAAAGTGGTTGCACCTGAGAAGTTGTATAAACCTTCAAAGAATTTATTCATTGTTATGATTATGCTAACACAGTAACATGAATATAGATAAGAACTATTCAATAACTCTGAATAATCATGGAAGTAAATTAGGACTTTAACCTAGGAGTAAAGATGTATGTGATGCTAGCTGGGATGTTTGAACATAGATGATGTTGTCTGAAGTTGGAGTCAGTATGTGGCGTTCCAGAGTTACACTTGTTGAAGGATTTTTGGCATGGCAGTGGAATTGAGCCGCATATAGAATAACATGCATGTTGTTTTCTATCCCTAAACATAGTTGATATTAAGAGGACTAAGTGGCCATGTATAACATGAACCATATCCTATATTTTCTCGGATTCCACATGACATGTTAGTTTAATTAGTTATGGCAGCAAAATTTTAAAGCAGAAACAATGACTATAAAGACAACCATCAAGATGGCTGTCAAAAATCACCAAGCTTACACAAGTTTGTAGTAAAAGTATGAATACAAAATTTACTTACTCTTGCATAAAAGATATTTTAAAATTGAAGTATGAATAGTTTATGTTACATACCTTGTAATATGGGTACATGCAACTCTTTCAGAGGTGTTCTATGCTCTGATTCTTGCTGTGCACAATGCTGAGGTATATGCTTTGTGGCAACATGTTGTTGTTGAAGCATGGGATGTCCCAGATCAGAGTTCTCTGCAATGTATAATATAAGATAAAAGAAGTTTTGTTAATGGCCAAACAAATGATGAAAGCAGCATGAAATTTGATTCATCCAAACTGTAAAGATATGTTTTGTACGCACCTTTGTGGATAAAATAATGGAGCTTTCTTTTTTTTTTCAGCTATCTTGAACAATCTATTTCGCCTTATTTCTTTTGCATTTTTGACTCGTTGGTCTAGCCAATTCATCTTTGTCTTTTGAAGGTGGATGTGTGCTTGTTGTGGTAACGGTGGTATGAAAGAACTATATCGCTGTTTCATGTTTTAAGAGGTTGCTTAATAGTTTTTTATTTTACATGTGTCAATTGTCATGCTATTGGAGGCTTCAATTTCTGATATACCTAAAGTTGTATTGTCACGTCATAGTTAGGATGCCTCGATCAGCGTAGGACAGGCCTTCTCTGGAAGGAAAATTTTTTAAACTACATGAATAGATCATGTTAGCTGTACTTGTTTAGAGGCAAGCTGCATTTTTTACCTGATAAAAAACAAATGACGGCAAATATTGTTTACTGGTATTTTAAGAAAGGATATTCTCCATTCTTTTAATGCAATAATGTTTTTTTTTCTCTTTGATTATAAACCTTCCATGAAAAGGAAACTTGAGATTGTACAAATGTTTGCTCCTTATTAGAGTGTATCATTTGGAAAAGATTTGAAGATTAAATATATAGACTTCAGTTGCTAGAGACAAATGAAATCAAATTTTTTGTAGCACCCTTGCATGTCTAACTTATGCCGCAACTTTATTTATTTTCATGCATAATTTTTCTAAACTTTAGGAGGTCAGGTGCCTGGAAAGTGGCTCTTGTTTACCACAAGACAAGAGACTATAACAATATACCCTATTCATTGAAAATAGGGCATGACCTAGTAATATAGTATGTGGTAAACTATGAATTAATACGATGAAAACTATAATAGCATCAAAGCCAACTAAGCATGAAACATAAATCATAATTTTGTATTTGACATTCTATTTAAATTTCTGTACTAAACAGGAAACACCCCTGGCATGTGAAGAATGATTCTCTTTAATTGAATTTGCATTGGCCAGCTCTGCCAATATAAATTTTGTCGTTGATATGGCTCCCAAGAATATCTTGAAAGTACAATTTCTTTCGTAGAAATATATCCTTCGCTTCATTCTTGTGTTAAGAAAATGAGTTCCTCCTCAAGAAATAATTTTGGCTGCTCATACACTCTAATGGTTTCCACTGCATACAGAGGATTTTAACGAAAGCTAACTTCTCTTTTCATTTAAAGAATCCATAATGATATGTTATAATGATCAATGTTAGCTGGATAGGAGATGTAGCAAATCTGATCTTTGAGCAGTACCAGTGCATTACAATCTGACTTTGCCTTGTTGAGGAATTCGACTTAAACACCACTTGTAGTTCGTTATGGAGAATATTAGGACGGACTGTGAAATAGAGTTGACTACAAATAACACTGTAGTAACTCAGACCCATCATAACATAGCATTTTATAACCTTGCGTAATTTTCAAGTCCAATGTGAAAGCTGGAAATCACACTGGATATAATGTATTGTGGTACATATGCATGGACCTGAGTCTGACTTTATCTTCGTATTCTACCCAATGAAGGGTTCTCCTTCTGTTGTTCATAGGAGTATACCGACACATATGGAAGTGTGAAATTTTTGAATCATCGACTCCATCAACTTCAAAATGGCTTTCTTTGATTTATATGATATCTTCACCAACGAAGTTGGTTGGAGTAAATAGCGGACCAGTGCCATTATACATAAATAACTTAGTCCAAGTTGGTTTCTCCTCGGTAACATTAATAGGCCAAATAGCAATGGAGAAGTCTTCTTCATTATGGTTGGATGAAGCGAGACAAAGCTTTTGATTAAGATTCAATAGCATGTAACAATGTCCCAAAGCTTGTTGAGGGACGACAATTTGTTGAAAGGTTTGAGATAAATATAGAAAAGCATACAATATATGGGGATCTTTGCTCAACATCCTCAAATGAGCGTGTTAGCCAATAAATAACTCCATCAAGTATAACGTAGGTTGGATCTAACCTTTGCACATATGATGGACATGGCAAAACCACATCCGAAGTTCTTGTGGTGCTGGTATACATGGTGAGTGTGCATGCAGTAGTTTTGTCACTGTGTTGGAACACATACATGATAGCATAGTCGAAAGTGTATGGATAGTATGAAAAGGCATATGAATAAGCCATTTCAGGTTCAAAGATGTAGACATGATCTGGGATTTGGATCTCATGCTCACTGGATTCCAAGCTATCAGGTAACTTTTTTATTCCATGGAAGAGTATTTAATGCAAAATACTCTATTTTGAATGCCAATCAGTTGGAACCAACCTTCATAAGTTAGCAAGAATGGAAATTAAAGTGGACTGGTATACCCTGCTGAGGCATCCATCATCATGACTCAGTCAAGAGAGCTCATGAAAGAGGATAGATAGCAAAAATGTAGCATTAGTGATATTCCATGACTTTTCCACGTCTCAGCAACATTGTGACAAAGTGATAGATGCGGAGTTTTTCTCTCCAGTAGCGAGACGTCATGTGACCATTCAAAATGGTCGAAGCATCACAGCGATGGAATATGTCAAGGAGAAGTTCATTAGGTAGTTTAAGGAGGAGAATGGAGTGAGGAGGAATATCACTCATTCTTAGTAAAATATGAAGATGCACTATAGAAGGAACTGTGAGTAGAAAAATATGAGAGTTAAGAGTATGGACTTTTTTGGGTGAGGATATGTCTTGATATGGTATCTACTCTTGTCTTTATTTATAGAAGAAAAGCTGCTTAAGGATTCAACTGCTACATTAAATAGGTATTTATGTCTCCAGTTTAAATAGAAAGAGACTTAAAGAAATATTGTTTACTTCTTTTTAAGTTAACATTAGAAGTTTTCAAATAACCCACAGAGGAATATATGCTAATGTCCAGTTGTAGTCAGGGGAGTCAGAGCTCCTAGAGCTAAATGTAGTAACTCTATATATTGCTTATATCCTTCTAATTTTGAGTAATTAAATATTATTTTAGCATGTTCCACCTCATCTACCAAATGCAGTTTGGATATAAAGAAAGAAGAAAGCATTTTGTACCCCATTGATCTTGAATTATGGGAATGCAAAACGAACGGATAAGTAGTAAAGTCCTCCCAGATGTTATACCATGGAAAAGATAGGAAGCATTTTGAAGGCATCTTTTGTTACAATAGAGGAAGGCTTTAAATGGAGTTACAATAGAGATGAAAAATAATCTCACAAGAGATGCAGCATTAATGCTGACATGACCTCCAAGCCAGGAATAGCAGAGTATATCCACTTTCTCTTCCTTCCTTCTAATTTTGTATGAACAATTATGTAACTCAATGTATAACCAAAAGTTAATAACTTTTTTAAACAAAATTATCCCTTTATTTGCTGTTTGTGTGACATAAACAGCAAAGCCTTCCCTCATTGAGCAGCATGCTTCCTTAATAAATTTGTGGGGATTGCTTAAATATGACTATACATATTTAACAAGTGATTTTAAAATCTTATTGTAGGATCCATGAATCATTACTTCTTTAATTAAACTGTTATAAATGGACATTTGTAAGTGGGTTACTATCTATCCGTTCAGCAATTTCTAGTTGCTACACCAATATATTTAAAATGAGTTGTATGATTATTTGATTCGGTGACTTTGTAGCATACTTCTTGTTCATTATCTATGCAAGGCCATTATTGAAACTCATAATTTAAGCCACAATTAAGATATCTAAAAAATCAACAAATCAACAGTTTTTTATTTCAAAGTAGCTATTTAACTCAGTCTTCGCCAGTATTTTTTGGCCATGCTAGACTGTCCTCAAATTTTGTTTCAAAATTTATATAATATAATTTAAATTTTATTTTAGATTGAAATAATTCTTGATCTTTAAAAATATTCTGCACGACATCAATGTTAGACTTTAAACTGGATTATTTTAAGATAGAAATATATCTCTTATTTAACTAAATCTTCATACTACTTTGTTTTAAAAATTATATTCATGAAGGTAAAATACAATTTAAATTGGTCTCCTTTTATTTTAATTATCAGTATATATTTATTACAATTACATGACACATGCTGGCAAAAAAATAAGACATTTTCAGCTCAATTTTTTTTTTGTAATTTTATGCCTTCTGGCACCTAGTGTTACAGCCTTTGACTCACGGTTGATTCTAACTTTTCAAGCAAAAAATAGAATTCCTGAATAATAGAATTTTATTTCAAAGTAGCTATTTAACCCTGTCTTTTGGCAATATTAGTTGGCCATGGTGGACGGTCTTTGAATTTTTTTTCTAAATTTATATAATTAAATTTTAAATTTTATTTTAGATTGAAAAAATTATTGATCTTTAAAAATATTATGCATTACATGGACGTAATATTTTAAATTGGATTATTTTAAGATAGAAACATATCTCTTATTTAACTAAATTGACATACTGTTTTGTTCTTAATATTATATTCGTCAACGTAACTTATACTATAAATTCCTGTTTCTTTCCTTAATTATCAGTATACATTTATTACACTTACATGAGACGTGCTGACGAAAATATAAGACATTTTCAGCTTAAAAATAGAGTGTCATGGCAATAGTTTTTTATTGCAAAGTAGTTATTAATCCCCGTCTTCGCCAGCATTTTTTGACCATACTGGACTATCCTCAAATTTTGCTTCAAAATTTATATAATTGAATTCTAAATCGCCATATTGCTTTGTTCTCAACATTATATTCGTCAATGTAAAATATACTATAAATTCATATTTTTTTTCTTAATTATCAATATATATTTATTACACTTACATGACACATGCTAGCGAAAAAATAAGACATTTTTAGCTTAAATTTTCTTTTTTTAAATATTATAGTTTCCTACATTTAGTGTTAGTGTCTTTGGCTCACGTTTAATTCTAGCTTTGCAAGCAAAAAATAGTACATCCGCGCAACAATTTTTTAATGCACAATTGCTTTTTAACCACGACCAGACCTACTAATTCTTAATTCAATTCAAAAATTTATTTCAGATTGAAATAATGCATAACTTTTTTAGCTTAAAAATAGAGTCTCTCGACAACAGTTTTTTATTTCAAAGTAGTTATTTAACCCCGGTCTTCGCCAATATTTTTTAGCCATACTGGACTATCCTCGAATTTTGTTTTAACTTTTACATAATTGAATTCTAAATCGCCATACTGCTTTGTTCTTAACATTATATTCATCAATGTAAAGTATTCTATAAATTCATGTTTTTTTTCTTAATCATTAGTATATATTTATTACACTTACATGACATGTGTTGGAAAAAATAAAAGACACTTTCAGCTTAAATTTTCTTTTTTTAATGTTATAGTTTCCTACGTTTAGTGTTAGTGTCTTTAGCTCACATTTGATTCTAGCTTGCAAGCAAAAAATAGTACAAGCAACAATTTTTTGATGCACAATAGCTTTTTAACCACGACCAGACATACTAATCCTTAATTCAATTCAAAAATTTATTTTAGATTGAAATAATGCATAACTTTTTCATCTAAAATAGCAAAATATCTTCTATTTAACTAAATTCAGATACTCCTTTATTTTAACTATAATATAGCATTTGTTAAAACAAATATTATATTAATTCTAACAGAACATAAAGTTAAAGTTGTTCACCATCAATCCATTCTTGTGTCTCAAATAAATATCTGTAATTTTTGTTTGGAGATCTTATTCCACGAGCCATAATTGTTTGCATCATCAGTTTTGCTTGTTTAGGCTAAAACATGAGCCATATTCACTTTGTCCTTCAATGACATATAGGATGTTGTTTATCTAATGTTGGACATTAGATACTGAATTTTGTCATAACTATCATTATAAGTCATATTGTTGTAGGATTTCACACTTCAATGACTCATTAATTACAAGATATTTCTAAAGTGATGCATTTCAAATTGTGAATATCAAATTCATCATCAGTATTACAGCTGAACACTAAAATAGTTCAATTTACTTTTTAGATTTAAAGTCTTTCAACTTGATCATAACTTCAGAGGAAAAGACCACTCAATTTCGGCTATAGTCACCTCGTCATTAAAAGATATATTTGATCTTCTTATACTAATATTGGATATTAGATACTAAGGTGATTTCACATGGATTAATTTTTGTGTTATAACAAATGTGTGTTAAACAAATGTATGTGTATTAAACAGATGGAAATAACGGTGATTTCACATGATTTAAATGACTCGTCAACTATAGACCAATTTTTTTAAAGGATGAAAGAAACTTGTGAACATCCAATTCTTACAATTAATAGAAGCTGAAGTCTGCCAATATTGGAGATTACTTTTAAGATTTAATTGTTATACATTGATATTAACTGCAGCGGGGAACACATAGCCCTTCCATAAAATCTGTAGCACTACCTAAGTGTAAACTACATTGCTTCACAATAACCCCTAATAACATTCAATTAGACATTTCCTAATAAAAAGATCAACACAGCACTATTACTACACAATTTTTACTCTATCTTTTTTTTCCCAGAATTCTGCTTAAAGGTCTTGTTAGCTGATGCTTGTGCATCTGCAAAGACAATTGCTTCTCCTATGTATCCATCAAATGTATCAGGGGATGATCTCTTTGCTGGAGTTTGATAAGAGTTGTTACCATTGCTTTCCACAGTAGAGTCTTTTAGATGACATTAACCAAACAATCACTTTATATCCAATGTACATGATCTACCTTTCAGACCATTTCTTTCACATAACAAATATTAATAACAATCATTATATATATAAATCTCACCTTCAAAAGAGAAACTACACCATGGGCATTGCTATCGTCTTCTGTCTCAGTTATAGGGGTATTACCCATCATTTGAAAATTCTGCAAGAAAGTACATTTTCAGGTCTCCTCTAACAGTAGACAATCTTTTTTGTCATCCAAGATAGTATTTGCTCTTAGCAGTGGTGCCAAAAATTATACTTACAGAGGCTTCAACAGGAGAGCTGGCACACCCAAAGCTCGATATGAGGAAGTCATCATCTGAAAGCTTGGTTACACTGTATATCCCCTCAATGGCATTTATATTCTTGTATGTAATAGTCAATTTGAATAAGAATCTTTTGTCGATAACATTATCCAAGTGTTTCGGGTATGCGTTTGTCTTTTTCCACTTCTTCACACATACGTTAGGAATTGTTGTTAGTGAAAGATAGATAATTGACCATGCATAACTTGGTTATAAACATATAAAATTGACTTATACATATCTCGTTAAACTTGTCAGTAGGCTTTCCCACCATCTGCTCTGCTTCTTTGTTCCACACATTGAGCTTTACACACCCAGTTCTATCAGTAACAATTAATTGTAGCCTATACCTACAGCACCGTACTAGCAGAATTGAATAATCTAGTTCTAACATCACTACATATAGCTACAGTTAAGGTACAACATTCTTAATACTGATTCAGCTGAGTGCAACATTTTTATGTTATATGCTAAGCACTTACCTCAACATAGCCTTGAAGTCTACACGTCTACAATGGTCACACCAATACCTATCTTTACTCTCAACAACCTTCTTCGGACATATCTTACATGAAGTGTAACACTAGTCATCTTTGCCCACCTCTAGAGACACAATATTGGCAATAATCCAGCATGACGTCTCTTAACAAATGGCATACAAATGAGCTAAAAGATGGTTATGGGCTAAGAAATGATGGAAGAAACTCCCATGTTGCATATTGAGGACCTCCTCTATAGTTTTCAATGGACCAATGCCTGCGTTGATCTCATCCGTGGCAGAGTATTGATGTTGGGTCTGAAGTTGAGTAATTTGTTGTGAAGAGGAAACAATAGCCTTATTCAACCTATGCACAACATAAAATGTTCCCATAAATTAATTTTTTTTGGT
Organism: Arachis hypogaea; assembly: GCF_003086295.3. NCBI lineage: Eukaryota > Viridiplantae > Streptophyta > Magnoliopsida > Fabales > Fabaceae > Arachis > Arachis hypogaea. The sequence continues at coordinate 33,609,444 of NC_092051.1, read as the reverse complement.
TTTTCCAGATAAGAAACACAAGTACAAATGTTAGTTAAACAAGCAGTTTTGGCAAGTAAGTTATACCTTTCCTTGAACTCATTTACCTCTGTCAGATTTGGATTGAAGTAAACTTTGGACACATAGTAGGCACTCTAAATATTCACTGAATTCAAGTAGACATTAGTCTTAAAATGTTGGACCACCAATATGAAAGGTTTTCCGTCATCTCGTTCAAGCTGTGGAAGCATTTGGTCAACCAACTCTCCAAACAATGTACACTTAATTTTATTCTTCCTGGGACTCCAGGAGAGAACACCAATGTCACACATAGTTTGAGTACTGATACTTCTTCCCATGTTGGCATGGAAAGGTGAATTTTGGAAAAGAATTTAAAAATAAAATCAAGTCAAATATTAAACATTATTAATCTAGGTCCTCCAACTGCAGAGTAATACGCTTGCTTTGGTGACCTGTGCGTGTGATAATCCCCCTAACCACTTCCTTTCCCACAACCTTACCTATGTAATCTACAATGAATAATGTCGCAGTTAAAATATATTACTTGAAATCATATTACATAACATTAAAAGCATAATATGAAGACTAAATTTATTGAACTTACCAAAAATAGATTTCCATCACTAGAACCATTTAACTCATGCTCAGTAAAAGGACGAAACTTAAAAGGATTAAAAGTGAATGAACGTCTCAATTGGTTGGAGCATCACCTCAGTCTTTGTATAAAAATTGAGTTTGTACTTGTATGGAGTTGTCCTAACCTTACCATTGTTAGTTGTAACAACAAAATTTTGCATAGAGTAAATAGCATGCTCCTTTATTTGGTGTCTGAGTGCTTCCAGCACAAGTTTGGAGATGGTTGAATGAATCCTATCACCCTGCAAGACATTTTTGAAAAAACAGGAACAAACAAAATTACAATTCATGAAAATACAACTTCCAAGCCATTAGAATTGCTCGTAAAATACCTTCACATCTTGTAGTACCATTTCCAAGCTGAATACCTCTTTCTCATTCCATTGGCTCGGAAACTCATACAATCGAGCCACCCCCGTAACCAATGACCAAGAAAGTTTCGTACCATTGATATCAGTAATAAGATCTACTGTTCCAGCCATATTTCGCCTCGAAACAATAACAATAGGATTTTGAGTAAGTAAAAATTAGGATACAAAGGGTAATGAGCTATAACTTACTTCTATATATGAAGTTGATCGTCCTATTATATACAGACAACTCTCCATATCCCTATCCTTGCAATGAGCGGGAAAATTCTCTAATGAGCTCAAACTTGTTCAATTATGAAACACCTGCCATCAATGCCAAACTGCAAGCTAGCAATACCCACACATGCTCAATATTCCACGAATATCTATAACCCAAGGTCACTTCAATTCTTTTTTTATGCTGCGTCTCGAAGCACAACTTTCCTTCAACATGCGTGGGAAGGGAGAGTGCATCACTGTACACTTCATATTTCAAAGAGTTCCGGATCCACCAAGAATCCTACCAAGTTTCCCCTTTTTTGGAGGGAACACTGTTGCTGTGTTGCTGATGGAACTGCTGTATTGTAAAGAACCACTCCTGAAAGAACCACTACTTGGAGAACTCACTTAAAAAGGCAGCCTAACACTGGTCTGGACTCAGGTCGTTGTGGAAGAAGTTTATTTAAGCCATCCATTGTACTATCTTAGGAAGCCATGCTTACAGTGTGCTACACCCATATGTCAGTCTGGAGAGAATTTAGTTTGGGAGGGAACACTGTGGAGCTTCGTTTATTGGATTGGTTAACTTTTATATATTAAATAGATGTGATCATTTTATGTTAATTCACACTTTTAGTTAAAAGTTCTTTCCTTGTCATTATAATTAAAGCTCAAATTATTATATTTTATTAACAATCTGTTTATTCTTTATGTTTATAAAATAACCAAATATCTGTAATAATAAGTCCCTTAAATTTTTTAACTTCTATGTAGGTACAACAATATGTGACATATGATCTTCATAATTTGAAACATTTCCTGATATGCTTTTCTTTAAAAGATTTTCTTCTCTATTAAAATTAATTTGAAACTTCAAGAGATAATATGGAATTTTTATGTATTTTAAAATGTGGTTTAAATATTTATAATTCTTTTATTTTCTAATGAGTTTGATATTTATAAAAATTAAGAGATTATATATATATATAATCTCTTAAAATTTGAGGAGAGGTTGTAACACCCTAACTTTTAGCACCTTATGATCGTACCAAAAGTAAGGCGTTACAAATAGGTCCCTGACCTTTTGTCCCGCGCACATTTTCGTCCTTGACCATTGAAAAATACTTTTAAGTCTCTGACCTTCATAAAACTTGGACGGATCAGTCCCTCCGTCCAAATGCCTCCGTCAGACCCAACAGAAAAATCTGACGTGGCTCCCGTAATGCTTGTTACACGTACGCGTGGGTCACGCGTACGCGTCGCCATGAATTCAGCAAATCCTCATTTCTTCATGAATTCTCCACTTTGCATGCTTTTTTTCCATTTCTTTCAAGCCATTCTTGCCTTCAAAACTTTAAATCACTCAAACAAATATATAAATACATCGAATGGGAGAAAAGAAAATTAAATTATACTTCATTGAGGGTTTGATGCCCAATCCCTTGTTACTTGCTTTCACAAGCTTTGTTCTTGCAAGTATATTTATACTTCATTTTGAGATTTGAATTAGTGGAATTCATAAATCATCATACTATCTTAGCCCTACTTGTTCATATATGTTCTTGGAGATTGATTCATTTTTAACCAAGTAGGTAGACGCATTTTGCATATTAGTTGATGAACCACAAAAGTTTAGCATGAGGACATGCTAATGTTTAAGTGTGAGAAAGTTAATGAACCACAATTTTATGGTTTATATTGTATTGAATTTGGTGGATTTTATCAACTTTTTCCATATTTATTTACTAAAATAGCATGGTTTTGTGAATTTCTCCTAAGTGTGTTTAATGATTGAAAACATGCTTTCTAGGCTATTAAATTGTTAAATTTAATTTACTTGTCTCCCATTCGATGCCTTGATATATTTATTTGAGTGATTTAAAGTTTTGAAGGCAAGAATGGCTTGAAAGAAATGGAAAAAAAAGCATGCAAAGTGGAGAATTCATGAAAAAAAATGAGGATTTGCTGAACTCATGGCAATGCGTACGCGTGACCCACGCGTACGTGGTGCACGAAATCGTGATTGTTCATTCCTTGGTAACAGCGACAAAAACTTAATACGCACGTTCATATTCTTAGTTCTTTTTCACAACTTCGCACAACTAACCAGCAAGTGCACTGGGTCGTCCAAGTAATAAACCTTATGTGAGTAAGGGTCGATCCCACGGAGATTGTCGACTTGAAGCAAGCTATGGTCACCTTGTAAATCTCAGCCAGGCGGATTCAATTGGTTATGGAGATTTGATAATTAAAATATAATTAAAATATAAAATAGGATAGAAATACTTATGTAATTCATTGGTGAGAATTTCATATAAGCGTATGGAGATGCTTTTATTCCTTCTGAACCTCTGCTTTCCTACTGCTTTCATCCAATCATTCATACTCCTTTTCATGGCAAGCTGTATGTTGGGCATCACCGTTGTCAATGGCTACATCCCGTCCTCTCAGTGAAAATGGTCCAAATGCGCTGTCACCGCACGGCTAATCATCTGTCGATTCTCGATCATGCTAGAATAGGATTCAGTAATCCTTTTGCGTCTGTCACTACGCCCAGCACTCGCGAGTTTGAAGCTCGTCACAGCCATCCCTTCCCAGATCCTACTCGGAATACCACAGACAAGGTTTAGACTTTCCGGATCTCAAGAATAGCCGCCAATAATTCTAGCCTATACCACGAAGACTCTGATCGTAGATCAAGAGGCTAAGAGATATGCATTCAAGCTTGTTTGCATGTAGAACGGAAGTGTTTGTCAGGCACGCGTTCATAAGTGAGAATGATGATGAGCGTCACATAATCATCACATTCATCATGTTCTTGTGTGCGAATAAATATCTTAGAGAAGAAATAGGCTTGAGTTGAATAGAAAAACAATAGTACTTTACATTAATTCATGAGGAACAGCAGAGCTCCACACCTTAATCTATGGGGTGTAGAAACTCCACCATTGAAAATACATAAGAACAAGGTCTAGGCATGGCCAAATGGCCAGCCTCCCCAAATGGCATATGAATTCAAAAATTAGGGAAAAAGATCCCTAGTACAATAGTAGAAAGTTCTATTTATACTAAACTAGTTACTAGGGTCACAGAATTAAGTAAATGATGCAGAAATCCACTTTCGGGCCCACTTGGTGTGTGCTTGGGCTGAGAATTGAAGCTTTCACGTGTAGAGGTCTTCCTTGGAGTTGAACGCCAGTTTGTAACTTGTTTCTGGCATTTAACTCTGCTTTGCAACTTGTTTCTGGCGTTTAACTCTGCTTTGCAACTTGTTTCTGGCGTTTAACGCCAGAATAGGGTAGAAAGCTGGCGTTAAACGCCAGTTTGCATCATTTAAACTTGGGCAAAGTATGGACTATTATACATTGCTGGAAAGTCCTGGATGTCTACTTTCTAACGCAATTGAGAGCGTGCCATTTGGGTTTCTGTAGCTCCAGAAAATCCACTTTGAGTGCAGGGAGGTTAGAATCCAACAGCATCTGCAGTCCTTCTTCAGCATCTGAATAAGATTTTTGCTCAAGTCCCTCAATTTCAGCAAGAAATTACCTGAAATCACAGAAAAACACACAAACTCATAGTAAAGTCCAGAAATGTGATTTTTATTTAAAAACTAATAAAATTATATTAAAAACTAACTAAATCATACTGAAAACTATGTATAAACAATGCCAAAAAGCGTATAAATTATCCACTCATCACAGCACCAAACTTAAATTGTTGCTTGTCCCCAAGCAACTGAAAATCAAATAGGATAAAAATAAGAGAATATACTATAAATTTCAAAATATTAATGAAATTTAGCTCCAATAAGATGAGCGGGACTAGTAGCTTTTTGCCTCTGAACAGTTTTGGCATCTCACTTTATCCCTTGAAGTTCAGAATGATTGGCATCTATAGGAACTCAGAATTCAGATAGTGTTATTGATTCTCCTAGTTCAGTATATTGATTCTTGAACACAGCTACTTTATGAGTCTTAGCCGTGGCCCTAAGCACTTTGTTTTTTAGTATTACCACCGGATATATAAATGCTACAGACACATAACTGGGTGAAGCTTTTCAGATTGTGACTCAGCTTTGCTAGAGTCCCCAATTAAAGGTGTCCAGGGTTCTTAAGCACACTCTTCTTTTTGCTTTGGACCTCGACTTTAACCGCTCAGTCTCAAGTTTTCACTTGACACCTTTACGCCACAAGCACATGGTTAGGGACAGCTTGGTTTAGCCGCTTAGGCCAGGATTTTATTCCTTTAGGCCCTCCTATCCATTAATTCTCAAAGCCTTGGATCCTTTTTACCCTTGCCTTTTGGTTTTAAGGGCTATTGGCTTTTTGCTCTTGCCTTTTGGTTTAAAGAGCTTTTGGCTTTTTCTGCTTGCTTTTTCTTTTTCTTTCTCTTTTTTTTTTCTTTTTTTTTCGCCATTTTTCTTTTCTTTTTTTTTTCGCAAGCTTTTATATTCACTGCTTTTTCTTGCTTCAAGAATCAATTTTATGATTTTTCAGATTATCAATAACATTTCTCCTTTTCATCATTCTTTCAAGAGCCAACATATTTAACATTCATAAACAACAATATCAAAAGACATATGCACTGTTCAAGCATTCATTCAGAAAACAAAAAGTATTATCACCATATCAAAATAATTAAACTAATTTCAAGGATGAATTCGAAATTCATGGACTTCTTGTTCTTTTGTAATTAAAGTATTTTTCATTTAAGAAAGGTGATAGATTCATAGGACATTCATAGCTTTAAGACATAGACACTTAAATACTAATGATCATGTAATAAGACACAAACATAAACATAAAAGCATAGTAAACGAAAAACATAGAAAAATAAATAGACAAAGAGATTAAGGAAGGGGTCCACCTTAGTGAGGGTGGCATCTTCCTCTTCTTGAAGAACCAATGGTGCTCTTGAGCTCCTCTATGTCTCTTCCTTGTCTTTGTTGCTCCTCCCTCATAGCTCTTTGATCTTCTCTAATCTCATGGAGAATGATGGAGTGCTCTTGGTGTTCCATCCTTAGTTGTCCCATGTTGGAACTTAATTCTCCTAGGGAGGTGTTGATTTGCTCCCAATAGTTCTGTGGAGGGAAGTGCATCCCTTGAGGCATCTCAGGGATTTCATGGTGAGGAATTTCCTCATGCTCTTGTTGAGGTCCATGATCTCTTGTTTGCTCCATCCTTTTCTTAGTGATGGGCTTGTCCTCATCAATGAGGATGTCTCCCTCTATGTCAATTCCAGCCGAATTGCAGAGGTGGCAAATGAGGTGAGGAAAGGCTAACCTTGCCAAAGTGGAGGACTTGTCAGCCACCTTGTAGAGTTCTTGAGGTATAATCTCATGAACTTCCACTTCCTCCCCAATCATGATACTATGGATCATGATGGCCTGGTCTACAGTAACTTCAGACCGGTTGCTAGTAGGAATAATTGAGCGTTGGATGAACTCCAACCATCCTCTAGCTACAGGCTTAAGGTCTGGTGATAAACCCATATTTTATGATATATTTTGTGCTTAATCTGAGTGATTTAATCAATCCTTCACCCACTTATTCATATTATTTGCATGGTTTTACTTTCCCTTCCTCATTATGTGATGTATGTGAAAAACATGTTTCCTATGCTTTAAAATTAATTATTTTAATTACCTTTATTTCCATTCAATGCCGTGATTAGTGTGTTGAGTAGTTTCAGATCTTCTAAGGCAGGAATGACTTAAAGGATGGAAAGGGAACATACAAAAATGGAAGGAAAGCACAAAACAGAATTTTTGAAGAAATTGGCACCCACGCGATCGCATGGAAGACGCGGACGCATGCCAAGCGCGAAGAAGCAGCGACGCGGCCGCATGACTAACGCGACCGCGCGCCTTGAGCAGAACACATATGACGCGGCCGCATGACTGACGTGACCTCGTGGCAATAACAACTCCGAATGACGCGACTGCGTGACCCACACGGACGCGTGATAGAGGCCACGCACCAGAAATTGCAGAAAATGCTCCCAGCGAATTCTAAAGCCCTTTTTGGCCCAAATCCAAGTCCAGAAGGCATAGACCAGAGGTTATGAAGTGAGGGAATGCATCCATTCAAAGAGAGTCTCTATTTTAGTTAGTTTTCATGATTTAGATTTAGTTTTGAGAGAGAGGTTCTCTCCTCTCTCTTCTCTCTTTAGGATTAGGATTTAGAATTAGGATTTTATTCGCTTTCAGGATTATCTCTTTATTAGGTTTCAATATTCCTTTTTATTTACTTTTGCAATTTAATTTATGAATTCTTCCATGTTACAGATTACATCTTTGAATTAATGTTATTTGAGGTATTTCAGTTTAATATTGCTTTCTCTTATTTACATTGTTGTTATTCCCATCTGAAGACATTTTTATTCCAGTAGATTTACTTTTCTCCTTTTTGGTCTTGGTTAAGAAATCAGTAACTCAGGAGTTATCAAACTTAAACATGATTGATAATTGTTATCTTTGTTAATTAAACTGAACTTCAATAATCCCAATCTTTTCTTAGGAAATAAATAGGATTCGAAGATCAAACCAATTAATCCCTTGACCTTCCTTTATCTTAGTAAAGGTTAACAAAGTGGAATTAAGATTCAATTCTCATCATCGTTGATAAGGATAACTAGGATAGGACCTCTAATTTCTCATACCTTGCCAAAAGTTTATTTATAGTCATTTATTTATTTTACTTGCCATTTAAATTACTTGTTCTTCAATTACTTTAATTGCTAATTAAACCATTCGCTCCTCATTCTTAAAACCCTAATTTACAATCTCCATAACCAATAATAAGAACATACTTCCCTGCAGTTCCTTGAGAAGACAACACGAGGTTTGAATACTTCGGTTATCAATTTATTTAGGGGTTTGTTACTTGTGACAACCAAACATTTGTACGAAGGGATTTTTGTTGGTTTAGAGACTATATCTACAACGCGACTATTTTTTATGAAATTCTTTACCGGCAAGAATCCCGACGTCATCCGGTCTTCTCAATTGAACCGGCTTGCCTCTTGAGTCAACTTTCCATTGAGCTCCTTCCACACATATGTCCATGAGGACTTGGTCCAACCTTTGATCAAAGTTGACCCTTCTAGTGTAGGGGCGTGCGTTTTCTTACATCATTGGCAAGTTGAACGCCAACCTTACATTTTCTGAACTAAAATCTAAGTATTTTTCCCGAACCATGGTAAGCCAATTCTTTGGATTCGGGTTCATACTTTGATCATGGTTCCTAGTGATCCATGCGTTTGCATAGAACTCTTCAACCATTAAGATCCCGACTTGTTGAATAGGATTAGAGAGAACTTCCCATCCTCTTCTTCTAATCTCTTGTCGAATCTCCGGATATTCGCTCTTTTTAAGCTTAAAAGGGACCTCAGGGATCACCTTTTTCTTGGCCATAACTTCATAGAAGTGGTCTTGATGGACCTTTGAGATGAATCTCTCCATCTCCCATGACTCAGAGGTGGAAGCAATTGCCTTTCCTTTCCTCTTTCTTGAGGTTTCTCTGGCCTTAGGTGCCATTAATGGCTATAGAAAAACAAAAAGCAATGCTTTTACCACACCAAACTTAAAAGGTTTGCTCGTCCCCGAGCAAAAGAAGAAAGGAAGTAGTAGAAGAAGAAGAAGAAAATTGAGGAGATGGAGGGAGAAGATGTATTCGGCCAAAGGGGAGGAGTGGTGGTTGTAATGTGTGAAAATGGGTAGTGTTGAGGGGTTTATATAGGGGTGAGGGAGGGTAGGTTTCGGCCATTAGGGTTGGGTTTGGAAGGGAAAAGAATTTAAATTTTGGAGGTAGGTGGGGTTTATGGGGAAGAGTGGATGGATGTGAGTGGTTAAGGGTATTTGGGGAAGAGGTATAGAGGTGATTGGTGAAGGGTATTTGGGGAAGAGAGTTATGAAAAGGTGTGAAGAGGAGAGAAGAAGAGGTGGGGTAGGTGGGGATCCTGTGGGGCCCACAGATCCTGTGGGGTCAAGGACTTAGCATCCCTGCTCCAATTAGGCGTGCAAAACGCCCTTAGAATGCATGTCTGGCATTAAACGCCAGCTTGCTGCTTGTTTTTGGTGTTTAACGCCAATTCCATGCTCTGTTCTGGCATTAAACGCCAGTCTGGTGCTTGTTTCTGGTGTTTAATGCTAGCTTCATGCTTCTTTCTGGCGTTAAACACCAGTTTGATGCTTCTTACTGGCGTTTAAACACCAGTATGCTCTTCCTCCAGGGTGAGCTGTTTTTAATGCTATTTTTCATTCTATTTTTGATTTTTCAGTTGTTTTTGTGACTTCACATGATCATCAACCTAAGGAAAACATAGAATAGCAATGGAAAATAAATAGATATAATTAAATAACATTAGGTTGCCTCCCAACAAGCGCTTCTTTAATGTCAATAGCTTGACAGTGAGCTCTCATGAAGCCTCGCAGATGTTCAGAGCATTGTTGGGACCTCCCAACACCAAATTTAGAGTTTGAATGTGGGGGTTCAACACCAAACTTAGAGTTTGACTGTGGGGGCTTTGGTGGACTCTGTAGTGAGAGAAGCTTTTCATGCTTCCTCTCTATGGTTACAGAAGGAGATCCTTGAGTTTTAAACACAAGGTTGTCCTCATTCAGTTGAAGGACCAACTCTCCTCTGTCCACATCAATCACAGCTTTTGCTATGGCTAGGAAGGGTCTTCCAAGGATGATGGATTCATCTTCATCCTTCCCAGTGTCTAGGATTATGAAATCAGCAGGGATGTAAAGGCCTTCAACCTTTACTAACAAGTTCTCTACTAATCCATAAGCCTGTTTCATTGATTTGTCTGCCATCTCTAGTGAGATTCTTGTATCTTGTACCTCAAAGATTCTTAGTTTCTCCATTACAGAGAGTGGCATGAGGTTTATCCCTGACCCAAGGTCACATAGAGCCTTCTCAAAGGTCATGGTGCCTATGGTACAAGGTATGAAGAACTTTCCGGGATCCGCTTTCTTCTGAGGCAATGTCTGCCTTATCAATGCACTGAGTTCATTGGTGAACAAGGGGGGTTCATCCTCCCAAGTATCATTACCAAATAAACTGGCATTCAACTTCATGATGGCTCCTAGATATTTAGCAACCTGCTCTTCACTGATGTCTTCATCCTCTTCAGAGGAAGAATAGTCATCAGAGCTCATGAATGATAAAAGGAGGTTCAATGAAATCTCTATGATCTCTAGATGACCCTCAGATTCCTTTGGTTACTCAAAGGGAAACTCCTTATTGGTCAGTGAACGTCCCAGGAGGTCTTACTCACTAGGATTCACGTCCTTTTCCTCCTTTCTGGGTTCGGCCACACCAAGTAAGGTAATGGCCTTGCACTCTTTTTTTGGATTCTCTTCTGTATTGCTTGGGAGAGTACTAGGAGGAGTTTCAATGACTCTTTTACTCAGCTGGCCCACTTGGGCCTCCAAATTTCTAATGGAGGACCTTGTTTCATTCATGAAACTTAGAGTGGCCTTAGATAGATCAGAGACTGTATTTGCTAAGCTAGATGGATTCTGCCCAGAATTCTCTGTCTGTTGCTGAGTGTATGATGGAAAAGGCTTGCTATTGCTAAACCTGTTTCTTCCACCATTATTAAAGCCTTGTTGAGGCTTTTGTTGATCCTTCCATGAGAAATTTGGATGATTTCTCTATGAGGGATTATATGTGTTTCCATAGGCTTCACCCATGTAATTCACCTCTGCTATTGCAGGGTTCTCAGGATCATAAGCTTCTTCTTCAGAAGATGCTTCTTTAGTACTGTTGGATGCAGCTTGCAATCCATTCAGACTCTGAAAAATCATATTGACTTGCTGAGTCAATATTTTATTCTGAGCCAATATGGCATTCAGAGTATCAATTTCAAGAACTCCCTTCCTCTGAGGCGTCTCATTACTCACAGGATTCCTTTCAGAAGTGTACATGAACTGGTTATTTACAACAATGTCAATGAGTTTCTGAGCTTCTGCAGGCGTTTTCTTTAGGTGAATGGATCCACCTGCAGAATGGTCCAATAACATCTTAGATAATTCAGACAGACCATCATAGAATATATCCAGGATGGTCCATTCTGAAAGCATGTCAGAAGGACACTTTTTGGTCAGTTGCTTGTATCTCTCCCAAGCTTCATAGAGGGATTCACCTTCTTTCTATTTGAAGGTTTGAACATCCACTCTAAGCTTGCTAAGCTTTTGAGGAGGAAAGAACTTGGCTAAGAAAGCCGTGACCAGCTTATCCCAAGAGTTTAGGCTATCTTTAGGTTGAGAGTCCAACCATATTCTAGCTCTGTCTCTTACAGCAAATGGAAAAAGCATAAGCCTGTAGACCTGGGGATCGACCCCATTGGTCTTAACAGTATCACAGATCTGCAAGAATTCAGTTAAAAACTGAAAAGGATCTTCTGATGGAAGTCCATGAAACTTGTAATTCTGTTGCATCAGAGAAACTAATTGAGGCTTTAGCTCAAAATTGTTTGCTCCAATGGCAGGGATTGAGATGCTTCTTCCATGCAAGTTGGAATTTGGTGCAGTAAAGTCACCAAGCATCTTCCTTGCATCTCCACCATTGTTATTATTTTCGGCCATGTCTCCTTCTTTTTCGAAAATTTTTGTCAGATTTTCTCCAGAGAGTTGTGCTTTAGCTTCCCTTAGCTTCCTCTTTAGAGTCCTTTCAGGTTCAGGATCAGCTTCAACAAGAATATTCTTATCCTTGTTCCTGCTCATATAAAAAAGAAGAGAACAGAAAAGAAAATATGGAATCCTCTATGTCACAGTATAGAGATTCCTTATATGAGTATAAGAAGAGAAGGATGGAAGAAAGAAAAGATAAGAATTCGAACACAGAGGAGAAGAGTTGGTTCGAATTTTTGAGTAGAAGAGAAGTGTTAGTAAATAAATAAATAATTAGAAGGAGATGAGAGATGGAAGAATTCGAAAATAAAATAAAAGAAAAATATTTTTGTTTTTAATTTAAAATTAAAGTTAAAATTCGAAAATTTTAAAAAGACAAATGAAATTAAAAAAATTAAAATAATTAGTTAATTAAAAAAGAATTTTGAAAAAGAGGTTAGTTATTTTCGAAAATTAGAGAGAGAGAATTAGTTAGGTAGTTTTGAAAAAAATAAGAATCAAACAAGATAAGATTAATTGAAGAAGATTTGAAAATCAATTTTGAAAAGATAAGAAGTTGGAAAAGATTTTGAAATTGCTTTTGAAAAAGATGTGATTGAAATTTATTTTGAAAAAAATTTGAAAAAGAAATTTAAAAAGATTTGATTTTGAAAATTAAAGTTGATTACTTGACTAACAAGAAACAAAAAGATATGATTTTAAAATTTTAAAGATTGAACCTTTCTTACTAGGCAAGTAACAAACTTAAAATTTTTGAATCAATCACATTAATTGTTAGCATTAATTTTGGAAATATGAAATAAAAATAAGAAAAAGATTTTGAAATTCAATTTTTTTAAAAAAAATTCGAAAATATGTAAAAATAAATGAAAAAGATTTGATTTTTGAAAAAGATTTGAAAAAGATAGAATTTTTAAATTGAAAATTTGACTTGACTCATAAGAAACAATTAAATTTAAAAACTTTTTGACTAAATCAAACCAAATTTTTGAAAATTTATGAGAGAATAAGGGAAAGATATTTTTTATTTTTAAATTTTTAATGAAGAAAGAGAAAAACACAAAAATGACACAAAACATGAAAATTATGAATCAAAACAACTAATGCGTGCAAGAACACTTTGAATGTCAAGATGAACACCAAGAACACTTTGAATGTCAAGATGAACATCAAGAACATATTTTTGAAAAGTTTTAAGAAAAGAAAAACATGCAAGATACCAAACTTAAAAAAATTTTATTCTCTAGACACTAATAATTCAAGAATGCATATGAAAAACAAGATAAGACACAAAACATGAAAATGTAAAGATCAAACAAGGAAAATCATCAAGAACAACTTGAAGATTATGAAGAACAAATGCATGAGTTTTCGAAAATTTTAATGAAATTAAAAAGATGGAATTGACACCAAACTTAAAAATTGACACAAGATTCAAACAAGAAACATCAAATTTTTTTGGTTTTTATGATTTTATTAAAAATTTTTTGTAATTTTTCAAAAATTAATTGGAAAAAGAAAAATAAGGATTTCAAAATTTCTAATGAGAATTCCAAGAATCATGCAATGTTAGTCTAAAGCTCCAGTCCAGGAATTAGACATGGCTTACTAGCCAGCCAAGCTTTTAGTGAAAGCTCCGGTCCAAAACACTAGACATGGCCAATGGCCAGCCAAGCTTCAGCATATATAGTTCAAGCATGTGAAGAGGAAGCCTCAGTCCAAAAGAATTTAGACATGACTTTACAGCCAGCCAGGCTTCAACATGTTACCTTGAAACTCTAGAATTCATTCTTAAAAATTCTAAAGCCATAGAATAATTTATTTTATATATATATTTTTTTTTGAAAATTTTTTTTCGAAAATAAAAATAAAAATAATAAAAATAAAAAGCTTAAAATTAAAATAAAATTTACCTAATCTGAGTAACAAGATGAACCGTCAGTTGTCCCAACTCGAACAATCCCTGGCAACGGCGCCAAAAACTTGGTGCACGAAATCGTGATTGTTCATTCCTTGGTAATGGTGGCAAAAACTTAATACGCACATTCATATTCTTAGTTCTTTTTCACAACTTCGCACAACTAACCAGCAAGTGCACTGGGTCGTCCAAGTAATAAACCTTACGTGAGTAAGGGTCGATCCCACGGAGATTGTCGGCTTGAAGCAAGCTATGGTCACCTTGTAAATCTCAGCCAGGCGGATTCAATTGGTTATGAAGATTTGATAATTAAAATATAATTAAAATATAAAATAGGATAGAAATACTTATGTAATTCATTGGTGAGAATTTCATATAAGCGTATGGAGATGCTTTTATTCCTTCTGAACCTCTGCTTTCCTACTGCTTTCATCCAATCATTCATACTCCTTTTCATGGCAAGCTGTATGTTGGGCATCACCGTTGTCAATGGCTACATCCCGTCCTCTCAGTGAAAATGGTCCAAATGCGCTGTCACCGCACGGCTAATCATCTGTCGATTCTCGATCATGCTAGAATAGGATTCAGTAATCCTTTTGCGTCTGTCACTACGCCCAGCACTCGCGAGTTTGAAGCTCGTCACAGCCATCTCTTCCCAGATCCTACTCGGAATACCACAGACAAGGTTTAGACTTTCCGGATCTCAAGAATAGCCGCCAATAATTCTAGCCTATACCACGAAGACTCTTATCGTAGATCAAGAGGCTAAGAGATATGCATTCAAGCTTGTTTGCATGTAGAACGGAAGTGTTCATCAGGCACGCGTTCATAAGTGAGAATGATGATGAGCATCACATAATCATCACATTCATCATGTTCTTGTGTGTGAATGAATATCTTAGAGAAGAAATAGGCTTGAGTTGAATAGAAAAACAATAGTATTTTGTATTAATTCATGAGGAACAGCAGAGCTCCACACCTTAATCTATGGGGTGTAGAAACTCCACCGTTGAAAATACATAAGAACAAGGTCTAGGCATGGCTGAATGGCCAGCCTCCCCAAATGCATATGAATTCAAAAATTAGGGAAAAAGACCCCTAGTACAATAGTAGAAAGTTCTATTTATACTAAACTAGTTACTAGGGTTACAGAATTAAGTAAATGATGCAGAAATCTACTTCCGGGCCCACTTGGTGTGTGCTTGGGCTGAGCATTGAAGCTTTCACGTGTAGAGGTCTTTCTTGGAGTTGAACACCAGTTTGTAACTTGTTTCTGACGTTTAACTCTGCTTTGCAACTTGTTTCTGGCGTTTAACGTCAGAATATGGCATAAAGTTAGCGTTAAACGCCAGTTTGCGTCATCTAAACTTGGGCAAAGTATGGACTATTATATATTTCTGGAAAGCCCTGGATGTCTAGTTTCCAACGCAATTGAGAGCGCGCCATTTATGTTTCTGTAGCTCCAGAAAATCCACTTTGAGTGCAGGGAGGTCAGAATCCAACAACATCTGCAGTCCTTCTTCAGCCTCTGAATCAGATTTTTGCTCAAGTCCCCATATTTCAGCCAGAAATTACTTGAAATCACAGAAAAACACACAAACTCATAGTAAAGTCCAGAAATGTAATTTTTATTTAAAAACTAATAAAATTATATCAAAAACTAACTAAATCATACTAAAAACTATGTAAAAACAATGCCAAAAAGCGTATAAATTATCCGCTCATCAGTACGCATGACAAGCATTACAGGAGCCACGTCAGAGTTTTTCGTTGGGTCTGACGGAGGCATTTGGACGAAGGGACTGATACGTCCAAGTTTTGTGAAAGTCAAGGACTTAAAAATATTTTTCAATGGTTAGGGATGAAAATGTGACCTATTTGTCCTTTTCTAAAACTTATAACTTTTTTAACAAGAACAAACAACACATATTTACATACTTAATATTAATAATACATTGTAGTATTACATACAAAAGCAATTACAGAACCTATCCCTCTGAATGAAACTTTAACTAACGAGGCGAAGGGAAAACAAATACTAACAACTCAACTCGTAAACATATTCCTCTGTGCTCTCACCGCTTCGCAATAAGCCTTCACACCTGTAGCTAAAAGGGGTGGAAATAGGGGGTAAGAACTGGAGAGTTCTTAGTAAGGTCGGGGTTAGAAGTTTAGTTCATTTTATATTGGTCAGCAATAACAGTCAACAAGGTACCATGTAATTCAATAATTAAAGAACACAGAATTCAAACAGTCATTTAGCACACCCACAACCACAATTACAAAAAATTACACTCACAAACAAATTTACGCAAAAAAGTATCATGCATGTCTATCCCTAGTGCAGGTAATGAGCTCATCTGTCGGTTTCGACCCGCTCCCGATGTAACTCAGCAACCTTTGTCTGAGTTTGGTTTCCAGTGTCATAACCTCTGTAAGCAACTTCTGTCTTACAAGTGCGACTCTCTTGAGCCGATGTATGCAAACATAATCTCTGTAAGCAACCTCTGTCTTACAGGTGAGGCTCTCTCTAGCCAATGCATGTAGCGATAACCTCTGTAAGCAACCTTTGTCTTACAGGTGCGACCATCCCCTGGATTGGCTGATGTATCTCTGGAAAGCAAATATCGGTGGACTCACCGCCATATCTCTGCTCGTTTTCAGCAGGTAAAACAATCATCTCTACTTATCTCCTTTTCTTTTCGTTCTTTCTTTCATTTCTTTTCTATTCTCTGCTCTCTTGTGGCAGAGGTTCTTTAGATTCTTTTAATCTTTTGCTCTCTGCTCTCCTGTGGCAGAGATCCCTTTAACTAATATATTCTTTTCTTTTCTTTTCTTTTATCATCATTCTTTTAATTCCTTACTTTTAACATAAAAAACATTCTTCAAACTCTTCCCTCATCTTTCTCTAAATGTTTTATGAAAAGGGGATCATGAGATCCTAACTTAGATTTGTCTTTCTAAAGCCTTTAGAAAAACTTGTTTGTTTACCCCTTCTCTGTTTTATTTTTCATAATACATACAATAATATTCTTATATAAAAAAATATCTTGATAAATAATAATTTGTAATAATAATATACTCTAATATAAATGAGTAATTTTGAACAAATATTTAAAATAATATTTATAATACTCTTAAAACTTATTTTATAAAACCTTATTTTCAAATTTTTATTAATTACTTTCTAAACCACGAATTCTTTAATATTTTATTTTTGACTTCAATATTTTATAAAATTATATTTAAACCTTCATTTCGTTTCATATTTATATAAATAACCCTGAACTTTTATAAAATATCCATTTTACCCCTAAACTTTATTTATTACCCAAAATACCCGAAACACTTATATAATTATAATATTAAACTCAATCTTTTCATAAAAATACAAGTATATTTCCTCAAAAATAATTCTTCTTGGCTGATTCTTTTCTTCACCAAGAACCAAAACCCTCCTTATTTTCTTCTTAAAATATACATTTAAATCTTAATCCGTTTTTGAGTTTTACGGTTACCAATTTTTCACAGCTTTTAATTTAATTCCTCGGCCATTAAACCTCACCCATTTTATTCAAAAATTAACACAATGACAGCCCCAAATAAGCCTCATTATCATAGTTTGGGCAGCACAAACATGACCAAATCACAAGCTTAATCACATATAACAATATATTAATAAAATTCAATATAAAGTCAATCAAACTCCATCAATAATCAATCACAACAACCATTCACTTATCCAACACAAATTTAATTGGTGAGAATTTACCGAAACCCTACCTCCGTACAAAATCAAAATACTCGAGGCAACGGAGAAGTTTTCTGACTGAGCTGCCAAAGAAGAAAATGTTAGAAATTGTCTGTGCCTCCTAGAACTCCAGTTGGCTGAACTCAAGGGGTAGGGGAGCCACTACAAAAAAATATGATTAAAATGGCAATAATATTACGGCAATGTTACTTAACTGCCGTATTGTTGGTTCATTTTAACATTTCTCTCTTATGCCATAATATCCTTGCTAAAAGCGCTACATTTTGGCGTTTATACCCGCCACTGTAATTGTTTTAATGGTTCTTTTTTTGTATTTTTTATAAAACTAAAAGAGAATATGAGAGTGAAAGAAAGTGATGCTTTTCAACATATGAGTGAGAGTATACGAAACCCTAACAATTGCCGTTGTTCATCTCCACACGACGAAGCTATTGTTGTTGATCTAGTTTTCTAGTTCTGATCTGAAGGTTTGTAGTCACGATTCATCTTCACACTGCTGCAAGTGACGTTGTTATTGCTGCCTACAATTGAGCTTCTGTGATCTGGTTCTTCAACTTCGATCTGAAGTTTGCCACCACCACAAGCGGCGTCGTTGTTGCTGGCCTTCAATTGTGCTTCTGCGATTTGGTTTTGCTATTTTGTGAATTATTAATTACTAATTTAATCTACTTTATCTTTTGATTTTTCTTTCTTCTTCATACTTTTAGATCTAGTTCATGCTCTAATAGGAAGAAACAGAGAATACCTGTTCTTTTTTCTTGTTGTGTATTTTTATTTTGATTGATCTTCTGCGTTGTTGTTCGTGTTGACGAGGGTGCCAAATGTGGTGGAATTTTACCACACGTTTATGAGGAGAGAATTGTCTCAACGCGAATGCAGCTCCAACGGAATCATGGAGGCAGTGCCACCTCTAGCAAATGCGCGTGACATGATCGATGAGATCGAGAACCGCTCATCTCACTTGCTCGCGGTAAGTGCTCTCTGTTTTTTTTCCGCTAAATTTACAGTTAAGCCCCATGATACTGTGGAAATCAACTAGTTACGTCAAGTTTTGATTTCGCAGTAAGGTATTAGGGTTTTGATTCTTTGGTGCGTGAGTATGAGGCTGATGGATGAGGTTGAGAAGGAGTGTTATGTTATATTAAAACTTATATGTTATGTTAGAGTTGAATCTGGAAATAAAATACGAAAGAAGTTTGTTCTGTGAATTAAGTTTCTAGTTTCAACTTAGTTCTTCTTGCTGTTTTCTGTAATCAAGACAAGATGTTCAAGTCATCCAATTAACCTAGAGATACAAATCTTAGTGTTTTTTTGTAGTTTGTGATAAATTAAGTGTGAAATCAAAGTCTTCCACTACATATTAAACTCTTTATGATTGATTATGCAGGTCTTAAAATCTGACCAGCTAAGTCTAGGTGGAATAATGGTGGTTCAAACTGCCGTAATAATAACCTTAAAAAATCGTCGTAATTACCAGTTTTTTTGTAGTGAGCTACATCACTGTCAATTTCTACTGGATAAAAATAACGCCAACGTGTAAAAGAGAAGGATACGAACACTTTTATCGAATTAGACTTTTTATTAGAGTTACGAATCACAAAAAATCAAAGCCGAAATATCAAAAGGAGTCACGGTTTCTTCCTCACCCACGATCTTTCTTTCTTATTTCCTTTCTTCTAGGTTCCATGGTGGTAAGAAAAGGAAATGAAGCATAATGATAAGGGATTAAATGAATAAAGGGGCGATAGGTGTCATATATATATAGTAAGCCACGTTACCAATTTCTTTCTTTTCTTTTTCTTAATGGCTTCGGCCATTCTTTCTTTCTTTTTCTTTTTTTTTTTAAATTTTATTAATAACAAGTATAATTACTCGTGCCATGCACACAAGTGATAAAATTGAAATTATAATTTTAAATTTTTTTAAAATTAATTTGAATTATAATAATTTGATTAAAACAGTAACATGTTAATTATGTATTTTTTTAAAATTTAGTGTTAATTGAATTAACTCTAAAATAGTTATTAATCAATTTTAATAATTTACTTTTTTCAATAAATCAGACATATATACTGAATGTGATCATAAATAATATAGTAATAGTTAAATCTACCAATAAAATATTAGTTATTATAAATCTATAAAATCGCACTGTCTTTGTTTGCGTGCAAATGTTTACTTATCAAATAAACTTAAAATATGAACCAAAAATATTTATAAATTAGACCTAGCATCACTTGAAAGAATAATGGAAAATAATCAACTTACCTTATCATCCATGAGAACCATTTCTATGTAAGTCATCTTGTTCTTGTCAAATTTGGATGAGACTTTCTATAACCTTATATATTAATTTTGTTATATATATATATATATATATATATATATATATATATATATATATATATATATATATATTATGGTAGTTTTTCTTAATATATATACGTATACATAATACATAAATAATTCTATACATATACATAAATAAAAAAATATATGAATTATATTTTATTAAACTCTATATTACCAGTTATTAAAAATATTAAAATATATGAACCAAAAATATTTATAAAATGGACCTAACATCACTTGAAAGAATCATGAAAAATAATCAACTTACCTTACTATCCATGAGAACCATTTCTATGTAAGTCGTTTTATTCTTGTCAAACTTGGATAGAACTTTCCATAACCTTATATATTAATTTTGTTAAATAATATATATATATATATATATATATATATATATATATATATATATATATATACACACACGGCAGTTTTTCTTAATATATATACATATACATAAATAATTCTATACATATACATAAATAAAAAAATATGTGAATTATATTTTGTTAAACTCTATATTACCGGTTATTAAAAATATGTAAATCACATATATTAATTATTTTTTTGTTATAATTATTTTGTTATATATATATATATGATTATTTTTTATTCTATAATCGTGCAATAATTTTTTATTTTTTATATCTATATATATTTCTCAATTCCGACTCCATTCATACGCATATTAACATTTTTTTCTAATAGTGATGTTTTAATTTTTTGGTTTCCTTTTTTCACGTATCTTTTTTTTTTTAAATAGTGATGTTTTAATATTTTTTTAAATACATTTTTCTTAATAATTACATTATTAATCTGAAATATAAAATGACAAAGAAAATAAACTTAAAAATCAGAAAAAAAAATGAAATTTTATATTAAAAAATATAAAAATAATATATTCAAAAAGAATAGTCGTAATATATAAATTGAGTCAACAATTTAAATATCTCTAAAACTAATTTAATCAAATACCAATATTAGAAATAAATTACTTAAATAATATTTAATCTATTCTAATCCTTAGACACGTATAGATTAGAGTCATTCTCGTAACAACAACGAACTGAAACAACGTCGTAAGTTCGAACATTTAGAATTCGTGCAAATTCAGACCATTCCTTTATTCTTTGAAAACCTTCTGTATCCCTGATAGAGTTGAATCGAAATTTCTTTTATGGAAAAAGAGTTACGGAGATGGCTTTGATGTGTTGGAGATCAAAATCTGGAAGTCATTATTTATATTTGAGTGTCACACCCATTAAATCCGAAAGACCAAATAAAATAGTATCTCTGGTTTTATTCTCATTTAATTCAGCATTTATGATAATAAATGAGATGACCATTATATAAGTCATTTAATGTAAAATAGCTTAATTTACGATTATAATTAATATATGTATTGCTTATAAATAAATTAGGAAATAATAATTTCGTAACAAAATAATGATTCAATTTGAATTACAATTAATTGATTGATAGAAATTATAATAAATTGTATGATATTTAAAAAATTAACCAAATCAATTAGTTGATATAATTAATTTATTAAAATAAAATGAATTTAATGAGTTAAAAGAAATAAATCAAAAAACACCATCAGAAATATGTTACGACAGTTTTATCATTAAGTGCAGAAATTTAATTTTTACGTAATAGAATAGATATTTACAAATTATTATATTAAACACAAACTAAAAAAATACACTAAACAAAATAAAAGCATCAATAGTAAAATATAACCTAAAAATCATTTAAACTAAAAAAGAACCTGTGATGAATTATAATAAATCTATATATGAGAAGTAAAAGTAAAATAAATAATTAAAAAAAGTAAAAGATAGAAAAGATAATGTGTGGAGTAGATAAAAAATGTATTACAATAGAAGATTAATATAATTAATTAATACAAAGGATGAAGGAGAAAAATCAAAATACGATCTTATTAAAAATATTTCAAAAAATATTTTAAAAAAGAACCTATTAATCAACTTTTATAAAAATATTACAAAAAATTTAAATTATCTTTAAATAAAATAATAATACCCTTAAGAATTATTAATCAAAATAAATAAAAAATTAATATAAAACAAAATCATAGAAAAATATTAGTAAAATTAAGATAAAAAAATAAAAATAAAAAATTACAAATATTTTACCTGAAGTACAAAATAGAAAAGGAGAAAAGAGATATATAAAATAATAAGATAATAATTTGAATTAATTAAGTTCATTTATTTCATTGTTTTATATATTATTTATTAAATAATTTAATATTTATCTCGATCATATTAAATAATAAATTAGTTATAATTAATTTGGTTTAATGAATCAAAAAAAATTTAAAATAATTTAATATTTACTCTAATTAAATTAAATATTTGAAGTTATGATTAATGTAATTTAATGAATCAAATAAAATATTAAATAATGAAATATTTATCCTAATCAAATAAAATTACATAATTGATTAGTTATAATTAATACATTTAAATGAATCAAACACATTAAATTGAAAAATAATTTAGTTAATTTGTGTCTTAAGGACATATTTTAAAAATATTTATTTTGCAATAACTTTTATAAAATATTTTTATAATATTTTTAATTTATGGTTTAAAGGCACAGTTATAATATATAACCATTAAAAAGTACTTAATTAGTTAATATAAATAATTAATATAATTGATTTAGTTCAATAAATTAAAAGAAATAAATGTGAAATGAAGAGATAAAGAGAAAGTAAAATTATAAAAATGTATATAAATTAAAAAAAATAAAAAAGTACTTTTTATTTTTTTATTTATTAATTATTAATTTATTATAATTAATTTCACAATATTTATTACACATTATTCATCTTATAAATTAATACAATTAATTTATTGATATTAATTATCGATAATTATTATAATTGATATAACTCATTTCGCTATACTTTCTAAATAAATAATTAAAAATGCACGTCTCAATTTTTTGTTAAAGTAAAATAAAATAAAATATATAAATTGAGTAGATATAAATCTAAAAATTATAAATTTTATTAACAACTCAAATAAATTAGTACCATAAAATTAAATTTAATATCTATTTTAAAAATAATTACTGACCTTTTATTATTTTAATTATTAATAATTTAAATAAAATAATACTCTATAACTTATTTTGTTATTTATTTTAAGTAATTACTAACATAGTTGTTAGTAATACCCAAGTGTATATTATCAACATAATTTTATCACGGGTATTTCAATCTTATCGTCATTGCAATTTTGTACCGTCTTACTTTTTTTAATTGTTATTATTAGAATTGTTAGATAATATTAAAAAAAAAACTTTAAAAATAAAAATAGCGATGACACCTTGAATAATTAATTCAATAGAATTAAATTTAAACAAATTGGATGATTCAATCAATTATGCAAATAATAGCATATTTAAAAATAATAATATTGAAAATAGTTTCACTAATGTAAATGATCAATACAATAATTATATAAAAAAATAACTAATTACATAATTGCATAATTTTTAAGATCCTATATAGTTAAATCTAACGGACAAATAAAAAAATATTTATATGATAATGTCCTAATATTTTAGCATACTATAAATCATATTATAAATTTATATATCATATTATAATTTTAAGTCAACTCCTTAAACACATTATAACATAAACCATCTAAAAATATATACCAAATTAACGAATATCACATGGGTCACAACATATAATCTAAATTGTCACAATATTTCAAATAAAAAGAGCATCAATACAGAAAAATCAATGAATATATATAACTAAAATAAAAAGCAACAAAGAGACACACAAAAAAATAAAATAAAATAAAGAGAATTAAAAAAACATTAACATATAAACCACATACACGAACAATGTATATATTAATTGTGAATCACAAAAAAAAGACAATATATATATATATATATATGAATTGAAGTACACATGAGAAAATAGAATATGACAAAACAAAATTATAGTAAGATTATTTAAAAACAATATAAAAATCACACATTTTTTTTGTTAATCAGAAGCTAAAATAAAAAAAAGTGTGCGCCTAATAATAAGCAATTAAAATAAACAAAAATTTTAAAAAATATAAAAAAATAAAATGTATAAATAATTATAAAAATTGTACCTAAACACGAGAGAGGGGGAGGGAGGGAGGGAGAGAGAAAAAAGAAAGTGAATGAGTAAAAAATATTTGATCTTGTATAAATAGAGGTATTGAGAAAAATAAACTATTTAAATTAATTCATATATTTCGTTATCATATTTATTATTTATTAAATAATTTGATATTTACTCCAATCAAATCAAATAATTAATATAATTAACTAAATTAATTAATTGATATAATTAATTATAATAAATGATAAAATTTGAATGTCTAATCAAATTAATTAATTGATATAATTAATTATAATTGATTTGCTTTAACGAATTGAATGAAATAAATTAGGAAACAACTTAAGAGCATGTCGCATCAGTTTTGTTATTAAGTGCAAAAATCTGATTTTTATATAATAGAATAGATAGATAATAAAGATATTTTATTAAATTAGTATATATAATTGTTCATTATTCATTAAATATTAATTATAATATTGTAATACAATTATAATAAAGATGATTAAAAGTATTATTATTATTATTATTATTATTATTATTATTATTATTATTATTATTATTATTATTATTATTAAAAATGATTAAAAATATTTTTAATTGACAATTGATAAGTAGTTTAATAATGCATTAAATATTGATTTGATATAATTATAATGAAGATATGTTCCTAAATTAGTATAATTATGTATTATTTATTAAATATTAATTATAATATAATTATAATAAAGATATTTTATATAAAATAATTTAGAATAGAGAAATGTGTATTCATTTTGGAGAGAAAACGAAGTCACGAGGGATCGACACCTCACCTTCATTAATTGAAAAAAAACCCAGTTTTAATATAATAATAATAATAATAATAATAATAATAATAATAATAATAATAATAAACATTAATTTAAATTTGTGTCTATCAAAATAATTTTTAATAAATAATTCGAATTAATAGAATAAATTATAATTAAATTAAATTTTATTAATCATAATTTTTTATTTAATTATTTTTAATAAAATAATTTTATTAAAAATAAAATTTCAATAAACATAATAATTCATAATAATTAATTATTTAATTTTTAAAAATTTAAGATCTTACAGAAATAATACGTGAGTATAAGAAAAATATTTTTAGATGATAAATTCTCAATAATCGACATGGAAGTTTATATATATACACATGTAATTTTTGAATTAGAATATTAGATGACAAGTTATGTAAATTCCTTTATAATACATATACACATGCCAAATAAATATTTTTTTATGTGAGATGTTTGGTTAATTTATAAATATAAAAGAGTTTGTTATTAAAATAAACATACAAATATGTGAATTTTGTTTCATCTCAGTTTAGCTAGCGACACGCCACATGGTAGTTTAATTTCACGTCATTTTTTTATAGACAGATTAACTGATAAAACTAGACTGAATTGACTGAAAGTATAAAATGAGAGAATCATCGCGTAAAAATTCAAAAACTAGTTTGATTGTTATCTCAATAAAATTTGTGCAAAGCTCAAATCGTATTGGCGGATGCCAAATAGAAAACAACTCAATCAACACATTTAATCAGTATTGCGTATTTATTTACATATATTTATAATTATTATTTTATAAAATTTTTTAACAAAATCGATCATCAATTAAACAAAATTTTCATATTAAAATACTTAATGTTTTTATGAACATATAAATTAGTTACTACTATTTTTTATTTTTAATTATATTTTTATTATAAAAATAAATTATGTATGATTATATTATCTATAGAATTTATTACTTTAATTATAAATATGAATAGAACAAGAAGAGAAAAATCTTGATTCAAGGAGCATGTCCTGTTTTAGAATTTTGATGTTCTGCTAGCTTGAGTTTGGATGCTCTATTTAGAATTCGAGTGGTTGTTAGAGATTTTTTTCTCCAAATCTAAATATTGTCTTGTATTCATTACCTTGGTCTTTTTTTTTTTTTTTTTTACTGCATTGTGTCATCAATATGCTGTCTAGACGAGATAATTGGTACTAAGAGAACACAGATAGTTGAGAAAAGAATGAGAGACCGACCTGTTTGGAAGAATGAGATATTTCTAAAGGAGTCAATGTCTATTCTAAGAGTTTTGTTAGAAGGTTTTTCATCGACAAAAATTTTTCAATAGGCACATTAGACAGTGCCCTTAGAGTCATATGGGGAGCTAGATTTCGGGTGGCTGATATAGGAAATCATTAATTCCAATTCTTCTTTGACCATGAAGGAGAAGTAGCAAGAATTAAAAGGGGATTTTCATGGTTATTTAAGGATTATATTCTGCACCTGAAAAAATTGGATTGATTGGGAGAGTGATAAAGAGAGTAGAATTAGCCTCATTCTGTTGTGGGTATAATTTTGGAGATTGTCAGAAAAATATAAAACATTAGAAGTAGGCAAACATTTAAGAAAAAAGATTAAAAAGATCCTAGATAAAGCCAGGGGAAAAGAATCAAGAATCGTCAAGGCCAAGGTAGAAGTTAATGGCGACAAAAAATTCAATGACAGCTTACAAATAATGGGTCCAGATAAAAAAAATAGTAGAAATTGATTATGCACTTATTGCGCTCATATAGGCCATGAGGCAAAAACCTATAGCAAGTTGTTTGGAGACTCAACAGTTGAATGTGTGCAACAGGATCATATTGGGTAGTGGTTGAGGGCAGACCAGATCGAAAGAAGGGTAGAACTGATTGAAACTTATGAAGGTGATATCCCTACTAATCCAGATCGAAAGCAGTGGTTGACAAGAAGAAACCAACCCCCACATAGCTAATTAATAGCTTTTTCAGCCTTAGCATGAAAGACAAAGGTGGGAAAAGAAAAAATAAAAGAGAAGATGGGAGAAAGAGGATAAAAGATACTGGCAACAAATCATACTTAAAGAGGTGTGAAAATTTATGGAGTATGATGGTTCCTCTGTTGTTCTAGGAGATTTGAACACTCACATAAATTATTGACAGTCAGGAAATGCAGATGCAGGATTGGTAAAGACCTTCATGAGAGGGTCATGGCTAAAGAGCATGGCTAGGAAGGGGAGTGAGAGTTAAACTCCAGTCAGTGAAATTAAGAGAAGGTTTGAAGGAAAGGAGAATGAAAAAAGTCAAAAGAAAATATGTCCAGCTCAGATGCAAAACTAAGTTGCTGAGGTGGAGGGTGCCGGCTGTCAATTAGCACCTAAAAGCCCATGAAAATTCTTATATAGAGTCAATTTGGGGACTTTAATGCCATCACTAACCAATCTGAAAAAGTTGATGGTGGACTTAAATCTGCCCAATCAATTTCAACTTTCAATTGTTTTATTGGTGATAATGGTTTAACAGATTTGGGCATGCAAGGCAGACAGTTTACATGGAGTAATAAAAGAAGGGTCGAAGAGTTGGTGATGGAGTGATTAGACAGATTTATTGGCAACGAACAGTGGCTAACCATGTTCTCGCATGCAATTACTTTGAGATTATCAAAAACAGGATCAAACCATGCACCCATCATTCTTAAAACTAACCTTCATAAAGAACAATTGAAAAGAAGATTTAAATTTCAAGAAAGATGGCGTGCAGTGAAAGATGTCCGGAAGATAGTACATGAAGCTTGGAGGATTGAAGTTGAAGGTTCTCCCATGTACAAACTAGTCTAGAAAATTAAAAAATGTAGACATGAAATTGTGGCATGGCAAAAATTAAGTAAATCAAATTCCAAAAAAAATGGAAGAAATTAAAGGTCAACTGGAGGACGGCGGGGAGGAGATCTCCAAACTAGAGAATCGATTAAAAGAGGCTTATCTGCAAGAAGAACGCTATTAGAAGGAGAAATCTAAAGTTGGTGGTTGAAGGAGGGTGATAAGAGAACTCATTTTTTCCATCAAAAATTCAAAACAAGAATCTAGAGAAATAAGATTTAAAGGCTAGCTAGAAGAAACGTTGAGATGGAAATGACTAATTCGACTATAGCATTAGTGGCTGAGGAGTACTACAGATAGATTTTCTCCTCTTCCTTTCAAGCGGATCTGAAATACTTCATAACTGATTTTGAACTAAAGGTTACAGCTTCCATAAATTGGAGGCTTAAAAAATCAAATTCTATGAAAAAAGTTAAGAGAGCGACTTTTAACATCTACCCCTAGAGCACTCTAGGGGAGGATGGAATGACAGTAAAATTTTACTAATTTTTCTGGAGAACAATAGGAGGGGATGTGTTCAGAGCAGTTAACAACTTCTTTGGTAGAGGGCGCATATTGAAAGGTTTCAGCCACATAGATATATGTTTCATCCCTAAAAAACCATATGCGAACAACATGACTCAGGTTAGGCCTATTCAAAGCACCTTTCTAATTAGTCTAACTCAAAGCGCCTTTCTAAAAGGAAGGCTTATTTTTTATAATATTTTAATTACACATGAATGCATGCACTATCTAAAAAATAAAAAGACAGCCCCCAAACTGAAATGGCAATCAAATTAGACATGAATAAGACTTATGATCGAGTAAAGAGCAATTTTTTGTGGTTCATTTTAGAGAAGGTTGGTTTGGGACTAGATGGATAAACTAGATCTGAAAACTAGTCATAAATATTTTTTATTACGTTGTTGTGGAAGGTCAACTCTATGATTTCTTTAAGTCAACTAGAGTTATTCAACAAGGAGCCCTTCTATTCTTATATCTATTCTTTTTTCATGCAGAAGGTCTTTTCTTCTTGCTATACAAGGTAGAACAAAATAGGGATATTTAAAGATTATAAATTAGCAGATGATGCTTGGTGCACGAAATTGTGATGTCAATATTCACATTACTCTCTTACAATTTCGCACAACTAACCAGCAAGTGCACTGAGTCGTCCAAGTAATACCTTACGTGAGTAAGGGTCGATCCCACGGAGATTGTTGGCTTGAAGCAAGCTATGGCTATCTCGTAACTCTTAGTCAGGATATAATATCAATAATAATTCTTAATTTGAATTGTGAAAAGTAAGAAGGGCAGAACACAAATTATACTTGTATGCAATGATGGAGAATATATTGGAGTTTTGGAGATGTTTTGTCTTCTGAAATTCTGCTTTCCTCTGTTTCTGATTCACGCACGCACGTCCTCCTATGGTAAGTTGTGTGTTGGTGGATCACCGTTGTCAATGGCTACCATCCATCCTTCCAGTGAAAAGGGTCCAAGTGCGCTGTCACCGCACGGCTAATCATCTGCAGGTTCTCGATCGTACCGGAATAGGATTTACTATCCTTTTGCGTCTGTCACTACGCCCAACACTCGCGAGTTTGAAGCTTGTCACAGTCATTCAATCCCTGAATCCTACTCGGAATACCACAGACAAGGTTTAGACTTTCTGGATTCTCTTGAATGCTGCCATTAATCTAGCTTATACCACGAAGATTCTGATTAAGAGATCCAAGAGATATTCATTCATTCTACGGTGAACGGAAGTGGTTGTCAGGCACGCGTTCGTGGGGGGAATGATGATGATTGTCACGTTCATCACATTCATGTTGAAGTGCGAATGGATATCTTAGAGAGGAACACACATGTTTAAATAGAAAACAGAAATACTTGCATTAATTCATCAGGACACAGCAGAGCTCCTCACCCCCAACAATGGAGTTTAGAGACTCATGCCGTCAGAAATTACAAAGTTCAGATCTAAAATGTCATGAGATACAAAATAAATCTCTAAAAGTTGTTTAAATACTAAACTAGTAACCTAGGTTTACAGAAAATGAGTAAACTATGATAGATAGTGCAGAAATCCACTTCTGGGGCCCACTTGGTGTGTGCTGGGGCTGAGACTAAAGCTTCTCACGTGCCTGGGCTGTTTTGGGCGTTCAACGCCAGGTTGTAACGTAATTCTAGCGTTGAACTCCAACTTGTAACGTGTTTCTGGCGCTGGACGCCAGACAGCAACATGGAACTGGCGTTTTAAATACTTAAATATAAATAGAAAAGAAATAGTTATTGCCATTATATGACTCCTAAGGTGAAACTCAAATAATAGAAAATAAAGTTATCACAGGGTTAAGGTTAAGATCAGAACTCAACAACCTTGACTTTGGGAAGCGGATGCCTCTTTAGTCTGTGGGGTGCTTGGCCCTTCAAGAGATAGTTTCTGACGCTTTAGTTCTCTTAATTCACGCCCTTGCACCTCTTGTTCTCTGAGCAGTTTGCAAAGCATGCTATTTTGATTTTGCTGTTCTTCCTTCAATTGATCCATGGTTTCTTGCAACTTAGTGACAGATGCCTCAAGATGCTCCCAGTATTCAAATTGAGGGAGTTCTGGTAGGAATTCTTGCGCCCTCCTCTTGATGGGGTCATCCTGCATTTGTTGTTTTTCCATTGTGATTTTTGTGATTGGTTGCTCCACTGAGATATACTCTGTTATTCCCATCTTTATTCCAGCATCTTTGCAGAGCATAGAGATTAGGCTTGGATAAGCCAACCTGGCATCCTTGGAGTTCTTGTTGGCAAGTATGTAGAATTCAGATGGGATCAGTTGATGAACTTCTACTTCTTTTCCCAACATAATGCAATGGATCATCACTGCTCTTCTTATATTGACTTCAGAACGGTTGCTGGTGGGCAATATAGAACGCCCAATGAAGTCCAGCCATCCTCTGGCAACTGGTTTGAGATCTTCTCTCTTGAGTTGACTTGGGGCACCCTTCGTGGTGGTGGTCCACCTGGCTCCAGGGATGCATGTATCCTCTAGAATCTTATCCAGGTCCTTGTTTGTTCTCATCATTCTCTTATTGAAGGAGTATGGGTCATCTTTCAGCTGAGGTAGCTTAAAGATCTCCCTGATTTTGTCAGGGTGGATGTGAACAATCTTTCCTCTGACCACAGTCCTGTAGTCATAGAGGGCAGCTCCAGATATTCTCTGCATGTCTGTTTGCCACATATTAGCATAGAATTCTTGAACCATATTCCTTCCCACTTTCGTTTCAGGATTAGCTAGGACTTCCCAGTTCCTGTTTCGAATCTACTCTTGGATCTCCGGATATTCATCTTCTTTCAGATCGAACTTGACTTCTGGGATCATAGATCTTAGACCCATTATTTTGTAGTAATGGTCTGAATGTTCTTTGGTTAAGAACCTCCCTTGATTCCAAAGTGGTTTTGGAATACTCTCTTTCTTGCCTCTTGGAGTGGGTTGTTTTCCTTTAGGAGCCATGATCTTTAGTGGGTATAGTTTAGTGATCACGGATAAACATACCAAACTTAGAGGTTTGCTTGTCCTCAAGCAAAAGAAAAGAAAGGAGAGGGATAGAAGGAGAGCTAGTGTAGAATGGTGGATGAGAAGAAGGAGGCCGAATGGATTTTTAAAAGGGAGGGGGTTTTCGAAAATAGGGAGAAAGATAAGATAGAAGATATGATTTAAAAAGATAAGTATGATAAGAAGAGATATGATTTAAAATTGAAAAGATATGAAAGATATTTGAAAAAGATAAAATTGGATTTTTGAAAAAGATAATATGGAGATTTGAAAAAGATATTGATTAGTTGAAAAGATTTTTGAATGAAAAGAGATAGATTTGTTTTGAAAAATTTGAAAAAGAGTTGAATTGGATTGAAAAAAGGATTTGTGCTTATGGATTAAGATACATTTAATATTTTTAAAGAAGGGTTTTTAGAAATTAGGGATTTTAGAAATCAGGGTTTGTAACATGTTTATGCAAGAAATCATGAATTGAAACATGAAAATTAAGATTAAAATGAAAAATATGAAGAGAAAACGATTTTACCTCCTCCCCACCATCCTGGCGTTTGAACGCCCAAACGCTGCATGTTTTAGGCGTTCAACGCCC
This sequence comes from Arachis hypogaea, assembly GCF_003086295.3. Taxonomy (NCBI): domain Eukaryota; kingdom Viridiplantae; phylum Streptophyta; class Magnoliopsida; order Fabales; family Fabaceae; genus Arachis; species Arachis hypogaea. Next base: position 33,577,581 of record NC_092051.1, on the reverse strand, counting down.
AACTGCTGCTTCTCCTGGGCGTTCAACGCCCAGCTGTTGCTTCTTTCTGGCGTTGAACGCCAGGAACTCCTTTGTCACTGGGCGTTTCTTTGAACGCCCAGGACGCTGTAAATCTGGCGTTAAACGCCCAGAAGGAGCTTCTTTCTGGCGTTCAACGCCCAGATGGCTATCCTTACTGGCGTTTTCTTGCCAGTGAGCTCTTTTTCTCTGTTTTGTGTGCAGAATCCTTCTGTAACCCTGTAAACTTATACAATTGACTCTTTACCTTAGTATCAATGAACTTTGTATAAACAAATAAAATCAAGAATAGCGCAAAATGCTTAGAGGAAGTGATGCCCCATGGCTGGGTTGCCTCCCAGCAAGCGCTTCTTTATTGTCTTTAGCTGGACCTTGCTGAGTTCTTAATCTAGCCTCAGCCTTGAGCACTCTTGCTCAACATTGCCTTCAAGATAGTGCTTGATTCTCTGTCCATTAACAATGAACTTCTTATCAGAATCAATATCTTGAAGCTCCACATAACCATATGGTGATACACTTGTAATCACATATGGTCCTCTCCACCGGGACTTCAGTTTCCCGGGAAATAGCCTGAGCCTAGAGTTAAACAACAGAACCTTTTGTCCTGGTTCAAAGATTCTAGATGACAGCTTTCTGTCATGCCACCTTTTGGATTTCTCTTTGTAAAGCTTGGCATTTTCGAAAGCAGTGAATCTGAATTCCTCTAGCTCATTCAGCTGGAGCAATCTTTTCTCTCCAGCTAATTTGGCATCAAAGTTAAGGAATCTGGTTGCCCAGTAGGCCTTATGTTCCAGTTCCACGGGCAGGTGACAAGCCTTACCATACACAAGTTGGTATGGAGAGGTCCCAATAGGAGTCTTGAATGCTGTTCTGTAAGCCCACAGAGCATCATCCAAGCTTTGTGCCCAATCTTTTCTACGGGTATTCACAGTCCGTTCCAGGATTCTTTTTAGTTCTCTGTTAGAGACTTCAGCTTGTCCATTTGTCTGCGGATGATATGGAGTTGCCACCTTATGGCGAATCCCATACCAGACCATGGCAGAGTAAAGCTGTTTGTTGCAGAAGTGAGTGCCCCCATCACTGATTAGTACCCTAGGGACACCAAACCTGCTGAATATATGTTTCTGGAGGAACTTTAGTACTGTTTTAGTATCATTGGTGGGTGTGGCAATGGCTTCTACCCATTTTGATACATAGTCAACTGCCACCAGAATATAAGTGTTTGATTATGATGGTGGGAAAGGCCCCATGAAATCAATTCTCCATACATCAAACAACTCAATCTCCAAGATTCCTTGTTGAGGCATGGCATAACTATGAGGCAAATTACCAGCTCTCTGGCAACTGTCACAGTTACGTACAAACTCTCGGGAATCTCTATAGAGTGTAGGCCAGTAGAATCCACATTGGAGGACTTTGGTGGCTGTTCGCTCACCTCCGAAATGGCCTCCATATTGTGATCCATGGCAATGCCATAGGATCCTCTGCGCTTCTTCTCTAGGCACACACCTACGGATTATTCCGTCTGCACATCTCTTAAAGAGATAGGGTTCATCCCACAAGTAGTACTTTGCATCAGTAATTAATTTTTTCTTTTGTTGCCTGCTGTACTCCTTGGGAATGAACCTTGCAGCTTTGTAGTTTGCAATGTCTGCAAACCATGGTAATTCCTGAATGGCGAACAAATGCTCATCTGGAAAGGTTTCAGATATCTCAATAGAGGGGGGACGCCCCTTCCACTGGTTCTATCCGGGACAGATGGTCAGCCACTTGGTTTTCTGTCCCTTTTCTGTCTCTTATTTCTATATCAAACTCTTGCAGAAGTAACACCCATCTTATGAGTCTGGGTTTTGAATCCTGCTTTGTGAGTAGATATTTAAGAGCAGCATGATCTGTGTACACACTCACTTTTGATCCTACTAAGTATGATCTAAACTTGTCAATGGCATAAACCACTGCAAGCAATTCTTTTTCTGTGGTTGTATAATTTTTCTGGGTATCATTTAAAATACGACTAGCATAATAAATGACATACAGAAGCTTGTCATGCCTCTGCCCCAGTACTGCACCAATGGCGTGATCACTGGCATCACACATTAATTCGAACGGTAATGTCCAGTCTGGTGCAGAGTTAATTGGTGCTGTGACCAGCTTAGCTTTCAGAGTTTCAAACGCCTGCAGACACTTTGTATCAAACACAAATGGCGTGTCAGCAGCTAGCAGGTTGCTTAGAGATTTTGCAATTTTTAAAAAATCTTTTATAAACCTCCTATAGAATCCTGCATGCCCCAGAAAGCTTCTGATTGCCTTAACATTGGCAGGTGGTGGTAATTTTTCAATTACCTCTATTTTAGCTTGATCCACCTCTATTCCCTTGTTTGAAATTTTATGCCCAAGGACAATCCCTTCAGTCACCATAAAGTGACATTTTTCCCAGTTTAAAACCAGGTTGGTCTCTTGGCATCTTTTCAAAACCAGTGTCAAGTGATCAAGACAGGAGCTGAATGAGTCTCCATATACTGAGAAGTCATCCATGAAGACTTCTAGAAAATTTTCTACCATATCAGAGAAAATAGAGAGCATGCATCTCTGAAAGGTTGCAGGCGCATTACACAGCCCAAAAGGCATCCTTCTGTAAGCAAATACTCCAGATGGACATGTGAATGCTATTTTCTCTTGATCATGGAGATCTACTGCAATTTGGTTGTAGCCTGAATAGCAATCCAAAAAGTAGTAATAATTATGACCTGCTAGTCTTTCTAGCATCTGGTCTATGAATGGTAAAGGAAAATGATCCTTTCTGGTGGCTGTATTGAGCCTTCTATAGTCAATACACATGTGCCACCCTGTAACTGTTCTGGTAGGAACCAGTTCATTTTTTTCATTATGAACCACTGTCATGCCTCCCTTTTTAGGGACAACTTGAACAGGACTCACCCAGGGGCTATCTGAAATAGGATAAATAATCCCAGCCTCCAGTAATTTAGTGACCTCTTTCTGCACCACTTCTTTCATGGTTGGATTTAGCCGCCTCTGTGGTTGAACCACTGGCTTAGCATTGTCCTCCAATAAGATCTTGTGCATGCATCTAGCTGGGCTTATGCCCTTAAGGTCACTTATGGACCACCCAAGAGCTGTCTTGTGTGTCCTTAGCACTTGAATTAGTGCTTCCTCTTCCTGTGGATTTAAAGCAGAGCTTATGATCACTGAAAAAGTATCACCTTCTCCCATAAATGCATATTTTAGGGATGGTGGTAATGGTTTGAGCTCGGGTTTAGGAGGTTTTTCCTCTTCCTGAGGAATTTTTAGAGACTCTTTCAATTCCTCTGAATCCTCTAGATCAGGTGGAATATCTTTAAAGATGTTTTCCAACTCTGATTTGAGACTCTCAACCATGTTGATCTCTTCTACCAAAGAGTCAATAAGATTAACTTTCATGCAGTCTTTTGGTGTGTCTGGATGCTGCATGGCTTTGACAGCATTCAACTTAAACTCATCTTCATTGACTCTCAGGGTGACTTCCCCCTTTTGGACATCTATGAGAGTCCGTCCAGTTGCCAGGAAAGGTCTTCCTAGAATGAGAGTAGCACTCTTGTGCTCCTCCATCTCCAGCACTACGAAGTCAGTGGGAAAGGCGAATGGCCCAACCCTGACAATCATGTCCTCAATCACGCCTGATGGGTATTTAATAGAGCCATCAGCAAGTTGGAGACATATCCGGGTTGGTTTAACTTCTTCAGTTAAGCCAAGCTTTCTTATAGTGGATGCAGGTATTAGATTGATGCTTGCTCTAAGATCGCATAAAGCTGTCCTGGTGCAATTTCCCTCTAATGTGCATGGTATTAGAAAGCTTCCGGGATCTTTAAGCTTTTCAAAATGACTGCACTGCATTCTTCAGTGAGGAAAACTCTTTCAGTTTCTCTCCAATCCTTCTTATGACTCAAAATCTCTTTCATGAACTTGGCATAAGAAGGTATTTGCTCAAGTGCCTCTGCAAACGGAATCTTAATTTCAAGAGTCCTGAGATAATCTGCAAAGCGAGCGAATTGCTTATCCTGCTCCTCTTGGCGGAGTTTTTGAGGATAAGGTATCTTGGCTTTATATTCCTCAACCTTGGTTGCTGTAGGTTTATTTCCTATAGAAATAGTTGAAGAAGCCTTTTTAGAGGGGTTGTCATCAACACTTGTGTGTGTCTGATCCCTCTCTGGCATTTGAGTGCCAGAGTTAGAAGCTGGAGTGACGTTAGACGCCAATTCCTCATCTGTTCCTGGCGTCTGAACGCCAGAACTGTGCTTCCTTTGGGCATTCAACGCCAGTTCCTTGCTTGTTTCTGGCGTTGAACGCCAGTTCTGAGCGTGGTCTGGGCGTTCAGCGCCAGCCTTCCACCCAATTTCTGGCGTTTTAACGCCAGACTTATTTTTTCCTGGGCTCTTACTGTCCTCAGATGGATTTTGGGTGGTTTTCTCATTCCTTGGCTTCCTGCTGCCTTGAGGTGGGGTATTTAATGTTTTCCCACTTCTTAATTGAACTGCTTGGCATTCTTCTGTTATTTGTTTTGACAGCTGTTGTTTTGTCTGCTTCAATTGTTCTTCCATATTTATATTAGCCATCCTTGTCTCTTGTAGTCTATCTTTGAATTTGGCTAACTGTTGTGTTAGAAAGTCCAATTGATGATTGAATTTAGCAGCTTGTTCTACAGGACTGAGTTCAACAGTTACTGTTTTAACCTCTTCTTTCATGGAAGGGTCACTGCTTAGGTACAGATGTTGATTTCTGGCAACTGTATCAATGAGCTCTTGAGCCTCTTCAATTTTTTTTCTCATGTGGATAGATCCACCAGCTGAGTAATCTAGAGAGATCTGAGCTCTTTCTGTAAGCCCATAATAGAAGATGTCTAACTGAACCCACTCTGAAAACATTTCAGAGGGGCTTTTTCGTAGCATCTCTCTGTATCTCTCCCAGGCATCATAAAGAGATTCATCATCTCCTTGTTTAAAGCCTTGGATGTCCAGCCTTAGCTGTGTCATCCGTTTTGGAGGAAAGTATTGATTCAGGAATTTTTCTGTCAGCTGTTTCCATGTCCTTATGCTACCCTTAGGTTGGTTATTTAACCACCTCTTGCCTTGGTCTTTTACAGCAAATGGAAACAGTAATAATCTGTAGACATCCTGATCTACTTCCTTATCATGTACTATGTCAGCAATTTGTAAAAACTGTGCCAGAAACTCTGTAGGTTCTTCCTGTGGAAGACCGGAATACTGGCAGCTTTGCTGCAACATGAAAATGAGCTGAGGATTCAACTCAAAGCTACTGACTCCAATGGAGGGTATGCAGATACTACTCCCATATGAAGCAGTAGAGGGGTTAGCATATTGGTGCACGAAATTGTGTTCCATGTTCTTTGTACTTGTGTGAGATTAACAATATATAATTGTATTGAATCCTCATTGTGGCTCTATGTGTGGACACAACTCCGTACAACTAACCAGCAAGTGCACTGGGTCGTCCAAGTAATACCTTACGTGAGTAAGGGTCGAATCCCACGGAGATTGTTGGTATGAAGCAAGCTATGGTCACCTTGTAAATCTCAGTCAGGCAGATATAAAATAGTTATGTGGTTTTCGAATATTAATTAATAAAATAGGGATAGAGATACTTATGCAGATTCATTGGCAGGGATTTCAGATAAGCGAATGGAGATGCTTTTCGTTCCTCTAAACCTCTGCTTTCCTGCTATCTTCATCCAATCAGTCTTACTCCTTTCCATGGCTGGCTGTATGTGATACATCACCACTGTCAATGGCTACTTTCGGTCATCTCTCGGGAAAATGATCCAATGCCCTGTCACGGCACGGCTAATCGTCTGGAGGCATCACCCTTGCCAATGGCTTCATCTTATCCTCTCAGTGAATAATATGCTCACGCACCCTGTCACGGCACGGCTATTCATCTGTCGGTTCTCGATCATGCTGGAATAGGATTTACTATCCTTTTACGTCTGTCACTAACGCCCTGCAATCGCGAGTTAGGAGCTCGTCACAGTCATTCAATCATTGAATCCTACTCGGAATACCACGGACAAGGTTTAGACTTTCCGGATTCTCTTGAATGCCGCCATCATTCTAGCTTACGCCACGAAGATTCTGGTTAGGAGATCTAAGAGAAACTCATTCTAGCTTTATTTCATGTAGAACGGAAGTGTTTGTCAGGCACGCATTCATAAAGGAGAAGGATGATGAGCGTCACACATAATCATCACCTTCATCACGTTCTTGGGTGCGAATGGATATCTTAGAAGAGAAATAAGAAGAATTGAATAGAAAACAGTAGTACTTTGCATTAATCTTTGAGGAACAGCAGAGCTCCACACCTTAATCTATGGAGTGTAGAAACTCTACCGTTGAAAATACATAAGTGAAGGTCCAGGCATGGCCGAGATGGCCAGCCCCCTAAACGAGATCAATAGTCTCCTAAGATGAATAATGGAATAAAACTGAGACCAAAGATGCCTAATACAATAGTAAAAGGTCCTATTTATAATAAACTAGTCACTAGGGTTTACATGAGTAAGTAATTGATGCATAAATCCCCTTCCGGGGCCCACTTGGTGTGTGCTTGGGCTTGGGCTTGAGTGTTACACGTGCAGAGGCCATTTGTGGAGTTGAACGCCAGTTTCTGTGCCAGTTTGGGCGTTCAACTCTGGTTTTGGATCCTTTTCTGGCGCTGGACGCCAGATTTGGGCAGAAGGCTGGCGTTGAACGCCAGTTTACGTCGTCAATTCTTGGCCAAAGTATGGACTATTATATATTGCTGGAAAGCCCTGGATGTCTACTTTCCAACACAATTAGAAGCGCGCCATTTCCAGTTCTGTAGCTCCAGAAAATCCACTTTGAGTGCAGGGAGGTCAGAATCCAACAGCATCAGCAGTCCTTTTTCAACCTCTGAATCTGATTTCTTCTCAAGTCCTTCAATTTCAGCCAGAAAATACCTGAAATCACAGAAAAACACACAAACTCATAGTAAAGTCCAGAAATGTGAATTTATCATAAAAACTAATGAAAACATCCCCAAAAGTAACTAGATCCTACTAAAAACATACTAAAAACAATGCCAAAAAGCGTATAAATTATCCGCTCATCACATATGACCCCAGAGTCCTTCTGGACTGTTCATTTCCACTTAGATCCATGATGGAGAAAGGGAGATGATGTAAAAAAAAATATTTTTATTTATTTATTTTAATTTATTTTATTTTTGAAATAAATAAATTAAAATAAAATAAATAAAAATGGATGAAGATTTTCAAAAAAATGAGGAGAGAGAAAGTGGTTAGGATGTTTTGAAAAGGATATGATGATTTTTGAAAAAGGTTTTAAATTTTGAAATAAAAATTTGAATTTTAAAGGTAAATTTCGAAAATTTGCTTTAAAATAAAGAGAAAAGATATTTTTGAATTTAAAGAGGAGAGAGAAAAACAATAAGATAGCACAAGATTTAAAATTTTTAGATCTAATGCTCCTTGTTTTTTAAAATTTTGGAGGAAAAACACCAAGGAACACCAAACTTAAAAATTTTAAGATCAAGACATAAGGAAAACTCAAGAACACTTTGAAGATTCACAAGAACACAAGAACATGAAGAAAGAACACCAAACTTAAAGTTTTTAGAGAACCAAAATAAGATTTTCGAAAACCAAAGAAAAATCAACAAGAAAACACCAAACTTAAAGTTTGGCACAAGATTTAATGTAAAAATTATTTTTGAAAAAGAATTTAAAAAAAAAGGTACCCAATTACCAAGAACACAGACCAACGCTCTAGCCAAATGGGCAGTAAATGTAACACTTGTTTTGAAAAATATTTTTAATAACTAAAAAAAATTATTTTTATTTATTTTTTTTTTGAAAAGAATATAAAAGACTCTGACCCAAAAGACAAAATTTCCTAATCTAAGCAACAGGATTCACCGTTAGTTGTTCAAACTCAAATAATCCCCGGCAACGGCGCCAAAAACTTGGTGCACGAAATTGTGATGTCAATGTTCACATTACTCTCTTACAATTTCGCACAACTAACCAGCAAGTGCACTGGGTCGTCCAAGTAATACCTTACGTGAGTAAGGGTCGATCCCACGGAGATTGTTGGCTTGAAGCAAGCTATGGCTATCTCGTAACTCTTAGTCAAGATATAATATCAATAATAATTCTTAATTTGAATTGTGAAAAGTAAGAAGAGCAGAACACAAATTATACTTGTATGCAATGATGGAGAATATGTTGGAGTTTTGGAGATGCTTTGTCTTCTGAAATTCTGCTTTCCTCTGTTTCTGATTCACGCACGCACGTCCTCCTATGGCAAGCTGTGTGTTGGTGGATCACCGTTGTCAATGGCTACCATCTATCCTTCCAGTGAAAAGGGTCCAGGTGCGCTGTCACCGCATGGCTAATCATCTGCAGGTTCTCGATCGTACCGGAATAGGATTTACTATCCTTTTGCGTCTGTCACTACGCCCAGCACTCGCGAGTTTGAAGCTTGTCACAGTCATTCAATCCCTGAATCCTACTCGGAATACCACAGACAAGGTTTAGACTTTCTGGATTCTCTTGAATGCTGCCATCAATCTAGCTTATACCATGAAGATTCTGATTAAGAGATCCAAGAGATATTCATTCATTCTACGGTGAACGAAAGTGGTTGTCAGGCACGCGTTCGTGGGGGAATGATGATGATTGTCACGTTCATCACATTCATGTTGAAGTGCGAATGGATATCTTAGAGAGGAACACACATGTTTGAATAGAAAATAGAAATACTTGCATTAATTCATCAGGACACAGCAGAGTTCCTCACCCCCAACAATGGAGTTTAGAGACTCATGCCGTCAGAGATTACAAAGTTCAGATCTAAAATGTCATGAGATACAAAATAAATCTCTAAAAGTTGTTTAAATACTAAACTAGTAACCTAGGTTTACAGAAAATGAGTAAACTATGATAGATAGTGCAGAAATCCACTTCTGGGGCCCACTTGGTGTGTGCTGGGGCTGAGACTAAAGCTTCTCACGTGCCTGGGCTGTTTTGGGCGTTCAACGCCAGGTTGTAACGTAATTCTGGCGTTGAACTCCAACTTGTAACGTGTTTCTGGCGCTGGACGCCAGACAGCAACATGGAACTGGCGTTGAACGCCAGTTTACGTCATCTATCTTTGAGTAAAGTATGGACTATTATATATTGCGGGAAAGCCCTGGATGTCTACTTTCCAACGCATTTGGAAGCGCATCAATTGGACTCTTGTAGCTCCAGAAATTCCATTCCGAGTGCAGAGAGGTTAGGATCCAACAGCATCAACAGTCCTTTTTCAGCCTGAATCAGATTTTTGCTCAGCTCCCTCAATTTCAGCCAGAAAATACCTGAAATTACAGAAAAACACAAAAACTCATAGTAAAGTCCAGAAATATCAATTTTTCCTAGAAACTAATGAAAATAAACTAAAAACTAACTAAAACATACTAAAAACTATATGAAATTAACCCCAAAAAGCGTATAAAATATCCGCTCATCAATGCCCTACTATCAACCACCTCCTATTTGTTGATGACTATACTTTTTTGCAAGGGCTCTGAAGAGAATAGCTATAGAATTCTCGATCTTTTGACTGAATATGAAAGCTTTAGCAGGTAAAAGGTCAATATGGATAAATTATCAATTTTTTCGACAACAACACTCCTAAAACAGTTAGAAATCAATTGGTGGTTCAGCTAAATATAACACATATTGGTGCACAAGATAAGTACTTGGGTCTACATTCTAATGTCAATAAATTCAAAAAAGCCACTTTCAACTCAATCAAGAAAAAGGTACAAAAGAATCTTATGGGTTGAAAATGTAATGTGGTATCTAATACAGGAAAATATATTTTTATTAAAGCAATAGATGAAGCTGTTCCTATCTATACCATGTCCTGTTTTAGATTTCAAGACAATCTCCTATTTGAAATCCATCATATGTTCACACGATTTTGGTAAGGCCAGAAAAAAATAGAGAGAGGCATGGTCTGGGTGAGTTGGAATAAAATGACCTAGAGCAAAAAAGTGGGGGGGTCCTGGGCTAAAGGATTTACGCACTCAGAATCTTGCTCTATTAGGAAAGCAATTTTAGAGACTAGCTATGCAATCAAATTCTCTACTGAGCAGAATCTTAAAGGGCAAATATTTCAGGTATGGAAATGCGCTAACTAATGAAATTGGAAGCTTACCTTCTTGGGGCTGGCATAGTATTCTAAAAGGGCGCAGAATGGTAGAAAAGGGCTTGAACTGGAAAGTAGGCTTTGGCAGTGACATTAAAGTATTTGGTGATCCATGGTTGCCACAACCGTTCTCTTTTTACATTAACTAAAATCAATATGTCCAGACACAAGAGATCTCAATTTTCCGAGTGAGGGACCTCATGCTCAGCCCACAGAACGAGAACCAGAGTCTGATCTGCAATGTTCCCCCCCCCCCCAAAACAGCAAGCAAAATTCTTGCTATCAAACCTGAAGATGAAGAAGATAAATTGCAGTGGTATCTTAACAAGTCAAAAAGATATGATGTAGCTTCAGGATATAACATTTCTTACCACTTCTACCTTGTTGCAGTCGATCATTCCCCTGTTATAATGAAAAACTCCCAACTATGGACTCATCTTTGAAAACTTGCAAACCCTCCCTCTCCCTCCGCCCTCCCCCAAAAATTCAGCTACTTTTATGGAAGGCGTGCCATGAAGCTCTACCAATAATACATAAGCTTAGCGCACGATTTGCCTCTTGCGATATTGAATTCTCTCACTGCCACAACAACCAAGAATCGATCAACCACTATCTAATCTCTTACACAGAGGCAAAAATAATTTGGGAGAAAAGTTCTCTGGTTAGATTCCTTTCAAATCAGCCATGCGCCCACTTTCATCAATGATGGTTGAGGTTGAGGAAAAATGTTGCACAACAAAGTGACAAAGTAGACAAGCTCAACTTCGCAACTCTTATTTGTTAGCAAATTTGGATTTCTAGGAATCTTTAAGTGTTTGATCAAAAGAAGGTGACACCGTATCGGAAGAGAACTTTGTGGTAGCATTGTCACTTTTCCTTTTATAAATTACCATATCGGCCCTTATCCATATACTCTCACTACAAGAAAAAGGCATATTTGTAACAAAAAATATTGTTACAAAACGTCAAAATTTTGAAACAAAAATTTTTTGTAACAAAAAAAGGGTCCATTGCAGTAAGTCCCGTTACAAAAAGTTTTTGTAATAAAAAATGGAACTATTACAATTCAGTACCATATTTTGTAACAATTTTTTCTGATACAAAAAACTAGAAACAGTTACAAATGTGATAACAAATTTTGATTTTGAAGGTATTTTTCGTGACAATCAATTTTTTTCCTATCAAAAAATTTTGTTACAAAATGTAACATGATTTTGTAACATTTTTTTTCTTTAGTTACGAAAGCAAATTAATTATTTTGTAACTTTTTTTATTACAAATTACATGCATAATTTACTAAATTATTTTTTAAATTAACTAATATATTAACGATTTTAATAAACAAGTTTACATGTATATAAAATGCAAAAACATACATAAGTCAAACAAGATCCTTTTAGCTAAAATTGTCTTGAAACAAAATAACATTAGCTAGTGAGTACATTGATTAGTTCAACCAAAACATAAAAGTTCTAACATAAAAGTTCAACCAAAACATAAAAGTTCAACCAAAACATAAAAGTTCTAACATAGATTAGTGTCTCTATGCATCAAAACATTCTTGAGCCCTCAAGGTAGCATATGGTCACTGATAAACCCATATTTTATGATATATTTTGTGCTTAAATTGAGTGATTTATTCAATCCTTCACCCACTTATTCATATTAATTGCATGATTTTACTTCTCCTTCCTTATTATGTGATGTATGTGAAAAATATGTTTCCTATGCTTAAAAAAATTAATTATTTTAATTACCCTTATTATCATTCGATGCCGTGATTAGTGTGTTGAGTAGTTTCAGATCTTCTAAGGCAGGAATGACTCAAAGGATGGAAAGGAAACATACGAAAAATGGAAGGAAAGCACAAAACGGAGTTTTTGGAGAAACTGGCATCCACGCGATCGCATGGGCAACGCGGACGCATGCCAAACGCGAATCAACAGCGACGCGGCCGCATGACTGACGCGACCGCGTGCCTTAAGCAAAACACATATGATGCAGCCGCATGACTGACGCGACCGCGTGACAAGAAAAGTTCCGAATGACGCGACCGCGTGACCCACGCGGACGCGTGACCCACGCGGACGCTTGACAGAGGCCACGCATCAGAAATTATAAAAAATGCTTCCAGCGATTTCTGAAGCCCTTTTTGGCCCAAATCCAAGTCCAGAAGGCATAGACCAGAGGTTATGAAGTGGGGGAATGCATCCATTCAAAGAGAGCTGGCCAATTTAGTTACTTCTCATGATTTAGATTTAGTTTTGAGAGAGGTTCTCTCCTCTCTCTCTTAGGATTTAGGATTTCTCTTAGTTTTAGGAGTGACTCTCGATCCCAGGTTTAATGTTCCTTTACTTTAAGCTTCCCTTTCACTTTTATTCATTCCATTACTTTAGTTGATTATTTACTTTTGCCATTTAATTTATGAATTCTTCTATGTTCCAGATTATTTGAATTAATGTTATTTGAGGTATTTCAGTTTATTATTGCTTTCTTTCATTTATGTCACCATTGCTTTCAATTTGAAGACATTTTTATTCCAGCAAATTTACTTTTTTCCCTTTTGGTCTTGGTTAAGAAATCAGTAACTCAGGAGTTATCTTTGCTCAACATAATTGATAACTGTTATCTTTGCTAATTGAATTGACTTTCAATAATCCCAATCTTTTCTTAGGAAATAAATAGGATTCGAAGGTCAAACTAATTAATCCCTTGACTTTCCTTTGCTTTAGCAAAGGTTAACTAAGTGGAATTAAGATTCAATCTTCTTTATTATTGAGAAGGGTAACTAATTTGGACTTCCAATTTCTCATCCCTTGCCAAAAGTTTGCTTTACAGTATTTATTTATTTTAATTTCTATTTAAATTATTTGTCATATTTGTTCCTCATTCTTGAAACCCCGAATTTACAATCTCCATAACCAATAATAAGAACATACTTCCCTGCAGTTCCTTGAGAAGACAACCCGAGGTTTGAGTACTTCGGTTAACAATTTATTTAGGGGTTTGTTACTTGTGACAACTAAAACGTTTGTATGAAAGGACTTTTGAAGGTTTACAAACTATATTTGCAACGAGGATTTATCCGCAAATTTCTAGACCACGCAAAAGTTCTCTCGTCAAAATGGCACCGTTGCCGGGGAACTGCTAACGTGTGCCTTATTATTGGTTATTGTAAATATTTTTCTTTTACTTGTTTATTTATTTCTGTTTTTTCCTTTTTAATTTTATTTGCTACTATGAACTCTCACCCCTCTCGCTTTGAGTTTGGTTCTAACTTTGTTGAAGGAAATAGAAGCCACAGCAGGAATATGCATCAAGGTCAGACCAATCAAGGATGGATAGAGCCAAGAGGATCTAATCAACCCTTTAGGCAACAACACCCTCCAAGATATCATGGACAACGACCATTCTACAATGCATACCCAGCTGATAGATATGGTGGACAACCTTGTAACTACCAACAAGCCCCACCCCGTGCCTATAGACCATCTGATGAGCGGATAATTTATACGCTTTTTGGCATTGTTTTTAGTATATTTTTAGTAGAATCTAGTTACTTTTAAGGATGTTTTCATTAGTTTTTATGTTAAATTCACATTTCTGGACTTTACTATGAGTTTGTGTGTTTTTCTGTGATTTCAGATATTTTCTGGCTGAAATTGAGGGACTTGAGCAAAAATCAGATTCAGAGGTTGAAGAAGGACTGCTGATGCTGTTGGATTCTGACCTCCCTGCACTCAAAGTGAATTTTCCGGAGCTACAGAACTCAACATGGTGCGCTTTCAATTGCGTTGGAAAGTAGACATCCCGGGCTTTCCAGCAATATATAATAGTCCATACTTTGACCAAGTTTAGACGATGTAAAAGGGCATTGAACGCCAGTTCTACGCTGCTGTCTGGAGTTAAACGCCAGAAACACGTCACAAACCAGAGTTGAACGCCAGAAACACGTTACAACCTGGCGTTCAACTCCAGAAAGAGCCTCTGCACGTGTAACATTCAAGCTCAACCCAAGCACACACCAAGTGGGCCCCGGAAGTGGATTTATGCATCAATTACTTACTTCTGTAAACCCTAGTAGCTAGTTTATTATAAATAGGACTTTTTACTATTGTATTAGACATCTTGGGACGCCTGGTTCTTAGATCAGAGGGGCTGGCCATTCAGCCATGCCTGAACCTTTCACTTATGTAATTTTAACGGTAGAGTTTCTACACTCCATAGATTAAGGTGTGGAGCTCTGTTGTTCCTCATAAATTAATGCAAAGTACTACTGTTTTTCTATTCAATTAAACTTATTCCCTTCTAAGATATTCATTCGCACTTCAACCTGAATGTGATGAACGTGACAATCATCATCATTCCCTATGAACGCATGTCTGACAACCACTTCCGTTCTACCTTAGATTGAATGATTATCTCTTGGATCTCTTAATCGGAATCTTCGTGGTATAAGCTAGATTGATGGCGGCATTCATGAGAGTCCGGAAAATCTAAACCTTGTCTGTGGTATTCCGAGTAGGACTCTGGGATTGAATGACTGTGACGAACTTCAAACTCGCGAGTGCTGGGCGTAGTGACAGACGCAAAAGGAGGGTGAATCCTATTCCAGTATGATCGAGAACCTCAGATGATTAGCTGTGCTGTGACAGAGCATTTGGACCATTTTCACAAGAGGATGGGATGCAGCCATTGACAAGGGTGATGCCTCCAGACGATTAGCCATGCAGTGACAGCGCATCGAACCATTTTCCAGAGAGGATAAAAATTAGCCATTGACAACGGTGATGTCCTTACATAGCCAACCATGGAAAGGAGTAGGATTGATTGGATGAAGACAGCAGGAAAGCAGAGTTTCAGAGGAACGAAAGCATCTCTATGCGCTTATCTGAAATTCTCACCAATGATTTACATAAGTATTTCTATCCTTATTTTATTATATATTTTCGAAAATTCCATAACTATTTTATATCCGCCTGACTGAGATTTACAAGGTGACCATAGCTTGCTTCAAGCCGACAATCTCCGTGGGATCGACCCTTACTCACGTAAGGTTTATTACTTGGACGACCCAGTGCACTTGCTGGTGAGTTGTATCGAAGTTGTGAATGAAAAACAATTTATTAAGACATGCGTACAGAGTTTTTGGCGTCGTTGCCTGTGATCACAATTTCGTGCACCAAGTTTTTGGCGCCGTTGCCGGGGATTGTTCGAGTTTGGACAACTGACGGTTCATCATGTTGCTCAAATTGGGTAATTTTCTTCTTATTTTATTTTCAAAAACTTTTTCAAAAATTTTTCTTTGCTTTCGTTTTTCTTCAAATAATTTTTCAAAAAAAAAATTTAAAATATAAATGTTTTCAAAAATATATTTTTCTTCAGAATTTTTAAGAATGAATTATAGTGTTTCATGATGATTTGTTGAATCCTGGCTGGCTGTAAGCCATGTCTAATCTTTTGGACTGGGGTTTCAACTTATCATCACAAGAGTTTGTTGATTCTCACACACTTAGTTGCTCTATACATGGAAAGTATCAATATCTTCTAAAGCTTGGCTAGCTATTAAGCCATGTCTAACCCTCAGATTGGAGCTTTAGACTAAGATTGCAAGATTCCTGGAATTCATATTAAAAATTTTGGAATCCTTATTTTTCTTTTTCAAATAATTTTCGAAAAATCCAAAAAAATCATAAAATCATAAAAATCAAAAATATTTTGTGTTTCTTGTTTGAGTCTTGAGTCAATTTTAAGTTTGGTGTCAATTGCATGTTTTAAAGTTTGCATAAAATTTTCGAAAAATTCATGCATTCATAGTGTTCTTCATGATCTTCAAGTTGTTCTTGGTAAGTCTTCTTGTTTGATCTTGATGTTTTCTTGTTTTGTGTCTTTTCTTATTTTTCATATGCATTTTTGCATTCATAGTGTCTAAACATGAAAGATTTCTAAGTTTGGTGTCTTGCATGTTTTCTTTGCATTAAAAATTTTTCAAAAATGTGTTCTTGATGTTCATCATGATCTTCATAATGTTCTTGGTGTTCATCTTGACATTCATAGCATTCTTGCATGCATTCATTGTTTTGATCCAAAATTTTTATGCATTGCATTATTTTCATGTTTTTCTCTCTCATCATTAAAAATTCAAAAAAATCAAAAAAAATATCTTCCCCTTTTTCTCTCATAAATTTTCGAAAATTAGATTTGACTTTTTCAAAAATTTTTAAAATCTAGTTGTTTCTTATGAGTCAAATCAAATTTTCAATTTAAAAATCTTATCTTTTTCAAAAATCTTTTTCAAAAATCATATCTTTTTCACTTTTCTTATTTATTTTCGAAAATTTTTAAAATATTTTTCAAAAATCTTTTTCTTAATTTTATCTCATAATTTTCGAAAACATCATCATCAATTAATGTTTTGATTCAAAAATTTCAAGTTTGTTACTTACTTGTTAAGAAAGATTCAAACTTTAAGTTCTAGAATCATATCTTGTGATTTCTTGTGAATCAAGTCATTAATTGTGATTTTAAAAATCAAATCTTTTTCAAAACTAATTTCAATCGTATCTTTTCAAAAATATCTCTTTATCTTATTTTTTTCAAAATTTGATTTTAAAATATCTTCTCTAACTTCTTATCTTCTTATCTTTTCAAAATTGATTTTCAAATTTATTTCAACTAACTAACTAACTTTTTGTTTGTTTTTTATCTTTTTCAAAACTACCTAACTAACTAACTCTCTCTCTCTCTCTCTCTAATTTTCGAAAATATCTTCCCTCTTTTTCAAAATTTCTTTTTAATTAACTAATTATTTTAATTTTTGATTTTAATTTTCGAAAATTACTAACCTTTTTCAAAAACTATTTTCGAAAATCACTAACTCTTTTTCAAAAATTATTTTCGAAAATCCTCTTTCTCTCTCATCTCCTTCTATTTATTTATTCATCTACTAACACTTCATCTCACCAAAAATCTGAACCCTCTCTCTCTGAGTTCAGATTTCCTATTCTTTTTTTCTTCTTCTACTCACACAGGGACCTCTATACTGTGGTAAAAAGGATCCCTATTATTATTGTTTTTCTGTCCCTCTTTTTCATATGAGCAAGAGCAAGGACAAGAATATTCTTGTTGAAGCAGATCCAGAACCTGAAAGGACTCTGAAAAGGAAACTAAGAGAAGCTAAATTACAACAATCCAGCAAGCACCTTTCAGAAATTTTCGAACAGGAAGAGGAGATGGCAGCCGAAAATAATAATAATAATGCAAGGAGGATGCTTGGTGACTTTACTGCACCTAATTCCAATTTACATGGAAGAAGCATCTCAATCCCTACCATTGGAGCAAACAATTTTGAGCTGAAACCTCAATTAGTTTCTCTGATGCAGCAGAACTGCAAGTTTCATGGACTTCCATCTGAAGATCCTTTTCAGTTCTTAACTGAATTCTTGCAGATCTATGATACTATTAAGACTAATGGAGTAGATCCTGAAGTTTACAGGCTCATGCTTTTCTCCTTTGCTGTAAGAGACAGAGCTAGAGTGTGGTTGGACTCTCAACCCAAAGATAGCCTGAAATCTTTGGGATAAGCTGGTCACGGCTTTCTTAGCCAAGTTCTTTCCTCCTCAAAAGCTTAGTAAGCTTAGAGTGGATGTTCAAATCTTCAGACAGAAAGAAGGTGAATCCCTCTATGAAGCTTGGGAGAGATACAAGCAACTGACCAAAAAGTGTCCTTCTGACATGCTTTCAGAATGGACCATCCTGGATATATTCTATGATGGTCTATCTGAATTGGCTAAGATGTCATTGGATACTTCTGCAGGTGGATCCATTCACCTAAAGAAAACGCCTGCAGAAGCTCAAGAACTCATTGACATGGTTGCCAATAACCAGTTCATGTACACTTCTGAGAGGAATCCTGTGAGTAATGGGACGCCTCAGAAGAAGGGAGTTCTTGAAATTGATACTCTGAATGCCATATTGGCTCAGAATAAAATATTGACTCAGCAAGTCAATATGATTTCTCAGAGTCTGAATGGAATGCAAGTTGCATCCAACAGTACTCAAGAGGCATCTTCTGAAGAAGAAGCTTATGATCCTGAGAACCCTGCAATAGCAGAGGTGAATTACATGGGTGAACCATATGGAAACACCTATAATCCCTCATGGAGAAATCACCCAAATCTCTCATGGAAGGATCAACAAAATCCTCAACAAGGCTTTAACAATGGTGGAAGAAACAGGTTTAGCAATAGCAAACCTTTTCCATCATCCACTCAGCAACAGACAGAGAACTCTGAACAAAATATCTCTAATTTAGCAAACTTAGTCTCTAATCTATCTAAGGCTACTGTAAGTTTCATGAATGAAACAAGGTCCTCCATTAGAAATTTGGAAGCACAAGTGGGCCAGCTGAGTAAAAGAGTCACTGAAATCCCTCCTAGTACTCTCCCAAGCAATACAGAAGAAAATTCAAAAGGAGAGTGCAAGGCCATTGAAATGACCATCATGGCCGAAACCACAAAAGAGGAGGAGGACGTGAATCCCAAGGAGGAAGACCTCCTGGGACGTCCAGTGATCAATAAGGAGTTTCCCTTTGAGGAACCAAAGGAATCTGAGGCTCATCTAGAGACCATAGAGATTCCATTAAACCTCCTTATGCCATTCATGAGCTCTGATGAGTATTCCTCTTCTGAAGAGAATGAGGATGTTACTGAGGAGCAAGTTACCAAGTACCTTGGTGCAATCATGAAGCTGAATGCCAAACTATTTGGTATTGAGACTTGGGAAGATGAACCTCCCTTGTTCACCAATGAAATAAGTGATCTGGATCAACTGACATTGCCTCAGAAGAAACAGGATCCTGGAAAGTTTCTAATACCTTATACCATAGGCACCATGATCTTTGAAAAAGCTCTGTGTGATCTTGGTTCAGGGATAAACCTCATGCCCCTCTCTGTAATAGAGAAACTGGGAATCTTTGGGGTGCAAGCTGCTAAAATCTCATTAGAGATAGCAGACAATTCAAGAAAACAGGCTTATGGACAAGTAGAGGACGTGTTAGTAAAGGTTGAAGGCCTTTACATCCCTGTTGATTTCATAGTCCTAGATACTGGGAAGGATGAGGATGAATCCATCATCCTTGGAAGACCCTTCCTAGCCACAGCAAGAGCTGTGATTGATGTTGACAGAGGTGAACTAGTCCTTCAATTGAATGAGGAATCCCTTGTGTTTAAAACTCGAGGTCATCCTTCTGTAAACATGGAGAGGAAGCATAAAAAGCTTCTCTCAAAACAGAGTCAACCAGAGCCCCCACAGTCAAATTCTAAGTTTGGTGTTGGGAGGCCACAACCAAACTCTAAGTTTGGTGTTGAACTCCCATATCCAAACTCTAAGTTTGGTGTTGGGAAGTCTCAACAATGCTCTGAACATCTGTGAGGCTCCATGAGAGCCCACTGTCAAGCTATTGACATTAAAGAAGCGCTTGTTGGGAGGCAACCCAATTTTTATTTATCTAATTTTATTTTTCTTGTTCTTTCATGTTTTATTAGGTTCATGATCATGTGGAGTCACAAAATAAATATAAAAATTATAAACAGAATCAAAAACAGCAGAAGAAAAATCACACCCTGGAGGAGGATCTCACTGGCGTTTAAATGCCAGTAAGAAGCATCTGGCTGGCGTTCAATGCCAGAACAGAGCATGGTTCTGGTGCTGAACGCCCAAAATGGGCAGCATCTGGGCATTTGAACGCCAGAATTGCACCCTGGAGAAGAGTTGGCACTGAACGTACAAAACAAGCATGGTTCTGGCGTTCAACGCCAAAAATGGGCAACAAATGGGCGTTCAACGCCCAGAACAAGCACCAATCTGGCGCTGAACGCCCAGAGTTGTGTGTAAGGGCATTTTGCATGCCCAATTTGGTGCAAGGTTGTAAATCCCTGAACACCTCAGGATCTGTGGACCCCACAGGATCCCCACCTACCTCCACTCACTTCTTCTCACCCCTCTTTCACACAATCCCATAAACACTCTTCCCCAAAACTCTTCACCAATCACCTCAATCTCTCTTCCCTATCACCACTTTACCACTCACATCCATACACCCACCCACCTTCAAAATTTAACATCTCTTTCCCACCTAATCCCACCCATATGGCCGAATACACACATCCCTCCATCTCCTCCATATCTTCTTCTTCTTCTTCTATTCTTTCTTCTTTTGCTCGAGGGCGAGCAACATTCTAAGTTTGGTGTGGTAAAAGCATAACTTTTTTGTTTTTCCATAACCATTAATGGCACCTAAGGCCAGAAAAACCTCAAAAAAGGGAAAGGAAAGACAAAAGCTTCCACCTCCGAGTCATGGGAGATGAAAAGATTCATCTCCAAAGCTCATCAAGACCACTTCTATGATGTTGTGGCCAAGAAGAAGGTGATCCCCAAGGTCCCTTTCAAGCTCAAGAGAAATGAGTATCCGGAGATCCGACATGAAATCCAAAGAAGAGGTTGGGAAGTTCTGACAAACCCCATCCAACAAGTCGGCATCCTAATGGTTCAAGAGTTCTATGCCAATGCATGGATCACTAGGAACCATGGTCAAAGTAAGAACCCAAACCCAAAGAATTATATTACAATGGTTCGGGGGAAATACTTAGATTTTAGTCTGGAAAATGTGAGGTTGGCGTTTAACTTGCCTATGATGCAAGGAGATGCACGCCCCTACACTAGAAGGGTCAACTTTAATCAAAGGTTGGACCAAGTCCTCATGGACATATGTGTGGAAGGAGATCAATGGAAGATTGACTCCAAAGGCAAGCCGGTTCAATTAAGAAGACTGGACCTCAAGCCTGTGGCTAGAGGATGGTTGGAGTTCATCCAACGCTCCATCATCCCCACTAGCAACCGATCTGAAGTTACTGTGGATCGGGCCATCATGATCCATAGCATCATGATTGGAGAGGAAGTAGAAGTTCATGAAGTCATCTCCCTTGAACTCTACAAAATAGCCGAAAAGCCCTCTCCTTGGGCAAGGCTAGCTTTTCCTCATCTTATTTGCCATCTATGTTACTCAGCTGGAGCTTTCATAGAAAGAGACATTCCCATTGAGGAAGAGAAGCCCATCACTAAGAAAAGGATGGAGCAAGCAAGAGAGCCCATTCATGGATCTCAAGAGACGCATGAAGCTCATCACCATGAGATTCCGGAGATGCCTCACATGCATTTTCCTCCACAAAACTATTGGGAGCAAATCAACACCTCCCTAGGAGAATTAAGTTCCAACATGGGACAATTAAGGGTGGAACATGAAGAGCACTCCATCATCCTTCATGAAATAAGAGAAGATCAAAAAGCAATGAGGGAGGAGCAACAAAGACAAGAAAAAGACATAGAAGAGCTCAAGGATATCATTGGTTCCTCAAGAAGGAAACGCCACCATCACTAAGGTGGACTCATTCTTTGTTCTTACCTTCTCTGTTTTTCGTTTTAAGTGCTTATCTACGTTTGTGTTTTATTACATGATCATTAGTATTTAGTAACTTTGTCTTAAAGTTATGAATGTCCTATGAATCCATCACCTCTCTTAAATGAAAAATGTTTTAATTCAAAAGAACAAGAAGTACATGAGTTTTGAATTTATCCTTGAACTTAGTTTAATTATATTGATGTGGTGACAATGTTTCTTGTTTTCTGAATGAATGCCTGAACAGTGCATATGTCTTTTGAAGTTGTTGTTTTAGAATGTTAAATATGTTGGCTCTTGAAAGAATGATGATAAGGAGACATGTTATTTGATAATCTGAAAAATCATAAAAATGATTCTTGAAGCAAGAAAAAGCAGCAAAGAACAAAGCTTGCAGAAAAAAAAAAGAGCGAAAAAAAAATAGAAAGAAAAAGAAAAAGCAAGCAGAAAAAACCAAAAGCTCTTAAAACCAAGAGGCAAGAGCAAAAAGCCAGTAACCCTTAAAACCAAAAGGCAAGGGTAATAAAAAGGATCCCAAGGCTTTGAGCATCAGTGGATAGGAGGGCCTAAAGGAATAAAATCCTGGCCTAAGCGGCTAAACCAAGTTGTCCCTAACCATGTGCTTGTGGCGTGAAGGTGTCAAGTGAAAACTTGAGACTGAGCGGTTAAAGTCAAGGTCCAAAGCAAAAGAAGAGTGTGCTTAAGAACCCTGGACACTTCTAATTGGGGACTTTAGCAAAGCTGAGTCACAATCTGAAAAGGTTCACCCCATTTTGTGTCTGTGGCATTTATGTATCCGGTGGTAATACTGGAAAACAAAGTGCTTAGGGCCACGGCCAAGACTCATAAAGTAGCTGTGTTCAAGAATCATCATACTGAACTAGGAGATTCAATAACACTATCTGAACTCTGAGTTCCTATAGATGCCAATCATTCTGAACCTCAATGGATAAAGTGAGATGCCAAAACTATTCAAGAGGCAAAAAGCTACAAGTCCCGCTCATCTGATTGGAGCTATGTTTCATTGATAGTTTGGAATTTATACTATATTCTCTTTTTTTATCCTACTTGATTTTCAGTTGCTTGGGGACAAGCAACAATTTAAGTTTGGTGTTGTGATGAGTGGATAATTTATACGCTTTTTGGCATTGTTTTTAGTATGTTTTTAGTAGAATCTAGTTACTTTTAGGGATGTTTTCATTAGTTTTTATGTTAAATTCACATTTCTGGACTTTACTATGAGTTTTTGTATTTTTCTATGATTTCAGGTATTTTCTGACTGAAATTGAGGGACTTGAGCAAAAATCAGATTCAGAGGTTGAAGAAGGACTGCTGATGCTGTTGGATTCTGACCTCCCTACACTCAAAGTGGATTTTCTGGAGCTACAGAACTCAAAATGCTGAGTTTTCAATTGCGTTGAAAAGTAGACATCCAGGGCTTTCCAGCAATATATAATAGTCCATACTTTGGCCAAGTTTAGATGACGTAAAAGGGCATTGAACGCCAGTTCTACGCTACGGTCTGGAGTTAAACGCCAGAAACACGTCACAAACCAGAGTTGAACGCCAGAAACACGTTACAACCTGGCGTTCAACTCCAGAAAGAGCCTCTGCACGTGTAACATTCAAGCTCAGCCCAAGCACACACCAAGTGGGCCCCAGAAGTGGATTTATGCATCAATTACTTACTTCTGTAAACCCTAGTAGCTAGTTTATTATAAATAGGACTTTTTACTATTGTATTAGACATCTTGGGACGCCTGGTTCTTAGATCAGAGGGGCTGGCCATTCGGCCATGCCTGAACCTTTCACTTATGTAATTTTAACGGTAGAGTTTCTACACTCCATAGATTAAGGTGTGGAGCTCTGCTGTTCCTCATGAATTAATGCAAAGTACTACTGTTTTTCTATTCAATTCAACTTATTCCGCTTCTAAGATATTCATTCGCACTTCAACCTGAATGTGATGAACGTGACAATCATCATCATTCCCTATGAACGTGTGCCTGACAACCACTTCCGTTCTACCTTAGATTGAATGATTATCTCTTGGATCTCTTAATCAGAATCTTCGTGGTATAAGCTAGATTGATGGCGGCATTCATGAGAGTCCGGAAAGTCTAAACCTTGTCTGTGGTATTTCGAGTAGGACTCTGGGATTGAATGACTGTGACGAACTTCAAACTCGCGAGTGCTGGGCGTAGTGACAGACGCAAAAGGAGGGTGAATCCTATTCTAGTATGATCAAGAACCTCAGATGATTAGCCGTGCTGTGACAGAGCATTTGGACCATTTTCACAAGAGGATGGGATGCAGCCATTGACAAGGGTGATGCCTCCAGACGATTAGCCATGCAGTGACAGCGCATCGAACCATTTTCCAGAGAGGATAAAAAGTATCCATTGACAACGGTGATGTCCTTACATAAAGCCAGCCATGGAAAGGAGTAGGATTGATTGGATGAAGACAGCAGGAAAGCAGAGGTTCAGAGGAACGAAAGCATCTCTATGCACTTATCTGAAATTCTCACCAATGATTTACATAAGTATTTCTATCCTTATTTTATTATATATTTTCGAAAACTCCATAACTATTTTATATCCGCCTGACTGAGATTTACAAGGTGACCATAGCTTGCTTCAAGCCGACAATCTCCGTGGGATCGACCCTTACTCACGTAAGGTTTATTACTTGGATGACCCAGTGCACTTGCTGGTTAGTTGTATCGAAGTTGTGAATGAAAAACAATTTATTAAGACGTGCGTACAGAGTTTTTGGCACCGTTGCCTGTGATCACAATTTCGTGCACCACCATCCTCTTAACATAACCTCGAACCACCACACTCACAAGCTTCTCTTCACCATTCGCCACCACATGATCCCTATTTACCCCAGTTCCAATCCAATCACTCCCAAGCACCACCACTTTCCTATGTATCATGTCCAAATTCATCACCCCGAGAATCAGAGGTTCGCCTCAAGGAAATAGTAAATAAACTTCAAACAACCATTCGACAACTGGAGCAAGCAGTAATTCAATTAGCTTCTAGACGTTCGAACATCCAAGGACCAACCACAGCCCCATGTGGAAAATCTAACGAAGAGCGTAGCATGAAGGAAATACTAGAAACTCCAGTGGACAAGACAGAGAATGAATTCGTACTAGAACAAGTAGAATAAGCTGTCATTACGCAAGAAGAAGAGTTGGTTAAAGATCTAGGAGACGCTGAACCTCCATGGGAATTCAGAGCTAAGGAGAACTCCGTCAAGGACATTACAGTTGATGCTAAGGAGGACAGTGCACAATCCCCAAGGCAAGTCGTTTATGAAGAACTAGACGGAATAACCCAGGACACAAATTCCCTTGATGATGATAGTCACAAGTCAAGCTCTCTTAGTAATGAACTTGCATCCGCAAGTGAATTCTCTAAGATCGAAGAATCTTCCCCAAATGAATACGAAGATGATGCAGAGGTAGATTTCTCTCAACCTCCAATCTATGACTCGAGTGATGAGGAAGACACAGAAGACTTTGACCAGGACACAGATGCATTTGAAGAACCTTGCAAAGAAGTGGAGGAATTCACAGAAGAGCACAAGGGAGTAGAACTTACAGAACCACTGGAAACACCTACCCCAAGGCCATTACCACCCAATACAAGCTTCAAGTGGGTACAATCCTTAACCTTTAACTTTTCTTTTTTACTTGAATATGGTTTGCTTGAAACAGATGGCCAGCTTAGAGCTCTCTGCGGCTTTAAGAGTAAGAGGGAAATGGCTCGTGCTCAGAGCTGGTGCACAGGGTTCAATAAGGTTCCACGCTTCAACTTGAAGTGCATGGATTGGTATCATGTTCAATTGAATAGATCTCGGAAAATGTTTGGTCACCATGGTGAGAATCTACTTTCTAAACCGCCCGGATGAAAAAATATAGATCAAGACAGAGGCGGATTTAAAAGCAAAGTTTGCGATCCTGGAATCTATTCCGACATTCGTCATTCCGGGAGCCTAAAAATTTGTTTGAAGCTGCTCAGGAGCTTTACATGCCTAGTTTGGGACCCCGGAGGCTATTGGCATTCCAAGCATTGGTGGAAATTTTTGGATGAATTTAAACATAAACCGCCATAACAGGAAGCCCCTCCAATGTCCAACTTAAGGACTTTAACTAAAAGTGCTAGGTGGGAGACAACCCACCATGGTATGATCGTTCATTTTTCAATTTTTATTTCGTTTTGTTTGTTTTCAAGTTTTATTTTATTTTATAATATTGAACCTGGAATTTTACATCGCATTCATATTAATCATTGCATTCTGCATACATAAAAAAAAAAGAGTGCGCGACCCGACCGCATCACTCATGCGATCGCGCCATATTGCGAAAAACACTACCCACGCGACCGCGTCATCCATGCGATCGCATGATATGGAAATCGGCGTAAAGATCCAATGTCCAGAAAGTTAGGCTGGAATCGTGCGACCATTGTGTGTTTTGCACAAGATGCCCACGCGATCGCGTGCCCCATGCGATCGCGTCACTTGCACACAACTAATCTCACGCGACCGCGTGAGCGACGCGATCGCGTCGCATGGATTGCACAACACCCGAAAAGGAGAAAGAGAGTTGCGCTAAAACGATGCTGGAATCGTACATTTAGCACAACTTCCAGCGACGCGATCGCATGCCCCAGGCGATCGCGTCATTCCCTCTTTTTACCCCCTCCATGCGATCGCGCGACCCACGCGATTGCATCACACCCTTTTTTCGCTCCAGTCACGTGACCGCGTCCCCACGCGGCCGCGTGGATTCAAATATACTAACCCCCTCAGCCACGCGAACCCTATCCATCACGCCCCCCAAACCCTTCTCCTCCCACTCTTCTCTCCAACATCTGAACCACCCCCCAGCCTCCACCACCAACCACCGCCAGCCACCGTCCCGCCGCCGACCACCCAGAAGCCACCACCATGCCCCCCTTCCTTCTTCCCCCTCTTTCTTCTTCTTCTTTTCTCTTCTCTCTCCACCCCCACTGTCCCACCTCCGCGCCCACCACTCACCGTGCCGCCATCAACCGCCGCGCCCCCACCACCACCCACAACCCCCAACCCTTCCCCTCCTACCCCCATTCCCCTTCCCAAACTCCCCTGCCTTCGAACAGCCGCCATTACTGCCACGCCAACCACCTCCGCCATGCCATCCGCCACTGCCACCACCCCCCAGACACCTCTCTGCCCCAATCTCCTTCATTAGCCTTCCAGGTTCCGCAAAACGTCACCCTTCTATCCATTTGTAGTTAGTTCATATTTTTCTGTTATGTTCATATTTTGGCTAGTTAGATATACATGCTGTAGTGGATCTTAGGATGTTAGGTAGCCTAGGATGTGGTTAGTGGATTTAGGTTTGTTTAATTGTGCTGTTCATGTTTCTTGTTTCATTATTTTTGCAATTCTGCTGTTGCTGTGATGATTATAATGTTCATATGCTGTACTTTCTTGTTTCTTGCTGCTCTTTACACTGAATTTTCATGTTTATGTTCCTTCTATGTAATTGCAGCCTTATTTTTTATTCATTTGAACTATTTGACTGCTGTTTATTTTTCGGGACAATCCAATTTTAGCCGGAATGCTGCCCAATTTTCTGTAAAATATTTTCATTCATGTTTTGGTTTTGGCATTTTGAAATCTGCTTTCCTCTACTTTACCCAAACCCATTCATGAATGCCAGGCACGCATTCTTATTCTCTTTGATTTCCTGGTTCATATATTGCATTTTT
Source organism: Arachis hypogaea (assembly GCF_003086295.3). NCBI lineage: Eukaryota > Viridiplantae > Streptophyta > Magnoliopsida > Fabales > Fabaceae > Arachis > Arachis hypogaea. The sequence continues at coordinate 33,550,093 of NC_092051.1, read as the reverse complement.
GATGTTTGATTCCAATTTTTGCTATTTCTATATCTATTTGAATCATCATCAACCTATTTTCCTTGTTTGATTATGAGTTACCTATCGCTTCTAATTATGAATGCTTGTTACTTAGAAACTTATCCTTATGCCACTTACCTTAACCCATTTTTCATTAACTCACTAATTCTAATTTCCTGAACTCTTTTTTTAATTCTAACCAAACTAACCTTTTAAAATCTTTTTTCTGGTTTTTCACTTTCTTTTAACCCTCTAACCATGGCATACTGATAATTTTTCCTACTTAACATGCCTTCTATTACATTTTGGATTGTGAATTTTTCCTTTCGAACTTTTAACTCCTATACAATCCTTAATACACATTTACTTAACTCATTTACCTTATTCTAATTCTTCTTTGCCACTTTGTGTTTCTTTTGACTATTTGCCTAATTATTTTCCTATTTTTATTATATCCTGGTTTTCTGTTTTTCAGGATGTCAGATTCCCAGAGAAAGGAAAAAGGAAAGGCTACCACTGGCAAATGTAAAATAGGAGAATCATCTATGTCTATCATAGATCTCATGCATGATGCCTCCTGGCGGGAGAAAAACTTCACCCCGCAGGAGAAGGCCGACCAGCTGCTCCCTGCTAATGACCCAGTGAAGTTTGCAAACTGATACTGTGAGCTGAAGTATCCAGTGTTTGCAAACTCCAGGAACCTATACCTGGAGAGGACTCTGAAGATCCTAGGAGAACTCCAGCAATACACCTCTGATCAGATCAAACAAAGAGGCTGGTTCTTTCTGGAGAGAAACCTGTCTGAGGTCAATGCATCTTGGGTAAGAAAATTCTACTGCAATTACTTCAAGACTTCCCTAGATGCAGTGAACCTTAGGGGGAAGCAGATTCTGGTCACTGAAGAGGCAATTGAAGATGTTCTGAAGCTTCTGCCTAAATTTGATCAGCCGGATGGTTATCAGAAAGCTTAGGAAGACATGCGCTTTATGAAGTTTGATTGGGATGCAGTCAAGGCGAGGATTGCCCTTGACCCGACCGTTCCTTGGATCATGGGTCAGAACACCACGATGCCCAAGGGAATCAAGCAGGCGTACTTGAATGATGAGGCTTGGCTATGGCATCAGATACTTAGCAACTTCATTATGGCGAGTACTCATGAGACGGATATACCAGCCGCTATGATCACCCTCCTCTAGTGTGTGATGGAGGGTAAGGACCTGTACCTGCCACGCTTTATCCGGTTCTACATGGCCAGGGTCCACGTCCGAGGCACTCTTCCCTTTCCCTATTTGGTTACACAGCTGGGCCGTCGAGCTGACGTGCCTTGGGAGGATGCCGATGAGAGGCCACCTGCTGCAGAATGCAAGAAGATTATCCCGCACAACAGGAACTTTCTAGCCTTGGGCTACAGACCTCCAGTCCTCACTGCTCCTGGTGACACTGCCACACCATCTGCCGGCCCCTCTTCCTCCACAGCTACACCTGCTACCACCACTGCACCTCCACCTGCCCCAGAGCCCATCTATCATCTAGTGCACCGCCTGTTTCGACGGCTTGACCAGATGGAGCATCGCAACAAGCGATGCTATGAGCTCCTGAAGCTGATGATACGATCTGGCGACATTTCCTCCGAGCCTGACACACCATCCGAGGCATCTGAGGAGGAGGCGGATGCGCCCGAGGCTGCGCCTCATCCACAGCAGGAAGCAGCGCAGGCAGGCACCCAACAGGCAGCACACCAGCAGGAGATCCCACATCAGATCCAGGCTACAGACTCCGAGATCCCTATCCAGTCAGCACCTACTCTACAGCAGCCAGATGCTCAGACCGCCACCACAGAGACTCCGGCCACACATCCTTCCGGTGATGACACCCCTTCACACCCTGCTTGAGTGAGCATCAGGGATGATGCTTCATTTTAAGTGTGGGGAGGTCGCCATCTCTGGCGTATTTTTTTTTTTTTGGTGAACCCCTACAGACCCTTTTTCCTTTATTTTGACTATTTTCTTGTATTTTTCTGGCATTTTCTACTAAAACTGAAACACGATATCGAACTAAAGGCTCAATATTAAGTAGTTAATAAGGAAAACAGGTCGGTAACACCTTACTTTTGGTACGATCATGACGTATTGGAAGTTGGGTCGTTACAATTTTTGAGCTAGAGAACACACAGCCTGTGAGTTTAGAGCTTAATTGTATGGTTACATTCAAACCATATTTTTTTCCTGTGTGTTCCACCCTTCTTGTTTATTCTGGTGTTCTTTACTTTGTTTTAATCTATATGTCCGATTATAGAATAGAAATACATACCAAGAGAGTGATTGAGGCCATTATTTGATTTTAGCTCACTTATCCCAAAATAGCCTACCCTTTACATCACCCTTGTTAGCCCCTTGAGCCTGTAAATCCCCTTTTATTCTATCAGCCACATTACTAGCCTTAAGCAGAAAGACAAAATAAAAATCCCAAGTTGAATCCTTGGTTAGCTTAAGATAGGAAGTATGTATGGTTTAAATGTGGGAAAACCTATTGGGAACATGGATGATAAAAATAAAAGGTAGAAAAGTTGAAAAGAATAAAATAACTCAAATAAAAAGTTTTGGGAAGCATGCTCATGTAAAATCAAAATAATTGAATTACCATGTGCATTAAAAAAAAGTGTTATGAATAAAGGGGACACAAAAAGAATTCCCCAATTATGAAATAAACCAATGCACATGGGATAAAAATAAATATTGAGATATGAGTATGTAATATCAAAAGTGAGAAAATATGGAAAATAGGTAAAGAAGCTTTGATTTAGAAAGTATGTATGTTAGAGGAGATCTTAGTCTAATTAAGGATTCACTTATTAGCTCACTTAGCCTTATACATATACCCTTACCTTTACCTTGGCCCCATTACAACCTTACTTAAGACCTCATGATTTTTGGTATGACTATATTCTATGATTGTTGATTGGTTAGACGAAGAACAAAGTTATGGAAAGTAAGAATAAAAAGAAGAATAGAGTGATTAACCCAATAAACACTGAGTGATTAGAGAGTAAACACAAAATCCAGTGAGGGTTCAATAGCTCATTAACATATATCTCTACTTAAATTATTAATTGTCTTGCAAGTTTTTTTTTTAAAATATTTTTCTCTCCCATCTCAATTGTAAAGGCACTTTATCACTATCTAAGGCTTGGCTATATATATATATATATATATATACATGACTCCTTGAGAATGTGAATTAATTTAACTGCATGCAAGCTTTATATTCAAGTGAATAAAAAAATTAGAATTGCATGATGCATCATTCATCTAGGTAGTTGCATTCAGATTAAATTGCATTGCATGACATTCCACCACTTTAACCTTACTTTTTACCTTGGATTTAGCATGAGGACATGCTATTGTTTAAGTGTGGAAAGGTTGATAAACCTATATTTTATGATATATTTTGTGCTTAAATTGAGTGATTTATTCAATCCTTCACCCACTTATTCATATTAATTGCATGATTTTACTTCTCCTTCCTTATTATGTGATGTATGTGAAAAACATGTTTCCTATGCTTAAAAAAATTAATTATTTTAATTACCCTTATTATCATTCGATGCCGTGATTAGTGTGTTGAGTAGTTTCAGATCTTCTAAGGCAGGAATGACTCAAAGGATGGAAAGGAAACATACGAAAAATGGAAGGAAAGCATAAAACGGAGTTTTTGGAGAAACTGGCATCCACGCGATCTCATGGGCGACGCAGACGCATGCCAAGCGCGAATCAACAGCGACGCGGCCGCATGACTGACGCGACCGCGTGACAAGAAAAGTTCCGAATGACGCGACCGCGTGACCCACGCGGACGCGTGACAGACGCCACGCACCAGAAATTGCAGAAAACGCTCCCAGCGAATTTTGAAGCCCTTTTTGGCCCAAATCCAAGTCCAGAAGGCATAGACCAGAGGTTATGAAGTGAGGGAATACATCCATTCAAAGAGAGCTGGCCAATTTAGTTACTTCTCATGATTTAGATTTAGTTTTGAGAGAGGTTCTCTCCTCTCTCTCTTAGGATTTAGGATTTCTCTTAGTTTTAGGAGTGACTCTCGATCCCAGGTTTAATGTTCCTTTACTTTAAGCTTCCCTTTCACTTTTATTCATTCCATTACTTTAGTTGATTATTTACTTTTGCCATTTAATTTATGAATTCTTCTATGTTCCAGATTATTTGAATTAATGTTATTTGAGGTATTTCAGTTTATTATTGCTTTCTTTTATTTATGTCACCATTGCTTTCAATCTGAAGACATTTTTATTCCAGCAAAATTACTTTTTTCCCTTTTGGTCTTGGTTAAGAAATCAGTAACTCAGGAGTTATCTTAGCTCAACATAATTGATAACTGTTATCTTTTCTAATTGAATTGACTTTCAATAATCCCAATCTTTTCTTAGGAATAAATAGGATTCGAAGGTCAAACTAATTAATCCCTTGACTTTTCTTTGCTTTAGCAAAGGTTAACTAAGTGGAATTAAGATTCAATCTTCTTTATTATTGAGAAGGGTAACTAATTTGGACTTCCAATTTCTCATCCCTTGCCAAAAGTTTGCTTTACAGTATTTATTTATTTTAATTTCTATTTAAATTATTTGTCATATTTATTCCTCATTCTTGAAACCCCGAATTTACAATCTCCATAACCAATAATAAGAACATACTTCCCTGCAGTTCCTTGAGAAGACGACCCGAGGTTTGAATACTTCGGTTAACAATTTATTTAGGGGTTTGTTATTTATGACAACCAAAACGTTTGTATGAAAGGACTTTTGAAGGTTTACAAACTATACTTGCAACGAGGATTTATCCGTAAATTTCTAGACTATGCAAAAGTTCTCTCGTCAGTCACCATTTCAGCACTCCTGTAAATAAGAAAAATCGAAACAAAAAAGTTAGAAACAAGATATAACATTAATTATAATTTTTCCACTAAGTTTTTTCCACTAACTTACAGGAATGGTGATTAATTTTCCTTCAGGGCTCCACACAGCCTGCAAGTTTTTCCTTTCCTTTTGCAAAGAATGCAAATCTCTCTTGTACTTTCCCAATCTCAATCTATGCTGCACCAACAGAAAATTCAATATAGTATCAAGCTTATATTCTATCCTTTAACTCCCCTCCCTATAAACTCCCATATACCGCATATTGCAGTAATTTATCCCTCAAGAAATCCAGTCCAACATTTTTTTCCCAAAAAAACTAGATAAACCCAATCATAACATTACAAAAACTCTGCTCCATGACACCATGAACACAAGATCAAACATGCAAAATAACATAATGTAAACTCTAATAATACTTTTCATGCTTTTACACTCACAAAGTTCCATACAAAGAAAGTGAGATTCATGTCAAAACACCAAATTATAGCATAAAAGACAAAGCACCATATCTCTTTTACTTTATTTGGCATTTTTAGTTCTAGCCATGTTTCAAAACATGACAAAGCATTCCCTAACCATAGCCACACCAGACTTTTTCTCCTTCAACGCTACTCCCAAAATACTCTATGAAATCTTGCATCTGAAAAAAGAGACAGTGGACAGTTTTTATGACCTCTCCACACAAAACACAATTTGAGAACTCTTTCAAAATAATGTCAAGTCTAGCCAACTTTTCTCTTGTACTGAGTTTTTCATGCAAAATAAAATATATATACTAGACTTTATTCAAAGTTAAAAATATGTAGATAAATTAGGGACAAGATATGAAAGATAATATTACAAACTATCAAAAGAAAAATAACATGTTATTCTCAGTAACAATTATTTATCATAAAGCATCATAATATAGGAACAAGATGCAAAGCTTCATAGTGCACACTTAATAAAGGAAAAGAAAGCTAAGAAACACACAAGTCAACATGTTTGCAATATCAAAGTCCTTTCAGGTAAACAAATAATGTAAATCATCCCCCTCCCTCAAACAAAAGCTCTTTATCACTTGGTGCAAAGCAGCCAAAGTGGGATGGTTGACAGAAACATAAATGAGAATGGAAATAAGAATAAGATGAACCACAAAATTTGATTCTTCTCATATTTTTACAGAATCATACTATAAAGTTTCATAAGACAGATTTGACATGCGATGATAACAAAATCGATCATCTCACAATTATAAGAATCATACTATAAAGTTTCATAAGACAGATTTGACATGTGATGACAACAAAATCGATCATCTCATAATTATAACAATATATAATATATGCTGATTACTTATCCAGTAACTTAATAATAAATTTGAAATTCAAGATCATCTTTAGAGTTAGGACAAAAGAAAAAGAAAAACTCTGACAACAAGATAATAGCTCACTTTCTACACGCACAGATGCACTAGGCCAAATCTGATCAAGCTAAACACAACACTGAATAATTAAATAAACACAATACTGAATAAACACAACAAGAACAATTTCATAATTAAATAAAAAAATACAACATGTGAACAACAAGAACAGTTCCATAATTACTGTACAACAAAATAATCTAAATTACTCATAACAGAAAAACCTAAAAAAATCATTACTCATAATAATAAAAGTTCAATAATCTTCAATAATGTTCATTATTCATCATCAGTAATAAACTCATTCTTCAGAATGGCATGAATTAGAGCTTGCAGCCAAAAAATTCAAAAGAAATCAAAGTTATGGTCTTTAAATCATAAAAGAAATTTCATCCCCAAAAATTAAAAATAATAAGAAACTTGATATTAAAATGGAAAAGGAAGGGTTATTGGGGTTTACACACTCAAAGGCTGCTTCTCCCTGCTGGCGCAGAGCCGGCATCACGGCTTCGGCGACGGCGGTTGGGCGGTGGCAGAACCTCGGTGACAACGGTCTCATCCTTCGCGGCACGGTTTCTCTATCACGGTGTCTCCTCTCTCAACGGCGCTCTCTCCCCTGGCTCGGCAAGACAGCGGCAAAACGGGAAGCTCCTTGCATGCGGCAGTCTGGCGGCTTGAACAGCGACGATGGTGGTTGGGCGCGACGACGACTCCTCTAACAGCAGGCTCGCGACAGGCATGACGCGCTCTCTCTCTCTCTCTCTCTCTCTCTCTCTCTCCTTGGCACTTGCCCGACGGCGCCTTCTCTCCTCTGGGTGTGACACGACGGCGCGGCGACAGTGATGTCCGCCGACGTCGTCCTCCCCTCCTTCCCCCTCTCCTTCTCTTCTTTCTCTTTCCCAGTTTCTCCTATTTCTGTTTTCCTTTCTCTTACTTTTCTTTTCGCTGGGCAAATGTGTTTTGGGAAGGGGGGCTGGCGGCTAGGTTTAGGGGGTGGAGTGAGAGAGAGTTGTATTAGGGTTAATGTTTAGATAATTTAAGTATTTTTAATAAAAATAGGGGTAGTATAGTAATTAAAAATTAATTTTAATTTAATAATAATTATATAAAAATATTATTTAACTATAAAATTTCAAAGTATTTTTAAATAAATACACTAATTTTAAGAATTAGAGAAAATTAAATTAATTATTTTTAAACTATTATTTTGTTATTAATTTATAAATTTTTTTAAATAAATATTAATTAAGATAAAATTAGAGATAATCAAATTAAATTTTTTTATTTATAAAAATTAAAGTATTGAATTCAAAAATTTTAAATATTTAAATTAAATTATATAAAATTTTTATATTTTTTAAAATATTAACATTTTAAATTATAAATAAAAAATATCCCGTTTAATATAAAAATATCTAAAAATTCATTTTGAATAAATATAATAAATCATAAATGATTTATTATTTAATTTTTAAAATATTTTTAAACTCAAAGTATCATTAATTTGACTTAAATATTTTTAGTAAAATAAATTTTTAAATATAAAATCTTAAATAAATATAATAAATAATGAATAACTCATTATGTTAATTTTAAAAATTTGAAATCTTACTTTTAATATGTTGAAACAAAAATTTTATTAATTATAAAATCTTTGAATTTTGTGACAAATAAATAACTTGTTACAAAAATATTGTATTTTGTGATAAATTAATTTCTTGTTACAAAACATTATAACAATTTGCAACAAAACAACGATTCGATATGAAAGCCAACATAATTTGTAACAAAAAGAATCACGTTGTTACAAAATATTGAAATGTTTTGTAACAATTTTTTTTGTTGTTACAAAATATTCTTATTTTTGTAACAATAACTAATTATTGTTACAAAAAAATCATAATTTGTAACAATTTTTAAATTTGATACAAATTTTTTGTTACAAATATTTTATTTTCTTATAGTGTCTGTGATACCAATTAGCCCTTGAGTTGCTTTCTCCGTTCAAAGTCGACGGAAAACGGTGAGGTGTAACGGCCAGCCTGTGACGTGGCGTTGGATCATCAAACGTGGAATGCTCTGTGGGCATATGGACAAATAAGCCCCTGCACACTCAGCAAAGCGACGTCATTTTAAAAAGAAGGCCTTTGGCTCGTTTAGGGTGAAATCTCATTCTCTTCATTTCTGAATCCTAACACTAGTGCCTGAAGCATGAGCGATCCAGAGCAATCTTTAACCTCTAACACACGCCGTGTCTGGAGGAAGAATATGGTGGGTTCCAGTAGCAATGCAAGTGAGGGTAAGAAGGCCAAGTTCCAACACCCTAAATGCAAGTGTGGCACCTATGCAGTCATGCAACAGTCTGGGACAGCCAAGAACCCAGACAGAATCTTCCTGGGTTGTTCATACTATGGCGTAAGTGTGCATCCATCTTCAGTTTATGTAATCAACTTCCTATGTTGTTTAACAAGTTGTATTCACTATAATGGCGATTGTAGATTGAGCAACGTCACTGCAACTTTTTTGTTTGGCTGGACGAACTGATTGCTAAATGTTTTGGGCAGGAAGATGAAAATGATGTTCAAGGAAGAATGATGATGCTGGAGAATAGATTGGAGCAACTGGAATTCAAGATTGAGGATGAATATGAAGGAAAATAAAAAAAATGTAGTAATACCCATGGTGTATTTGTTATGCTGGCAATGTTAATTCTGTTAACAGCAATTGTGTTTGTAGTGTTTTAGGGTATATTGTGTTGCTGTAAGTGATGCATGGACAAGGTTAAAAGTTGGGTTACTTTGCTCTATAATTATAGATTCTAAATGAATTGAATGTGAATTTTTTTTTTTTTTTGTAATAATGTAAAGGCTGAACCCATGATAACTCTGCACAATGTTGTATAAGCTAAAAGCATAATGTTTATATTCATACTGCTAAGCACAAAGGCTATTACATATTGAGCCAAAATCATCAGCACATGTCTGAATTCACAAAACAAAAAACATGTTCTAGTAGTGTTAAGTGTATTGCTTCTTATAACTTGACAATCAAAAAACTTCACACCAAAATATTCATAACTATAACTACGATTATGTCATTTCTGATTTCCTGGTGGCCTAAAACCATATGTTAGCTTGAATCTCTGGGGTGCATTTAGGCCTGGTGTGGGGATAAACGTGAAGGGAATTGTGGCAGTCCCTGAGCCTGTTGCTCCTTCTTTTGGAAGTTGCTGCTGACTTGGTGGTTGTGTGGTTTGGGTTGGTGCTTGCTATAGAGGGGGCTGAGTTGTTGGGTGGTGCACGAAAATTACTTCACACTATGTAATTCCGTACAACTAACCAGCAAGTGCACTGGGTCGTCCAAGTAATACCTTACGTGAGTAAGGATCGAATCCCACGGAGATTGTTGGCTTGAAGCAAGCTATGGTTATCTTGTAACTCTTAGTCAGGATATAATATCAATAATAATTCTTAGTTTTAATTGTAAAAGTCAAGGGGCATAAAATAAATACTTGTTACTCAATAATGGAGAATATATTGGGGTTTTGGAGATGCTTTGTCCTCTTTATTTCAGCTTTTCTCTTGTACTCCTCTCCACACACGCAAGGCTCCTTCCATGGCAAGCTGTATGTAAGGTGTCACCGTTGTCAATGGCTACTTTCCGTCCTCTCAGTGAAAATGGTCCAAATGCTCTGTCACAGCACGGTTAATCATCTGTTGGTTCTCAATCATGTCGGAATAGAATCCCTTGATTCTTTTGCGTCTGTCACTACGCCCAACAATTGCGAGTTTGAAGCTCGTCACAGCCATTCAATCCTTGAATCCTACTCGGAATACCATAGACAAGGTTTAGACTTTCCGGATTCTCATGAATGCCGCCATCAATTCTAGTTTATACCACGAAGATTCTGATTAAGAAATCTAAGAGATACTCATTCAATCTGATGTAGAACGGAGGTGGTTGTCAGGCACACGTTCATGGATTGAGGAAGGTGATGAATGTCATGGATCATCACCTTCTTCATAGTGAAGCGCGAATGAACATCTTAGATAGGAACAAGCGTGTTTGAATGGAAAACACAGATAATTGCATTAATTCATCAAGACGCTGCAGAGCTCCTCACCCCCAACAATGGAGTTTAGAGACTCATGCCATCAAAAGGTATAAAGTTCAGATCTAAAATGTCATGAGGTACAAAATAAATCTCTAAAAGTTGTTTAAATACTAAACTAGTAACCTAGGTTTACAGAAAATGAATAAACTAAGATAGATGGTGCAGAAATCCACTTCTGGGGCCTACTTGGTGTGTGCTGGGGCTGAGACTTAAGCTTTACACGTGCTTGGGCTGTTTCTGGAGTTAAACGCCAGGTTGTAACCTATTTTGGGCGTTCAACTCCAACTTGTAACCTGTTTCTGGCGTTTAACGCCAGACTGCAACATGGAACTGACGTTGAACACCAGTTTACATCGTTTATCCTTGAACAAAGTATAGACTATTATATATTGCTGGAAAGCCCTGGATGTCTACTTTCCAACGCAATTAAGAGCTTGCCGATTGGACTTCTGTAGCTCCAGAAAATCCATTCCGAGTGCAGGGAGGTCAGAATCCAACAACATCAGCAGTCCTTTTTCAGCCTGAATCAGATTTTTGCTCAGCTCCCTCAATTTCAGCCAGAAATTACCTGAAATCATAGAAAAACACACAAAATCATAGTAAAGTCCAGAAATGTGATTTTTATTTAAAAACTAATAAAAATATAATAAAAAGTGACTAAAACACATTAAAAACTACCTAAAAATAATGCCAAAAAGCGTATAAATTATCCGCTCATCACAACACCAAACTTAAATTGTTGCTTGTCCCCAAGCAACTAAAAATAAAGTAGGATAAAAAGAAGAGAATATACAATGAATTCCAAAAACATCTATGAAGATCAGTCTTAATTAGATGAGCGGGGCTATTAGCTTTTTGCTTCTGAACAGTTTTGGCATCTCACTTTATCCTTTGAAGTTCAGAATGATTGGTATCTATAGAAACTCAGAATTCAGATAGTGTTATTGATTCTCCTAGTTCAGTATGTTGATTCTTGAACACAGCTACTTTATGAGTCTTGGCCGTGGCCCTAAGCACTCTGTTTTCCAGTATTACCACCGGATACATACATGCCACAGACACATAACTGGGTGAACCTTTTCAGATTGTGACTCAGCTTTGCTAAAGTCCCTAATTAGAGGTGTCCAGGGTTCTTAAGCACACTCTGTTTTTTGCTTTGGACCTCGACTTTAACTGCTCAGTCTCAAGTTTTCACTTGACACCTTCACGCCACAAGCACATGGTTAGAGACAGCTTGGTTTAGCCGCTAAGGCTAGGATTTTATTCCTTTAGGCCCTCCTATCCACTGATGCTCAAAGCCTTAGATCCTTTTTATTACCCTTGCCTTTTGGTTTTAAAGGCTATTGGCTTTTTGCTCTTGCCTTTTGGTTTAAAGAGCTTTTGGCTTTTTCTGCTTGCCTTTTCTTTTTCTTGCTCTCTTTTTTTTCGCATTTTTTTCTGCAAGCTTTGTTCTTCACCGCTTTTTCTTGCTTCAAGAATCATTTTTATGATTTTTCAGATTATCAAATAACATTTCTCCTTTTTCATCATTCTTTCAAGAGCCAACAATTTTAACATTCATAAACAACAAATTCAAAAGACATATGTACTGTTCAAGCATTCATTCAGAAAACAAAAAGTATTGCCACCACATCAAAATAATTAAACTATTTTAAAATTCGAAATTCATGTACTTCTTTTTCTTTTTCAGAAAATAATTTTCATTTAAGAAAGGCGATGGATTCATAGGACATTCATATCTTTAAGACATAGACACTTAGATACTGGTGATCATATAGTAAAGACACAAACATAATTAAACATGAAGCATAGTAAACGAAAAACAGGAAAATAAGAACAAGGAGATTAAGGAATGGGTCCACCTTAATGAGGGTGGCATCTTCCTCTTCTTGAAGAACTAATGGTGCTCTTGAGCTCCTCTATGTCTCTTCCTTGCCTTTGTTGCTCTTTCCTCATAGCTCTTTGATCTGCAGTCAATTGCTCTACCACTGAATTATGGAAAAACAAAAGCAATGCTTTTACCACACCAAACTTAAAAGGTTTGCTCGTCCTTGAGCAAAAGAAGAAAGAAGTGGAGAAGATGGAGGAGATGGAAGTGTGTGAATGGGTGGGTTTGGGAGGGAAATGGTTTGAATTTGAATGGTGAGGTAGGTGGGGATCCTGTGGGGTCAAGGATTTAGCATCCCTACTCCAATTAGGCGTACAAAATGCCCTTACTGTGCAATCCTGGCATTTAACGCCAGACTGCTGCCTATTTCTGGCGTTAAACACCCAAATGTAGCCTGTTTCTGGCGTTTAACGCCAGACTGATGCTTGTTTCTGGCGTTAAACGCCAGACAGATGCTTGTTTCTGGCGTTTAAACGCTAGAATGATCTTCCTCCAGGGTGTGCTATTTTTCATGCTGTTTTTCATTCTGTTTTTGATTTTCCATTTGTTTTTGTGACTTCACATGATCATCAACCTAAAGAAAACATAAAATAGCAATGAAAAATTAATAGATATAATTAAATAACATTGGGTTGCCTCCCAACAAGCGCTTCTTTAATGTCAATAGCTTGACAGTGAGCTCTCATGGAGCTTCACAGATAATCAGAGCAAGGTTGGGACCTCCCAACACCAAACTTAGAGTTTGAATGTGGGGGTTCAACACCAAACTTAGAGTTTGGTTGTGGCCTCCCAACACCAAACTTAGAGTTTGACTGTGGGGGCTTTGGTTGACTCTGCAGTGAGAGAAGCTTTTCATGCTTCCTCTCCATGGTTACAGAAGGAGAACCTTGTGTCTTATAGTTTGCAATGTCTGCAAACCACAGAGCTTCCTGAATAGCAAATAATTGCTCATCCGGAAAGGTTTCAGAGATCTCAGTAGGAGGGAGGGATGCTCCTGCTACTGGTTCTATCCGGGACAGGTGATCAGCTACTTGATTCTCTGTCCCTTTTCTGTCTCTTATTTCTATATCAAACTCTTGCAGAAGCAACACCCATCTTATGAGCCTGGGCTTTGAATCCTGCTTTGTGAGTAGATATTTAAGAGCAGCATGGTCAGTGTACACAATCACTTTTGATCCTACTAAGTAGGATCTAAACTTGTCAATGGCATAAACCACTGCAAGTAATTCTTTTTCTGTGGTTGTGTAATTTTTCTGGGCATCATTTTAAACAATGCTAGCATAATAAATGACATGCAGAAGCTTGTTATGCCTCTGTCCCAATACTGCACCAATGGTATGGTCACTGGCATCACACATTAGTTCGAATGGTAATGTCCAGTCTGGTGCAGAAATAACTGGTGCTGTGACCAGCTTAGCTTTCAGGGTCTCAAACGCCTGCAGACACTTTGTGTCAAACACAAATGGCGTGTCAGCAGCTAGCAGATTGCTCAGAGATTTTGCAATTTTTGAAAAATCCTTTATAAACCTCCTATAGAATCCTGCATGCCCCAGAAAGCTTCTGATTGCCTTAACATTTGCAGGTGGTGGTAATTTTTCAATTACTTCAACTTTAGCTTGATCCACCTATATTCCCTTGTTTGAAATTTTATGCCCAAGGACAATCCCTTCAGTAACTATAAAGTGACATTTTTCCCAGTTTAAAACTAGGTTAGTCTCTTGGCATCTTTTCAGAACAAGTGCTAAATGGTTAAGGCAGGAGCTGAATGAGTCTCCAAATACTGAAAAGTCATCCATGAAGACTTCCAGAAACTTCTCTACCATATCAAAGAAGATAGAGAGCATGCACCTCTGAAAGGTTGCAAGTGCATTACACAGACCAAAAGGCATCCTTCTGTAGGCAAACACTCCAAAAAGACATGTGAATGCTGTTTTCTCTTGGTCCTGAGGATCTACTGCAATTTGATTGTAACCTGAATAGCCATCCAAAAAGTAGTAATATTCACGACCTGCTAGTCTCTCTAGCATCTGGTCTATGAATGGTAAAGGAAAATGATCCTTCCTGGTGGCTGTATTGAGCCTTCTGTAGTCAATACACATACGCCACCATGTAACTGTTCTTGTAGGAACCAGTTCATTCTTTTCATTATGAACCACTGTCATTCCTCCCTTCTTAGGGACAACATGGACAGGGCTCACCCAGGGGCTATCAGAAATAGGATAGATAATCCCAGCCTCTAGTAACTTAGTGACCTCTTTCTGCACCACCTCCTTCATGGCGGGATTTAGCCGCCTCTGTCGTTGAACCACTGGCTTAGCATCATCCTCCAATAGGATCTTGTGCATGCATCTAACTGGGCTAATGCCCTTAAGATCACTTATGGACCACCCAAGAGCTGTTTTGTGTGTCCTTAGCACCTGAATTAGTGCTTTCTCTTCCTGTGGCCCTAAAGCAGAGCTTATGATTACAGGAAAAGTGTCACCTTCTCCCAGAAATGCATATTTCAGGGATGGTGGTAGTGGTTTGAGCTCGGGTTTAGGAGGTTTCTCCTCTTCCTGAGGAGTTTTCAGAAGTTCTTTTATTTCCTCTGGTTCCTCCAGATCAGGCTGAACATCTTTAAAAATGTCCTCTAGCTCTGATTCGAGACTCTCAGTCATATTGACCTCTTCCACCAGGGAGTCAATAATATCAATGCCCAGGTAGTCGTCTGATGTGTCTGGATGTTGCATAGCTTTGACAACATTCAACTTAAACTCATCCTCATTGACTCTCAGGGTTATCTCCCCTTTTTGGACGTCAATGAGGGTTCGTCCAGTTGTTAGGAATGGTCTTCCTAGAATGAGAGTTGCACTCTTGTGCTCCTCCATTTCCAGCACTACAAAGTCAGTAGAGAAGGCAAATGGCCCAACCTTGACAATCATGTCCTCAATTATGCATGATGGGTATTTAATGGAGCCATCAGCAAGTTGAAGACAGATCTGGGTTGGTTTGACCTCTTCAGTCAAGCCAAGCTTTCTGATAGTGGATGTAGGGATTAGGTTGATGCTTGCCCCAAGATCACATAAAGCTGTCTTGGTGCAGTTACCCTCTAATATGCATGGTATCATAAAGCTCCCGGGATCTTTAAGCTTTTCTGGGAAGCTTTTCAGAATGACTGCACTGCATCCTTCAGTGAGGAGAACTCTTTCAGTTTCTCTCCAATCCTTCTTATGACTCAAGATATCTTTCATGAACTTGGCATAAGAGGGTATTTGCTCAAGTGCCTCTACAAATGGAATCTTTATTTCAAGAATCCTGAGATAGTCTGCAAAGCAGGCAAATTACTTATCCTGCTCCTCTTTGCGGAGTTTTTGAGGATAAGGCATCTTGGCTTTGTATTCCTCAACCTTAGTTGCTACAGGTTTATTTCCTACAGAGTTAGGTTGAGAAGCCTTCTTGAGGGATTTATTATCAGCACTTGTAGGTGTCTGATCCCTCACTGGCATTTGAAAGCCAGGGTTGGAAGCTGGAGTGGCATTGGACGCCAACTCCTTACTTGTTCCTGGCGTTTGAACGCCAGAACTGAGCTTTCATTGGGCATTTTACGCCAACTCCTTGCCTGTTTCTGGCGTTTGAACGCCAGAGTTATTCCTCTCTGGGCTCTTACTGTCCTCAGAGGGATTTTGGATAGCCGGTTGTTCATTTCTTGGCTTCCTGCTGCCTTGAAGTGAGGTATTTAATGTTTTCCCACTTCTTAATTGAACTGCTTGGCACTCTTCTGTTATTTGTTTTGATAACTGCTGTTCTGTTTGCTTCAACTGTACTTCCATATTCAGATTAGCCATTCTTGTGTCTTGTAGTATCTCCTTGAATTCGGCCAGCTGTTTTGTTAGAAAGTCTAATTGCTGATTGAATTCTGTAATTTGTTCTGCAGGACTGAGTTCAGCAGTTACTGTTTTAGCCTCTTCTTTCATGGAAGATTCACTGCTTAGGTACAGATGCTGATTTCTGGCAACTGTATCAATGAGCTCTTGAGCTTCTTCAATTGTTTTTCTCATATGTATAGATCCACCAGCTGAGTGGTCTAGAGAAATCTGAGCTTTTTCTATAAGCCCATAATAGAAGATGTCTAACTGCACCCATTCTGAAAATATTTCAGAGGGGCATTTTCTTAGCATCTCTCTGTATCTCTCCCAGGCATCATAAAGAGATTCAGTATCTCCTTGTTTAAAGCCTTGGATGTCCAGCCTTAGCTGTGTCATCCGTTTTGGAGGGAAGTATTGATTCAGGAATTTTTCTGTCAGCTGTTTCCATGTCCTTATGCTAGCTTTAGGTTGGTTATTTAACCACCTCTTAGCTTGATCTTTTACAGCAAATGGAAACAGTAATAATCTGTAGACATCCTGATCTACTTCCTTATCATGTACTGTGTCAGCAATTTGTAAAAACTGTGCCAGAAACTCTGTAGGTTCTTCCTGTGTAAGACCGGAATACTGACAACTCTGCTGCACCATGATAATGAGCTGAGGATTCAACTCAAAGCTACTGACTCCGATGGAGGGTATACAGATACTACTCCCATATGAAGCAGTAGTGGGGTTAGCATATGACCCCAGAGTCCTTCTGGACTGTTCATTTCCACTTTTGTCCATGATGGAGAAAGGGAGATGATGTGGATTGTAAAATTTTTTTTTTAAAACCGAAATTAAAATAAAATAAAATAAAATTAATTAAGAATTGACTAAAATTTCGAAAATTGAAGAAAAAGAAATAAAAGAAACTTGAAAACTAAATTAATTAATTAAAAAGGTTTGAAAAAGATGTGGGTGAGGATTTTCGAAAAAAATGAAGAGAGAGAAATTGGTTAGGAAGTTTTGAAAAAGATACGTCTTAAAATTAAAGATACTTGTAAGAAAATAAAATAAAAAAAGAAAAGATATGAAAAAGATTTGATTTTAGGATTTGAGATTAGAGAGGATAAGATAAGCTAGGTAAGAGAAGATAAGGAATTTAAATTAAAAAGTTTTGAAATTTAAATTTTAAATTTGAAAATTAAATTTTGAAATTTGAAATTTGAAATTTGAAATTTGAAATTTGAAATTTTGAATTTTGAATTTTGGTAGTTGAAATTTGAAATTGAAATAAAATAAGATAAGATTTTGTTGAAAAAGATTTAAATTTTGAAATTTTAAAACTAAGATAAAATAAAATTTTTAAAATGAAATCTGAATTTAAAAAAAAAATCGAAAAATCACTTAAAATAAAGGAAAAAGATATTTTTGAATTCAATGAGGAAAGAGAAAAACAATAAAAAGACACAAAACTTAAAATTTTTAGATCTAATGCTCCTTATTTTCGAAAATTTTGGAGGGAAACACCAAGGAACACCAAACTTAAAAATTTTAAGATCAAAATACAAGGAAGACTCAAGAACACTTTGAAGACTCACAAGAACAACAAGAACATGAAGATAGAACACCAAACTTTAAAATTTTTAGAAAACCAAAACAAAATTTTTGAAAACTAAAGAAAAATCAACAAGAAAACACCAAACTTAAAGTTTGGCACAAGATTTATTCAAAGAAAAGTTAATTTTGAAGAAGTTTTTTTTTAAAAAAGAAGATAGCCAATTACCAAGAACATAAGCACCACGCTCTAGCCAATTGAGCTATAAATTTAAAGTGTTTTAACAAGGTATAAATAAATTTTTTTTAGATGCTAATAATTCGAAAATGCATAAGAAAAACAAGAAAAATCACAAAACAAGAAAAACTAAAGATCAAACAAGGAAAATAAATAAGAACAACTTGAAGATTAAGAAAGAACAAAGAACATGCAATTCGAAAATTTAAAGGGAAATAAAAACATGCAGTTGACACCAAACTTAAAACATGACACTAAACTCAAACAGAAAAACTCAATTACTAGTTAAAAAAAAATTTCAAAAAATTTAAAAAGGGAAAATAAGGATTTAAAAAAATAATTTCAACCAAAAACAATAATAGAAGACTCTAAACCAAAAAGAAAAATTTTTCCTAATCTAAGCAACAAAATAAACCGTCAGTTGTCCAAACTCGAACAATCCCCTGCAACGGCGCCAAAAACTTGGTGCACGAAAATTACTTCACACTATGTAATTCCGCACAACTAACCAGCAAGTGCACTGGGTTGTCCAAGTAATACCTTACGTGAGTAAGGGTCGAATCCCACGGAGATTGCTGGCTTGAAGCAAGCTATGGTTATTGGTGCACGAATTGTGAATCACACTTTTCACAACTCGTACCACTGACCAGCAAGTGCACTGGGTCGTCCAAGTAATACCTCACGTGAGTAAGGGTCGAATCCCACGGAGATTGTTGGTTTGAAGCAATCTCTGGTTATTTTGTAAATCTTAGTCAGGAAGTCAATTATGTTTATCAGTTGAATTGCAAATAAACAAGAGAGCATGGATTAAAGGTTACTTGTTATGCAGTAATGGAGAATAGGTTGGAGTTTTGGAGATGCTTTATCTTCTGAATCTCTGCTTTCCTCTGTCTTCTTGTTCACGCACGCACGTCCTCCTATGGCAAGCTGTGTGTTGGTGGATCACCATTGTCAATGGCTACCTTCCATCCTTCCAGTGAAAACTACGCTCACGCGCTCTGTCACAGCACGGCTAATCACCGGTTGGTTCTCGATCCGGTTGGAATAGGATTTACTATCCTTTTGCGTCTGTCACTAACGCCCAGCCTTCAAGAGTTTGAAGCTCATCACAGTCATTCAATCCTTGAATCCTACTCAGAATACCACAGACAAGGTTTAGACTTTCCGGATTCTCATGAATGCCGCCATCAGTTCTAGCTTATACCACGGAGATTCTGATTAAGGAATCTAAGAGATACTCATTTAATCGTGTATAGAACGGAGGTGGTTGTCAGGCACACGTTCATGGTTTGAGGAAGGTGATGAGTGTCACAGATCATCACCTCCATCACAGTTAAGCGCGAATGAACATCTTAGATAGGAGCAAGCGTGTTTGAATGGAAAACAGAAATACTTGCATTAATTCATCGAGACACAGCAGAGCTCCTCACCCCCAACAATGGGGTTTAGAGACTCATGCCATCAGAGAATACAAAGTTTTGATCTAAAAATGTCATGAGATACAAAATAAGTCTCTAAAAGTTGTTTAAATACTAAACTAGTAGCCTAGGTTTACAAAAAATGAGTAAACTATGATGGATGATGCAGAGATCCACTTCTGGGGCCCACTTGGTGTGTGCTGGGCTGAGACTTAAGTAATTCACGTGCAGAGGCCATTTGTGGAGTTGAACGCCAGTTTTTATGCCAGTTTGGGCGTTCAACTCCAGCTTTTGATCCTTTTCTGGCGCTGGACGCCAGAATTGGGCAGAGAACTGGCGTTGAACGCCAGTTTACATCATCTATCCTTATGCAAAGTATGGACTATTATATATTGCTGGAAAGCCCTGGATGTCTACTTTCCAACGCAATTGGAAGCATGCCATTTCGAGTTCTGTAGCTTCCGAAAATCCACTTTGCGTGCAGGGAGGTCAGAATCCAACAGCATCAGCTGTCCTTTTTCAGCCTGAATCAGATTTTTGCTCAGCTCCTTCAATTTCAGTCAGAAAAGTACCTGAAATTACAGAAAAACACACAACTCATAGTAAAGTCCAGAAATATGAATTTTTCCTAAAAACCAATGAAAATAGACTAAAAACTAACTAAAACATACTCAAAACTATATGAAATTAACCCCAAAAAGCGTATAAAATATCCGCTCATCACAACACCAAACTTAAACTGTTGCTTGTCCTCAAGCAACTAGATAAATAAAATAGAAGACTAATAGGTTGAGAAGCAATAATATCTCAGAGTTTTTTATTGAAGCTCAGATTCTAATTAGATGAGCGGGACTAGTAGCTTTTTGCTTCTGAACAGTTTTGGCATCTCACTTTATCCATTGAAGCTCAGAGTGATTGGCATTTATAGGAACTTAGAATTCAGATAGTGTTATTGATTCTCTTAGTTCAGTGTGATGATTCTTGAACACAGCTTCTTTATGAGTCTTGGCCGTGGCCCTAAGCACTTTGTTTTCCAGTATTACCATCGGATACATAAATGCCACAAACACATAACTGGGTGAACCTTTTCAGATTGTGACTCATCTTTGCTAAAGTCCCCAATTAGAGGTGTCCAGAGTTCTTAAGCACACTCTTCTTTTTGCTTTGGACCTTGACTTTAACCGCTCAGTCTCAAGTTTTCACTTGACACCTTCACGCCACAAGCATATGGTTAGGGACAGCTTGGTTTAGCCGCTTAGACCAGGATTTTAGTCCCTTAGGCCCTCCTATCCACTGATGCTCAAAGCCTTGGGATCCTTTTCATTTGCCCCTTGCTTTTTGGTTTTAAGGGTTATTGGCTTTTTCTGCTTGCTTTTTCTCTCTTCTTTTTTCTGCAAGCTTTGTTCTTTGCTGCTTTTTCTTGCTTCAAGAATCATTTTTATGATTTTTCAGATTATCAATAACATGTCTCATGTTCATCATTCTTTCAAGAGCCAACATATTTAACAGTCTTAAACAACAAATTCAAAAGACATATGCACTGTTCAAGCATTCATTCAGAAGACAGAAAGCATTGCCACCATATTTAACTAATTAGAATTTCTCTTATTAAAACTCAAAATTTTATTGCCTCTTATTCAAAAGATCTACTACTTTATTCATGTTTGCTGATGATGAGAAAAATAAACTATAGCTTAATTGGAGATAAAATCAAAATAGATACTAATTACTACTATATGACTCCTAAGGTAAACTTCTATAAGGACACTGTCACAGAGTTAAGGCAGAAATTGGAAATTAATAACCTTTATTCTGGGGGAACGGGGGTTTCTCTGATCCTTGGGGTGCTTGGTCCTACAAGAGAAGACTTTTGGCGCTTCAATTCCCTTAAGTCACGCCCTTGCTCCTCTTGTTCTTTAAACATATAGGTCAGCATTTGACTGTGTTCCTTCTGTTCTTTTATTATTTGCTCCATAGCTTCCCGTATCTTGGTAACAGACGTCTCAAGATACTCCCAGTATTCAGATTGAGGGATCTCTGGGAGGAATTCCTGTGCTCTCTTCTTGATGGGATCCTCCTGTGCTTGTTGTTTTTCCATTGATGCTTTGGTAATAGGCTTCTCAATTGGGATATACTCAGTTATTCCCATCCTTACTCCAGCGTCCTTGCAGAGCAGAGAAATCACGCTTGGATAAGCCAACCTGGCCTCTTTAGAATTTTTGTTAGCAATTTTGTATAGTTCAGTTGAAATCAGCTGATGAACCTCCACTTCCTTTCCCATCATGATGCAATGGATCATCACTGCTCTTTTAACTGTGACTTCAGAACGGTTGCTAGTGGGCAACAGAGAACGCCCAATGAAGTCCAGCCATCCTCTGGCGACTGGTTTGAGATCCTCTCTCTTGAGTTGATTTGGGACACCCTTTGTGTTGGTGGTCCACCTGGCTCCAGGGATACATATGTCCTCTAGAATCTTATCCAGGTCAATGTCTGCTCTCATCATTCTCCTGTTGAAGGAGTCTGGATCATCCTTTAGCTGAGGTAGCTTTAAGATCTCTCTGATCTTGTCAGGGGTGGTATGAACAATCTTTCCTCTGACCATGGTCCGAAATTCATAGAAGGCAGTTCCAGATAGTTTTTACTTGTCAGTCTGCCACATATTAGCATAGAACTCCTGGACCATGTTCCTTCCTACTTTCGTTTCAGGATTAGCTAGGACTTCCCAGTTCCTGATTCGAATTTGCTCCTGGATCTCCGGATATTCATCTTCTTTCAGATCGAATCTAACATCCGGGATCACTGATCTCAGACCCATTACTTTAAGATAATGGTCTGAATGTTCTTTAGATAAGAACTTCCCTTGATTCCAAAGTGGTTTTGGAACGCTCTCTTTCTTGCCTCTTGGAGTGGGTTGTTTTCCTTTAGGAGCCATGATCTTAGTGATCTCGGATAAACACACCAAACTTAGAGGTTTGCTTGTCCTCAAGCAAAAGAAAAGAAAGGAGAGGGATAGAAGGAGAGCTAGGTGCAATTGTTGATGGAGGAGGAGGGAGGCCGAACCCAAATTTAAAGGGATGGGGGGTGGGTTTTCGAAAAATTGAAAAAGATAAGATAAAAAGATTGAGTTGAAAAAGATAAGATAGAAGATATAGTTTAATTTTGAAAAGATATGATAGATTTTTGAAAAAGATAAATCTGAATTTTGAAAAAGATAATATGAAGATTTGAAAAAGATATGGATTAGTTGAAAAGATTTTAGAGTGAAAAAGATAGATTTGTTTTCAGAAAAGATTTGAAAAGAGTTGGATTGAATTTGGAAAAATGGATATTTAGAAATTAAGGATTTTAGAAATCAGGGTTCTTAACATGTTCATGTAAAAATCATGCATTGAAACATAAAATTTGAAATTAGAATGGAAATACGTGTGAAAAAATGGATTTGGCTCCTCCTTGCTATCCTGGCGTTTGAACGCCCAAACACTGCCTGTTTTGGGCGTTCAGCGCCCAAATGCTGCTCTCCTGGGCGTTCAACGCCCAACTGCTGCCATTACTGGCGTTCAACGCCCAGTGGGTGCCCCTTTCTGGCGTTGAACGCCCAGATTGCTACCATTACTGGCGTTTTCTTGCCAGTGAGTTCTTTTTCTCTGTTTTGTGTGCCGAGGTCTTCTGTAAATGATTATTTACCTTGTTATCAATAAACTCTATATAAACAAATAAAAAAAATAGAAATAGGGCAAAATGCTTAGAGGATTGTTGCCCCATGGCTGGGTTGCCTCCCAGCAAGCGCTTCTTTATTGTCTTTAGCTGGACCTTGCTGAGCTTTTAATCTAGCTTCAGCCTTGAGCATTCTTGCTCAATGTTACCTTCAAGATAATGCTTGATTCTCTGTCCATTGACAATGAACTTCTTATTAGAATCAATATCTTGAAGCTCCACATAACCATATGGTGATACACTTGTAATCACGTATGGTCCCCTCCACCGGGATTTCAATTTCCCAGGGAATAGCCTGAGTCTAGAGTTAAACAACAGAACCTTCTGTCCTGGTTCAAAGATTCTAGATGGCAGCTTTCTGTCATGCCACTTTTTTTATTTTTCTTTATAAAGCTTGGCATTTTCGAAAGTTGTGAATCTGAATTCCTCTAGCTCATTTAGCTGGAGCAATCGTTTTTCTCCTGCTAGTTTGGCATCAAAGTTTAGGAATCTGGTTGCCCAGTAGGCCTTATGTTCCAGTTCCACGGGCAGGTGACATGCCTTACCATACACGAGTTGGTATGGAGATGTTCCCATAGGGGTCTTGAATGCTGTCCTGTAAGCCCACAGAGCATCATCCAAGCTCCGTGCCCAATCCTTTCTACGGGTACTTACTGTCCGTTCCAGGATTCTCTTTAATTCTCTATTAGAGACTTCAGCTTGCCCATTGGTTTGTGGATGATATGGAGTGGCTATCTTGTGGTGAATTCCATACCGAACCATGGCAGAGTAAAGCTGTTTATTGCAGAAGTGAGTGCCCCCATCACTGATTAGTACTCTAAGGACACCAAACCTGCTAAAGATATGTTTCTGGAGGAACTTCAGCACTGTTTTAGTATCATTGTTGGGTGTGGCAATAGCCTCAACCCATTTTGATACATAGTCAACTGCCACCAGAATATAAGTGTTTGAGTATGATGGTGGGAAAGGTCCCATGAAGTCAATTCCCTATACGTCAAACAACTCAATTTCCAAGATTCCTTGTTGAGGCATGGCGTAACCATGAGGCAGATTACCAGCTCTTTGGCAACTGTCACAATTACGTACAAACTCTCGGGAATCTTTATAGAGTGTGGGCCAATAGAAGCCACATTGGAGGACCTTGGTGGCTGTTCGCTCACCTCCGAAATGGCCTCCATATTGAGATCCATGGCAATGCCACAGGATCCTCTGAGCTTCTTCTCTAGGCACACACCTACGGATAATTCCGTCTGCACATCTCTTAAAGAGATAAGGTTCATCCCACAAGTAGTACTTTGCATCAGTAATTAATTTCTTCTTTTGTATCCTGTTGTACTCCTTGGGTATGAACCTTGCAGCTTTATAGTTTGCAATATCGGTAAACCATGGTGCTTCTTGAATGGCAAATAAATGCTCATCAGGAAACGTCTCAGAGATCTCAAGAAAGGGGAGGGACGTCCCTTCCACTAGCTCTATCCGGGACAGATGATCAGCCACTTGGTTCTCTGTCCCTTTTCTGTCTCTTATTTCTATATCAAATTCTTGCAGAAGCAATACCCATCTAATAAGCCTGGGTTTTGAATCCTGCTTTGTGAATAGATATTTAAGAGCAGCATGGTCAGTATACACAATCACTTTTGATCCTACTAAGTATGATCTGAACTTGTCAATGGCGTAAACCACTGCAAGTAGTTCTTTTTCTGTGGTTGTGTAATTTTTCTGGGCATCATTTAGAACGCGACTGGCATAATAAATGACATGCAGAAGCTTGTCATGCCTCTGTCCCAATACTGCACCAATGGCATGATCACTGGCATCACACATTAGCTCAAATGGTAATGTCCAGTCTGGTGCAGAGATGACTGGTGCTGTGACCAGCTTAGCTTTCAGCATTTCAAACGCCTGCAGGCACTCTGTGTCAAACACAAATGGTGTGTCAGCAGCTAGCAGATTGCTTAGAGGTTTTGCGATTTTTGAAAAATCCTTTATAAACCTCCTATAGAATCCTGCATGCCCCAAAAAGCTTCTGATTGCCTTAACATTGGCAGGTGGTGGTAATTTTTCAATTACCTCTATTTTTGCTTGATCCACCTCTATTCCCTTGTTTGAGATTTTATGCCCAAGAACAATTCCTTCAGTCACCATGAAGTGACACTTTTCCCAGTTTAAAACTAGGTTGGTCTCTTGGCATCTTTTTAGAACAAGTTTCAGGTGATCAAGACAGGAGTTGAATGAGTCTCTATATACTGAGAAGTCATCCATGAAGACTTCCAGAAATTTTTCCACCATATCAGAGAAAATAGAGAGCATGCATCTCTGGAAGATTGCAGGCGCATTACATAGCCCAAATGGCATCCTTCTATAAGCAAACACTCCGGATGGACATGTGAATACTGTTTTCTCTTGATCCTGGGGATCCACTGCAATCTGGTTATAGCCTGAGTAGCCATCCAAAAAGCAGTAATAATCATGACCTGCTAGTCTTTCTAGCATCTGGTCTATGAATGGTAAAGGAAAATGATCCTTTCTGGTGGCTGTATTGAGCCTTCTGTAGTCAATACACATGCGCCACCCTGTAACTGTTCTTGTAGGAACCAGTTCATTTTTTTCATTATGAATCACTGTCATGCCTCCCTTTTTTGGGACGACTTGAACAGGGCTCACCCAGGGGCTATCAGAAATAGGATAAATAATCCCAGCCTCCAGTAATTTGGTGACCTCTTTCTGCACCACTTCTTTCATGGCTGGATTTAGCCGTCTCTGTGGTTGAACCACTGGTTTGGCATTATCCTCCAATAAAATTTTGTGCATGCATCTAGCTGGGCTTATGCCCTTAAGGTCACCTATGGACCACCCAAGAGCTGTCTTGTGTGTCCTTAGCACTTGAATAAGTGCCTCCTCTTCCTGTGAATTTAAAGCAGAGCTTATGATCACTGGAAAAGTGTCACCTTCTCCCAGAAACGCATATTTCAAGGATGGTGGTAATGGCTTGAGTTCGGGTTTAGGAGGTTTTTCCTCTTCCAGAAGAAATTTCAGAGGCTCTTTCATGCCCTCTGAATCTTCTAAATCAGGCTGAACATCTTTAAAGATGTTTTCCAACTCTGATTCAAGACTCTCAGCCATGTTGATCTCTGCTACCAAAGAGTCAATAAGATCAACTTTCATGCAGTCTGTTGATGTGTCTGGATGCTGCATGGCTTTGACAGCATTCAACTTAAACTCATCATCATTGACTCTCAGGGTTATTTCCCCCTGTTGGATGTCAATTAGGGATCGTCCAGTTGCACTCCCCGGGTCTTTAAGCTTTTCAGGAAAGCTTTTCAGAATGACTGCACTGCATTCTTCGGTGAGGAGAACTCTTTCTGTTTCTCTCCAATCCTTCTTATGACTCAAGATCTCTTTCATGAACTTGGCATAAGAAGGTATTTGTTCAAGTGCTTCTGCAAATGGAATCTTTATTTCAAGAGTCCTGAGATAATCTACAAAGCGAGCAAATTGCTTATCCTGCTCCTCTTTCCGGAGTTTTTGAGGATAAGGTATCTTGGCTTTATATTCTTCAACCTTAGTTGCTGCAGGTTTATTGCCTACAGAAGTGGTTGAAGAAGCCTTTTTAGAGGGGTTGTCATCAGCATTTGTGTGTGTCTGATCCCTCATTGGCAATTGAGTGTCAGAGTTAGAAGCTGGAGTGAAACTGGACGCCAGCTCTTTGTCTGCTCCTGGCGTCTGAACGCCAGAATTGTGCCCATTTTGGGCGTTCAGCGCCATATCTTGCCCATTTTGGGCGTTCAACGCCAGATCCTTGCCCATTTCTGGCGTTGAACGCCAGTCCTGCCTTGTTTCTGGCGTTGAACGCCAGTTTTGGCCATAGTCTGGGTGTTCAGCGCCAGCCTTCCACCAATTTTCTGGCGTTTTAGCGCCAGAATTGTTTTTCCCTGGGCTCTTACTGTCCTCGGGTGAATTTTGGGTGGTTTGCTCATTTCTTAGCTTTTTGCTGCCTTGAGGTGGGATATTCAGTGTTTTCCCACTTCTTAGTTGAACTGCTTGGCATTCTTCTGCTATTTGCCTTGACAGCTGCTGCTTTGTTTACTTAAACTGTTCGTCCATATGTATATTAGCCATCCTTGTCTCTTGTAACCTGTCTTTAAATTCGGCTAGCTGCTTTGTTAGAAAGTCCAATTGCTAATTGAATTCAGCAGCTTGTTTCACAGGACTGAGTTCAGTAGTTACTATTTTAGAAAGTCCAGAAATGTGATTTTTATTTAAAAACTAATAAAAATATAATAAAAAGTAACTAAAACACATTAAAAACTACCTAAAAACAATGCCAAAAAGCGTATAAATTATCCGCTCATCATTGGGGCCTTGTCCTGCTGCATAGGTTGCTCAACTGTTGGGGCTGTGGCCTGCTGTTGAGGGTGGTGAACTGTAGGTGCTAGAGGTCTAGTTATTGGTTGCTTGGGTCTGAAATTTGGCCCGTGGTTGAGTGTAGTTGGGGTAGCAGGGATTGAGGGCTCAGTGTTGAAGCTCATACCCTATACCACATGAAAACAACTCAGCTTAGTGCATTTGCTCTTGGGCCAAAAAATTTTAAAGTTGCTGGACATGAATCTATAAAATAACATTACCTCTACTGGTAGTGGGGCAGATTGTGAAGATTGAGTGTCAACCCTTGTCTCTTGTTGGACTGAATTTGGGTTGGAGGTCTTCGGGACTTTTTTCTTTTGCCTTTTTGCTTTACCCTATGAAAGACACATGAGAAGCAAAGTAAGCACAGCCATGATAGAAAAAAAAACATGTAGTTTAGGGTCTTAGACAATGGACTACCACTGGATCCATAGATGTGGCAGTAACATTTTGGGGAACATTGGTTCCAACTCCGTCCCCGGCCTGTGCAAATCCAAAAATAACATCTCAACTACTATACTGCTCAATTGAATAGAGGAAATAACAACTACTACAATGGAAAAGAAAAACATGTAGAATTCCTTTAACCTGTGCTTCTTGTTGATCTGGAGGTAGCTATGATGATTGGTTTCCAGTTTGTTGTTGCTTTGCCTTCTTTCGTTTTGGTTGCCAATTCGGATTTGAAGGAGGGCCTTTGCAAGTCATGTGTCCCTTTTGCCCACATTTACTACACGTGACTTGGAATGACTTCCTCACCTTGTGACCTTGCTGCTGCATTTGTGACTCAGCCACCACATCAACAGCCCTTTTTTTGGTTGGTCTCCCAGGGGGTCTCCTAATGATTGGTGCCTCTGGACGCAGCCTATTGGTTTCTTCCCAAAACTCCTCAGAATTCACTGGTTTAATGGAGTCCCCATAAGTAGCCCGGACAGCTTCCATTGTAAGCCATTTGTGTGCAAAACCCTCTGGCCTCAGCCCTTGTTTCCTTAACCTTGAGATAGCAGCCACTACATGCTTGCATGGCAATCTTGGTAGGATAGATACATAAATGCGACTTTTACTCAATCAATATTTACTTAAATCACATAAGTATTATTGCCAAGAAATCAGTTGATGATTAAACCTGTTAGTTGCCAAACGTTGCAAGCACATGTTTGTCTTTGCAAATTAACAGCCACTCTGGTCTGGTACCTCTAGACTTTAAACAATACCCTTGCTTCATCCCCAACCCACTTTGCTGTCCACTTGTTGCTCTCAGGAATGATGTACTCATCCAGCCTTAGTTGTTGAACTAGAGCCAGTTTGCCCTTGCATTTACTTATTCTGTGCTTGTGCCCTGCTATTAGAATAACAATGTGCAATAATTAACAAAAACATGCATGGGGTGATCACTAATCCAAATCATCATTAATAAAAACCAAGTTCAGTAAAAAAAATGGAGCAACACAAGCTAACGAAGCTTCAAGATCAGATAACGACACTAACCTTAGTAGCGCCGTCAGTTCCTCCATCTGCAGCGCTGTTAGTTCCTCCGTCTGCAGCACCGTCAACACCTCCCTGTTGGAAGTCTCTGTCAGCTTGCTTGGACGGTAACGTTTCGTTCTCTTAGGGTTTCTTCGTAATTTTGAGGAGAGAACGAGGCTGATGTATGCTAATTGAGGTGTGCACAAGGGGGAGAATGGGATTTCACCCCAAACGAGCAAAAGGATGCCAAGCAAAATGACGTCGCGTTGCTGAGTGTGCAGGGGCTTATTTGTCCACATGCCCACAGAGCATTCCACGTTTGATGATCCAACGCTACGTCACAGGCTGGCCGTTACACCTCAGCTTTTTCGTCGACTTTGAACGGAGAAAGCAACTCAAGGGCTAATTGGTATCACGGAGTATATGGATAAGGGCCGATATGGTAATTTATAAAAGTTAGAGGGCGTGTAGTCAATTTTCAAAATGGACAGGGATCAGAAAGAATATTTACTCTTATTTTAATTGATCTATCACTTATGCGATATTTTTGGGATATCCCCACTTTCTTCTGTTTTTATTTTTGTCCTAAATTTTAGACTAATTGTATTTCATATTTACTGTTGGAATAAAATCTCTTGTCTTTGGT
Source organism: Arachis hypogaea (assembly GCF_003086295.3). Classification (NCBI taxonomy): domain Eukaryota; kingdom Viridiplantae; phylum Streptophyta; class Magnoliopsida; order Fabales; family Fabaceae; genus Arachis; species Arachis hypogaea. The sequence goes on along the minus strand of NC_092051.1, from coordinate 33,520,494 downwards.
AAAAAAAAATTATAAATATAAATATATAATTATTTAGCATTTCAGCATATATTTTTATATAATGATTGATTGATAGTATATTTTTTGTTTTTTTAGCATAGTTGATAAAATATTATATCAAAAGTATAGTAATTAGAGTTGTAAAAACAGCAATGGTGTTGAAACCACAAAAATCGTAATCATAACCATAGCTACAGTTTAAAGCACTACTATACACCACATTTGTTTCTCCCTCTTTTTGACAGTTTATACATGTGAAAATTTGAGGCAGTTTCGGATTGTATTTTTATTGGAAAAGTATAGGAACCAAGTGTGTAATCAGCCAAAAATTAAACAATTCAATTAATTATAATTATTAATAATTAATTTTAAATTTTTTAAATTTAAAATTTAAATAATTAAAAATTGATTAATTAAACCTAATTAAAAATTATAAAAACTTTCTCTTTCTCTTTTATAGTAACTTGCACATCCCAACAACAATACACACAGATTCTCTCTCTCAAAAAGTTCGCCGCCAAAGAAGCAAAACCATGCATGAAGACGATCTTATTCTTGACCGATTCTTTTGGAACACCAAACTCTTTGAACGTCAAATGTGCGCCATCTCTCAGCCTTATTCTTGCTGACGTAATTATTGGAGGTTTTGGAGGAGCTGCTCGGACTACCTGATATGCCAACGCTCCTCGTATCAATGGAACCAACAAAAGTGCATTTTTTTTTAATGCCATTGTTTTGGGAATAAAAAAGGAGGCCACCTTCGACAAATTCATTGTGGTGGTCGATGAAATAAAGCTCGTGTCAGGACTCGGAGGAGCGACCTTGCGATGCCGATGGAGGTGGTGCAGTTTTGTGAAAAGTACAATCTGATTCAGTTTCAGGAGTTATTCAAGGAAAAAAGAGTGGTGGAGCACGGACTATTTTTGAACAATTGCAAAAATATATAAAAAAAAAGCATCTATTTAATATAAAAAAAACATCCTAATGCTTAAAAAAATGTCCAACTATAGAATTTTAAAAAAAAATCATATAATTTTTAAAAAAATAGAAATATCCACATCAGTAATACAAAAAATTCGAAAAATACATTAAAAAATATCTATAATATGAAAAAGAAATATCATAATATTAAGCAGAAGAAACATTCATTTATGTCAACTTACCTTTATTAAGACGGATTTCAAAATCGAATTCATTAAAAAGTTGACAAAAATTGACTAGATCCTAATTAGTTCCTAGCAGAACTCATTTTTATTTTATTCACGAAATTATAAAAAGAAAGAAAAAAACAACTATTCCTACCTATAAATATTCATAATACTGACAAAACTATTTATAAAAGAACAAAGTTAATGTTCTACCATCAAAGATTGTTTAACAAAAAATATCTAACCGTTATATTTTTATTAATTCTGTTAAAAAATTACATGAAATTCTTAAATTAGCCTTATTCTCATCATCTACTTCAACATTTGAACAACCACCACCTTCCCCTTTTCAAATCCTAAACCTCTTTAACTTCTTTCTTAACCATCTTTAACTCATAACAACAACCATACCAACACAAGCATCACCCCACCAATACTACTAACACTACTAACATCACCATCAACAATTAAGAGGATGCTACTAATCAAGCCCTAATTAGGATGCTAAAGATGAAACCCTACTCCAGTCCCTGGCTCCCTTGATCTCCTGAAGCACTTTCCACAGCTACCATTCTCCATCTCCCACTTCTCCTTCTTCATCTTCTCAGTTTTATTTTAGATTTGTTATCTGGGATTGGCCCAAACTCTATGCTCTACTTCGCGAACTCGATGTGGTGAGCACGGAACCAAAGATCAAGCTTTTGGTTGGAGAACGAGCGAGGTTCAAATCTAGGAGAAGCTTTCGCTCTCTGGCATCTGAGGTCGAAGCGACGTCGAGCTTTGAATGAAGATCATATCCATGGCTCTCTTGAAGCATTTGGAGGTGAGGTCAAACCTTTGGAGGTTGGCGTTAGAGAATTGATGTCGCCGGTGGTCGTGCCTCCATCAGTACCACTACCGGAGATCTCTGAAATTAGGCTGACTCCACTAACAATGTCGTCGACTACTTCTTCCGCTCCCAAGACCACCGTAGCTTCTTCTCTGAGATCAAGGTTCTTATCTTAGCTATGGAATTTCTAGCTTCATTCTCTTTATTCTTTTCTCAATGATAGAACTTTTTGCTTCTTTTTTTTTTTGGTTTTGTGTGTATGTGTGTGCAGTTATCAATAAGGATGTGTTCTCAAAGATTTATTGGTTAAGCATTTTGTGAATCTAAAGTTCATGCTTCTGTTAGTTCATGAACTTGATGCAGTTCCATTTGGTTTTAAACTGAATTTGTTTTCTGTTGTTAATTTTTCTATTTTTGTTCTTGTTTAGTTAATGAGATTAAATGATGTTGAGTTGTGAATATCTATTTTATACCAGATTAATTATCCTCTCAATTGGTGATGGTCATGTTGGTAGTGTTAGCGATAGTGGTGTTGTGTGATTAAAGTGGAGATTATGGAGGTTTAGGAGTTGAAAAAAAAAGGTGGTGATGGTTCAAAGGTTGAAAATGACAAAAAGAATAAGGATAATTTGAAAATTTCATGTAATTTTTGGATAGAGTTAATGAAAAATTAATATTTGAGTATTTTTTGTCAAATATAATATATTTTTGATGGATAGAATGTTAATTTATTTTTTTATGAATAGTTTTGTCGGTATTATAAATATTTATGGATAAAAATATGTTTTTTCAAAGAAAAAAAAAAAAGGAAAGTCGACGTTGAAAAATGTTGCTGTTAAAAAAATAATTTCTGTTTTGTCAATTATTGCATGTTCTACGCATAAGTGACATAACCAAAAGATACTAGCTTATCCTCATTTAGTTACTTTCGTTTCTCCATGAAATCAGTTGAAAAATTCACGGAAGAAATAAGAGCTTATGTTTTTATTTTATTTTATTCAAAGAATAAAAATAAAAAACAAATGCACAAATCAGACATTTAAAATTTCATTTGTGATGCTACTTTTTAAATGAAATAAAAAATATTTAAAATAAAAGCACAAATCAAACGTATCCTTAATTTTTACACGAAGAAAACCAAAAGATCTTATATAAATGGACCAAAAAGAATTATCAACTCAATTATAAAACTAGGGCAAATGACCCATATAAGCTAATGGCATACCAAAATTTCACAATTCAGTTAAAAGAAAAAACGATATATGAATCAACTAGATACACGTTTCTATATAGTTCGAATTAGTGCAATTCGAATTACACACATGCGTTCCACACTAATTCGAAATGGGGAGCTTCGAATTACTTAAGAATTGGTGCCCATAGTAATTCGAAACAGGGTGTTTCAAATTACTCATGTTTTGCCTATAAAAAGAGTTCGAACCAACCTCATTCGAACCACTATTCCAAAACCATACCCCACCAAAATTTCAAAGAAAACGACCCAAAACGACTCCAAGAAAGGCTTGAGCAGAATATTTAGCTAATGGGGGATAATCCGGACAGACTTTATTGTTTGGATGGAGTAGCCCATATAGCTGGTGTCATCAACGAAGAGGTTAGTACGAACTTGTTCTTTTAAAAGTAGGATTCAATAACTTATTTTTTTGTTTATATATGTTATGTTAGTGGTTTTGATAGCGAATAACGTTGGTAACATTGTTTGTGAATGATTTTATGGTTTTTATTAGTGGTTTTGTATGTGGTTTTGTTAGCAATTTTGTTAGTGGTTTTGTTATCGGTTTTGGTAGTGGTTTTGTTAGTGATTTTGGTGGTAGTTTTGTTAGTGGTTTTGTTGGTGGGATTCGGTATGACTGTGGGCCCATCGTACGGTGGCCAAAAATCCTCGGGAATGGGAGGGGTGAATCCCATCCGGTACACGCTGAAGACTGAGCTAAGATGATACACCTGGTGGACATACGGCTGCCAAGTAAGCCGTGAATAGGCACAGCATGGCAAGGCGTGAGGACAGGGGAAATGAAGGGCCTGAAAATATCCGCAGTTGCATGTTTGGGCCCTGAGTGACACTCTGTAACTACCAAGTGAGAATGACCCAGTAGGAGTGGTCTCTGAGACGGTGAACTCCGAATTATCTCTGTCGTACAAAGTCACCATGAAGCACCTTGTCGTCTTCAGATTGGCCTCTATACACTTCACCAGATGTTGACTGAACTGTTGTCCAGTTCCTAGCTGGGCCTCTGCCTCTCTCCCCTTGCGAACGAATAGCTCTACCAACCTCCCATAAGTGGCCTTCACCAGCGAGCACACCGGAAGATTCCTGACTCCCTTCAGGATGGAATTAATACACTCAGAGATGTTTGTCGTCATGTGTCCGAATCTCCTACCCTCATTCCGATGCTGAGTCCACAACGAATAGTCAATCCTGTTCGCCCAGTCACACATGGTAGGGTCTTCAGACCGCAGAATATCAAACCAGTAATCGAATTCAACCTCAATCTTGGCATAAGCTGCATTGACAAGAAGCCTCCTTGCGTCCTTGTCCTTGAATGTGAGGGCAAAATTTGCGGCCACATGTCGAATACAGAATACACGGTGTGCAGCAGGAGGCAGCCATACTCCATCGGGAGCCTCAAGTGCAGTCTTGATTCCGTTGTGCCTATCTGATATAACCAGGAGACCCGGTTGTGGGGTCACGTGCTGGCGGAGATGGGATAGAAAAAATGACCAGGACTCCGCATTCTCACCCTCCACGAGTGCAAATGCAACAGGCAGGATGTTGGAGTTCCTGTCTTGTGCAATCGCGACGAGCAACGTACCCCCATATTTACCATACAAGTGGGTCCCGTCGATACTCACCAACGGTTTGTAATGCCGGAATGCCTCAATAAATGGTGGAAACGTCCAGAAAAGCCGGTGAAAATAGGCTTGCGAGCCGTCGACCAGCCCTCCACTCGAACAGGACTCGTCCTCAGGACTGCAACACCATCGTCATTTGAACTCCTAAGACCCACCGTGGTAGCTCGTTGTATGACTCATCCCAATCACCGTAAATATGGGCTATGGCCTTCTGCTTCGCCAACCAGCCCTCCTATAAGTCGACCTGAACCCAAAGTGTGCCTCCGTCGCATTAAACAATACCTTGATGCAGACGGATGCATCAGCTCTAACCATTGGCATGATGAAGGCCGAGATCACATGATAATCCAGACTCCTGTGGTCACTCGAGATCGACGTCGCGAGATATGTATGAGGTCCGTTGTATAGTTTCACCTCCCAAATACCCTTGCACTGTCGGAGGCTTAGCCTAATCAACCATGTGCACCCGTTCCCAAACTCAGAACACTTCCCTACATACTGGTGATAGTTGGACTCCACCACTTTGTACTGTACCCCGCGTTTTATGCTGTAAGTCTTCACTCTTAACACATCCTCTTCTTTATCCTGAAACTGCTGACCAACCTGAAACTCTGTAAGACCACCAGTCCTCTGGGCATCTCTAGCACCAAATCCAGTAGACTGCCCAGGAACCCCCTCATGTCTCATGGCATCCAAGTCCAAAGATAAAAAGTGCGGAGGGTACTACTGTGTCTCAGACCTAGAACCTCCGCCAGCCCTAGCTGGATTACTCGCTGCAATGTCATTGCCACTATCATCAGCAATGAGATCCGGCTCCACATCATCATCGTCATCATCATCCAGCAATGCATCACCCATACTAGCTGGTGCCCTACACTATAAAGAAGTCGGCACCCTATCCACGATACCAACATCTCCGCCTCCACTACAGTTGAGATCAACAGCGAACGACAGGGAGGCAACAGGCACTACAAGAAAAAGCAATATTTGTAACAAAAAAAATTGTTACAAAAAATCAAAATTTTGAAACAAAAGGATTTTGTAACAAAAAAAGGGGGTCGTTGCAGTATATCCCGTTACAAAAAGTTTTTGTAACAAAAAACGGAACTGTTACAATTCAAAGTGATATTTTGTAACAAATTTTTCTGATACAAAAAACCAGAAGTCGTTACAAAAGTAGTAACAAATTTTGATATTCAAGCTATTTTTTGTGACAATCTATTTTTTCCTATCATAAAATTTTGTTACAAAATGTAACTTGATTTTGTAACATTTTTTTCTTTAGTTACAAAAGTAAAATAATTATTTTGTAATAATTTTTTTAATACAAATTGCATGCATAATTTACTAAATTATTTTTTTAATTAACTAATATATTAACTATTTTACTAAGCAAGTCTACATTTATATAATATGTAAAAACATACATAATTCAAACATGCCTTATTTATCTAACATTGTTTTAAAACAAAATAACATTAGTGAGTACATTGATTAGTTCTACAAGTTATATGTCTTGCACAAGTTCAACCAAAAGTTGAAAGTTCTAACATAAATTAGTGTCTCTATGAATCAAAATATACTTGAGCCCTCAAGGTAGCATGTGGTCACCATTTCAGCACTCCTGTAAATAAGAAAAACCAAAAGAAAAAGTTAGGTGCATAGTCAAAAGTTCCTTAAGTTCAAAAAGTTTCTAAATTTTCAAAACAAGCAAGTTTGTATTTACTTCTCAACAATTCAAAATGCCAAAACAAGTGATACACATGTATGTGTAGAGCACATAATCAAGTAAATATCAATCACAAGTAAGTGACATAAATTAAAATAATTTGGTGTTGACTAAGTTAGAAATATAAAGAAACATGTAAACCAAAGAACATTCAAACACCAAATTCCAATGAAGCATAAAAGTCACAAGGTTGAGACAAGACTTGAAAAATTCATGCCCTATGTGACTTAAGGTAAGTTAGGCATGAATAAAATAAATTAAATTAGCCACATTGGTAGAAAGAAATCTTCAACCTTGTGAGAGCATGCAAAAGAGGCTCTTTTTTTAAAAGAATTTTAAGTTCGTGGTCAATTTAAAAATTCACTTAAACTATTCAATGCATAGGAGTAATTTAGTATGAAAAAAAATGGCAAAGAATGTTAAAGGCATGACCACAACTTGCAAAGAAATATCTTGAGGCAATCAGAAATCATGTAGCAAACAAGGGTCTATTTTGATACAGAAATTCATCAAATAGAACTTGTTTGCTCAAACAACACAATGCAGTTTAATTGATTAACTAAATAGGACAACAACCAAATAGTGAATAACAAAACCCGAAGCTTCCAGCTTCCAACAACCAAAACAGTAAAGCACTTAGCCGGATAATCAATCAATTGAGCTTAGCAACAGTTGAAAACCAAAAGCAATTAAATACCAACTCAATCAATTAATTGAATCAAAGATGAATATTAAAAATAGATTAGGATAAATTCCGGCAGTATTTCAGTAGTAAATTTGCCTATTTCACAATTTCAATCAATCAATTCAAATTTCATATGAATTCTTTAACAGTTAAAAACACAAAAAATCATAATGAATTCATAAGAAGCAAGTAAATAAGCAAATTCCAGCAAGAAAATATGAGGAAACAATTAAAACCAATCCAACCAGCAAGAAGCAGAGCAGCACTCAGCAGAACAGCAATCAATGGCCCATCATACAGTACCCAAAACAGTAAAATGAACAAAGGTAATGGATTCAGGCAGCATTCTATTCATTGAAGTCAATAACCATTACACTTGCAAGCAGCAGGGGCATAGCAGTTTATCCATTAATTCAACAAAAAATCAATCAAGCCAAACTAAACGATTTCAGCAACAGATTTATCAATAAAACCAATCTCAGTTCAGCAACCATCATCTATTCTAACACCAACAACAATAACTCAGCAGCATTTTCTTTCTCATTGAATTTAAGAACATTTAACAAGCAATCAATGAGGAGGAAAAATCAGCAGCAACCAACAGCAAGTATAGAGCAGCAATAACAACTTAATGTGAGAAATTATTCAACAACAAATGCGCACACAATGCAATCACTATAAACACAAGTAACTATTCAAAAGGTATTTATGTCATTTCCAACAACATATTACACCAATTGAAACTATGATAACATTAAATGAATTCAAGGACTGAAGCCATAAACAATTAACTTTAGAATTAGAAGTTTAGATCTTAACACCATAATCAAATTATTTACCCCAAAAACAGGCACTATTGAGAAGAATTTGCAGCTGCGTTTGACACAATCACATCTATATTTCCACACTTATGTAATGTTCAACAGCATTCAAACAAATTTTAATAAAGGATAATGCATTCGATAAAAATGAATATAAAAGGGTGACCTGTGCGATTTTTTGAATCAAATCCTTTCTCTGTTGATCATTGGAGACATGACAAACAAGGGCCAAAATTTCAATTCCTTTAGCCCTAAGTTTTTCTGCAGCCTCTTCAACATTTTGTTGTAGAAACAAGAAAATTGAGTAATGAATATAATTAATTGGAGGCAAAGAGGAAGAGAAAGGGAAAAGGACCTGCTTGTGAGAAGAGATGACGACGGAAGTACCTTCCAAGCCCAGCCTTTCAGCTATGGCGAAGCCAGTTCCAGACGGCAGAGGTGATATGGAGCATTGGGGGGTTCAGCCAGCAGCGGCGGTGGCTCCCCGTCTTCCGTTCTGTTCGCGTTCCCTCACCCTCAGACCAGATCAGCAGTGACTGGGCTCATCAACGACGGCGGCAACGAAGGGAATCGGCGACGACGAAGACGGCCCGAACAGCGGCAGCGACGTGACGCTTCTCCTCACTACGGCTTCCTCCTCGCACGGTTCTGACAGCAGCTCGTGGACAGGCCGAACGGCGGCGGCACAGGGACGGCGGCAATAGCGCGGCCTTCTCCTCCTTCTCCTTCCTCGGCTTGAACCTCTCTCTTCTCTGCGCGACACGACGGTGCGGCGGCAGTGACGCCCGCCGGCGCCGTCCTCACTCTCCCTTCCCCTTCTTCCTGTGAATCCCTCTCCTCTCTACCCTTTCTGTTTCTTGAGTTCGGTGCTGCTGTGTGTGAATGTTTCAAGCTTGATGAGTTTGCTGAGGCGTTTAGGTTTGGGAGATGAGTGAGGGTGGATTAGGGTTTTGAGTAAAAATAGGTCTAGGGGTAGTTTTGTAATTTCAAATAAAAATGGGGATAATATAGTAATTAAGAATAAATTTTACTCCAACAATAATAATGTATAAAAATACTATTTGTTCATCAATTTTACAAATTACTTTCAATAAAATATTCAAATCCAAAAATTAGAAATAAATAATTAATTTTTCTATTTTCCAAAGCAGCAATATTAATACTTTAAATATTAATTATTTAGTCCAAATCATTTAAACTTCTTATTATTTCATAATTACCAACTTTATAATTTAAATATAGAAAATAATTCAATAATTGTAAAATTGGATAATAATCCTAATTTATTTTAAATTCAATTAATCAAAACTTACTCTAATTATCTTTAATAAAATAATTTCTGAAATTAAAACTATAAATAACTATATGATTTAAGACTTGATCATAATAAGATTTTTCAAAAGTTCCGGGTCTTACAGATATGGTGGTGGTGATGGCGGCAGCGATGGAGGCAGCGACGGCTGTGAGCTTTAGGGTTGAAGCTAGCCTCTTGCACATTTTCACGAGATCTTTTCTCTCACACTGCAACAGCTGAGAGCTTTAGGATTTGTTTGGAGGGGGTTGAGAATTTTAATTATGTGTAATAGTGGGGAAATTTTTAAAATTATGTAGGAGAGTTTTATAATTTGCCACAAATAAAATATTTTGTGTAAGTTTTTAAAAATTTCCACTAAAAAATCTCCACTAAGTATTAAAAAATTTGTAGTGTAAAAATCTAATTATTAATAAAAATTATATATTAATTATTTAGAAGAATATAAAATAATATTTATAATTTTTAAAAATTAATGAATACATACATTATATAAAAAAATTTTAGTTTTTGAAATAAAATAGAATTATTTTAAAAAAAATATATACACAATTTTTTTTACTCTTAAAGTGTTTAACATTTTGAAAAAAAATGTTATAAAATATGCTTATATTTTGTGACAAATAATTAACTTGTTACAAATAATATTGAATTTTGTGACAAATTAATTTTTTGTTATAAAACAACTGGAGTTTTTGAAACAAAAAGTTATTTTGTTACAAAACAATTGGAGTTTTTAAAACAAAAAAAAAATTTGTTACAAATATTACAATATTTTGTAACAAAACACTATATCGTTACAAAAATTAACATAATTTGTAACAAAATAAAACAGGTTATTATAAAATATTATTATGTTTTGTAAGAACTTGTAATGTTGTTACAAAACATTATTCTTTTGTAACAATAAAAAATTATTATTACAAAATATTATTTTTTTGTAACAATTTTAAATTTGATACAAATTTTTTGTTACAAATATTCCATTTTCTTGTAGTGAGATTCGTCCGGAGGTTCATTCACAGGGACGGACGAAGATGCGCCAACAGGTCTCGAGCTAGAACCGGCTACCGTGCCTATAGTGTGGGTATCCCAGTTCGAACCCCCGAGCTAGATACCACATCAACCAACTTTGCCAACAGCTCAGGTGTCCTGACCTTGGGAAACTGCCTACGACAATGGAAGATGACCTGCAAATCCTCATCACTCCCTATGGTGAAACAATCGTATTTCACGTCTTCTCGCAGCACTGAGATCGGAATGCGATAGAATAACTTCTGAACCCGTTTCACGCCTTGCAGCCCAAGTTTCTGTAGTATAGAATTCACAAAGTCATCATATCTCGTCGTAGGTCTCATAAAAATACTGAGAGGATCCTTATCAGTGAACTTCACACCAGATTGTGTTTTTCTCTTAATTGATCCTCTGTAATGTACCAACACTACAAAACTCTCCTCACTAGCCATTTTGTCACTCTAATGAGAGGAATTTACGTTCACACCATATTTATACACGTTTGGCCCTTCATAATTCGAAACAGCATATTTCGAATTATACCCTATGTAATTCGAATCAGCATGATTCGAATTAGTCTGAGTACTGTGTGTGTAATTCGAATCAGGTTGATTCGAATTAGTGCTTGTGTGCGTACGTGTGTGTAATTCGAATCAGTCTTATTCGAATTACTGTGAATGTGTAATTTGAATTGTACTAATTCGAATTACATAGAAATGTCCACTTGGTGGAACCTTGTAACGATTTTTTCTTTGATAGAATCATGTAAATTTTTCCATACTATGGTTTATATGGGTCATTTGCCCATAAAACTAGATTGGATAGTAGGTTAGAAATTTAGAATTCGATCTTTTTGCCGATCTATAGTTCTAATTATTAAAAATAAAATAAAATAATAATAATAAAATCTTAAAAGTATACGATCTTTTATAACAAATTTATATTAAAAAAAGTCAATCTAATTTATTAAGGTTATATTTAAAATAATGCACGTGTATTTAATATTTATCGTTATTTGTAAATAACAATATGAAATTGAAAAATTTTTATGGTTGTTTAGTTAAAAAGGCAGAAAAATCTAGATTTTATTGTAACCTATTTTAATCGCAAAAGTAATTTATTAGGAGTTGGTCTTTGAATCCCATACCAAAGATGCATACTTTCAAGGAAATAATTAATTAGGTATATACAAAATATTAGATTCAAATAATGTCAATAGTCACTTATATATAACAATAAATTCATCTTTTTTTAAAATATATTTAGTTAAAATATATTTTATGAGTTACCAATTGAAAAAAATAGTAGAAAAAAAATACAAATTAATGTTAAAATATTTTGAATATTTAATTAGAAAGATCAAGTGACTGATCAACTAAATATATGAATCTTTAAATAGTTGAAAACTTAACATGGTGTTAACTATGAAATATTAAATAACTATAAAACCGTCTTTTGTCGATTCTAAAAATATTAAATATCATTGTTCTATTCTAATTGAAGTATCGACAACTATATTTGAAATATAAAAGCATTATGGAATCATATTTTATCAATTTTGTAAATACTTTAAATTGAATTTTTTTTTATTGAAGTTTAAGTTTGTCTATAATCATATACATCTAATCTAAATGTAATTGTTCAAAACTTAAAATTTTTGCCAAGTGTAACCGCTATTATCTATAAAAATTGTATTCAGATATAAATTATTAATAAATATTATTCTTCACCCCAATAAAAAAGTATGGCCTATTGAGCTACTGGTGTGGAAGAAAATATAATTAAATTATTTTATTATTTCAGTATAACAAACTAGATACAACCTTAAAATTGTATTAACTAGAGAAATTTTTTAAAATCTTTAAATGATTGATAATTAATACCTTTATATAATAATCTATTAATTTGTAAAAAAAAAATTTAATAATTAATTTCACCTTTACATTTTAATAAATTTATATATTTAATTTTTTTATAAATTTAGTTATTAAAATGTATTCTAAAAATTTTCAACTGATAAAAATTATTAAAAAGAGACAAATTAATATTAAGTAAGATACCAAAGAATATAAACTACTCTAAATTTTATATATAGATTTTTTTAACCAGATTAAATACCAATATTATAAAAGAGATTAATCACTTAATCTATTTCTATAATAAATAAATTAATTTTTTAATAAATATATATTAATCTTTTGGTAAATAAATTATACATAAATATTATAAAGTAGATTAAGTATACAATTTGTGTGTCACGCAGATTGGACACTAGATAAAAATAAAAAATTTGTAAATAAGAATTGAAACTTAATCTAATCAGAGAAATTAATGCTTATTGAAATTAATTAGGAAAAAAATTGTGACACTTGATTTTCTTTTTTTTTTTTCTATATCTCTCATCATGCTAACTTTGGACGTTAGAAATAAATAATATTCTCATGTATAAATTTTTTAGAAAAAAATCAATTAGATGTGTGATTACTTAATAACACACTTATCACAAACCGAATTAGTTAGAATTGCATCACATAGTTATTTTTTTTATCAAAAATAGAAGATTCGAACCCGCAACCTCTTAATTGAGTATGGGAAAACTATGCCATTTGAGCTATTACTCATTGGTAATTACATCACATAGTTAATCAGAGTTTCTTATGCGATTATAATAAAAATCATTAATATTTTTTTATGCATAACAGTATCATAGTATTACGAATTTTATTTAAATACATATACATAAGTCTTTTTTTTCATATAAATAAAATCTACTAATATAGATTTTATAAAAAGTTTGCTAGGCCATCAATAGTAAAAGACGGAACAATATTTTATTCTATATAATAGATTTTTATGGACAAACAATTTTTCAAAATAAAAATAACAACTATTAATATCAATAAATAATTTAGGATGTTTGTGGTATGATTTGGTTCGGTTTTTGAAAGAAAAGTCATCCGATCCAATCGTCTATTTAAACTGCAGTTTGGTTTGGTTCGGTTTGTTCGGTTTTCTTAATCAATTAAAAAAAATACTATCATATTATTTCACAAAGAAATTTAACGACAAAAGAAATTCAAATACGATAATTAAATAAGTTTAAAAGTTTAATAGTCTAACACAACTGAAAATAAAAATAAATTTTCATTAAAAGATAGCCAAATTATGGTGTCTTCTCCAACAAAACAGCTAAACTTCTTAACGCAAATCAACTTGAAATAAAAAAGCAGTTACATAATAAGAACAACAATAATAATAATATAACACTAGTAGAAAAATATTCTAATCTAGTTATACATTCTAATAATAAAGAGAACAATTCATATCATAACAAGATGTACTCAATCAGACTCAACACCAGAATCTTCTTCATTAGGGTCAGAAGTGGGTACAACTTCGACAAAATATATAAAACAAGAAATAATCATAACAAATTATATATATAAATAAAAACTAGATTAAAATAAAGAAAATTATAAGTCAAAGTTTAATTATACCAAATTTTAACTTCTCTAATTCCTCGATGAGTTCTTCAAGAACAAGTTTTGGAGAGTTTCAGAGCCAATTTCGTGTACAAATTAACGATTCAGCTGTCATTGAAGTTAAAGAATTTCTATAATTATTCAATATCCTTCTTCTAGTACTAAATGTCGATTGTGAAGTAACTATGAAAATTGGCATGGCTAGACGTCTCTTGCAATTTGCCCAAAAATTATATATTTAGTAAAATTCACTTTCCACCAATTTAGAATGTCAAATTACACGCCACTATTCTAAAAAGAAAGGCATGTTCATACTAAAAAGCGTTGGATAAGACAATATTTACATAATTTGACTAATAAGATTAATTTTTATTCTATTTAGACAAATTTAATTATAAAAAATGACAGTATTTTTATTATATGAGGTGGCAACGTGATTTTGGATATGATTTCTCTCTCATATAACGGCTTATCGACAAACATTCATTGCATAGCCTCCCTTTATTAGTTTCACATATCTCAGAGTTCAGAACCAAATTCACCCTTTCAACTTAAAATTCAAATCCCAAAAACCTAATAAAAAACACAAAGTTACCTACCATTTTTTTGTTTTCAATTCAGCCATGGACGACGGTACAATCAATAATGACCAATGGCTAACCCTCTCTCTCTCCCTCCCTTCACCACCCACGCCCACACCCACGCACTCATCACAAGAAGACCAAAAACCCGCTCAGCCACTTATGTTGCCGGCGGCGATGACCAGACGAACGAAAAAAGCCACCGCCAAAACAAAGACCATAGATCCACCGCCATTCCCATGGGCCACAACCAAACTCGCCACAGTTCATACTCTTGAACACTTACTGGCAAACAAAATTAGCTCAATCTCCGGAACCGTTAAATGCAGATCGTGTCAGAAGCAATACGAAATGGATTTCGATCTGGAAGGGAAGTTTCGCGAAGTTGCGCGGTTCGTTATCAAGAAAAACCGGGACACGCACGACCGGGCACCGAGTTCTTGGATGGCTCCGGTTCTTCCAAACTGTGAGTTCTGCAACGGAAAGAATACGGCGGTTCCGGTGATCGCCGCAAAGAAGAGGAATATCAATTGGTTGTTTTTGTTTTTGGGACAAATGATTGGGTGTTGTAAGCTTCCGCAATTGAAGTATTTCTGCAAGCATGCAGATATTCACTTAACTGGAGCCAAAGATCGGTTAGTTTATTATATTTATTTGGGTTTATGCAAACAATTGAAGCCACAGGGACCTTTTGATCTTTTTAGAAAAGTTTAGACCTTTTTTTATTTTCTAATGTTAGTCAGGTTCTCAACTTCTCATGTAGCTAGCCATTTTGCTTCGCATTTCTAATTTTAGGGTTTAGTTTGTACAAATTAAACTCATCGTAAGACAATAATTTGAATTCGTATATTTGTCAATTTTGTACTTCTTCGTCTACTCTGTTGGCGCTATTATAATGGCACATTCGTTGTTTTCTCGTTATCTTTATGGTGGTTTAATTTATTTATTTTTATTGTATATTTATGATGAAGAGAGATCAATAACTCAGTTTATACCATTGCACGGTCTTACTTTGTAAGTCAAAGTACTTCAAATGGAATTAACTGAATAGTGTGATGATTTTCTTCCCCTTCGTCTAATCTCCACGTTCTGATTTTTCTCCAATAATTAACTAACAGTCATGTGGACGTTCCGATTTCTGCGGGGTGTGTACTGTGTATTGCTATTTCTATATTTTTTAATAAACAGGATTTATTTATTTATTTTTTATTCCACTTTTATTTCCTCTCAGTCGGCCCCTTACCACGCAAATGCGCCATCGGAAGCTGATATACGTGATTGAGGAGTTGCTGAAAAGTTTTTAATAATTTTCGGCTCTATTTTTTTTTTCAAATTTTTTCTCAAAGTTAATGCAATCATATAAAAATGAGGAGTTACTCAAATAAAATAATTATTAGCACCCAAAATTATCAAAATAACTACTAGTGGATTCAAAATCAACATAAACAGTTATCAGCCGGTTTAAGTGCAGTAGTGTAAACGTACGTTTATTTTGTAGCATATTTTGTAGCTTTTGTTTTTAATTTTTATGGTTGAGAATTGATAGTAAAATTTATTTTTTTAACTATTTTTTTTTCATCTTATTTTTATACATATACTATTTATCAACTATTTTTTTTATCTTTCTCATCTTTTTTATATGAAAGGTCATTTTTATTTTATTTTTCAACTATTCTTTCTCATTTTTTATCTTCATTTTATTTCATTTTCATTTTATTTCATTTTATTATTTGCAGCTCGATCTATGATTGACTCATTGGTGCTGAGTTATTGTATATTGTACACAAGATTATGATAAAAAAAATATATTGTATACAAGATTATGATAAAAAAAATAATGATTTCGATGATTCTGCAGGACAATGATCAGAAAAAATCGTTTGTATAGATATAAAAAATTATCAATTTAATTTTAAATCCGCTGCTAATAATAATGGTTTGTATAGATATAAAAAAATCGTTGCTAACACTAATGGTTTGTATAGATATAAAAAAAATGTAATTACGTTTTCAACTTAAAAAAATTGTAATTTAATAAGGAAAAGATTAGGGGTCAGTAACTTTGTTAAATTTTGGCTAGTATATAACTAGCAAAGAAAAATAAATTATTGGATGAAATCTCACATCAATCTCACACCATTAAAATCATCATTGATGACTATTTGATGACTACAAATCACAAAAATTGCTGACCCTTAACATTCTTCATTTAATAATTTTAAGTTTTAATTATCTTATTTAAATAATTTTCCTTAAAATAAGCAATGATAAAATAACCTTCATACAACGAACTTTTTATCTTTATATTGAAATTACAATGATATTTTTTTAAAATATGGATTATTGGGGTATTATTTTTAAATAGGGAACCGTTTAAAAAATTAGATCCTCTGATTTGTAAAAATACAGAAATCAAATCGTTCAATTGGTAAGAGTACAGAAATCAAACAGTCCAATTTATGAGGAGTACAAAAATCAAACTGTCCGAATTGTGTTAAAAAAATAAAAAATTTGAGGTCCGAGTACTCCACTAAATCTTAGACTATCAATTATTCAACTTTTTTTAATAAGAATCGTTTAAGACATGTGATCATTTAAAAAAAATCGTCGTTGAAGAATGTTGCTGTTAAAAAAAATGTTGTGTCAATTATTGCAGGTGTCATTGTAAAAGAAACTCCCTTCTCTTTATTTTAGTTACTTACTTATCTTTCTCCATTGAGTCAGTTGAAAAATTCACGGAAGAAATAAGGGCATAAAATTTTATTTTATTATTTTTAGACTAATTTGAGTGTTGACAGGAAAAAATAAAACAAAAAAACAAATGCACAAATCAGACTGTTAGTGTTAGAATCTCATTTGAGATGCTACTTTTTCAAATGAAATCAAATATGTTACAATAATAGCGGTATCTTTGGTAATTGCGACGTCAATTCTTTTTCGTATCTCAGCATTTCTAACAGCCATATATACATGGCATAGCAGGGGACATGCTTCTTCTTCTAATACCTTCCGAACTCTTAGGGCCGTTAAAAAAACAAGAAATAATATTTAAAAAAAAACAAAGCATAACAAAGAAAAAGACAATTAGAATGCAGTGTTAAAAAGATAACGACATTTTGAACCTTTTTTTGGAAAAACAGAGTTTGATTAAAAGTTAACTTTTTTTTTAGTCAACAACTCTATAATTAATTACTTTTTAAATTCTAAATTTTAAATATTAACTACTCTAAAATGAGTTTTTTTTATACTTTTTCTTTAAAAAATTATAAAATAAATTAAATTTTCATTTTAATATACCAAAATTTTATAAGGTTTTACAATTAAATTCATACGTTTTCATCACTACTTTTAAATAATATATTAAAAATTTAATTATTTTTAATAATATAATAATATAATATATAATTAAATATATGTATAAATTATTTTATACCATACATAAAAATTAAATTCATAAAATAAAACCTTATGACACAATTAGTTGTTGTTTCTATGACTAGGCATAGGAGATACAACGCTTTCTTTATTTGAACTAATAAATTATAAATCTCAAATTGAGTTTAATTTTCACTATAATCAATCACATTTATTATTTTAAATCATTATATATCGGTAAATAAAACATATAGTTATTTTTTATAACATAATGTACAACTAGATACACATAAAATAATTTTCTTATAAAAAAAATCCTATCAAACTTTTGTACGATAATTTTAAAAAAATAATATTTTATTAATTTAACTTTGATCGATGTATGTTTTACGCTATCATTCAATTAAATTCATAAGTTTAAATGGCTTTTCAAAAAGCTAAGTTAATTTGAAAATTTTAACGATATTCAAAAGATTCTACACTGATAAAAAAATTTTTAAAAAATATTAGCGACAAAATAATTTTTTGATGACTTAAAAATATAATACGACAAAAATAATTAATAAATATTATATCTTTTTATAAATAACAAAAAAATTTTTAATTTAACAATCTATTTATCCATTTGTTCTGAATTTATATACCAATATTTGAATAAATATTTCGAAAGTATACAAAAAAAATTCATAACAAAATTTGTTCTTTAAACTTTTTTTATTTTTTAAAATATTTATTCATTCACAATAATTTTTTTTAAAAATTACTTGACTTAAAATTATCAAATTTTAAAGATAAAAAAACTTTTTTTTAATAATATTTATAAAAAATTATATCAAAATATGATTTTTAAATTTTCTTTTAAAAAATATATATTATCTAATTTTTTGTCATGTTTTTAAATTTTTCGCACACTTATTTGTTATTATTGTCTTTTGCAATTATTTTTATTAACGATATGAATTTTTTGATACTATTTTAATAATTTACTCACAATAATACATAGTTAGTTGTCTACATAAAAGTTTTTGACACTAACATTACTTAAAAATTAAATTCTATTTATTATTATTAGCTAAATAATAAGGTGTAATACTGTAATGTGTTGCTGAGGTATAACTCAAATGACATAGTCTTCCCATATTCAATTAAGAAGTTGTAGGTTCGAGTCTCTTATCTTTGGTAAAAAAAAAAAAACTGTAATGTGTTGAATGTGTTTTAGTGTTCTGCGTTTATGAGACAAAAAAGAGAAAGATGCTATTACAATATATTCACAAAGATGCATAAAATTCGTGTATTCAAATGATTTTATTTTTATATTTTTTAAAATTCAAAATCTATCACAAATTTAAAAAGTTTGTATGGTAAGAAGTTGATAAAATAAGAAAATAATAGTCTAATAATTCTTAAATCAAGATAGAACTCACACGAGATAGTTATAAATTTTATAATTAAATTCTTATTTTTTTTATCCGTGCTCTGGAAACTAAATGAAAATTGACTATTGAGTTCGTCTGATTCAAAATAAAAATCGCCAATACTAAAATTAGTCAAAAAATTTAAAAGATCGGTCAAAGTAATTTAATTTTTTAATAATTAATTAGTCTAAAATAATAAAATATCAAAAGATTATGCTTTTCTAAAAAATCATATATTTTATATATAATATATTATTTTATTATATATGACTAAATTTTTAAATTTTTAAATTTTTAACTCTTTTGATTTGTCGATCTTCAATTGCTTGCCATCATTTGCGGGAACTGTTGGAAAGCAGTTGATTTTTAAAGGTTCTACTTCAATTCTAACAAGCTCTGTCAAATTGTTTCGTGAAATCCAAAAAACTCTCAGTTTAGGTCGTCATCTCTATGAGACAAACTCTTAGTTGCATTCAATTTGATTTATCATTCTTTCTTTTTTAAGATTTTTTTTCTTTTTTCGATCACTCACCGTTGGATGAATACCTTTAGTGTAATGTTTTTAAAAAATCTCTACCTTTTATTACACTGTCCTTCTTTTAGACATCTTTATATTCTATTTTTCAGTAATTAATAAAATATAATCTATTATCTTTAGAAAAAAAAAACTCTTCTGATTTGAATATCTGTTCGATTTTCAAAATATTGTTTTTCGTTTTATCATTTTTTCTAACTTTAAATTATTATTATTTTCATAATCTCTCGTTCATATTTTAATATATTATTTCGTAAGAGAACGTCCTTGCAAGTTGCAATGGTATAAAACTTCAGACTACAAGATTGGCCTGTGCATTCTTAATTACAACACATTGGGAAATGGTTTTCCCTCCGGTAAATACAATGGAATACTGGATTCTATTCAAAAGAGAATGTTGACTTCGTCAAATACTCTCAAGTTTTTAGATAAGGTATCCATTATATATATCTTTAAAATAAATTAGATATATTAATACAAATTTAAGAATTAATAATAGCCAATTGATTCGGATAAATTTTGTAAAAAATAGGTTAAATAAAAAAAATTAAGATGAAAGATTAAGAGTAAATAAATTTATAAAAAAGTATTTTATTAATAATAAATAAATAGTACAAGAATTAATATATAATGAAAAAAAAAATAGAGAATAAATGTTGAGATATTTATTAATGTCATAAGAGAATGAATAATTTTTTTAGAGTGAACAATGTTAATTAATTTTGCTGTTGAATGTTCTAGTAAAATATCCGAATACTAATTTTATGTATGAAGTTGATGAATAAAATAAAAAAAAATTGGAGAAAAAAAAAGATAGATATGAACTTCAAAGTTTCAGGAAAAAAGGTCTTTTTAAAGAAGTGACTTGAGGTTCTTTTTAAGTGTAAAGCTATTTTGAAAAAAATGCCTATTATCCAATGGTTATGACGTGATATTTAGTTTACTTATTTTATCGCAAAGTTTGTTACTAAGTAAATAGGATAGTTGGTAGAAAATATTTTAAAATGTTCCCATCATTTCAAGTTTTTTTAACTAAAAATAATGAAAGAAATTGATTCTCACCAATTAAGCTAAAGTTTTGCTGTGAATGTCCCATAACAAGGTGTCTGAGTAGAAGGAGTGCTCATAACATGTGACATTAGTAAAGAGACATCTAATTTGGTTTCTTTTTAATTAAATGACACTCTCTACACCCCAAATTTAACCAATTCATTTCTATAAATTTAGTTCTCACTAACAAAAAATTTAACTCCCCAAAATATTCTTTCGAGTTTCATCCTTTTACCAAACATCTATAGACAAAACTTGACTCTTTTTTTTATCATATTTTTTTATCATTTTAAAATTATTTATATACAAAAAATATATATTTTTGGTATATAATTATAAGCTCCATACAATTTTTAAGAATACAAAGTGTTCTCTCAGACTGCATTAAATTTTTTGTATTTCATAAAACTATTAAATTTATTATATATATATATATATTATTTTAAAAAAAAATAATAACAATAATAATGATTTTTTAACATATTATTACTCTAAATAATTAAATCTCTTCAATTTTTTTGTTATAATTATATACATATTTATATATATTATGATATTAAAATATAAATATATTTATATGATTTGAATATAATTATGTACTAAAAAAATGAATTAAAGAAAGCTATTTTGCAAAAATTTTAAATGCTAATAGAAAAATAAATAAATAAATAGATTCACAATATATTTATATGTATTTATTTATTTATTTTAAAATTTGTATATATATATATATTATTTTTTTTAAATGAGAAAAGGAATGATTTAATCTATTATTATTATTATTATTATTATTATTATTATTATTATTATTATTGTTTTTTTTAAAAAAAAAGAGAAAAGAAAAAACTCTTACCCTTTTAGTTTTGATGCGTTTTAAATTTTGAATATGAATTTGGAGAGACAAAAAGAGAAAGAGAAGCACAAACAACGAGAGGAGAGCGTGTTAATTATTTTATCTTCCTCAATAAATGTGTTTTTTTTTTTTTCGCAAAAAACATTCTCATAGTCATATTTATGATTGCTTTGTCTTCTCTCGATCAGATTCTTTTTCTTTTTCTTTTTAACTTTTTCTCTTCAGCTTTTCTCTCTCTTGCCATACGATGTATATTCTTATTTTTTTTGTATGAAAATCTGACACTTGTATTTTTGCTATTGTATTTTTGATATTTTTTTATTCTGAACTCTAGTTAATCAAAACTGTTATTCTAAATTCTTGTTACTTTGGATCTTTGTTATTGTATTCTTTGTCTTTGTATCTAGACGTAATTCTTTTTTGTTTTTATGTAACCCATCTTAGTCCTATGTATATTAGATTATTCATTCTGAAATTAGCTATAAAGATTTCATGACAAAGGTCCTTCAATTTGTAATTTTAAATGTTATATCCTCATTTGTATATATTTTTTATGACATCACAAATAAAAAAAATTGAATTAAAAATTATGAGCAGTACTCATTTGTAACTAAAAAATAGATATTTGAAAATATTAAAAAAGATTTTTTTATAGCATAATTACGAGTAATTTGATAATAAATTTTTTAATTAGAACAACTTATTAATGTTCAATATTCTTTTTCTCTCAAAGCTGTAGACTTATAATGTCCTGCAATATTTTATATACTTCACCAAATGAAATATGATATTGTGAGGATATGAAAAATTAGTGGTCTTATCAAGTAAAGAATATGATGAATAATTTTTATGCCTCTAATTTTTTTTTGTTTCATTTGAGAATTCTCTGGTTGTTTGATAAACCACTATTTTATGATATATTTTAGACTGAATTGAGTGGATTTTGTCAACTATTCTCACACTTATTCATGTAAGTTGCATGTTTTTTATTTCCTTCCCAATTTTGTGATATGATTGAAAACATGCTTTCTAAACTTTAAAATTGTTAATTTTTAATTCTCCTTTATTACCATTTGATACCGTGATGTGTTTGTTAAGTGTTTTCAAGTTTACAGGGCAAGAATGGCTTAAAGGATGAAGATAAAGCATGTTAAAGTGAAAGGAACACAATAAACTAAAGAGCTAAGAAGCGAGGAGCGATGCGCACGCATGGCTAATGCGTGCGCGTGATTTGGAGCGTTTTGCAGCGACGCGTATGCGTGAGCGACGTGTACGCATGACCACCATAGAAGTCCAGCGATGCGTACGTATGACCGACGCGTACGCGTGACAGAGCGTCACGTGCTGCACTTATCAGAACCCGCTGGGGGCAATTTTTGGGCTGATTTTGACCCAGTTTCAAGCCCAAAAATACAGACTAGAGGCAGGAGTAGAGGGAGACTGAAGACACTTCACTTTCACTTTAGTTTTAGATTTAGTTTTGAACTTTGGAGAGAAAACACTTACTTTTGTCTAAGATTTGATGTTCTTAGTTTTGCTTTAAATTGGATCTAGAGAGAGCTGCTACTACCTTCCATTGAAGTCAATTTCCTTCTAGTTTGCTTTTCTAATTTCCTTATTACTCTTTTCTATTTGATTATTTTGCTTCATGTTTGGATCTTGTCACCCTTCAATTCAATTAATGCATTGAATTATTTTTATGTTTAATTTTAGGGTAAAGTATACTTTTTGTCCCTGAAGTTTGACAAAAATTTCAAAAATATCCCTAAGTTTTATTTTGTTTTAATTTTGTCCCAAAAGTTTTCGATTTGCATCAAATATACCCTTGACGGCTAAAATTTCAAAAAATCTAAGACCAATCTAACAATAATGCATGAAAATTATGCTTGATTTGCTTGTGTTGAGGGTTGTTCCTATGAAATTGTTGTTGAATTGATCTTAAATTTTTTGAAAAATTAGCTGTCAGGGGTATATTTGATGCAAATCGAAAACTTTTGGGACAAAATTAAAATAAAATAAAACTTAGGGGTATTTTTGAAACTATTGTCAAACTTCAGGGACAAAAAGTATACTTTACCCTTAATTTTATTGCTTGTTTAATCATTGTTAATTAATTGTCAGTGTCAATTTTAATTTTATTAATTTATTATAATCACCATGTGTAACACCCTAACTTTTAGCACGTCATGATCGTACCAAAAGTAAGGCGTTACGGACCTGATTTCCTTTATTATAAATTTACTATTGAGCCTTTACGTCGATATCGCGTTTCCATTTTTAAGAAAATTTCAGAAAATTGATTTTAGTAATTAAAATCACATCACAAAAGATCTTCAAACAATAATAATCACATAATTACTAATAATAATAGATGTTATACGATTATATTCAATGTAAACTCAAATACAATACCTATCCCTCTGAATAAAATAAAAACCCTGAAGCAACAAGGGCGAGGGAACTCTATAAAAATAACAGGAATCACAAATAAATCTACAATCGTCTGCAGCTTCTTACTGAATCTCCGAACCTGCGTTACTGAAAGGGTGGAAGATTTGGGGTGAGAACAAACCACACGTTCTCAGTAGGGAATGGGAATGCCGTAAAAGTAATGAAATAAAGTGCAAATAATTAACTTTACTCAATAAAAATATATTTTTTTTATCAAACCCTTTTGAAAATACTCTTGGTTCTACTTTAGATAATTAACTACCTCCTTTTAAAATCTCTTAACTCAAAACAAAACCTAAATATAAAATTAGTCACACTTTCTGTCTCTCAGCCACATATTAATCCTCAGTCTCGTAATCACTTTAATACACTCACAAACAAGTAGTGCAAGCAAGAGATTCAATTCAATGTACAAGCAAGTCACAACAAGACAAACAATACAATCACAAAGTAATAAAACAGGCAAGCGCAATCAAATGCAAATGCGCAATCAATATGATGCATGTCTATCCCTAACGCAGGCCATGAGCTCATGTGTCGGTTGCCTACCCGCTTCCGACATTACCCGGGCACAAGTCCCAGATATGGTTTTCCAGATGCATCAGTGTGCTTATAAGTCGTACGGCCAGGCCGCATCAGTGTGACTTTAAGTCGTACGGCTAGGCCGCATCAGTGTGACTTTCCAAATCAATAAGCGTACATCTGGAAAACAGTTCTCAGTGTGTGGGCGTCCCCACTTTACATTTGGCACTAAGGCCCAAACAATGTCACATCTGCTCTCCTGTGGCAGACACTTCATTAATTAATATATTCTTTAAATCCTTGTTCTCTGCTCTCCTATGGCAGAGATTCCTTTTCTTAATAAACCGAGCTCAAATCTTTACTTAAAACAAAATCTCTCCTTAAAAGATTGGGTTTAAAATATTATATTTTTCTTAATAAATCAAACTTTAAAATAGAATGAATCTTTTCTTAACTAAATATATTTTAAATAATTTAATTTTTCAAAACCAAATCTTTTAAAATAACTTTTCAAATAAAACCTCAGATTTTATAAAATTCGGCGGCATTTTCTCTAAAATTCGGTCTAAACCACCCTTACGGGTTCCCTATTCCTCAACAATTCACCAGCCTTTTTCTCAACAATTCTCAAATCAGCGAAATTCTTAATAATCAGAAAACAGTCACATTCACAGCAATAATCCATACTCAATAACATTACTATTATATATATATATATATTTACAATTATTCAATTAATTTTGTAGGCATTCTAAATTAAAAACGTTTATCTTTAAAAATAAATCCCCTACCTTCGTACGTAATCAAAATACTCAAAATTTCGGAGAAACTTTCTGACCGAGCTGCTGAAAGTAAAAACATCCGAAATCCTCCTTGCCTCGTAGAACTCCAGTTGGCCAAGCTCAAGGAGTAAGAGAGCTACGTTACCGTCAACTTCCACCGGACAAAAGTAACGCCAACACGTAAAGGAGGAAGATACGAACACTTTTATCGGATTAGATTTTTTATTGGAATTACGGATCGCAGGAAATCGAGGCCAGAAAATTAGAGGGTTTTACGGTTCTCTCATAAAGCTTCGGTCTCTCTCTGTTCTTTCTTTCTAGCTTTACTAGAAAATGAGGCATGCAAGGCCAGTTTAGAACTAATGATCATGTTTAGGGGAAAATGTTACACAACTCATGGGTTTAGGTGTCATAATCTTATATATACATATGCATGATGATCTTATAATCTTACACACGTATATATGCATGAAATTAAAACACGTTTCATTTCTTTCCTTCTCCCAAATGGCTTCGGCCACTTTTTTCTCTTTTCTCTTTTTTTTTTAAAACTTTAATAATAATAATAATAATAATAATAATAATAATAATAATAATAATAATAATAATAAATTTTATGTTATTAAATTAATTTTTGAAAACTTGAGGTTTTACACCATGTCTTTTAATTACTCCCATTATATGTTATTGAATATGACATTCATGTTAATGGAGTAGAGCTCCCAACTTGGCTTAGGAGTTGACTAATTGAAAATCCTTGAGTTGTGATATCAAGTGTAATCTGTAATTGGGAATTGCAGGCTAACTCAATTTTCACCAACTCTAGTCCTTCTCCCTGAAGTGACTAGGACTTGTGAGTTAGAGCTAATGATACCCACTTAACTTTCCTGCAACTGCGAGAGGATAACTGAGTGGAAGCAATAAACCTTTACTATTACACTTGGAAAAGACAACAAGGATAGAAACTCCAATTATCTCTCCTAACCAAGGTTTTTAATTTCAAATATATAACACCTCTTGCTATTATTTGTTGCTTTAATTCCTAGCCGTTTAATTTTCCGTTCTCCAATTCTAAAATTTCTCAGAAAAATTCTAATCAATAATTTGCATCATTGTATCAACTCTTTGGGAAACGACCCGAGATTCTACTCCCGGTTATTTATTTTTAATTGTGACACACTTTTAAATTGATAGTGTAATTTTCGTCGGTTAAGACTGTACTTGCAACTCCATTTTTATCAAAAATTCTCAACCGGCATTTTTCTCCCATCAATTTTTGGCGCCGTTGTCGGGGAGTTGCATATGTGTGCTAAATTATTGGTTGGTGTAAATATTTTTATTTTTACATAATTGCATTTTTTTCTTATTTTTATTTTTATTTGTGTATTTTCTATTTACCAGTAGTAGTTATTAATTATTTTTTAGTATATTTTATTACCATGGACTCTATGTTTCTTTCGTTGAATGACGTGTTCATTACCGGATCTGAGCCTAGCCGCATTTGATCCTGAGATCGAAAAGACTATTTCACGTATTAGGCAAGCTCGGCGTTGGTTAGCCTCTGAGGGTGGTGAAAAGGGTTTTGTCCAATTCACCAGTCTTATTTGAGGTTGAGTCTGAAGCGTCATTTGAGGAAGAAACTAGTTCATCTCCTACTAATTTCATTGACACCTCTTCTATTGATTTAAGTGCAGATACTATGGCAGCTCCTAAAAGAATCACTCTCAAGGAAGCAGGAGCTCCGGATTTCACACTACAACCATATCAAGCGCGTCATCCAAATTTGACTGCGGATTTTAAACTGAAGACTGCTTTGATTAATCTCCTACCTAAATTCCATGGCTTACCTGCTCAAGAGTCTATCAAGCACCTCAGAGATTTTTAGACAGCGTGTTCAACTACTAGGCGGCATGGTGCGGATGAGATTGTCGTTTGACTATATGCCTTCCTATATTCTCTTGAGGGAAAGGCAATGGAGTGGTTCTACATTGAACCTGAAGCTGTTGTTATTAATTGGGATCTGCTTAGAAGGGAGTTCTTGGACAAGTACTTTCCAGTGGAGGTTACAGATAGACTGAGAAAGGAAATTTCCTGCATCATTCAAGGCGAATCAGAGACCCTCTATGAGTACTGGGAACGGTTCAAAAATCTCCTTGACTCATGTCCCCATCACATGATTAACCAGTTGGTGTTGATTAGCTATTTCTGCCAAGGCATGAAGCCTCAAGACAAGACCCTGTTAGATGCTGCGAGTAATGGCTCTCTAACAAAGTACAAGACGGCGAAAGAAGCGTGGCAATTGATCACCGATCTAGCTGAGTCTACCCAAAATGCAAGGCAAAGGAATAATCATCCCAAGGCTGTTGTGAAAGTTTCTTCCAATGGTGAGACCGCTGCTCTCACAAAGACATTGGAGGAGATGACCAATATACTCAAGCAACTCCAGCTCAATCAACAATAACATCTGCCTCCTCCACAACAACAATGTCAACAGATAGTCCCTCAGAGAATTTGTGGAATTTGTGCTTGCTACTCTCATTACATTGATGAGTGTCCACAACTCCAAGAGGACAACACCTTGGCGGCTACCAATGCTTATTACAACCATCCAAATCAAGGGTACTATCAACAGGGTGGTAACTACAATCAATGAGGTAATTACAATCAATGAGGTAACTACAATCAAGGTTGGCAAGACAATCCTAACTAAGGATGGAGAGACAACTACAACCAAAGAGGCAAAGACAATGGTGGAAATCAAAGGTGGAACAACAACTATAAACAAAACCGGTATCAATAAAACCCTCCATACCAATAGCAAAACCAAGGCCAAAGATACCAACCACCTCACCAAAGGCAAGTCCAAATACCTCAACTCAACCAACCACAAGCCCCTCAAATTACCTACCCTCCTTCTTCCTCCAACCAAGATGAAACACTCCATTCTATCCTTCAAGGGCAAAGAGAACTTCAAAATTTACTTACCTCTAGCCTCATTGGTCTTACCTCCACTCTACAAGCTCTTATATACCGTATGGACCCACCCTCTACCTCCCACAATCAACCTTCAAGCTCTGGTGCACTTCCCTCTCAACCTTTACCTAAACCCAAGGGTGGAATCAATACCATCACTTTGAGGTCCGGCACTACATTGCAAGAGAGGAGTCTCGAGGAGTCAAGCTCAAGAGAAGACATTCAAGATGAAGATGTTGTTGAGATAGAAGATGTTGAAGAAGAGGATGGGGTACAAGATGCGGTTGAAGAAAAAGTTGCTCAACCAAGGAATGGAGTATCTAAGGAAGACGCTGTGGTGAGAGAGGCCATTCCCATCCCTTTTCCACACCTTGCTAGGAGGACTAAGAAGCAAGTGGAGCTAGATCCCAAGATGGTGGAGATCTTCAAAAAGGTTGAGGTAACTATTCTCCTTTTTTATGCTATTCACCAGGTTCCAAAGTATGCTAAGTTTCTAAAAAATTTGTGCATGAATAAGGATAAGATACATGATTTAGAAACTATTCCTTTGGGTAGCTCAATTTCTGCTCTTATGGGTGCTATACCGGAGAAATGTGGTGATCCCGGTCCTTGTATGGTTACATGCACTATAGGGGGTGTACAATTTGTTGACTGCATGTGTGATTTAGGTGCATGTGTTAGTATTATGCCATTGTCTACTTTGAGGCTTCCACCCTTGAAAAGGTCGGCAGCATATTTTGTTTTGGCAGATAAGAGCATAATCTTAGTGGTTGGCATTGCGGAAGACGTCTTAGTGAGCATTAAGGGGTTGACATTCCCTATTGACTTCTACATTCTAGAGATACCCCCTAATGACTCAGGAAGACCTTCATCCATCTTACTTGGAATGCCGTTTTTGAAAACTTTGCGGTCTAAATTGGATGCCTTCTCGGGTACCTATTCTTTTGAGATAGATGGAAGAGCAGTGAGCTTCAACCTTGATGAAGCTATGAAGCACCCACCGGAAGACCACTCTATCTTCCAGTGTGACATTATTGATGAGACTGTGGCTGAAGTTCACCAAAAGGCGGTTGATGAGAAGAACATGGTTCAAGGTGCAAGTGTGGGGAAGCCTTCTGAGTTTACTGAAGACACCTTGCCACCTCCACTGGTTCCAGATGATCAAGTGCCAAGCCATGAGCTGAAAATGGAGTTAAAGCCTCTTCCCCCGCACCTGAAGTATGCTTATCTTGAAGATAATCAACAGCTCCCAGTTATCATTTCAAGGGAACTTACTTCCCAACAAGAGGAGCGTCTACTTAGTGTGCTAAGAAGAAACAAGAAAGCTATTGGGTGGAGTTTGGCGGACATAGTAGGTATAAGCCCTCAAGTCTGTGAGCACCGCATCTTTCTAGAGGAGGGTGCAAGGCCTATCCGTCAACCTCAACAGCGGCTGAACCCCACAATTCTAGAAGTTGTGAAGAAGGAAGTGACCCGACTACTTGAAGCCGACATTATCTATCCAATCTCGGATAGTGAATGGGTCAGTCCAGTACAGGTGGTTCCGAAGAAGTCTGGCGTCACAACAGTGCAGAATGAGCATGGGAAACTCATGGCTACAAGGGTGCAGAATTCCTGGAGGGTGTGCATTAACTACAGGTGCTTGAATTTGGCCACTCGCAAGGATCACTACCCATTACCTTTCATTGATCAAATGCTTGATCGCTTGTCAGGTAAATTACACTACTATTTTCTAGATGGTTATACTGGTTATTTTTAAATTCATATTGCTCCAGAAGATCAGGAGAAAACAACCTTTACATGCCCCTTTGGAACGTATGCATATAAGAGAATGCCTTTTGGTTTATGTAATGCACCAGCTAGGTTTCAAAGGTTCATGATGAGTATCTTCTCAGATCTTCTTGAGCATTGCATGAAAATTTTTATGGATGAATTTAGTGTTTATGGTGATTCGTTTGACCTTTGTTTGGATAGTCTAGCTAGAGTATTAGAAAGATGTACTAGTTCAAACCTTGTGCTTAATTTGAAAAATGTCATTTTATGGTAAAGCAAGGTATTGTTCTAGGCCATGTTGTTTCTAATACTGGTATATCAGTTGATCCTGCAAAGGTAGATGTTATTTCTAGTTTACCTTACCCCTCCTCTGTGAGGGAAGTCCATTCTTTTCTTGGTCATGCAGGTTTCTATCGGCGTTTTATCAAGGACTTCAGTAAGGTTGCACTACCTTTGTCCCGTCTGCTGCAGAAGGACGTAGAGTTCGATTTGAGTGAAGACTGCAAGGAAGCATTTGACAAGTTGAAGATAGCCTTGACCCAAGCTCCTATTGTGAGAGGGCTTGACTGGAGTAGGCCGTTCGAGATCATGTGTGATGCATCAAACTATGCGGTAGGAGCGGCGCTGGTTCAGCGCGAAGGTAAGGACCCTTATATTATTGCTTATGCTTCTAAGACTTTAGATGGTGCCCAGTCTAAATATACTACCACTGAAAAAGAGCTTTTAGCTATTATTTTTGCTTTGGATAAATTCCGAGCTTATTTACTTGGAACTAAGGTGGTAGTATATTCAGACCATGCGGCTTTAAAGTATTTGTTAGCTAAGAAAGAGTCTAAACCAAGGTTAATCTGTTGGATATTGTTATTGCAAGAATTTGATTTAGAGATTAAAGATAGGAGTGGTTCCCAAAATTCGGTGGCGGACCACTTGAGTCGCCTAGAACATATTAAAAGTAACTCCACTCCTATCAATGATGCATTTCTACTTGATAGCTTGCAAGTAATATCTGAGGTGGTTCCTTGGTATGTACCCATAGCTAATTATTTGGTCAGTCGTACCTTTCCTCCTAATTTTTCTAAGCATCAAAAGGACAAGCTTAAAAATGAGTCCAAATATTACATATGGGATGACCTATATTTGTGGAGATGTAGTGCTGACCAAATAATTAGAAGGTGTGTGTGATAAACCCCAATTTCGTGGTTTATCTTTTGCTTATTTTAGGGGATTTTATCACCTTTTCCCACATTTATTCAATGAAATAGCATGGTTTTGTAATTCTCCCTTGAATTGTGCTTAAGTGTAAAAACATGCTTTTTAGGCCCTTAAATTGGTGATTTTAATTCACTTTAATTCCATTCGATGCCTTGATGTGTTTGTTGAGTGATTTAAGGTTCATAAGGCAAGTATTGGATGGAAGAAATAAGGAGAAAAGCATACAAAGTGGAGAATACATGAGGAAATAAGAATTGGGAATGCATCGATGGGCGCGCACGCGTACAAGGCGCGCGCGCACAGAAGTGGCTTCACATAGAGACGCGCACGCGTACATGACGCGTATACGCGGATGAAGAAACAGCCAATCGACGTGCACGCGCACATGGCGCGTACGCGCCGATACTCACACGTGACCCACTTAAAGGCAAAATGCTGGGGGCGATTTCTGAGCTGCCCAGGCCCAAATCCAACTTGTTTCTGAGTGTATTTCATGCAGAATTGAAGTCCAAGCAAGGGGAGAGCAATTGTTTGAAGTTTTTGCATCATGTAGCTTAGTTTCTAGAGAGAGAAGCTCCCTCTTCTCTCTAGAATTAGGGTTCCTAGGATTAATTGCATCATATATCCATGTTTAATTCCTTGCTTTCATCTTGTTTCTTCTACATTTTCATGCTCTAGTGATGTGATCTTCTTGTTCCCTCTTCTTAATTTTCCTTTTCATGCCTCTTTGTTTAGGATTGATGAACACTTGTTGTATTTGGATTTTCTATTAATGTAATTGATGTTTGATGTCTTTTATTGTGAATTCGAGTTGTTGATCTTGTCTCCTTGCAATTTGTAGTTGGTAGATTTTACTATTTCTTGTCATTTATTATGCTTTCCTTTTATGCCTTCCAAGTGTTTGACAAAATGCTTGGTTGAATGTTAGAGTAGATTTTGAGCATTCTTGGCTTGGAAAGAGTAA
Organism: Arachis hypogaea; assembly: GCF_003086295.3. Classification (NCBI taxonomy): domain Eukaryota; kingdom Viridiplantae; phylum Streptophyta; class Magnoliopsida; order Fabales; family Fabaceae; genus Arachis; species Arachis hypogaea. Next base: position 33,488,114 of record NC_092051.1, on the reverse strand, counting down.
TTAGGCAATCTTGAGTCATGAAAACCCAACTTATGTTGGTGATCTAGAGTTTTTAGCTAGTATGATTTCCATTGACTCTAATCTCTTGCTAATTCAATTAGTAGGTGATTGAGACTTTTGGATTGAGATTAGCTAGTCTTATTAGACTTTCACCGTGTATGAGGATAACATGATACTTTCCTCCATCATCGGGGATGACGTAATAAGATAAATTCTTGTTTATCATTGTGATATGATTGATTAGTCTTGTTTGACGTTCTCCCTATGTGAAGATAACATGATGCCTTCTTCCATTTGTTGGAGTTAACTAAATAAGGTGAATTAATCATTGTATGACTAGGATAGAAAGCCTATATTCTCAATCTTTGCCATGAATGTCTCCCTTTATTACTTGCTTTCTTTAGTTACTTGCTTGATTTACTCTTCTTGTCATTTAAATTCTTGTCCATTTACTTCCTTGCCCCTTTATCAATCATACCCCTTTTGTTCCTTCAGAGCCAATAAGCATACACTTCATTGCAATTCCTTGTTAGACGACCCAGAGTCTAAATACTTCGGTTAATTCTTATTTGGGGTTTGTTCTTTGTGACAACCAAAATTTTTGATGTGAGAATTGTTTGTTGGTGTAGAATATACTTGCAACGAGAATTAATTTTGAGAAATTCTATACCATCACAACAAATCTCGTTCATCAAAATGGCGCCGTTGCTAGGGAATAGCAATGCTGCTATGGTATTGGCTATTGTATATATTGTGAATAGCTTGAATTTTGGTTTGTTTGTTAGTTTTTGCTAGTGTAGAATTTCGCTCTCTTTATTTCTTATTAGTCTTTGTTTTTATTTTCTCTTTCACTATGAATTCTCATCCTTTTGGCTATGAGCATGGTTACAACTATATTGTAGGAAATGGAAGCTTCAATGGGGATGTGCATCAAGGATTTGGAGATCAAAGGTGGGAGGAGCCCCAAGCTTATGGACAACCTTCTTGGTAACAACCTCCTCCGGCCTCTTATGGGTACAATTCAAATCTTGATGCATGCCAATCTAATGTATGTGATGACCCTCATTGTGATTGTCAACCACAATCATCATATGCATATGATCCCCCTCCTCAACATAGCCCTCCACCATACTCACATGCCTCATACCACCATTCACCTCCATATGACCCTAACTCGTATCTACCATACTGGTGCACAAAATTGTGATCATCAACAATGGCGCCAAAGACTTGGAGCTCTCAAACGTGAATCACACTTTGTCACAATTCCGCACAACTAACCAGCAAGTGTACTGGGTCGTCCAAGTAATAAACCTTACGTGAGTAAGGGTCGATCCCACGGAGATTGTCGGCTTGAAGCAAGCTATGGTCATCTTGTAAATTTCAGTCACGCAGATTCAAATGGTTATGGAGTTTAAGGTGATGAAAATAAACATAAAATAAAGATAGAGATACTTATGTAATTCATTGGTGGATTTCAGATAAGCGTATGAAGATGCTTTGTTCCCCTTGAACCTCTGCTTTCCTATTGCCTTCTTCCAATCATTCATACTCCTTTCCATGGCAAGCTTTATATTGGGCATCACCGTTGTCAATGGCTACATCCCGTCCTCTCAGTGAAAATGGTCTTGATGCTCTGTCACAACATCGGCTAATCAGCTGTCGGTTCTCGATCATGTCGGAATAGGATCCATTGATCCTTTTGCGTCTGTCACACGCCCCACAATCGCGAGTTTGAAGCTCGTCACAGTCATTCCTTCCTAGATCCTACTCAGAATACCACAGACAAGGTTTAGACCAAGGTTGTCAAACTCACGAGTCTAGGTAAACTCGTGGAGCTGACCTAGACTCGACTCGTAGACTCGTACGAGTTTACCTATTATACATTTTAAAAATATATATATATATATATATATATATATATATATATCATGTATAATATATATTTACTCAGATATAGACATTCAAACCTAACAATTTCAACATCAAAACACATAATAAATTAACCTAATACTAAAATTACAAGTTACAACAAGTACTTTGGATCACACATTTAAATCCTTCACAAGTATTTATCTAGTTCAACATAAAACACACAATTACACAATCAAAGGTTCATAAGACATAACCAAAACACAAAAGAAAACAACAAAGCAACAATTAAATTTCTAATAAACTCTAAAACTCAAATCCTCCAATATCTTCATCTTCCATGGCATCAACATCATCATCTTCACCATCATCATCAGAAACATCATTTCTTTCAGCCTCAGGTTCAACACGGCCAACAAAATCTTCATCATCATTCACATGTTCATCTTCTTCCTCTATTAAATTTTGTTGTGGATCCCCAATAAACTCATTCTCACCTCCCTCACCCATGTTGAATTCATTACTATTCATACCTGGAATAGCAAATTCATTACTATTTGGATCATCATTAGTATTGTCATTCGTTGGCAAGTGAGAATGCTCAACACTTTCAGCAATATTTTCATTAACATCCTCAGTTATCCACTCATCATCAGAATGCACTGCATCAAATTCAAGTTCTGGACTTTTTCTAATTTGCTTGCCCTTTAACTTCAAATTATACATCACATACACTAAATCATTCATTTTCTTTTGATGCAATCGATTTCTTCTCTTTGTATGAACCTACAAACATATAGTGCCAATAGTTAATAAAAATATAAAAATTAAAATTAAAATAAATAATGAATAGTTCTAAGGAAGTAAGGAATAAGGAATTACCATTTCAAATGCACTCCAATTACGCTCACAACCAGATGAACTACAAGTTAAGCTTAGCACTCGGATAGCAAACTTCTTTAGTTCTGGACAACTATCTCCATAGAAGTCCCACCACTCAGCAGGTAGCATGGTCTTCCTACTACTCTTTGCAGTTTCATTACCAAAGAGGCCTCTAGCATAATGAAAGTCAGGAAGCTGTAGACCAACCTTTTTCCTTTCTTCCTGGTTAGGAACCAGTTTTTTCAAACAACTATATAGACCAATCTTAATGTCAGCATCATCAACCATGAAATTTGGTTCATAGTGATAATGAGGATTAAGATAATACGCAGCTGCATGCAATGGTCTATGCAATTGACTTTCCCACCTTCCATCAATAATTTCCCATATAGGTTCGTAACTAACAATAACAATGCAAATGAATAAAAATAAGAAAATTAAATAAATAACTGAATATAAGAAGAAAACATGGTAACATGATACATTGATAATCAAATATTAAATCTTTCAATTAGTCAAGACTCAAGATTACCTCTTTTTAACACAACCGAAGTTAGTCTTGATTGTTTCTTTGGCGTTTCTCATGCCTTCAAAGATGAAACCCATGGCTGGTTTTTCATCTGAATCAACCAAGCGAAGGACTGTAATGAGAGGAGCAGCAGCCTTGAGGCATATGACAATATTCTTCCATAGCCTACTATCCAAGGCCATGTTTTGGACTCTTATTCCTTCAGGTGTTGATGCAACCTTAGTTGTCTTCCAATCAGCAGAAGTAAACATAGTCATCAATAGTCCTTTATTATCATGAAGACAACTGAGAGTCAAATAGGCAGTGGCGAATCTTGTGGCACCTGGCCGAACCAAGTCCTTTCCCTTTGTAAAATTCCTCAACATGCTAATGAGCATACTCCGAGAGTAGATAAAAGTGGTGATTTTCCTTTCCTTTTTTATGGTTGTTTCATGCACCTTTAGCTTCTTTTCAAAATCCTCTAATATCAAATCTATGCAGTGTGCAGCACATGGTGTCCAATACAAACTTTTTCTAGTCTCCATCATTCTTTCTCCAGCAGCCTTATAATTAGCAGCATTATCTGTAACAATTTGGACTACATTCTCTTCACCAACAAATTCTACGGCATCTTCTAGCATTTTGACAACTTTATCTGTTGTTTTTGAGATGTCAGAAGTGTCCAATGAATAAAGAAAAACTGTTCCTTTAGGGCTGTTCACCAAGAAATTACAAATACTACGCCTTTTTTTATCAGTCCATCCATCCGACATGATTGAACAACCAGTTCTCTTCCACTCTGCTTTAAATTCAGTAAGCATTTCATCAACATTGTTCACTGCTTTCTTTAATTGGGTTTCTCTTAACTCATGGTAAAAAGGGGGTTTGTAGCCAATTCCATATCTCCCAACCATCTCACAAAACTTTAAAAATTTGGGATTCTTAATAACATTGAAAGGAATAGCACTTGTATGGAAAAATATGGCACATTGTTGATCACATTGTTCCTTTAGATCCTTCTTCATCATTTGATTTATTGTTGATTGAACTTGAGCCCCTTTTCCTTTTGTGACAAAGTTGCGAATATCTTTCCCCTTTTGTTGAGAATTGTCCTTCTCCTTTTCTGTTTGTTCAGGATAATCCTCATCATCACTGAATCTTCTCTTCTTCAATGATGCTTCTTTAGCCTCCACACAGACTTTCAACATCACAGCCTTCACTTCTTCAGGTACTGAAGCACAAGGTTCTGAATCCTCTTTAGTACCGGCAAGATGATGCTTGAATCTATAAATCCCTCCGCTTATAGTCTTTGAGCAATAATTACACTTCACTTTTTTACCATTGCCTTGAACATCAATCCCATGTTTCCATCCTATATCACTTCTATTTCCAGTTGCATTTTTTCTCCTAGAAACAGCAGGTGTAGGTCTAGGAACACTAGGAAGCGAAGACCCTGTCCCTGAACCAACATTCTCAGACATTTTGTATTTTTATCCCTAAAAATCAACAACCCAAACAACAAATTCAGACTCAGATTATCCACTAACTAAATTCAGATTCAGATTATCCACTAACTAAATTCATAACTAACACTAGTTTCAGCTACACTTACAACAATAATGTTTAAAAGATGAAAAATTTTCAGCATCATAAGACTTAATCAATAATCATCATTCCAAATGTAGTACAACAAGCAATACTTTTGTGATTCGGAATAATATACCACCCAGTTATGAGTTAACCCAAAAGTCCATTCTCATTGTCATATGAACCCCCTTTGAGGTCATCAATATGATCAAGCATAAACAAATTAAAACAATGGCAACCAGAGTCAACCACCAATACTCCAATACTCACTTTATCACACAACAGATACATTTTCATTTAAATTAACAATTCAGACTTCAGACTTTCAATTAAACTAACACAGTAAGTCAGATTAGTCAGTAACACTAACTAACAATTCAGACTTGAGAGTTTCAATTCACTAATTCAGACTTCAGAATTTTAGTAAACTAAAGACTAAACATAACTACATAACAGAAGCAGAAAACAAAAGAAAAAAAAAATATATAGCAGAAGCACTATCCACACATTTTAACCATGATTGAAGCATGAAGCATGAAGTACAGATTACAGAAGCAGGCAAGCAGCATCAGTTTTTTTGACACATTAATTTTTTTTTACAGATCAAACACAGATCAGGGCCTTAATAAATTTGCAGAATTGAATAATTGCAACCAAAATTGTTAGCATTTGAATTAGTTTAACAAAATTACCTTGGAGATGGGCAGACTTTATCACTTGAAGCAGATCGGCAGTGCTTCAGTCAGTTCAGTGAAGAAAAACAGAACAAGGCTGACGAGGGCAGAACAGGGGAGGGGAGGCAAACAGCGTGGTGGACTGGTGGTGGGCTCTGGCGCTGTGCGACTCTGCGTGGTGGTGGCCTGGTGGGATCTACGAGACTGCGACTCTGCGTGGTGGTCCTTCACTGGGCTCCGCGACGCTGCGTGGGTGAGCGGTAGGGGACGAGGGATGAGGCGAGGGGAGGTGAGAAGGCGACGGGTCCGTCTGGACTCTGGCGTCGGGCCTCTGCGTGGCGGCGCAGACAACGCCACCATTAGATGGTGGAGCTGGAGGGTGTGACGAGTGAGGGAGGCTGGCCGTGAGGGTTTGGTTGAGGGAGTCACTACTCACTAGGGTTCACTCCTTCATTAGTGGGTGTGGGTTTAGGTTGCGGGTTTGGGTTAGCCGCTTTCTGTAGGGTTTTTTTTTTCTGGGCCAAAACGACGCCGTTTTGGCGAAAATGGGGAACGAAATTAAACTCGCTGACTCGCTAGCAAACTCGCGAGTTTGCACGATTTTATCCGAGTCTAGCCGAGTCAACCCGAGTCTACCCAGAAACGAGTTTATGTCCGAGTCAACTCGATTTCACTACCTAAACTCGTAAACTCGTACGAGTTTACGAGTTAACTCGTGAGTTTGACAACCATGGTTTAGACGTTCCGGATGTCAGGAATGACTACCATTAATTCTAGCCTATACCACGAAGGTTCCAATCTTAGATTAGAAACCCAAGAGATATGCATTCAAGCTTGTTTGCATGTAGAACGGAAGTGGTTGTTAGTCACGCGTTCATAGGTGAGAATGATGCTGAGTGTCACGGATCATCACATTCATCAAGTTGAAGAACGAATGAATATCTTGGAGAAGAAATAGACTTGAGTTGAATAGAAAAACAATAGTACTTTGTATTAATTCATGAAGAACAGCAGAGCTCCACACCTTAATCTATGGTGTGTAGAAACTCCACCATTAAAAATACATAAGAACAAATAGTGTAAGCATGGACGAATGGCCAGCCTCAAAGGTCTATGGACTAAACGTCCCAAGATGTGTATAAATACAATAGCAAAAGGTCCTATTTATAGAAAACTAGTAGCCTAGGGTTACAGAAATCAGTAATTAATGCAGAAATCTTCTTCTGGGCCCACTTGGTGTGTGCTTGGGCTGAGCATTGAAGCTTCCATGTGTAGAGACTTTTCTTGGAGTTAAACGCCAGCTTTTGTGCCAGTTTGGGCGTTTAACTCCAACTTTTGTGCAAGTTTTGGAGTTAAACGCCAGAATTCTTGAGCTGACTTGGAACGCCTGTTTGGGCCATCAAATCTCAGGAAAAGTATGGACTATTAATATTGCTGGAAAGCCCAGAATGTCTACTTTCCAACGCAATTGAGAGCGCGCCAATTGGGCTTCTATAGCTCCAGAAAATCCACTTTGAGTGCAGGGAGGTCAGAATCCAACAGCATCTGCAGTCCTTTTTCAGCCTCTGAATCAGATTTTTGCTCAGGTCCCTCAATTTCAGCCAGAAAATACCTGAAATTACAGAAAAATACACAAACTCATAGTAAAGTCCAGAAATATAATTTTTAAATAAAAACTAATAAAAATATAATAAAAACTAATTAAAATATACTAAAAACATACTAAAAACAATGCCAAAAAGCGTATAAATTATCCGCTCATCACAACACCAAACTTAAATTGTTGCTTGTCCCCAAGCAACTGAAAATCAAATAGGATAAAAAGAAGAGAATATACAATGAATTCCAAAAACATCTATGAAGATCAGTATTAATTAGATGAGCGGGGCTTTTAGCTTTTTGCTTCTGAATAGTTTTGGCATCTCACTTTATCCCTTGAAGTCCAGAATGATTGGCATCTATAGGAACTCAGAATCCAGATAGTGTTATTGTTTCTCCTAGTGAAGTATGTTAATTCTTGAACACAGCTACTTTATGAGTCTTGGTCGTGGCCCTAAGCACTTTATTTTCCAGTATTACCACCGGATACGTAAATGCCACAGACATATAACTGGGTGAACCTTTTCAGCTTGTGACTCAGCTTTGCTAGAGTCCCCAATTAGAGGTGTCCAGTGTTCTTAAGCACACTCTTTTTGCTTTTGGACCTCGACTTTAACCGCTCAGTCTCAAGTTTTCACTTGACACCTTCACGCCACAAGCACATGGTTAGAGACAGCTTGGTTTAGCCGCTTAGGCCAGGATTTTATTCCTGTGGGCCCTCCTATCCACTGATGCTCAAAGCTTTGGATCCTTTTTATCACCCTTGCCTTTTGGTTTAAAGGGGTATTGGCTTTTTCTGCTTGCTTTTCTCTTTTCTCTCTTTTTTTTGCAAGCTTTTCACTGCTTTTTCTTGCTTCAAGAATCAATTTTATGATTTTTCAGATCATCAGATAACATTTCTCCTTTTCCTTTCATTCTTTCAAGAGCTAACAATTTTAACATTCATAAACAATCAAATTCAAAAATATGCACCGTTCAAGCATTCATTCAGAAAAACAATAGTATTGCCACCACATCAAAATAATTAAACTGTTTTAAAATTCAAAATTCATGCACTTCTTTTTCTTTTTCAATTAAAACACTCTTTATTTAAGAAAGGTGATGGATTCATAGGACATTCATAACTTTAAGGCATAGACACTAAGACACTAATGATCATGTAATAAAGACACAAACATAGATAAACATAAGCATAGAAATTCGAAAAATAGGAAAATAAGGAACAAGGAAATTAAAGAATGGGTCCACCTTAATGATGGCGGCTTGTTCTTCCTCTTGAAGATCTTATGGAGTGCTTGAGCTCCTCAATGTCTTTTCCTTGCCTTTGTTGCTCCTCTCTCATGGTTCTTTGATCTTCTCTAATTTCATGGAGGAGGATGGAATGCTCTTGGTGCTCCACCCTTAGTTGTCCCATGTTGGAACGTAATTCTCCTAGGGAGGTGTTGATTTGCTCCCAATAGTTTTGTGGAGGAAAATGCATCCCTTGCGGCATTTCAGGGATTTCATGATGAGGAAATTCCTCATGCTCTTGTCCATGAGTGGGATCTCTTGTTTGCTCCATCCTTTTCTTAGTGATGGGCTTGTCCTCATCAATGAGGATGTCTCCCTCTATGTCAATTCCAACCGAATTGCAAAGGTGAAAAATGAGATGAGGGAAGGCTAACCTTGCCAAAGGAGAGGACTTGTCCGCCACCTTGTAGAGTTCTTGGGATATAACCTCATGAACTTCCACTTCCTCTCCAATCATGATGCTATGTATCATGATAGCCCGGTCTATAGTAGCTTCGGACCGGTTGCTAGTGGGAATGATTGAGTGTTGGATGAACTTCAACCATCCCCTAGCCACGGGCTTGAGGTCATGCCTTCTTAGTTGAAACAGCTTCCCTCTTGAATCTCTCTTCCATTGAGCGCCCTCTTCACATATGTCCATGAGGACTTGGTCCAACCTTTGATCAAAGTTGACCCTTCTAGTGTAGGGGTGTGCATCTCCTTGCATCATGGGTAAGTTGAATGCCAACCTTACATTTTCTGGACTAAAATCCAAGTATTTCCCTCGGACTATTGTAAGCCAATTCTTGGGGTCCGGGTTCACACTTTGATCATGGTTCTTGGTGATCCATGCATTGGCATAGAACTCTTGAACCATTAAGATTCTGACTTGTTGAATGGGGTTGTTGAGAACTTCCCAACCTCTTCTTCGGATCTCATGTCGGATCTCCGGATACTCATTCTTTTTGAGTTTGAAAGGGACATCGGGGATCACTTTCTTCTTGGCCACAACTTCATAGAAGTGGTCTTAATGCACCCTTGAGAGGAATCTCTCCATCTCCCATGACTCGGAGGTGGAAGCTTTTGCCTTCCTTTTCCTCTTTCTAGAGGTTTCTCCGGCCTTTGGTGCCATAAATGGTTATGGAAAAACAAAAAGCTTTAGCTTTTACCACACCAAACTTAGAAGGTTGCTCGTCCTCGAGCAAAAGAAGAAAGAAGAGAGTAGAAGAAGAAGAAATAGAGGAGATGGAGTGGGCTTTGTGTTTTGGCCAAGGAGGAGAAGTGGTATTTGTGAAAATGAAGGAGTGAAGATGGGTTTATATAGGGTGAGAGGGGTGTGTATGGTTTGGCCATAGAGGGTGGGTTTGGGAGGGAAAGTGGTTTGAATTTGAATGGTGAGGTAGGTGGGGTTTTATGAAGGATGGATGTGTTGAGGTGATTGGTGAATGGGTGAAGAAGAGGGAGAGTGGTGGGGTAGGTGGGAATCCTGTGGGGCCCACAGATCCTGAGGTGTCAAGGATATCTCATCCCTGCACCAAGTGGCGTGCAAAACGCCCCTTTCTGCCAATCCTGGCATTAAACGCCAGGCTGCTGCCCATTTCTGGCGTTTAACGCCAGCTTCTTGCCCATTCTTGGCGTTAAACGCCAGTCTGGTGCCCTTTTCTGGTGTTAAACGCCCAGAATGGTGCCAGACTGGGCGTTTAACGCCCATTCTGCTACCCAAGGTTCTGAAAACCGGACCGGACCAGTCGGTCGAACTGGTCTAACCGCGAACAGTAGCTTAGACGGTTCGGTTTACTAGTAGAAACCGTTATTTTAGAAACCGAACACAAACCGCTGAACCGGCCAAGAACTGGCCGGTCAAACCGGACCGGGACCCGGCCGGTTTACAAGAAACGACGCCGTTTCCTTTGTTGAAAGGAAAAAAGGGATTTCACGCGTTTGGCTCCCTTCTCTAACAGTCCAACTCCTTCCTTAGTCATAAGCAAAATGCCCTAGCCTCCACCAAAGAAAGCAAACCCTAGCCTCAACCAATCTTGTCGCCGTCTGGCGGAGTGAGAGACTGCTGCTGCCGCATCCGTCACACTCAAGAACTTCCGTCTTCATGCTATCGGCGTTCGTTACTTCTCTCTCACCATCCCCTGTTCGCTCTCATCAGTCACCTATTCGCTCTCCATCCCCTGTTCGCTCTCATCAGTCGCCTGTTCGCCGTCGTCCGTTGCGCTCAACCGCTCTCCGTCGTCCGTCGCGCTCAACCGCTCTCCGTCATCCGTCGAATGTCAATGTTCACTGCTAGTGCTTGTTCTTCGTGTTTTTTTATTGTCTGTTCAGAAACCAAACCCTCTTCATGCTTGTTCTTTGATGGTTAGTGATCGTCGTTTTTTAATACTCACTATTGGTGTTTTATTTTTCATTTGTTGCTGATTATTGATTAAGTGATGTGTTGCTATTTTGTTTTTTTACTTTGTGCTTGAGTTAATTGGATGCTCTGTCAGTGCTTAGTGCTTGTTCTTGGTTGATTGGCTTTGCTCACTACTCTGGCTTGTTCTAGCCTATTCTTGATTAATTAACTCTGTTAGTGGCTTATTGATTGATGCCAAATTGGTACTGGTAAAAAGTTACTGGCTTGTTCTTGGCTTTTTTGTCTGTTGTTAAGTTTCTTGATTTTGTGCTCATTACCTCATTCAGTGCCTTTTTTTATTGTTAATCATTGTGCTGAGCTTGTTAATCAGTGGCTTATTGATTGATGCTAAATTGGCACTGATAAACTGTTACTGGCTTGTTCTTGGCTTTTTTTATCTGTTGTTAAATTTTGTCAAAGTTTCTTGATTTTGTGCTCATTACCTCATTTAGGGCTTTTTTTTGTTGTTAATCATTGTGCTGAGCTTGTTAAAATTGGGTTAAAAACTTTGTTGCTAATGGTGGAAATTTGTATATTGTTGAATGCTGTAGGCAGAATTTGAATGTCTCTGAAGTACTTGGATTATTGAATTTGAATGTCTCTGAAGTCTGAAGTAGTGATTTGTGATTTTGAATATCTCTGATTACTTGATTATTGATTTGTGTTTTGAATCTGAAATTTGTGATAATGTTTATTGAAATTTTGTACATTTTCATTGCTAAACTCTTCAACTATGGATTGTATTATATGCTGCTAGATTTGAACTCATCAAAGTTCCCTGAATTTAAGTTCTCCTTCGGAGGCACATATTCAATTACTAGTGGAATGATAAACAATCCTGCATCACTTGGTAAACATGCATCTGCCTCTAGCTAATTCAATATAAATAGTGAATTTATTTATTTTTTTAATTCTTTACTAATTCTTTTGTGCTATAAGTGATTTGTACATATCATAGTAAAATAAAAAATAACATTGGTTACAATTGTTTATTGAAAATGTGCAAACTTAAGTCATGAAAGTTGTTTGTATCATGTGAGATCTCAATGAATAAGCAGCTTTGCATTATATTCAATGATTATTTGAACCTTCAGTGTTGTCTTCTTATCTATTTTTATGCTATTAATTCATCTCTACATGTTGCTTGACGTATTCTAAAATCGATCGAAAGGCACTGTTATATCATGTCTTACCTATTTGTCAAGTATATTAGTATATTTTGTAATATTAATGTATTTATGTGATTAATTCCTATATTAAGGAGATGGATTCACCATTAGTATTACAAGGTTTGTTCAATTTGTTTGATCTTTTTTAATTCTTTACATTAGGAAAGAGATGAAAGATATATTCTTGGCTGAATGACATAGTTGTTATGAGACAAAAAATAGGTTGAGTTATATTTTAGGATGTTTATTTATAATTTATTTATTATTCTATTCTAAAACAATTTTTTCGGTTGAACCATTGGTTGGACCGGTTGGACCAATGAACCAGTGAACCAATGACTAGAGCGGTTTGATGACCGGTCCGGTTTTCTGAACCTTGCTGCTACCTTTACTGGCGTTTAAACACCAGTAACTATCTCCTCCAGGGTGTTCTGTTTTTCATTCTGTTTTACACTTTATTTTTGCTTTTTCAATTATTTTTGTGACTTCACATGATCATCAACCTACATAAAACATAAAATAATAATAGAAAATAGAAATTTAACATAGATAAGTAAAAATTGGGTTGCCTCCCAACAAGCGCTTCTTTAATGTCAATAGCTTGACAGTGGCTCTCATGGAGCCTCACAGATATTCAGAGCAATGTTGGAACCTCCCAACCCCAAACTTAGAGTTTGAATGTGGGGGTTCAACACCAAACCTAAAGTTTGGTTGTGGCATCCCAACACCAAACTTAGAGTTTGACTGTGGGGGCTCTGTTTGACTCTGTATTGAGAGAAGCTCTTCATGCTTCCTCTCCATGGCGACAGAGGAATATCCTTGAGCTTTAAACACAAGGGAGTCTTCATTTACTTGAATGATCAATTCTCCTCTATCAACATCAATCACAGCTTTTGCTGTGGCTAGGAAGGGTTTGCCAAGGATGATGGATTCATCCATACACTTCCCAGTCTCTAGGACTATGAAATCAGCAGGGATGTAATGGTCTTCAACCTTTACCAAGACATCCTCTACAAGTCCATAAGCCTGTTTCTTTGAATTGTCTGCCATCTCCAGTGAGATTCTTGCAGCCTGTACCTCAATGATCCCTAGCTTCTCCATTACAGAGAGAGGCATGAGGTTTATACTTGACCCTAGGTCACACAGAGCCTTCTCAAAGGTCATGGTACCTATGGTACAAGGGATTGAGAACTTTCCAGGGTCCTGTCTCTTTTGAGGTAATCTCTGCCTAGTCAAGTTATCCAGTTCTTTGATGAGCAATGGAGGTTTATCCTCCCAAGTCTCATTATCAAATAACCTGGCATTTAGCTTCATGATTGCTCCAAGGTATTTAGCAACTTGCTCTTCAGTAACATCTTCATCCTCTTCAGAGGAAGAATACTCATCAGAGCTCATGAATGGCAGAAGTAAATTCAATGGAATCTCTATGGTCTCAGTGTGAGCCTCAGATTCCCATGGTTCCTCATCAAGGAACTCCATGGAGGCCAGTGGACATCCATTGAGGTCTTCCTCAGTGGGAACCACTGCCTCTTCCTCCTCTCCATGTTTGGCCATGTGAGATGTGGTTATGGCCTTGCACTCTCTTTTTGGATTCTCTTCTGTATTGCTTGGGAGAGTGCTAGGAGGGAGTTCAGTAATTTTCTTACTCAGCTGACCCAATTGTGCCTCTAAATTTCTAATGGAGGACCTTGTTTCAGTCATAAAACTTTGAGTGGTTTTGATTAGATCAGAGACAATGGTTGGTAAGTAAGAGTGGCTTTGCTTAGAATTCTCTGTCTGTTGCTGAGAAGATGATGGAAAAGGCTTGCTATTGCTAAACCTGTTTCTTCCACCATTATTGTTATTGAAACTTTGTTGAGGTCTCTGTTGATCCTTCCATGAGAGATTTGGATGATTTCTCTATGAAGGATTATAGGTGTTTTCATAGGGTTCTCCCATGTAATTCACCTCTTCTATTGCTGGGTTCTCAGGATCATAAGCTTCTTCTTCAAAGGAAGCTTCCTTAGTACTGCCTGTTGCTGCTTGTATTCCAGACAGACTCTGAGAAATCATATTGACTTGTTGGGTCAATATTTTATTCTGAGCCAATATGGCATTGATGAGCGGATAATTCATACGCTTTTTGGCATTGTTTTTAGTGTGTTTTTAGTAGAATCTAGTTACTTTTAGGGATGTTTTCATTAGTTTTTATGTTAAATTCACATTTTTGGACTTTACTATGAGTTTGTGTGTTTTTCTGTGATTTCAGGTATTTTCTGGCTGAAATTGAGGGACTTGAGCAAAAATCAGATTCAGAGGTTGAAGAAGGACTGCTGATGCTGTTGGATTCTGACCTCTCTGCACTCAAAATGGATTTTCTGGAGCTAAAGAACTCAAAATGGCACGCTTCCAATTGAGTTGGAAAGTAGACATCCAGGGCTTTCCACAAATATATAATAGTCCATACTTTGTCCAAGTTTAGATGACGCAAACTGGCGTTCAACGCCAGCTCTCTGCCCAATTCTGGCGTCCAGCGCCAGAAACAAGTTGCAAAGTGGAGTTCAACGCCCAAACTGGCACAAAAGCTGGCGTTCAACTCCAAGAATGACCTCTCCACGTGCAGAATTCAAGCTCAGCCCAAGCACACACCAAGTGGGCCCCGGAAGTGGATTTATGCATCAATTACTTACTTCTATAAACCCTAGTAGCTAGTTTATTATAAATAGGACCTTTTACTATTGTATTAGACATCTTTGGATGCCTGGTTCTTAGATCAGAGGGGCTGGCCATTCGGCCATGCCTGGACCCTTCACTTATGTATTTTTAATGGTAGAGTTTCTACACTCCATAGATTAAGGTGTGGAGCTCTGCTGTTCCTCGAAGATTAATGCAAAGTACTACTGTTTTCTATTCAATTCATCTTATTTCGCTTCTAAGATATTCATTCGAACTTTAATCTGAATGTGATGAATGTGACAATCATCATCATTCCCTATGAACGCGTGCCTGACAACCACTTCCGTTCTACCTTCGACTGAATGAGTATCTCTTAGATCTCTTAATCAGAATCTTCGTGGTGTAAGCTAGAATGATGGCGGCATTCAAGAGAATCCAGAAAGTCTAAACCTTGTCTGTGGTATTCCGAGTAGGATTCAATGATTGAATGACTGTGACGAGCTTCAAACTCGCGATTGCTGGGCGTAGTGACAGACGCAAAAGGATAGTAAATCCTATTCCAGCATGATCGAGAACCGACAGATGAATAGCCGTGCCATGACAGGGTGCGTTGACCATTTTCACTGAGAGGATAGGATGTAACCATTGACAAGGGTGATGCCTCCAGACGATTAGCCGTGCTGTGACAGGGCATTTGGATCATTTTCCCGAGAGAAGACCGAAAGTAGCCATTGACAATGGTGATGCATCACATAAATCCAGCCATGGAAAGGAGTAAGACTGATTGGATGAAGATAGCAGGAAAGCAGAGGTTCAGAGGAACGAAAGCATCTCTATTCGCTTATCTGAAATTCTCACCAATGATTTACATAAGTATTTCTATTCCTATTTTATTAATTATTTTCGAAAACTCCATTACTATTTTATATCCGCCTGACTGAGATTTACAAGGTGACCATAGCTTGCTTCATACCAACAATCTCCGTGGGATTCGACCCTTACTCACGTAAGGTATTACTTGGACGACCCAGTGCACTTGCTGGTTAGTTGTGCGAAGTTGTGAACCATGGTATTGGCATCATGTTTTTGGCGCCATTGCCAGGAAAAGAAAGAGCGATGAATTTTACATAATCAAAGTGTAATCACAATTTCTGCGCACCAAGTTTTTGGCGCTGTTGCCGGGGATTGTTTGAGTTTGGACAACTAACGGTTCATCTTGTTGCTCAGATTAGGTAATTTTCTTTTTATTTTTTTTTTTCAAAAATTTTTTAAAAATCTTTCAAAAATTTCTCATATATTTTCGAAAAAAAAAATTAAAAAAAAATGTTTTCAAAAATATATTTTTTTCAGAATTTTTAAGAATGAATTTTAGTGTTTCATGAAGCATGCTAAAGCCTGGCTGGCTGTAAAGCCATGTCTAAATTCTTTTGGACTGAGGTTTTGGATTAAAATTGAATGAATTACACTCATATTTTTGCTGAAGCTTGGCTGGCCATTAGCCATGTCTAGTGTTTTGGACTGGAGCTTTCATTGAAAGCTTGGCTGGCTAGTGAGCCATGTCTAATTCCTGGACTGAAGTTTTAGACTAAGAATGCAAGATTCCTGGAATTCATATTAAAAATTTTGGAATCCTTATTTTCCTTTTTCAATTAATTTTTGAAAAATTCAAAAAAATTTAGAAAATCATAAAAATAAAAAATATTTTTCGGTTTCTTGTTTGAGTCATGTGTCATGTTATAAGTTTGGTGTCAATTGCATGTTCATCTTGCATTTTTCGAAAATTCATGCATTCATAGTGTTCTTCATGATCTTCAAGTTGTTCTTGGTAAGTCTTCTTGTTTGATCTTTGCATTTGCATGTTTTGTGTCTTTTCTTGTTTTTCATATGCATTCTTGAATTCTTAGTGTCTAAGCATTAAAGAATTCTAAGTTTGGTGTCTTGCATGTTTTCTTTGCATTAAAAATTTTTCAAAAATGTGTTCTTGATGTTCATCATGATCTTCATAGTGTTCTTGGTGTTCATCTTGATATTCATAGCATTCTTGCATGCATTCATTGTTTTGATCCATAACTCTCATGCATTGCATCATTTTTCTTGTTTTTCTCTCTCATCATAAAAATTCAAAAATAAAAAAAAATATCTTCCCCTTTTTCTCTCTTAAAATTTCGAAAATTAGATTTGACTTTTTCAAAAATTTTTAAAATCTAGTTGTTTTCATGAGTCAAGTCAAATTTTCAATTTAAAAATCTTATCTTTTTCAAAATCTTTTTCAAAAATCAAATCTTCTTCATTTTTTCTTAGTTATTTTCGAAAATTTTAAAAATATTTTTCAAAAATCTTTTTTTCTTATTTTTATATCAAATTTTCGAAAATAACAATAACAATTAATGTTTTGATTCAAAAATTTCAAGTTTGTTACTTGCTTGTTAAGAAAGATTCAAACTTTAAGTTCTAGAATCATATCTTGTGATTTCTTGTGAATCAAGTCATTAATTGTGATTTTAAAAATTCAAATCTTTTTCAAAAACTAATTTCTATCATATCTTTTCAAAAATATCTTCTTATCTCACCTTTTTCAAAAATTTGATTTCAAAATATCTTTTCTAACTTCCTAACTTCTTATCTTTTCAAAATTGTTTCAACTAACTAACTAACTTTTTGTTTGTTTCTTATCTTTTTCAAAACTACCTAACTAACTCTCTATCTCTCCAATTTTCGAAAATATCTCCCTCTTTTTCAAAATTTCTTTTTAATTAACTAATTATTTTAATTTTTAAATCTTAATTTTCAAAAACTACTAACCTTTTTCAAAAACTACTTTCAAAAATCACTAACTCTTTTTCAAAAATTATTTTCGAAATTTTCCCTCTCTCATCTTATTCTATTTATTTATTCATCTACTAACATCTCTCCCTCACCCACCAAAAATCCGAACCCTCTCTCTCTCTCTCTTTCTGAGTTCAGATTTTTCTCTTCTTCTTTTCTTCTACTAACAATAAGGAACCTCTTTACTGTGACATAGAGGATTCCTCTTCTTTTCTGTTTTCTTCTCTTTCTTATGAGCAGGAACAAGGAAAAAGGCATTCTTGTTGAAGCTGATCCAGAACCTGAAAGGACTCTGAAGAGGAAACTAAGAGAAGCTAAATTACAAAATCCAGAGACAACTTGATTGAAAATTTCGAACAAGTAAAGGAGATGGCAGCCGAACCCAACAATAATGCAAGGAGAATGCTTGGTGACTTTACTGCACCTAATTCCAATTTACATGGAAGAAGCATCTCCATCCCTACCATTGGAGCAAACAATTTTGAGCTTAAACCTCAATTAGTTTCTCTGATGCAGCAGAACTGCAAGTTTCATGGACTTCCATCTGAAGATCCTTTTCAGTTTTTAACTGAATTCTTGTAGATCTGTGATACTGTTAAGACTAATGGAGTAGATCCTGAAGTCTACAGGCTCATGCTTTTTCCTTTTGCTGTAAGAGACAAAGCTAGAGTGTGGTTGGACTCTCAACCCAAAGACAGCCTGAACTCTTGGGATAAGCTGGTCACAGCTTTCTTAGCCAAGTTCTTTTCTCCTCAAAAGCTGAGCAAGCTTAGAGTGGATGTTCAAACCTTCAGACAGAAAGAAGGTGAATCCCTCTATGAAGCTTGGGAAAGATACAAACAGTTGACCAAAAAGTGTCCTTCTGACATGCTTTCAGAATGGACCATCCTGGATATATTCTATGATGGTTTATCTGAGCTATCAAAGATGTCATTGGATACTTCTACAGGTGGATCCATTCACCTAAAGAAAACGCCTGCAGAAGCTCAAGAACTCATTGACATGGCTGCTAATAACCAGTTTATGTACACTTCTGAGAGGAATCCTGTGAGTAATGGGACGCCTATGAAGAAGGGAGTTCTTGAAGTTGATACTCTGAATGCCATGTTGGCTCAGAACAAAATATTGACTCAGCAAGTCAATATGATTTCTCAGAGTCTGAATGGAATGCAAGCTGCATCCAACAGTACTCAAGAGGCTTCTTATGCAGAAGAAGCTTATGATCCTGAAAACCCTGCAATAGCAGAGGTGAATTACTTAGGTGAACCTTATGGAAACACCTATAACCCATCATGGAGAAATCATCCAAATCTCTCATGGAAGGATCAAAGGCCTCAACAAGGCTTTAATAATGGTGGAAGAAACAAGTTTAACAATAATAAACCTTTTCCATCATCCACTCAGCAACAGACAGAGAACTCTGAACAAAATACTTCTAATTTAGCAAACTTAGTCTCTGATCTATCCAAGGCCACTGTAAGTTTCATGAATGAAACAAGGTCTTCCATTAGAAATTTGGAAGCACAAGTGGGCCAGCTGAGTAAAAGGATCACTGAAATCCCTCCTAGTACTCTCCCAAGCAATACAGAAGAGAATCCAAAAGGAGAGTGCAAGGCCATTGACATAAGGACCATGGCCGAACCTGTAAGGGAAGGAGAGGACGTGAATCCCAAGGGGGAAGACCTCCTGGGACGTCCAGTGATCAATAGGGAGTTTCCCTCTGAGGAACCAAAGGAATCTGAGACTCATCTAGAGACCATAGAGATTCCATTGAACCTCCTTATGCCCTTCATGAGCTCTGATGAGTATTCCTCTTATGAAGAGAATGAGGATGTTACTGAAGAGCAAACTGCTAAGTTTCTTGGTGCAATCATGAAGCTGAATGCCAAATTATTTGGTATTGAAACTTGGGAAGATGAACCTCCCTTGTTCACCAATGAACTAAGTGATCTGGATCAATAGACATTGCCTCAGAAGAGACAGGATCCTGGAAAGTTCATAATACCTTGTACCATAGGCACCATGATCTTTAAGGCTCTGTGTGACCTTGGTTCAGGAATAAACCTCATGCCCCTCTCTGTAATAGAGAAACTGGGAATCTATGGGGTGCAAGCTGCTAAAATCTCATTAGAGATGGCAGACAATTCAAGAAAACAGGCTTATGGACAAGTAGAGGACGTGTTAGTAAAGGTTGAAGGCCTTTACATCCCTGCTGATTTCATAGTCCTGGATACTGGAAAGGAAGAGGATGAATCCATCATCCTAGAAAGACCTTTCCTAGCCATAGCAAGAGCTGTGATTGATGTGGACAGAGGAGAATTGATCCTTCAATTGAATAAGGACAACCTTGTATTTACAACTCAAGGATCTCTCTCTGCATCCATGGAGAGGAAGCATCAAAAGCTTCTCTCAAAGCAGAGTCAACCAAAGCCCCCACAATCAAACTCCATGTTTGGTGTTGGGAGGCCACAACCAAACTCTAAGTTTGGTGTTGAACTCCCATATCCAAACTCTAAGTTTGGTGTTGGAGGGTCTCAACAATGCTCTGAACATCTGTGAGGCTCCATGAGAGCCCACTGTCAAGCTATTGACATTAAAGAAGCGCTTGTTGGGAGGCAACCCAATTTTTATTTATCTAACTATATTTTTCTTAGTTATATGTCTTTATAGGATCATGATCATGTGGAGTCACAAAATAAATATAAAAATTGAAAACGGAATAAAAAACAGCAGAAGAAAAATCACACCCTGGAGGAAGCACCTGCCTGGCGTTCAACGCCAGAACAGAGCATGGTTCTGGCGTTGAACGCCCAAAATGGGCAGTGTCTGGGCGTTGAACGCCAGAAATGCACCCTGGAGAAGAGCTGGCGCTGAACGCCCAGAACAAGCATGGTTCTGGCGTTCAACGCCAGAAATGGGCAACAAATGGGCGTTGAACGCCCAAAATGGGCACCAACCTGGCGCTGAACGCCCAGAGTTGTGTGCAAGGGCATTTTGCATGCCTAAATTGGTGCAGGGATGTAAATGCCTTGACACCTCAAGATCTGTGGACCTCACAGGATCAATTCAGGATCTGTGGACCCCACAGGATCCCCACATTCCTTCCTCATAATCCTAGTTTTTTTTCCACATCTTCTTCTTCTTCATCTATTCCTTCTTCTTTTGCTCGAGGGCGAGCAACATTCTAAGTTTGGTGTGATAAAACAAGTATGTAAAGGATCTATAGCTCAGTGGTAGAACATGTGGCTGCAAATCAAGAAATCCCTGAGATACCTCAGGGGATGCACTTACCTCCACATAGTTATTGGAAGCAACTGAGGATAGAAATACCAAAAATCACTAGGAATCAAGCCACAAAGGCAAGGAAGAGACATAGAAGAGCTCAAGAACATCATTGGTTCCTCAAGAAGGAAACGCCATCATCACTAAGGTGGACTCATTCCTTATTCTTACTTTCTCTGTTTTTTGTTTTCTATGTTAAGTGCTTATCCATGTTTGTGTCTTCATTACATGATCATTAGTAGTTAGTAACTATGTCTTAAAGTTATGAATGTCCTATGAATCCATCACCTCTCTTAAATAAAAACCGTTTTAATTCAAAAGAACAAGAAGTACATGAGTTTCGAATTTATCCTTGAACTTAGTTTAATTATATTGATGTGGTGACAATGCTTCTTGTTTTCTGAATGAATGCTTGAACAGTGCATATGTCTTTTGAAGTTGTTGTTTAAGAATGTTAAATATGTTGGCTCTTGAAAGAATGATGATAAGGAGACATGTTATTTGATAATCTGAAAAATCATAAAAATGATTCTTGAAGCAAGAAAAAGCAGCAAAGAACAAAGCTTGCAGAAAAAAAAAAATTTAGGCGAAAAAAATATATAGAAAGAAAAAGAAAAGGGCAAGCAGAAAAAGCCAAAAGCTCTTAAAACCAAGAGGCAAGAGCAAAAAGCCAATAACCCTTAAAACCAAAAGGCAAGGGTAGTAAAAAGGATCCCAAGGCTTTGAGCATCAGTGGATAGGAGGGCCTAAAGGAATAAAATCTTGGCCTAAGCGGCTAAACCAAGCTGTCCCTAACCATGTGCTTGTGGCGTGAAGGTGTCAAGTGAAAACTTGAGACTGAGCGGTTAAAGTCAAGGTCCAAAGCAAAAAAAAAAAAAGAGTGTGCTTAAGAACCCTGGACACCTCTAATTGGAGACTTTAGCAAAGCTGAGTCACAATCTGAAAAGGTTCACCCAATTATGTGTCTGTGGCATTTATGTATCCGGTGGTAATACTGGAAAACAAAGTGCTTAGGGCCACGACCAAGACTCATAAAATAGCTGTGTTCAAGAATCATCATACTGAACTAGGAGAATCAATAACACTATCTGAACTCTGAGTTCCTATAGATGCCAATCATTCTGAACTTCAATGGATAAAGTGAGATGCCAAAACTATTCAAGAGGCAAAAAGCTACAAGTCCTGCTCATCTGATTGGAGCTATGTTTCATTGATAGTTTGGAATTTAGAGTATATTCTCTTCTTTTTATCCTCTTTGATTTTCAGTTGCTTGGGGACAAGCAACAATTTAAGTTTGGTGTTGTGATGAGCGGATAATTCATACGCTTTTTGGCATTGTTTTTAGTGTGTTTTTAGTAGAATCTAGTTACTTTTAGGGATGCTTTCATTAGTTTTTATGTTAAATTCACATTTCTGGACTTTACTATGAGTTTTTGTGTTTTTCTGTCATTTCAGGTATTTTCTGGCTGAAATTGAGGGACTTGAGCAAAAATCAGATTCAGAGGTTGAAGAAGGACTGCTGATGCTGTTGGATTCTGACCTCCCTGCATTCAAAATGGATTTTTTGGAACTACAGAACTTAAAATGGCGCGCTTCTAATTGCGTTGGAAAGTAGACATCTAGGGCTTTCCAGCAATATATAATAGTCCATACTTTGCCTTAGTTTAGATGACGCAAACTGGCGTTCAACGCCAACTCTCTACCCAATTCTGGCGTCCAGCGCCAGAAACAAGTTGCAAAGTGGAGTTCAACGCCCAAACTGGCACAAAAGATGGCGTTCAACTCCAAGAATGACCTCTCCATGTGCAGACTTCAAGCTCAGCCCAAGCACACACCAAGTGGGCCCCGGAAGTGGATTTATGCATCAATTACTTACTTCTGTAAATCCTAGTAGCTAGTTTATTATAAATAGGACCTTTTACTATTGTATTAGACATCTTTGGACGCCTGGTTCTTAGATCAGAGGGGCTGGCCATTCGGCCATGCCTGGACCCTTCGCTTATGTATTTTTAACGGTAGAGTTTCTACACTCCATAGATTAAGGTGTGGAGCTCTGCTGTTCCTCGAAGATTAATGCAAAGTACTACTGTTTTCTATTCAATTCATCTTATTTCGCTTCTAAGATATTCATTCGAACTTCAATCTGAATGTGATGAATGTGACAATCATCATCATTCCCTATGAACGTGTGCCTGACAACCACTTCCGTTCTACCTTCGACTGAATGAGTATCTCTTAGATCTCTTAATCAGAATCTTCGTGGTGTAAGCTAGAATGATGGCGGCATTCAAGAGAATCCGGAAAGTCTAAACTTGTCTGTGGTATTCCGAGTAGGATTCAATGATTGAATGACTGTGATGAGCTTCAAACTCGTGATTGCTGGGCGTAGTGACAGACGCAAAAGGATAGTAAATCCTATTCCAGCATGATCGAGAACCGACAGATGAATAGCCGTGCCGTGACAGGGTGCGTTGACCATTTTCACTGAGAGGATAGGATGTAACCATTGACAAGGGTGATGCCTCTAGACGATTAGCCGTGCCGTGACAGGGCATTTGGATCATTTTCCCGAGAGAAGACCGAAAGTAGCCATTGACAATGGTGATTCATCACATAAAGCCAGCCATGGAAAGGAGTAAGACTGATTGGATGAAGATAGCAGGAAAGCAGAGGTTTAGAGGAACAAAAGCATCTCTATTCACTTATCTGAAATTCTCACCAATGATTTACATAAGTATTTCTATCCCTATTTTATTAATTATTTTCGAAAACTCCATTACTATTTTATATCCGCCTGACTGAGATTTACAAGGTGACCATAGCTTGCTTCATACCAACAATCTCCGTGGGATTCAACCCTTACTCACATAAGGTATTACTTGGACGACCCAGTGCACTTGCTGGTTAGTTGTGCGAAGTTGTGAACCATGGTATTGGCATCATGTTTTTGGCGCCATTGCCAGGGAAAGAAAGAGCGATGAATTTTACATAATCAAAGTGTAATCACAATTTCTGCGCACCAGGCATTCAGAGTATCCATCTCAAGAACTCCCTTCTTCTGAGTTGTCCCATTATTCACAGGATTCCTTTCAGAAGTGTACATGAATTGGTTATTTGCAACCATTTCAATGAGTTCTTGAGCTTCTGCAGGCGTCTTCTTCAGATGAAGAGATCCTCTAGCAGAGCTATCCAATGACATCTTGGATAGTTTAGACAGACCATCATAGAGAATATCAATGATGCTCCATTTTGAAAGCATGTCAAAAGGGTACCTTCTGATCAATTGCTTGTATCTTTCTCAAGCTTCATAGAGGGACTCACCATCCTTCTGTCTAAAGGTTTGGACTTCCACTCTAAGCTTACTCAATTTTTGAGGTGGAAAGAACTTTGCCAAGAAGGCATTGACTAGCTTTTCCCAAGAGTTCAGGCTTTCCTTAGGTTGTGAATCCAACCATGTTCTAGCTCTGTCTCTTACAGCGAAAGGAAAGAGCATAAGTCTGTAGACTTCAGGGTCAACCCCGTTGGTCTTGACAGTGTCACAGATTTGCAAGAACTCAGCTAAGAACTGATGAGGATCTTCCAATGGAAGTCCATGAAACTTGCAATTCTGTTGCATTAGAGAAACTAATTGAGGCTTAAGCTCAAAGTTGTTTGCTCCAATGGCAGGGATAGAGATGCTTCTCCCATAGAAATCAGGAGTAGGTGCAGTAAAGTCACCAAGCACCTTCCTTGCATTGTTGGCATTGTTATTTTCGGCTGCCATTGTTTCTTTTTCCTTGAAAAGCTCTGTTAGGCCCTCTAAAGAGAATTGTGCTTTAGCTTCTCTTAGCTTTCTCTTCAAGGTCCTTTCAGGTTCAGGATCAGCTTGAACAAGTATGCCTTTATCTTTGTTCCTGCTCATATGAAAGAGAAGAGAACAAGAAAGTATGGAATCCTCTATGTCACAGTATAGAGATTCCTTGTAGTGTCAGAGGAAAAGAAGAATAGAAGGAGGAGGTAGAGATGAGAGAATTCGAACTTATTAAAGAAATAGGGTTCGAATTGCACCTTGAGGAGGAGTGTTAGTCCTTTAAATAGAAGGATGTGAGAAGAGGGGAAGAAATTTTCGAAATTAGAGTAAGAGATTTTGAAAATTTGGTAATTGATTTTCGAAAACTAAGATTGAGAAAGAAATCAAGTGATTTTTGAAAAATATTTTGAAATCAGAAATTAAAAAGATATGATTGAAAATTAATTTTGAAAAAGGGTGTGATTGAAAAGATATGATTGAAAATCGAATTAAAAAGAGAAAGTTTTAAAACTAAAGTTGATTACTTGATTAAAAAGAAATTAAAAGATATGATTCTAAGATTTAAAATTTTGATCCTTTCTTAATAGGCAAGTAACAACTTGAAAATTTTTGAAGTAAATCTTGAATCGAAGCAAGGATTTTTGAAAATAGTAAAAATAAATATAAAATGGAAAGAATTTGATTTTGAAAGAGATATGATTGAAAAGATATGATTTGAAAAAGATTTGATTTTGAAAAATTATGAAAACTTGAAAAAAATGTGAATTAAAAACAAAATCTTTCCTCTAGTGTCATCCTGGCGTTAAACGCCCAGAATGGTGCCCATTCTGGCGTTTAACGCCCAAATCTCTACCTTTTTGGGCGTTAAACGCCCAGCCAGGTACCCTGGCTGGCGTTTAAACGCCAGTTTCCTTCTTCACTGGGCGTTTTGAACGCCTAGCTTTTTCTGTTTGATTCCTCTGCTGAATGTTCTGAATCTTCAATTCTCTGTATTATTGACTTGAAAAGACATAGTTTTTTAAAATTTTTTTTTGAATTTTTTATGATGAGAATCAATAAAAATGCAACTAAGATCAAATAAACAATGCATGTAAGACACCAAACTTAGAAATTTTGTATACTAAGGACAATAACAATTTAAAAATGCATGTAAGAAACAACAAGACACACGAAACAAGAGAATTTAAAGATCAGAGCAATGAAATCATCAAGAACAACTTGAAGATCAATGAAGAACAATATGTATAAATTCGAAAAATGCAAGAAGAAGAAAGTCATGCAATTGACACCAAACTTAAAAATTGATACTAGACTCAAACAAGAAACATAAAATATTTTTGATTTTTATGGTTTTATAAATTTTTTTGTATTATTTTCGAAAATTATATAGAAAAGAAAATAAAGAGAATCAAAACTTTTAATAAGAATTCCAGGAATCATGCAATGTTAGTCTAAAGCTTCAGTCTAAAAAGGATTAGACATGTTTGGCCAAGCTTCAGCAGGACATTACATTCAATAGCTAAATTGATGAGAATCAATCAGCTTTTGTGATGGTGGGAACATCACCTTGAAACTCTAGAATTCATTCTTAAAAATTCTGAAGAAAAGATACCTAATCTAAGCAATAAGATGAACCGTCAGTTGTCCAAACTCGAACAATCCCCGGCAACGGCGCCAAAAACTTGGTGCACGAAGTTGTGATCATCAACAATGGCGCCAAAGACTTGGAGCTCTCAAACATGAATCACACTTTGTCACAATTCCGCACAACTAACCAGCAAGTGCACTGGGTCGTCCAAGTAATAAACCTTACGTGAGTAAGGGTCGATCCCACGGAGATTGTCGGCTTGAAGCAAGCTATGGTCATCTTGTAAATCTCAGTCAGGCAGATTCAAATGGTTATGGAGTTTAAGGTGATGAAAATAAACATAAAATTAAGATAGAGATACTTATGTAATTCATTGGTGGATTTCAGATAAGCGTATGAAGATGCTTTGTTCCCCTTGAACCTCTGCTTTCCTATTGCCTTCTTCCAATCATTTATACTCCTTTCCATGGCAAGATTTATGTTGGGCATCACCGTTGTCAATGGCTACATCCCATCCTCTCAGTGAAAATGGTCTTGATGCTCTGTCACAACATCGGCTAATCAGCTGTCGGTTCTCGATCATGTCGGAATAGGATCCATTGATCCTTTTGCGTCTGTCACACGCCCCACAATCGCGAGTTTGAAGCTCGTCACAGTCATTCCTTCCCAGATCCTACTCAGAATACCACAGACAAGGTTTAGACATTCCGGATCTCAGGAATGACTGCCATTAATTCTAGCCTATACCACGAAGGTTCCAATCTTAGATTAGAAACCCAAGAGATATGCATTCAAGCTTGTTTGCATGTAGAACGGAAGTGGTTGTCAGTCACGCGTTCATAGGTGAGAATGATGATGAGTGTCACGGATCATCACATTCATCAAGTTGAAGAACGAATGAATATCTTGGAGAAGAAATAGACTTGAGTTGAATAGAAAAACAATAGTACTTTGTATTAATTCATGAAGAACAGCAGAGCTCCACACCTTAATCTATGGTGTGTAGAAACTCCACCATTGAAAATACATAAGAACAAATAGTGTAAGCATGGCCGAATGGCCAGCCTCAAAGGTCTATGGACTAAACGTCCCAAGATGTGTATAAATACAATAGCAAAAGGTCCTTTTTATAGAAAACTAGTAGCCTAGGGTTACAGAAATCAGTAATTAATGCAGAAATCTTCTTCTGGGCCCACTTGGTGTGTGCTTGGGCTGAGCATTGAAGCTTCCATATGTAGAGAATTTTCTTGGAGTTAAACGCCAGCTTTTGTGCCAGTTTGGGCGTTTAACTCCAACTTTTGTGCCAGTTTTGGAGTTAAACGCCAGAATTCTTGAGCTGACTTGGAACGCCTGTTTGGGCCATCAAATCTTGAGCAAAGTATGAACTATTATATATTTCTGGAAAGCCCAGAATGTCTACTTTCCAAAGCAATTGAGAGCGCGCCAATTAGACATCTATAGCTCCAGAAAATCCACTTTGAGTGCAGGGAGGTCAGAATCCAACAGCATCTGCAGTCCTTTTTCAGCCTCTGAATCAGATTTTTGCTCAGGTCCCTCAATTTCAGCCAGAAAATACCTAAAATCACAGAAAAACACACAAACTCATAGTAAAGTCCAGAAATATAATTTTTAAATAAAAACTAATAAAAATATAATAAAAACTAATTAAAATATACTAAAAATATACTAAAAACAATGCCAAAAAGCGTATAAATTATCCGCTCATCACATACCAACCACCATATCAACCATGCTTAGAGCCACCACCATTCCCACACCAATACTCCCAAGAACCACAAAGTTCATACACACCACCTCAAGAATTTCACCAACATGAACCACCTTCTAATTACAACAACCTTCCCTCAAACAATGAACCCTCTCTTCCACCACCACCTCCCGATGAAGCCCTCACGCTAGACTTAAGAGATCTTGAATCTTATATCTTAAGGCAACACGAGGAGGATGAAAAGAAGTTTAAGGAGTTGAGAGCTAAGATGGCTATCATGGTAGAAGCCATTGGTAACATAGTCTCATCCCGCCTAAGCCTATGCGATCAAAGAACTCCTATTGTTGAATATGGAGAAGCAACCAAAGAGCTTAGTAAGGGAGTGACTTTGAAGCTCCAAGGTGAGGAAGAGGAGTTAAAGCAAGAAATGCAACAAGAGGAGGATGTAGAGATTATTGAACAAAAGGAAGTCGTGGTTGGAGCTTTAGGATATGTTGAGTACATAGAGGAATCACAAATTGAAGAGCCTTCTTCCATGGAGTTCGAAGTTGATGTTGAGGAGGAGAGTGCACAACCTTCAAGGAACAATGTGATTGGAGAATTGGAAGAAGTGTTCCAAGCAACAAGCCCTCCTATTTATGATGATTCCGAATCAACATATGATCCTTTTGAGCTTAATGAGTCCTTCCCCAATATGCTTGGAATTGATGATGAGGTATACTTCACTAAGCCTCCTATCTATGATGAGAGTGATGTGGAAGAGGTAGAAGAACTTGGTGAAGAAGAATGTGAACTTGAGGAAGCTTGGCAAGAGGTAGAACTTGAAAAACCTTGCCAAGTGGTGGAAGCCTCTAGAAGAGGATGGACGGGAGTGGAGCACGCCTTGTCAAGATCATTGGGAATTCCTCCACCTAGGTTGTCATCTATTCCTTCATTTGAGTGGGTAAAACTTCTAACTCTTAGCTTTATTATCCCACTTGAATATGGTTTGCTTGAGACGGATGACCAACTTAGGGTGCTTTGTGGAATTAAGCGTAAGAGGAGGATGTTTAGTGGTTGGCGTTGTAAGTCTAGGCTCATTATGGTGAAAAGCTCAAAATTGAGGAGCATGAATTGGTGTAGTGCTCAATTGGATGGGTCTAGGAGGGTAGTTTGGTGCCTTCTTCAGAATTCATCTCTCTTGCCACCCAGAGGAAATCACCATGATCAACTCAAAGACGGGTGTGAAAACAAAGTGTGGGATCCTGGATCGCATTTGGAAGATCAACTTTGGGAGCCTATGGTTTGTGAAGAACTCCATCAAAGCTTGGAGTTATTAAATTTGAATGATGAAGCACAATGGAAGTCCAAGCATTGGTGGATGTTCAAGGATGGATTCAAGCACAAGCCACCTTGATGAGGAGATCCCCATAAGTCCAACTTAAGGACAATAAACAAAAGTGCTAGGTGGGAGACAACCCACCATGGTAAACTCTTTCCTTTTTCTCTTTTGTATATATTGGTAAAATAGGTTTAATTCCTTGTTTTGATTGCTTAGTTGAGTTTATTTGGGAATCTAGTAGGTTAAATAAGGTTTTATGATGTTTTGGTAGCTGTTTGGAGGTTTGGAATGCTTGCTTTGGTGTAAAAACATAGAAAAATTTTGAAAAACAGAGCACCATCCAGCACACGCGTGCTTCATGCGTACACGTGAGTCAAGCCATTTCGACCATCCACGCGCACGCGTCATGTATGCGTATACGTGGATTGAATTTTTCCACTTCCCATACATTCACCCGAGAGTTGTGCCTGAAGTGTGCCAACTTTGTGCCCCAGGGCACGCGCACGCGTACCTTGCGCGTACGCATCGACTCTCTGCTTTGCCATGCACGCGTACGCGTCGCTTCCATTTCATCAATCCACGCTTACGTGCACATGATGCGCACGCGTGGATTGCTCTGTTTCACCCACCTTCTTTTCTTCTCTTCTTTCCATTCCTTTCCTTCTTCTCTTTTCTCTTTTTTTCTTTCCACCTTTCAAACATCATCCAACACTACCAAACACCATGTAACACCATTTCTTTTAGTTAGTTAGTTTAATTTTTGTTTTTCATTATAAGTGTTGGATTACTAATCTTGTCTACTATTTACTGCTGCTTAGTACTAATAGGATGTTATCTTAACATCATTATAGTTAATTGTCATTGTTGGATTTCTTTGTTGAGGGTGTATTTGGTTATTGGGTTTGGAATTTTTTATGTTTACCAAGTACATGGTACATTGCCTTCATGCATCTTAACTCTTTGAATTGCATGTTTTGGCCACCATGCATTCATCATCTATTGTTAGGCAATTGTACATTATCAATGCATTTTTTTAGGATGCTTATTCTAATTGATCATCACCTATTTCATGCATTGAGATTGTGGAATTGAGAAATTGGATCGAAAGCTTACCTAATGACATATTTTTGAGCTTTTCAAGCTTTGTGGACCATGCTTGCTATGTGATTGATTTTTGACTTCTATATCCTTTTTCCTAAGTTCCATAGCATCCATGTGTTTCAACTCTATGTCACTTAGGTGTTGCAACAACTTCAATATGTGTCATTATTTGATGTGTGAGCTCTCTATACCATTTTGTTCATCAAATTTACTTACACATCAATCAATGTCCATGCATTATCCAATTTCATAATTGCTTGATTTTTGCTTGAATGCTTTTATGCTTCTTCACTACTTGTTGGGTTGTTTTAGCCTATGAGTATTTTAAAGTATCTCAAGCACACTAGAATGAGTGAAGTGCATGTTTTCTTTTGTGTAATTGTGACATAACTTTTTGTACTAGTGTGTGTGTGTATTCTAAACCGCGCGCAATTTTAGAACCCACACACCTATCTTTCATCAATGTCACACCAATTCACTCACTCAATTCTAGTGATTCACCTCATTCCAACAATTCACGCTTCCTAGCTTTTGTATGTTTTCATCTTACGGTGTTTATTTTTTTTATCATGATCGATGCACCATAAGCAAAAATAGAAGCGAGAGGAAGAACACGCAGCAATCGGTTGACCTACCAGATGAAGGTGGCAACTCGGAGAGTCGCCGTACCCCCTTGCTCATTTAGTGCACCGAGGACGGTGCAAACTTTTAAGTGTGGGGAGGTCGTTCGACCACTCGGCATTTTTGGGAAACAAGTTTCTAATCCCAACACTTTTGTATTTCATTTTAGGATTTTTAGTTGCGTTTTCTCATTTTGCATATGTATATATTAATCTTAGTCAAAATCATGATATTTTCCAAGGATTTTATCTATAGGGCACCCCGGGCACCCCAATTGATTGAAAAATTTTTTTTTAGAACTTGCTTGAATTATATACTTTGTGGATCATGTTTTGAGCTAAAAACACAAGCATGTAAATTTTGAGCCTTAATTGTGTGGTTACATCATACATAACCACTTACTTTCCTTCTTGTGTGCATTATTCTCTTCCTATGATTGTAATCCTTGATTTGTTTGATTCTTTATGTCCATTATTTTGTGTATACATGCATTTGTATGATTGAGGCCATTGTTCAAATAGCTCACTTACCCAAATAGCCTACCTTTTATCTTCTATTGTTAGCCAATTTTGAGCCTATGCTTAACCCATTTGTTCTTAATTGTAGCACATTACAAGCCTAAGTGAAAAACAATAAATGTCCTTAGTTTGGATCTTTGATTAGCTTAGGCTAGTGAGAGTGTTCATCATTTGATTTTGGAAAAGTTAGGAACATTGGGTAGAGATAAAAGTGTGTTTACGTTTTTGTTGAAAAATCTTGGGAATTGGGTACATACTCATGTATTAATCATGTGTAAACCATATGCATTGATGTTCTTGTATATATTTTAGTTTGAAAAAAAAATGAGAAAAACAAAAAGAAAATATATATATATATATATATAAAAGAAGAAAAAGAAAATATATAGAAAAGAAAGAAAAAGAAAAGCAATAAAAAGGGGACAAAAATGTCCCAAAGTTCAAAGTTCAATAAAAATCAATGCATATGGGTAGTGATAAAAAAAAAGAGAACGTATGAGTGTGTGGAAAAGTGAAGAATGGGTAGTTAGGTTTGTTTAGAATTGTATAGGTTGTCATAGTTAGGTGAGAAGCTTAAGTTAATCAAAGATTCAAATTTCAAGCTCACTTGACCATATGCACCCTACCTTAACCCTAGTCCCATTACAACCTATGGGAAAGGCCTCATGATATTTGTATGCATGCATAAAGTAATTGTTGATTGTTAGATGAAAAACAAATATTGGAAAGCATGATTAGGGAGAATCGAGTGAATCAACCCCATACACTTGAGTGCCTAGAGCGGATACACATCCAGCGAGGGTTCGATCACTCAATTACATGTTTCCACCCATGATCATCTTTTCTTGCAAGTTTGTAAAATATTTCAACGATTCAATCCAATTGTGGTTTTCTTTGATTGCTATTGCCTTAGCCCTTGTGCTTGCATGTGTATTCTTGGAGATTGATTTATTTTGACTGAGCCATTGCATTCATATAAATAGGTTGCATATAGATAGATTGCATTTAGTCAGTTTGCATTGAATAAATGTTCATACCCCTTGCATCTTTCTTGATTTTAGCATGAGGACATGCTTAGTTTAAGTGTGGGGAGATTTGATAAACCCCAATTTCGTGGTTTATCTTGTGCTTATTTTAGGGGATTTTATCACCTTTTTCCACATTTATTCAATGAAATAGCATGATTTTGTAATTCTCCCTTGAATTGTGCTTAAGTGTAAAACATGCTTTTTAGGCCCTTAAATTGGTGATTTTAATTCACTTTAATTCCATTCGATGCCTTGATGTGTTTGTTCAGTGATTTCAGGTTCATAAGGCAAGTATTGGATGGAAGAAATAAGGAGAAAAGCATACAAAGTGGAGAATGCATGAGGAAACAAGATTTGGGAATGCATCGATGGGCGTGCACACGTACAAGGCGCGCACACGCAGAAGTGGCTTCGTATAGAGACGCGCACGCGTACATGACGCGTACGCGTGGATGAAGAAACAGCCAATCGACGCGCACGCGCACATGGCGCGTATGCGCCGATACTCACACGTGACCCACTTATAGGCAAAACGCTGGGGGCGATTTCTGAGCTATCCAGGCCCAAATCCAACTTATTTCTGAGTGTATTTCATGCAGAATTGAAGTCCAAGCAAGGGGGAGCAATTGTTTGAAGTCTTTGCATCATGTAGCTTAGTTTCTAGGGAGAGAAGCTCCATCTTCTCTCTAGAATTAGGGTTCCTAGGATTAATTGCATCATATATCCATGTTTAATTCCTTGCTTTCATCTTGTTTCTTCTAAATTTTCATGCTCTAGTGATGTGATCTTCTTGTTCCCTCTTCTTAATTTTCCTTTTCATGCCTCTTTGTTAGGATTGATGAACACTTGTTGGATTTAGATTTTCTATTAATATAATTGATGTTTGATGTCTTTTATTACGAATTCGAGTTGTTGATCTTGTCTCCTTGCAATTTGTAGTTGGTAGATTTTACTATTTCTTGTCATTTATTATGCTTTCCTTTTATGCCTTCGAAGTGTTTGACAAAATGCTTGGTTGGATGTTAGAGTAGATTTTGAGCATTCTTGGCTTGGAAAGAGTAATTAGGCAATCTTGAGTCATGAAAACCCAACTTATGTTGGTAATCTAGAGTTGTTAGCTAGTATGATTTCCATTGACTCTAATCTCTTGCTAATTCAATTAGTAGGTGATTGGGACTTTTGGATTGAGATTTGCTAGTCTTATTAGACTTTCACCAAGTATGAGAATAACATGATACCTTCCTCCATCATCGGGGATGACGTAATAAGATAAATTCTTGTTTATCATTGTGATATGATTGATTAGTCTTGTTTGACGTTTTCCCTATGTGAAGATAACATGATACCTTCTTCTATTTGTTGGAGTTTACTAAATAGGGTGAATTAATCATTGTATGACTAGGATATAAAGCCTATATTCTCAATCTTTGCCATGAATGTCTCCCTTTATTACTTGCTTTCTTTAGTTACTTGCTTGATTTAATCTTCTTGTCATTTAAATTCTTGTCCATTTACTTTCTTGCCCCTTTATCAATCATACCCCCTTTGTTCCTTCATAGCCAATAAGCATACACTTCATTGCAATTCCTCATGAGACGACCCGGAGTCTAAATACTTCGGTTAATTCTTATTTGGGATTTGTTCTTTGTGACAACCAAAATTCTTGATGTGAGAATTGTGTGTTGGTGTAGAACTATACTTGCAACGAGAATTAATTTTGAGAAATTCTATACCATCACAACAAATCTCGTTCATCAGTGTGCCACAAACCGAAATCCAGTCAATTTTAGAGGCCTACCAGTTGATAGATGATAATTGCTCGATGGTTTAGAATTTCTCTAGTTGAAATAAGAACTTCGTTGTAAGCATAGCTCCAAACCAACAAACAATTCTCACATAAAAAATTTTGGTTGTCACAAAGAATAAACCCCAAATAAGAATTAACCGAAGTATTTAGACTCTGGGTCGTCTCACAAGGATAGCAATGAAGTGGTTAGTTATTGGCTATGAGAAAGCAAGGGGGAGTTTGATTAACAAGAGGGCAATAAAATAAATGGCAAGAAAAGTAAATCAAACAAGCAATTAAAAGAAGCAAGATAAGGGACTCTTGGCTAAGACTTAGGTAATTGAGATCAATATCCTTGTCACAATTCAAACATTGATAATTATGTGGAACCGAGCTCATTAGGTCTACCCACTAAAGCCTTAAGTACGTAATGTCTACTTCTAGGCTTAGAGTATGTCAAATGGCTTGATCAACATCAATCCATAAGTCCCAACCTAGCTACTAATTGACTTAGTAGTAGGCTAGAGTCAATGATTATCAAATTGATCCCCAAGGGTTCTATAATTAACAATTCAACAAAGCCCAAGGACTCAAGATCACTCAATCCCCTTAGCCTAGGCCAAGGGTCAAGAGAACTACTCAAAAACTATAGGAAGCATTATATCAAACACCTAATGTGCAATAAAAGTAAACATTACAAAATGCTAAAATTAAGGAGAACCATAACTATCATAAGCAAGAACTCAACAATAGCAAGCAAGATCAACATGAAAGAAACATCAACATCAAATTGTATTAATTGTAAACCAAATCCAACATGAGTTCATAATCACAAAGGAAGACAAAATGAGAAATTAACATTACAACTAAAGAGATCAAGACATAGACATGAGAAATTATAAAAGAAGCAAGATGAAAGCAAGGAATTAAACATAGATCTATAACAATTTAACCTAATCCTAACCTAATTCTAGAGAGAAGAGGGAGCTTCTCTCTCTAGAAAACTAACTAAAGGCTCATGTTGACTAACTAATTGCTCTCCCTTTGCTTGGACTTCAATTCTGCATGAAATACACTCAGGAACAAGTTGGAATTAGGCCTGGGCAGCTCAAAAATCGCCCCAGCGTTTTGCCTTTAAGTGGGCCACATGTTGGTATCGGCGCGTACGCGCCATGTGCGCATACGCGTCGATTGGCTATTTCTTCATCCGCGCGGACGCGGCATCTATGCGTGCGCGTCTCTATGAAAAATCACTTCTGCGCATGCGCGCCTTGTACGTGTGTGTGCCCATTGATGCATTCCCAATCTTTGTTTCTTCATGCATTCTCCACCTTGTATGCTTTTCTCCTCATTTCTTCCATCCAACACTTGCCTTATGAACCTGAAATCACTCAACAAATACATCAAGGCATCGAATGGAATCAAAGTGAATCAAAATCACTAATTTAAGGGCCTAAAAAGCATGTTTTTACATTTAGGCACAATTCAAGGGAGAATTACAAAACCATGCTATTTCATTGAATAAATGTGGGAAAAGGTGGTAAAATCCCCTAAAATAAGCACAAGATAAATCACGAAATCAGAGTTTATCACCACTCTTCTGAGAGTGGTGGATACTTTGGTCCTCAAAGAACTGCTAGAAAAATTTTAGACTACAGATTTTGGTGGCCCACACTTTTTAAGGATGCTAATATTTTCTGTGACGCTTGCCACTAATGCCAAAGGTTTGGAAATATATCCAAAAGGGATGAGATGCCCCAACAACTTATGTTGTTTTGTGAGATTTTTGATGTTTGGGGTATTGACTTCATGGGTCCATTTCCAAACTCAAATGGTTTCTTATACATTTTGTTAGCTGCGGATTATGTTTCTAAATGGGTGGAAGCAATTCCTACGCATACTGATGATGCTAACATTATTGTTTCTTTTGTTAGAAATAATATTATTTGTCTCTTTGGATCACCACGAGCAATCATTAGTGATAAAGGCTCTCATTTTTGTAACAGAAGAATGATAGGGTTGCTGAAGAAACATGGCATTATTCACAAGGTGGTGATGGCTTACCATCCCCAAACCAATGGACAAGCCGAGGTGTCCAATAGGGAGATCAAGCGCATACTAGAGAAGATTGTAAAATCTCATCGGAGGGACTGGAGCTCTAGGCTTGGAGATGCGCTCTAGGCTTATCGGACTGCATATAAGACACCCATCGGCATGAGTCTGTTCTGCCTAGTCTACGAAAAGGCTTGTCATTTTCCGGTAGAGGTGGAACACAAAGCTTACTGGGCTGTGAAGGAATGCAACTCAGGATTGGAAGGAGCCGGAATTGAAAGGAAGTTGCAACTAGAGGAATTGGAGTGCCTTCAACTAGAAGCGCATGATAACTCGAGGCTCTACAAGGAAAAGGTGAAGGCGGTCCATGACAAAAATATCAAGAGTAGAAAGTTTAGAGCTAGGGATCAGGTCCTTCTCTACAACTCAAGGTTGAGGTTACAGGTAAGCTGAGGTCAAGGTGGGATGGGCCTTACGTTGTGGAGAAGGTGGAACCGTATGGAGTTGTCCACCTAAGTCACCCCTCAAGCCCCACCTTCTTCAAAGTCAATGGCCACCATTTGAAGCTGTATTGTGTGAAGATGAAGAACAACAAGGAGCTGGAAATCTTCCTCTTGAAGGATCCAGCAAGGGACGAGAACTGAGCTTATGGACCGTCCAACTTAAGGACGTTAAAGAAAAGTGTTAGATGGGAGGCAACCCACCATGATATGATCTTCCCTTTTTATTAGTCTATTTTATTTATGTCAGTGTTAATTTCCAATTCTGCATGTTTACCTTTACTTTGCTTTATAAAAAAATGTGCATATGACGCGCATGCATCCTATGGAGGTTCGCTCTCAATTAAAATGAACAGAGAGTTAGGCTAGAACTGTGCGAGAGGGGTGCCTGGCGCACAAGCCACCCCACGCATACGTGTGATCCACGCATACGCGTCACCTGTAATTTTGTCAATCAACGCGTGTACGTCAGCGACACGCACACGTGGTGTGAAAATCTGCGTAAACTGTTGATTTGAACAGAGAGTTGTGCGGGCATGATGCTGGAACTGTGTGTTTGGCACGACGAGTGGTCACGCGTATGCGTGACCGACGCTTATGCATCACTCAATTTTTTCCACCCACGCGTACGCATGGGCGACGCATGCGCGTCATAAGCACCGCGTCACTTAACTCAGCGCGCCGCCTAGATTTCTTCTCTTTCACTCTTCTCTTCTTTCTCTAATCCTAATTCTTCTTCTTTCTTCTTCTCTCTTTCCCCCTTCCTTCTTATTTCTTTCTTCTTCTTCTTCTTCCCACCACTACCACCGGCGGACTACCACCGAAAACCACCACCTCCAGTAGCCACAATTTCCTTTCCTTTTCTTCTTCTCTTCCTACTCTTCTCTCATTCTTACTCCCATTTATTCTCCTATTTCCATCTTCTCTTTAAGGTTCCTTTTCTTCCTCTCTTCTACTTTTTCATTCTTCTTTTATTTATTGCATTTGACTATTTTATTTATTTTTAATTTTATATAAGCTTAGTTATTTATAATTTCTTTTTTATCCTTCTACCTTGCATTTTTATGTTGGTGTTGGAATTTTATTTGGGTGATTATGTTACTATATCTTAGCCTGTATGTGCTGTGTGGTGTGTTTTGACAATTAGTATCTTATTTTGGGTCTCATATACACTTGGATTGATTACCTTACTTCTTATTTTTAATTTGCACACCAAGTATTTGTGAAAAAGCTCTCATGGTATTTTAAATTATTTTCTATTTTATTCTTTCACCTTGATGCCTCTTTTTTACAACCCTTGCAATCCATGTGTATTGAGTTTATTATTTATTAATTGTCTTTAAATGTTCTCATTATTTTATTGCATGTGACTCTTATTGTTGATATTGATGCTTGAGCTATTCTTCTCATGCTTGTTACTTGCATGCTTTTATCCCTCTTGTATCTAGTTGTTATGATATGCCTTCATAATTTTACTTGATGTCTTACTTGCATGTTGTAGCTACCATGTATTTAAGACACTATCTTTTTATTTGGCATTTATTCTTACTTAGACTCTCTTACTCCGGTGTTTAACTCTCTATATTTGACATTCCTTCTATTTCTTCCTTTTTTAGGATGGCCACCAAGAAAGGAAAAGAAAAGGCTTCTGACAAGACACGGGCGAAGAGGGGAACTAAAAGAGCACCGGCTAAGGCGCAACCGTCCACAAGATCCAAGCCACCTACTAAGAGGGTGAAGAGGACCATCCGAGTTGATGAAGCGGAGAAGGCATTTCCCGCATAGGACTCCGCACGGTTCACTAACCATTACTGTGAGCGGATGTTCCCCGTCTTAGCAGAGAGAAGCTATCATAATGAGCACCTCTTCATTCTTCCAGCACATTTCATTGACTTAGTGGTGCGCCGCATTGAAAAGAGACAGTTGGGATTCTTAAGAAGGCAGCCGTGAGAAGCCAATCTCTCTTGGATAGTTGAATTCTACTCCAATTATCACTCGTCTACACTGCAGTCTGTTTATGTTTGCCAAAAGCAAGTCCCTATCTCCGAAGGTACCATTCAGAGAGTACTTGATCTCTTACCTAGCCTGGAGGGGTTGGATGCCTATCAAGAGGCCCAGCTTGAGCGCCAGACATACTAGTTTGACTGGGACAACGTCCTTGGAGTCATCGCCTAACCTGACAGCAACTAGATCTATGGACAACACTGGACTCGACCCAAGGGTATCTCTGCCCAAGCACTCACCTTAGAGGCTCGCGTGTGGGCACAGATCATGTCCCACTACATCTTTTCGAGCACTCGTGAGTCCACTTTCACTACTGACATGGCCGTCCTCGTCTGGTGCATTCTCACAAAGCAACCTCTCAACTTGCCCCGACTCATCCGACAGGCTATAGGCCGAATGCAGATCGCGGGCAACCTACCTTTTTCCGTATTGGTTATAGACTTGGTATCTGCAGCGGGAGTCTCCTATCAGATTGGGGATACGAGGGCCATGATTCCTAAGAATGATGAATTTGTCCCGAATGGGAAGTATATCAGACCTCCAGCACCATCTGTGAGCCGGACTGAAGGCCCGTCCTTCGACGCCCTTTCACCTTCCGCTCCACCATCATCTACACCACCACCCACCAATCAGTTGCTACTTGAGATCATTGAGAGGTTAGACCAGCAAGGCCAGCGGATTGAGCAAATGGAGCACCGCAACAAGCGCCGATACAACTACTTGAAGGAGCTCGTTGTTAGTACTCACCCACCTTCGGAAGAGACCGATACACCGGACTCCACTTCACATGATAGCATGGAGAGCCATGACAAGCTGGACAGTAGAAGTGATGATCCCAGCCCCACTTTGCTCATCACTAATGGCACGGAGGACCGTGCCAAGCTTTGAGTGTGGGGAGGTTGGTAATTGACTTCTGAAGGTAACATCTCTCTCTCAACACTAATATTTTATTTTTTCTTTTGTTAGATAGGATAACTTGCATGAGTAGTAGTTGCTTGCATTTAGGTACTACTTGGTTGAAGTGATAAATTTTTTTTCAAGATAATATTTTAGAGCATTTCACTAATTTGAATTAAAATTTTTGATAAACTTGTTTGAAGATATTTAATTTGGAACATGGTTTTAGAGCTCGAACACACAAAACCAGTGAGATTTTGAACCTAGTTGCATTTTATTAACCAATGTTTATTTTGGTGTGTGTTGTTCTCTCTAAAATTGTGATCTATATTTTGCTTGATTCTATATTTCCATGGTTTAATGTATGCATACACTTATGTGATTGAGGCCTTATTTCACTTAGCTCACATATCCATATGGCCTTACCCTATCATTACCCTTTGCAACCCCATGTTGAACCTATTTTATCCCATTTATTCTTTATATTAGCATATCACTAACTCTAAGTGGAAAACAATAAATGTCCCTAATTTGAATCCTTGATTAGCTTAGACTAGTGAGGTATACATGAATTAAGTGTGGAAAAATTGAATTGGGGAATATATGTTAGAAAATTGGGTATTTTATATTCTTATGTGAAAATGTGAATATGGTTGGGCACTTGTTCATGCATCTAATATTTTAATCATATGCCTTCTTTATGCATATTAAAAAAAAAAGAGAAAAAAAAAAGAAGAAGCAATAAAAAGGAGACAAAATACCCCAAGTGAAGTAATTAAATTAGTACATATGATTTGTATTCAAAAGACATTAAGGTGCATGAATTTGTGACAAAAATAATCAATGGGTAGTAGGTTTTGCATTGTAATGACTTGGAATGTCTTAGGTTAGGTGAGAAGTTTAGGTTAATCAAGGATTCGGATTTTAGTCCACTTAACCAAATACATTCCTACATTGACCCTAATCCCATTACAACCCTTGAAAAGACCTCTTGATATGTGTATTGTGCATTAAATTGTGTTGATTGGTAGAAGAAAAGCAAGCCTTAGAAAGCAAGATTAGTAGAGAACTGAGAGAATCGACCCTTAAACACTTGAGTGATTAGAGTGTATACACTTCCAGTGAGGGTTCAATGCTTGACTCTGTATTCCCGGCTTTCATGAGCTGTCTTCTTGCAAGTTTACTTGTACTTTGTTTTGTGATCCAAATTAGTAGAATCTAGTTTATGTTTGTCTTGGAGAATTTGTTTACTTTTAACCAAGTAGGTAGAAGCATTTTCGCATGTAGTTGCATTCATATAGATAGGTTGCATTGCATGAGTCCCACCTTTTTCCCTCAACTCTTTTGGTCTCCTTAAGCTTAGCATGAGGACATGCTAATGTTTGAGTGTGGGAAATTTTGATAAACCACGATTTTATGATATATTTTAGACTGAATTGAGTGGGTTTTGTCAACTATTCTCACACTTATTCATATAAATTTCATGTTTTTCATTTCCTTCCCAATTTTGTGCTATGATTGAAAACATACTTTCTAAACGTTAAAATTGTTAATTTTTAATTCTCCTTTATTACCATTTGATGCCGTGATGTGTTTGTTAAGTGTTTTCAGGTTTACAGGACATGAATGGCTTAAAGGATGAAGATGAAGCATGTTAAAGTGGAAGGAACACAATAAACTAAAGAGCTAAGAAGCAAGGAGCGATGCGCACGCATGGCTGATGCGTGCGTGTGATTTGGAGCGTTTTGTAGCGACGCGTATGCGTGAGCGACGCATACGCGTGACCAGCATAGAAGTCCAGCGACACGTACGCGTGACCGACGCGTACGCGTGACAGAGCGTCACGTGCTGCACTTATCAGAACTCACTGGGGGCAATTTTTGGGCTGATTTGGACCCATTTTTAAGCCCAAAAACACAGACTAGAGGCAGGGGTAGAGGGAGACTAAAGACACTTCACTTTCACTTTAGTTTTAGTTTTAATTTTGAACTATGGAGAGAAAACACTTACTTTTCTCTAGTATTTGATGTTCTTAGTTTTGCTTTGAATTAGATCTAGAGAGAGCTACTACTACCTTCCATTGAAGTCAATTTCCTCTAGTTTTCTTTTCTAATTTCTTTATTACTCTTTTCTATTTGATTATTTTGCTTCATGTTTGGATCTTGTCACCCTTCAATTCAATTAATGCATTGAATTATTTTTATGTTTAATTTTATTGCTTGTTTAATCCTTGTTAATTAATTGTCAGTGTCAATTTTAATTTTATTAATTTATTATAATCACCATGTCTTTTAATTACTCCCATTATATGTTATTGAAAATGGCATTCATGTTAATAGAGTAGAGCTCCCAACTTGGCTTAGGAGTTGACTAATTG
Source organism: Arachis hypogaea (assembly GCF_003086295.3). NCBI lineage: Eukaryota > Viridiplantae > Streptophyta > Magnoliopsida > Fabales > Fabaceae > Arachis > Arachis hypogaea. Next base: position 33,446,078 of record NC_092051.1, on the reverse strand, counting down.
GAAACCCTTGAGTTGTGATACTCAAGTGTAATATGTAATTAGAAATTTCTGGCTAACTTAATTTTCACCAACTCTAGTCCTTCTCCCTGAAGTGACTAGGACTTGTGAGCTAGACCTAGTGATACCCACTTGGGAAAGACAACAAGGATAGAAACTCCAATTATCTCTCCTAACCAAGGTTTTTAATTTCAAATACATAACACCCCTTGCTATTATTTGTTGCTTTAATTCCTAGCCATTTAATTTCCCGTTCTCCAATTCTAAAATTTCTTAGAAAAATCCTGATCAATAATGTGCATCATTGTGTCAACTCTTTGGAAAACGACACGAGATTCTACTCCCGGTTATTTATTTTTAATTGTGACACACTTTTAAATTGATAGTAGAATTTTCGTCGGTTAAGACCATACTTGCAACGCCAATTTTATCAAAAATTCTTAACCGACGTTTTTCCCCCCATCATTGCTTTCTTAACATGCAATGCTCTTTGGCTTTCTCAAACTTTCTTGAATATTTTACAATTTTTTTCTTTATATTTTGAGTTGGTGTTCTTGGATTTCTTACTTTTGGAATTATGATAATATTGGTACTCCTTTGATTTTACTACTAGTGTTGAGTATTTTTGTTGTTGATATTCATGTGATCTTGATATTCACTCTATTTTGTTGTTGTTGTTGTTCTTTTTTTTAGGACTTATTTCTTTTTGTTGTCATGCTTCGTGTGAAACTCGCTGAGATAGTAGATAGTGACCTAGAGGACTCTAATAACAGTTTGGATACTGACTCTCCTGTGGATGATATAGACGATGTTCCTAAAGACTATGCCATTGGATTTTCTGAATCTGTCCTCTAACCTTGGGTTAAATCATCAGACAACGGGGCTACTTTTGTGGATCCTATTCTCATTAAAAATCCTTTTCTAGACCCTCCTTCCTTTGGCTCGTTATTAGATACAGATAAAACTATGAAACCCGACTTTGATTCTTCAGATTGTAGAGTTTTAAGTGAATTTGTTGAGAAGCCTTCATATCAAGTGGGTCCTGCTTTACTTCGTTCTCCGCTGAAGTGCCAAGAATTTCTATGGACATCTTTTAAATCTGAAGCAGCTACCCACGTGAACAAGGTTTGACAGAAGTGGGTATTCACAGTATTGTTTAAAGAGGGTGATGATTTTGTGAGGAGATTGAAGTTTGCTAGTGTTGCTGAGGCTATCCACACATCCGCAGATTGGTTGTTCTCTACCAGCTATTATCATAATTGATTCTCATCACTTCTTTACTTTGTTGCTATATATTGAAGAAGGACTAATTGATTTCTTCTTGGCAGGCTTAGGTGTTCAACGAAGTGGATATGATATGAGTTTACTTTGGTAGAGGTGGTACTCTCAGACTCACACTTTCCTAACTTCTTGAGGTGAGTTTTCACCCACTTTAGAAGATGTTGTGGTTCTTCTTCAACTGCCGGGGTTTAGCTGTGTGGATCTCACTCTTCTTCGCCCAAACTCTGATCTACTTAAACTTGCGAGACATCTTCAAATAAGTTTAAGTGATTCTGGTCGATATGCAAAAGAGTTGTCCAAGAGTAGGCGTGTCAAGAAATTTTCCTCCAAGGATAAGCATCCAAAGACCTGTGGGTCCTCCATGGAAAAAGAGGTGGTTGGCGAGAAGCAAGATTCCAAAAGGAAGAATATTACTGTTAATTATTTTTACTCTAATTGGTCTTGTTATTTGTTTGGTGATTTCCTCAATGGTGAGTTTGTCGCTGCTCTTGTTGTTCCTTCAGATCTTAGGGAAGCTGCTTTCATAGCTTATTGGTTAAGTAAATATGTGTTTTTGGGATTGGGGATTAATATATGAGCCATGGGGTGTTTCTCTTAGCTTGCTTAATCGCTGGAGGAGAACATTTGCCACTGGCTTCTCTCTATCTGGGCAGTTTATATATGCGGCTTGATCAATTTTCTGAGCAGCTCAAAATTGCTCATGGTCGCTTTCCGGTATTAGTTTTTATTGATGAAATATTTCTTCAACTCTTTCAAAATTGTTAGACTTTATGCATTAATGCCAACTCGAAGGAACACACCGATGTAAATGAATTTATGGACGTCCTAACAGGATGTGGTAGCTAAAATTTTTTTCCACCACATGAAACTTATTGTTGGTCTTTATAGGGCCAATTTCTAAGATAGCATTAACACTCCCTCTAGATCTCACACCCATTCCATTAAAAGCATTGAGTCTAACTTGTGTAGGCCTTATCTGACAATCAGAACCTCCAATCTCTAGAAATATATGAGTCGGTGATGAGTATTTTGGTGAAAAATAAATTTCTCCCAAAACACACAAATCTAACCGGCAAGTGCACCGGGTCGCATCAAGTAATAAAAACTCACAGGAGTGAGGTCGATCCCACAGGGATTGAAGGATTGAGCAATTTTAGTTTAGTGGTTGATTTAGTCAAGCGAATCAAGATTTGGTTGATGGTTTTGTGACTTGCAGAATTAAATTGCATTGAAGTAAAGAGAATAAGAAATAAATTGCTGAAACTTAAAGAACAAGAAATTAAATGGCAGAAACTTAAAGTGCAAGAAATGTAAATTGCGGAATCTTAAAGTGCAAGGAATGTAAATTGCTTGAAATGTAAAGGGGATTGGGATGTGGATTTGCAGAAATTAAACAAGGAAAAACTAAATTGCATGAAACAGAAGAGGAAAAGGGAATTGGGATTGAACCGGATGTGAAGCAGAAAGGTAAATGAACATAAGAAGCAGTAAACAGAGAATTGAAATGGAAAATTAAGATCTCAGGACCCAGAGACTAGAAAACCAAGTCTAGATCTCAATGCCTTCCTAGATCCAACAAGAACAATTGAAAGGGAATTGTAAATTGCAAAGAAAAGAGATGAAGAACAATTAACCGGAAATGAAATTCAATTAACAGTAAAGAAACAGAGAGATCCAAGATTGAGATTGAAACAGAATTTCTTCAATTCTCCAATCCAAGATCCAAGGCAAAAGTAAAATGAAATTAAAAGCAATGGAAACAAAGAAATTAAAGTTCACTCCGTAACAAAAGCTCTCCAAAAACTCTTATCAAAATTCCAAAAGGAAAGCTCTCTGAATAACTTGAATTCTATCCTATTTATACACTTTCAAAAATGATCTTCAAGCCTTGAGTTGGGCCTTTGTTCTTGGTGGAATTGGGTTGAAAGAGGCCTTGGTTGATTGCTCTTGAAGTTTGAAGAAGAACCGAAGTGAACCAATTGAACCGGTTTTGAGGTTAGCCAAAGTTGGACCTAAAGTTTGAGCCAAAGTTAGGGGTCTAACTTTGGCCCTAACTTTTCATAGCAGCAAGCATATTTCTCTGGTTTGGACGTTGGTGCCAACGTTAGGGGTCTAACTTTGACCCTAACGTTGGCAATGCCTTGGTGCTAGTGGTGCCAACGTTAGCCTCCAAGTTAGGGGGCTAACGTTGGCGCAAACGTTGGCCCTTCTCCCTTTGTAATTCATGTGCCAACGTTAGCCTCCAAGTTAGGGGGCTAACGTTGGCGCAAACGTTGGTGCCCAGGGGAGATCTTCTCAAGTTCCAACGTTAGCCTCCAAGTTAGGGGGCTAACGTTGGGGCTAACGTTGGCCCTTCTCCCTTTGTAATTCATGTGCCAACGTTAGCCTCCAAGTTAGGGGGCTAACGTTGGGGCTAACTTCTTGCTTCCTGGTTCAATTTCACTTATTCCATTGTCCTCTCTTCACTCCTAGCCATTCCTCTTTGTTTCAACCTTTCTCCAAGCTTTCTTCACCTATCATTAATCAACCAAACTCATCAAAGCTATGCTCAAAATCATGAGATATTCATTCTTTCATAATATGCAACAAATATAGCATAAAACCTAATGAAATGGCATAAATTCATATATGGTTGGTTCAATCAAGGGAAACATGAAAATCTACTCAATTAGCTTGCTTGTAGCTCAAGAAAGTGCATAATTCTAATGAAAACAAAAGAAAAAGACTAGTTAAAATGGGCTAAGATGACTTGTCATCACAACACCAAACTTAAAGCTTGCTTGTCCTCAAGCAAGAAATGAATTATGCTCAGAGATTCTTTCAATTAAGATGGATTGAGGAACACTTGTAAAGTACAGTGAGTGAAGTGATCAAGTAACAGTGGGGTAAACTCTAAATCATATGCTCATGCAAGGGCTTCAGTGCTCACTAGTCCTTACATATTGGGAGTCGTAGGTCTTAGGATTTTCATCCAAATGGTATCATGGAGATCTCTTTATATGTAATCACCTTGAAGCAGCTTATAGTTTCTATGCTTTGGCCTTGACTCTAAGTATCATGTCTCAAAGCGGCTCTTTAGATAAGCTTTCAATCAATACTCCTAAACCAGTTGGTTTTAAGGTATTAGGTGTTGAAGCACCCCTAAGGATTTACTTGCTCAAGCCTCTTTCTTTGACACAACTCAACCACAAGCATTTTACTAGGCTAACAACTCTTTGAGTCATTGTTTCTTTCTTTCTTTTTCAGCCTAGTAATTAATGCTCAGAGCCTTGGGCCATATTCCTTTTGTTTTTGTATTTTCTTTTCTTTCTTTTGTTTTGTTTGCTGCTTCTTGGATCAATAAGTTTTTGAGAATCTCCACAATACTTCTTTGAACTTCATGTCCCGCCTATGAGCTCCCATGCAAGTTTTCACAAGCATGCAACCTCAATACAAAATCATACAACTAGAACCACCACTTCTCCTAATCTTTTGCTTGCCTCAAAATTGTTTAATTCCTCAATCCTTCTTTTCAAAGAACTTTCATGTGATGCATTCTTGAAAATTGAGTGCAAACAAGTTTTGAAGATAAGAATGTTGTGAATGATCAAACATCTTGCTTATTGAATTATAAAGAAAGACTATGCTATGCAGGCAGGGGTAATAAAAAAAAAAACTATGCTATGCAGATAGGCAGGGCATATCAGGATACAATCCAACTTTCAATCACAGCAATATTTGATGTAAAACAATCACTTAACAATACAACCTGTTGGAGTTCACTTGCTTTTTTTCTTCTCATCATCATCATTGCTGTCCTCTAGATTCATCTTTTGTTTCTTTGGTTGATGATGCTTTAATCCTTCCAACAGCTTGTATGGACCTCTGCAATGATATTGAAAGTTGCTTGTTCCCCAAGCACTTGGAAACAATGGTTAATCTGCATGATTTATTTGTGGGCTTTTTGAACTTACTTTGGTGTGGGAACACCAAACTTAGTACCTTGCCAATGGTTAACCATTTGTGATAATTTCTTTTTTTCTTTTTCAAAAGTGATAGAACTGAAAACTAAGAAAAACAGTAAAATGGCTAACTAGTTCATCCAGTATGCTTGAAGCCTACATTATGCAGAAAGTGAGAATATGTGTTTTAATGGGGTTTTGGTGAAACACCAAACTTAGGATCCTGCATTCTCCTTTAGATTGTTTTGGTGTGCAACACCAAACTTAGCTTCTTGCAATATAGATAAAACTGATTAACCTTTTTATTGAAATAGGTATGAAAAGATAGTTACCTCTGGTTGGGTTGCCTCCCAACAAGCGCTCTTTTATTGTCACTAGCTTGAAATCCTTCATCCTCTGATCATGGAAGTTGAGGTCTCTGTTGCCTTTGGTTTCCTCCTCTCACCGTAGGCTTCTCCTTGTTTTCCATAACTGCCTTCCCTTTCAACTCAGCAGCTTTTTCATTGTTCTTCGAGTCATCTTCAGTGGCTCTTAGGGATATATTTCCCTCTCTCTCACCCAGTTTAGCAGGGTTTTGAACCATTTGTTCCATGTACCCTTCAATTCTTTTGAGATATGCCTCTTAGTTTTTCCTTATGTCCTCCTGCTCTATTAATGTCATTTCTTGAATTTTCATAAACCTTTCCATCATCATTTCTAGAACATAGAGTTTTTGGAAGTTTAGGATTGGTTGTGACTGTGTTAATTGTGGTGATTGATGTAAGTCATTTTGGGCAGGTGGTGGGGTAGGATAGGGTTGGAGGTGTGTATATTGGGGTGGTGTGTAGTGATTTTTGTTGGTATGGTGGTGTTTTTGCAGGTTTGGGAAGTTGGGGTTATTATAGTTGAGGTCCCTTTGTTCCTGATGCTGAAATTCCCTAATTCTTAAATAAGAATGTGGTTTCCATGGTGGAAATTGTGCATTCAATGTGGCAGAATGTAGAGAATCAATTTGTCTAGCTATTGATTCCAATTGCTGTTGAGTTTGCTGGTGTAGCTGCTTGTTTTGATTCATGATTGCTCTCACCCCTTCAAGATTCATTACTTCCTTTTCTGAAATTGCATTCTGTGGCGTCTCAAATGAGTGTTGGTTATTGGCTCTTTTGTCACTGAACTCTGCAGCTCCTTGGGTGGTTGCTGTTGCCTTGAGTAGGCCATCTGAGAAGTAATCTACTGCTTTTCTTGTTTTGGAGGTTAATCCTTCATAGAACGCTCGAAAATCCACCTTGTCATTTGCTTTCTTGTATCTCTCCCATGCCTTGAACAGTGGTTCTTCCTTTCTTTGTATGAATGGATGTACTCCTTCTTTCATCTTGATGTGTTGTTGGGGTGAGGAGAATTTGGCTAGAAACTTGGCAACCAATTCATCCCAACTAGTTATACTTCCTTGGGGAAAGGTTTCAAGCCATTGTGCAGCTTCATCCTTCAGTGAGAAGGGAAATAACAAGAGCTTAATGGTATCATGGTCTACACCATTGATATTGACAGCCCCACAAGTTTTCAGAAAAATGGACAGGTGCTGTTTAGAGTCTTCCAAGGGATTTCCACCATAGGAACAATTTTTCTCTATTAGTGTAATGAGCTGTGGCTTCATGTTGTGATGTTCTTCTTTCTCAGAAACTTCTTCTCCCCTGTGACATATAAATCAATCAATAGAAAACATAGTGATTCTCTTGAAAATTGGATGTAGCCGGTTGAGACAAAACTTCAAACAGTTAGTGGGTTAGTCAAAATTAAAGAAAAATAAAGAAAAAGTGCTTGATCTAGATTACCACCTCACTTAATCATTGTCAATCTAATCAATCCCCGGCAACGGCGCCAAAAACTTGATGAGTATTTTGGTGAAAAATAAATTTCTCCCAAAACACACAAATCTAACCGGCAAGTGCACCGGGTCGCATCAAGTAATAAAAACTCACGGGAGTGAGGTCGATCCCACAGGGATTGAAGGATTGAGCAATTTTAGTTTAGTGGTTGATTTAGTCAAGCGAATCAAGATTTGGTTGATGGTTTTGTGACTTGCAGAATTAAATTGCATTGAAGTAAAGAGAATAAGAAATAAATTGCTGAAACTTAAAGAACAAGAAATTAAATGGCAGAAACTTAAAGTGCAAGAAATGTAAATTGCGGAATCTTAAAGTGCAAGGAATATAAATTGCTTGAAATGTAAAGGGGATTGGGATGTGGATTTGCAGAAATTAAACAAGGAAAAACTAAATTGCATGAAACAGAAGAGGAAAAGGGAATTGGGATTGAACCGGATGTGAAGCAGAAAGGTAAATGAACATAAGAAGCAGTAAACAGAGAATTGAAATGGAAAATTAAGATCTCAGGACCCAGAGACTAGAAAACCAAGTCTAGATCTCAATGCCTTCCTAGATCCAACAAGAACAATTGAAAGGGAATTGTAAATTGCAAAGAAAAGAGATGAAGAACAATTAACCGGAAATGAAATTCAATTAACAGTAAAGAAACAGAGAGATCCAAGATTGAGATTGAAACAGAATTTCTTCAATTCTCCAATCCAAGATCCAAGGCAAAAGTAAAATGAAATTAAAAGCAATGGAAACAAAGAAATTAAAGTTCACTCCGTAACAAAAGCTCTCCAAAAACTCTTATCAAAATTCCAAAAGGAAAGCTCTCTGAATAACTTGAATTCTATCCTATTTATACACTTTCAAAAATGATCTTCAAGCCTTGAGTTGGGCCTTTGTTCTTGGTGGAATTGGGTTGAAAGAGGCCTTGGTTGATTGCTCTTGAAGTTTGAAGAAGAACCGAAGTGAACCAATTGAACCGGTTTTGAGGTTAGCCAAAGTTGGACCTAAAGTTTGAGCCAAAGTTAGGGGTCTAACTTTGGCCCTAACTTTTCATAGCAGCAAGCATATTTCTCTGGTTTGGACGTTGGTGCCAACGTTAGGGGTCTAACTTTGACCCTAACGTTGGCAATGCCTTGGTGCTAGTGGTGCCAACGTTAGCCTCCAAGTTAGGGGGCTAACGTTGGCGCAAACGTTGGCCCTTCTCCCTTTGTAATTCATGTGCCAACGTTAGCCTCCAAGTTAGGGGGCTAACGTTGGCGCAAACGTTGGTGCCCAGGGGAGATCTTCTCAAGTTCCAACGTTAGCCTCCAAGTTAGGGGGCTAACGTTGGGGCTAACGTTGGCCCTTCTCCCTTTGTAATTCATGTGCCAACGTTAGCCTCCAAGTTAGGGGGCTAACGTTGGGGCTAACTTCTTGCTTCCTGGTTCAATTTCACTTATTCCATTGTCCTCTCTTCACTCCTAGCAATTCCTCTTTGTTTCAACCTTTCTCCAAGCTTTCTTCACCTATCATTAATCAACCAAACTCATCAAAGCTATGCTCAAAATCATGAGATATTCATTCTTTCATAATATGCAACAAATATAGCATAAAACCTCATGAAATGGCATAAATTCATATATGGTTGGTTCAATCAAGGGAAACATGAAAATCTACTCAATTAGCTTGCTTGTAGCTCAAGAAAGTGCATAATTCTAATGAAAACAAAAGAAAAAGACTAGTTAAAATGGGCTAAGATGACTTGTCATCAGTCGGTATGATATTTACACCCGATCCAGCATCTACCAAGGCCCTTCTAACCTTCATGTTTTTTACCACTGCTTCAATGTACAATGGTTTATTGTGGTAGAACTCTCCATTGAACGAGTCGGGGTCCTGGAACTCCAGGGAATTTGCGTTGGCCTTTGTTAATCTTACGAGCGGAGCATTGACATCCCCAAAATTTTTTTCATGGTTCTGAATGACTCCTATTAGAACTCTAGCCGTCTCTTTCTGAATGTGGGGTTCCAAGGCAGGTTGGTTGAACATGATTCTACACCCTCGAGATTTTAAAAGGCCCATTGTTAATGTGTCTTCATCCAAGGATTCCTCCATGGTGACCATCTCTTCTGCTTTATCTATAATCTCTGTCAGCATTACCTCTCCTTCAACACCTATCATTCCAGCATCATGTTAAGGAAAATAAGTGTTCTTCACACCTTCTTGGTTTTGTTCTCCATTTAGGAGTATCTTTCTTTCCTTTACTTGTGTATGGAATACCATCCTCACCACATAACAATCAGTCAATCATGGCTCTTACTTTGGTGCACCATGTAATACTTTAGGTTTCTCAAGTTTTTAGGTGTTGGTGGCACTCTATCTGTTCTGGGGTTCAATGTTCCATCCTCAAACCACCCATTTACGATAACCATGGCTTGAGCTTTGGAGAGGGGTATCGGAGATGGATGACTATTTCTGTTAGAACCCTAGAATAGGAATACCTTCTGCCCCTACCATCAATAGCACACACCTCTAGAGGAGAAACTTCTTTAGATCTCCTCCTGTTGCACTTCATTGCCTCAGTTATGTCAGATGCTCTCTTTAAAAGTTTAGAGAAGGTGTTTATTGCTACTCATGGAAAGATAAATTTGAGATCGGTCTTCCATATTTCTAATACACTTGTATACCAATTGTAGTTCTGGGAGGATGTCCATGCAAAGTAAAGCTTGATATCTGTATCTCTTGATAAATGCTACCAATCCTTTTTCATGTATCTGTTTCACCCTTCCTAGGTCCATAATGTGCATAGAGGATTCCTCTTATAGGAACCTGTTGCAAAACTCTGTCACTAATTGCTCTCAGGTGTTGATGCTATTGGCTTTTAACTTAGCATACCAAGTGAATGCACTCCTGTCAATGATTTTGAGAACTCTCTGATCTTGAGATCCTGGTGGTTCCTGAACACCCAAAAGTTGTCCAAAAATGACAAGATGTGTTTCATGGCACTTCTGGTATCATCAAACTTGCGAAAAGTAGGCGGTTTATACTCCTTAGGGTACGATTTGCCAAAATATGATGCTCAAATGGTTGACTTATCTTTCAAGTGGGTTTATTGCCTCTCCTTTGTCCTTTAGAATATGTGCCAACTCCTTATGAGTGACGGAGGTGTTCTCGTCTTCCTCCATATGCTCTTGATTCATGAATGGAGGTGGTGAGGGGTCCTATACCTTGTTTGATCCCTAGCCATCATTTCAATAAGCAAAGCTTGTATCTTTGTTTGGTTGTCTATCATATAATTGTACACATGAGCAGGAATGGTTACATAAGTGTGCAGACTAGCAGTACCTCCAGCATGGAGTGTCAAAAAATTTGTATAGGCATGAGCTCATTATCTTCCTGCACTAAGATTCTACTGCTCCATGTGTTCCTCTTCTTGGTCATGTCCGTCCTCATCTTGAGGTGACCCCAAGCTGAGATTGAGATTTTGAGGGGTTATTAAACGTCGCCTGGGTGGTCGATTCTGCCCAAAATAGGTGTTGCTAGACAAGCCATCATGTTGAAAAAAGATTCAGGTGAGTTTTGTGGAAAATAGATTAAGTGAAAAAGATTAAGGTGAGAGATTAGGGGTAAGTAACTTGTGAGAAAAACACTTCTATTAATGGCAAATAAGCAGTACAAGATCTAATGACGAGAAATAGAGGTGGAGAATAAGTGTTGAGACCTCCACTAATATCACAAGAGGATGAATGAGCTCTTTTAGAGTGGACAAGGGTTAATTAATCTTGCTGTCGGGTGTTCTGGTGGAACACTTGAATGCTAATTTTATATATGAAGTTGATGAACAAAATGAAGAACAATGAAAAAATTTAGGGAGAGAGAAAGATGGTTCTAAGTTTCCAAGTTTCAGAAAAAAAAGTCCCCCTAAAGAGGTAACTTGAGGTCTTTTTATAGTATAAAGCCATTTTGAGGAGAGAGTTCATTATTCAATAGTTACAATGTGATATTCAGCCTACTCCTTTTATCTCAAGGTTTATTACTAAATAGGATAGTTGGCAGAAAATATTTTTTAGGTATTTCCATCACTTCAAGTCTTTTTATCTAAAATTGGAGGAAGTTGATTCCCACAAGTTAAGCTAAAGTTCTGTTGTGGGTATCCATAGCAAGGAAGTGTCCGGGTAAAAGGATGCTCATGATATATGATATTAGTGGAGACATCTAGTTTTGTTTCTTTTTAACTAGATAACACTTTCTACACTTTAAATCCAATCAATCCGCTTCCACCAATTTAGTTTTCACTAAAGAGAAATTCAACTCCTTACGATGTTCTTTTGGTTTTCATCCTTTTATTCAACACCTATAAAAAAACTTGACTCCTTTTTTACCATATTTTTGGATCATCTTAAAATTATTTATATACAAAAATATATATATTTGGTGTACAATCACCAATAAAGTAAAAAATATACAAAATATTTATTATACTAAACATATACAAGAAGAACACCAAAAAGTATTATACAAATTCAGTACAATTAGATATTTTTTAAATTAATTTTTTATTATATTAATTTAAAAAATTAAAACAAACACATCTAATAAATTTATTATTTCTTTTTCAAAAATTTAAAATATAAATTGAAAAAAAAAACTAAAAATACAAACCTCTATTTAGAAGACCATATGTCATCAATAGTGATTTGAAATTAAAGATAAAATTTGTTTCTCCGATATTAGTATTAATTTATTTAAAATTTTATATTATTTTTAATTATTTCATCAACATAATTATACGAGTGACAAAATTTAGTGGTTTTCTGTTAAGGTGATACTGGTTTTTTTCTTCCATAACTCAACTCCAATGTAGATTTCAATTCTAAATTAATTCACTTCTTAAAAGTATAAAAGTGATACTCTAAAAATACTCCATTGGAGATGCTTTAACATATCCCAAAACACCCCAAATATCCCAAAATAGTTTTAAAACCCAGCAGCTCCTACACCGATTCATTGGTCACCACGCTCTTCCTCTGTGTCGCCTTCTCCGTCAGCGAATCAGCGTGGTCCTCCTCTTCACGGCTTCCTTTACACTGAAAATGTGTTTTGTCAACACACACTTCCTTTTTCCCGCGCTCCTCTGTGCCTGAAACGCGTCTCGTCAACGCCTCTTCCCCAATGCCTCCGGTCCCGAAAAAGCGCTACCTCCTTCACATTTTTTGGGTTAGTAGAGTTCTTTGTCTCCCATTCTTTATTTTATTCTTCGAATCATAGAGGTTTTTGTTTAATGAAAGATTTTATCTTTTTAATCTCTGCATAATTTTAATTTGTATGTATTTCTAGTTTTTTTTGTATTTATGTTGATAATTTCTTTTGTGTCATTCTGTTTGATTTGTAATTACCAATACCTAATTTTAGATGTGCTTATATTATTCATTTGATTTTAAATGTGATATTTTTGTACAAAATTTATGTGTTATTTTACTTCAACTAGCTACTTGCTATTCATGTAATTCTTTTCACCTTTTGAATTTTCTTAAATGCTTTTTTTTTCATTTTTTTGCATCTATAATTATCGCATTTTTCTTATATTATTATAAAAATAGTCTATAATCAATAGAATACAAATATACTTAGTATGATTTAATGGATCACTTTAATTGAATATAAAAGGCATACGTACGCCTGATTATGTATGTATGTTCTATTGAAATAAACTAAGCATGATTTTGAGAAAATGTTCCTCTACTGTTCCATTATTTCATATGAGTGTTAGTTTGAGAGATGAAAAATGTGGTAGTACCATTTATGTGAGTAAGTGATCCTAGGGCCAATCAATTGTAGGTTATATAGAATTTTTTATTTAAATTATTTAAATATAATATTTACAAAAATGTGTAATATGTAGTATATTTACGCATTTATGTTAAGCTTACACATCTTGGGTACAGAGGTACCAAAATCTAAAAACACAACTCGGGTACTCTATACCCGAGATATTAGCGATATCAAAATCCATACACAAGCCGGGTGCACAGTACCCAGGATAGAGCCATAAGGAATTTCTCGTCACTGTACTTGGGATATAGCCATAATAAATATGATGACACTATACTTGGAATACATGCTTAAATAAATAGGAGTCTTTGCACCATAGATACATAATAGAAAATATCTATATATGAAACTTCTTGGCCCACACATTCTACATCCATCTTTATTTTATCTATTCTTCCTTTTCTTTTTTTTCCAAAAAAATGGCTGGTAATCAATTTTTTTTGTAATAGTTTATCCCAATGATATCATTAAAAAAGCTGATGAGAGAGTAATATTTGAGTGCACTTCAACTGTGATGCTGCACACTTTCCGTGTTGATTTTCTAGTTACAGTTAAGAATGTCATCTTAATCAACATAGGAGCAATCCATTCGAAGGAGGTTGGCTGAGTAGCATATAGATTCTTATCAGCGCTGCCTAGTGGAGGTTTGACTAATAGGACGTTTTGGGTTGAAGAAGATACGCACCTCAGTATAATGTTTGATGTGCATGGTAGACTAATCCTGCAACATGTGATGGAGTTGTATGCGGAGGTTCGTGACATGGTCGGTGATTTTAGGCCATCTTCTTCAATGCCCCATGCAGTTCTAGTCCCTGCGAGGCCGATTTACTTTGCCAATCCGTAGGATAGTGTTGACTTAGAGTTGAGCAACTTTGATTCAGGTTATATTGTCGACTCTAGGTCATCCAACGATAGTGAATTATTTGGAGAGTATATGTCGGATACTCCAGCTGGTGGAGGCGTTTGGTTTCTTCTTCCTTTTTCGTTGCTTGTTCCACAGTTATCAGAAGTTTCAAGTCATTATCATACTCTTAATTTGGATGCGATGCAACTAGAATACTCTTTCAATCTTGGTGACAATGAGGATTACAACACGGATGGAGGGGTAAAATTTTGAGTGGGTCACAGGTTTAGGAGTAGAGATCCTGTTCTCTTGGTAGTGAAGAGTTACAGCATTCAAAGAAATTCTGAGTATAGGGTGTTGGAGTCATATAGGCTAAAACACCATTGTCGATGCAAGAAATCCTCCGCTGGGTGTCCATGGAGTCTTCGTGTAGCACTTCAATAGAATTTGAACTCTTGGTAAATATTGTATTTTAACAGTTTATAGAATTAAATTACTATACATTAATTTTTATCTTAGATATTTAAATTTATGAAGTTTCATGTAGGGTGGTGCGAAAGTTTTGGGGGGCACATACTTGTTTCTCTCCAACTATGTCTCAAGATCATTCTTAGTTAGATAGAAGTTTGATTCACCATAAAGTTTTTGTTTATTTGTGGTATTTTTTTTTTATTTGTTGAGGTTTATAACCCCCACCAAATGGTTGTGGGGGTTTCTAAAACCCCCAAAATTTGAGGTGCCATGAGGTCTTTTGTGGGAGTTTTTAAAAACCTCCACAATCTATTCAGTGGGGGGTTTTGTGTTGTTTAGTTGGGATTTTATATTGAACTTTTGTGATAGTTTTAAATCACTTTTGTGGCAGTTTAAAACTCCAAGAATTGATTTTTTATTTTAACAGAAATTAACTATTTTGTGAGATTTTCAAACCTCCACAAATCTTGTAATTATTTATTTTTAATTTCAAATCATTCATTAATCTCATCTCATTTACATATTCTCAAAGAAAAAATTTATTTTTTAATATCAAAATTTAAAAACTAAATCTTTTATAACACAATTCCTCAATATAAGACATAATTCAAAATATAAAAAAAATTCTCAACGTAAATAGTTCCAAACATAATTGCATATGCTATTATTCTACATAACTATTACTGTTTTTTTTTAAAAAGTAAAATAAAACAACAACTTCAATATTTTAATATCATCTAAATTCTAATTACAAAAGAATATCAAAATGAAAATATAAAAGCAATCCCAAAAGATCTTGGAACTGAAGGAGAGAATGCATCTGACGAACCTTGGAACTCATACCTGCACAATTATGCAAGCATTTTCAATGTTTGCAACCCTAACTTCATATAACCATGAAAACAAAATTAATAACCAATTACTCTATTCATTTCATGATAACAAATACATAACATTATGGGTAACTCGTATCCAATGCTATTAAGGAATAGGGGGAATTTTACACTAAATAATTTGAAATTTTTTATTGAAAACTCAATAATTTGAAGTTTTCAATGCTTTTCTGGTGCACGAAATTGTGATCTCAGGCAACGGCATCAAAAACTCTGTACGCACGTCTTAATAAATTATTTTTCATTCACAACTTCGATACAACTAACCAGCAAGTGCACTGAGTCGTCCAAGTAATAAACCTTACGTGAGTAAGGGTCGATCCCACGGAGATTGTCGGCTTGAAGCAAGCTATGGTCACCTTGTAAATCTCAGTCAGGCGGATATCAAATAGTTATGGAGTTTTCGAAAATACTAATAAATAAACATAAAATAAAGATAGAGATACTTATGTATATCATTGGTGAGAATTTCAGATAAGTGTATGGAGATGCGTTCGTCCCTCTAAACCTCTGCTTTCCTGCTGTCTTCATCCAATCAATCTTACTCCTTTCCATGGCTGGCTTTATGTAAGGACATCACCATTGTCAATGGCTACTTTTAATCCTCTCTGGAAAATGGTCCGATACGCTGTCACTGCATGGCTAATCGTCTGGAGGCATCACCGTGGTCAATGGTTGCATCCTATCCCCTTGTGAAAATGGTCCAAATGCTCTGTCACAGCACGGCTAGTCATCTTGAGGTTCTTGATCATACTGGAATAGGATTCACCCTCCTTTTGCGTCTGTCACTACGCCCAGCACTCGTGAGTTTGAAGTTCGTCACAGTCATTCAATCCCAGAATCTTACTCGGAATACCACAGACAAGGTTTAGACTTTCCAGATTCTCATGAATGCCGCCATCAATCTAGCTTACACCACGAAGATTCTGATTAAGAGATCCAAGAGATACTCATTCAATCGAAGGTAGAACGGAAGTGGTTGTCAGGCACGCGTTCATAGGGAATGATGATGATTGTCACGTTCATCACATTTAGGTTGAAGTGCGAATGAATATCTTAGAAGTGAAATAAGTTGAATTGAATAGAGAAATAGTAGTACTTTGCATTAATTCATGAGGAACAGCAGAGCTCCACACCTTAATCTATGGAGTGTAGAAACTCTACCATTTGAAAATACATAAGTGAAAGGTTCAGGCATGGCCGAATGACCAGACCCCATGATCTAAGAACCAGACGTCCCAAGATGTCAAATACAATAGTAAAAAGTCCTATTTATACTAAACTAGTTACTAGGGTTTACAGAAGTAAGTAATTGATGCATAAATCCACTTTCGGGGCCCACTTGGTGTGTGCTTGGGCTGAGCTTGAATGTTACACGTGCAGAGGCTCTTTCTGGAGTTGAACGCCAGGTTGTAACGTATTTCTGGCGTTCAACTTTGGTTTGTGACGTGTTTCTGGCGTTTAACTCCAGACAGCAGCGTAGAACTGGCGTTCAACGCCCTTTTATGTCATTTAAACTCGGTCAAAGTATGGACTATTATACATTGTGGGAAAGCCCTGGATGTCTACTTTCCAACGCAATTAGAAGCGCGCCAATTTGAGTTCTGTAGCTCCAGAAAATCCACTTTGAGTGCAGGGAGGTCAGAATCCAACAGCATCAGCAGTCCTTCTTCTACCTCTGAATCTGATTTTTGCTCAAGTCCCTCAATTTCAGCCAAAAAATACCTGAAATCATAGAAAAACACACAAACTCATAGTAAAGTCAAGAAACGTGAATTTAACATAAAAACTAATGAAAAAATCCCTAAAAGTAACTAGATTCTACTAAAAACATACTAAAAACAATGCTAAAAAGCGTATAAATTATCCGCTCATCACAACACCAAACTTAAATTGTTGCTTGTCCCCAAGCAACTGAAAATCAAATAGGATAAAAAGAAGAGAATATACTATAAATTCCAAACTATCAATGAAACATAGCTCCAATCAGATGAGCGGGACTTGTAGCTTTTTGCCTCTTGAATAGTTTTGGCATCTCACTTTATCCATTGAAGTTCAGAATGATTGGCATCTATAGGAACACAGAGTTCAGATAGTGTTATTGATTCTCCTAGTTTAGTATGATGATTCTTGAACACAGCTACTTTATGAGTCTTTGTCGTGGCCCTAAGCAATTTGTTTTCCAGTATTACCACCGGATACATAAATGCCACAGACACATAATTGGGTGAACCTTTTCAGATTGTGACTCAGCTTTGCTAGAGTCCCCAATTAGAGGTGTCCAGGGTTTTTAAGCACACTCTTCTTTTGCTTTGGACCTTGACTTTAACCACTCAGTCTCAAGTTTTCACTTGACACCTTCACGCCACAAGCACATGGTTAGGGACAGCTTGGTTTAGCCGCTTAGGCTAGGATTTTATTCCTTTAGGCCCTCCTATCCACTGATGCTCAAAGCCTTGGAATCCTTTTTATTACCCTTGCCTTTTGGTTTTAAGGGTTACTGGCTTTTTGCTCTTGTCTCTTGGTTTTAAGAGCTTTTGGTTTTTTCTGCTTGCTTTTTCTTTTTCTTTCTAATTTTTTTTTCTGCAAGCTTTGTTCTTTGCTGCTTTTTCTTGCTTCAAGAATCATTTTTATGATTTTTCAGATTATCAAATAACATGTCTCCTTGTCAACATTCTTTCAAGAGCCAACATATTTAACATTCATAAACAGCAACTTCAAAAGACATATGCACTGTTCAAGCATTCATTCAGAAAACAAGAAGCATTGTCTCCACATCAATATAATTAAACCAAGTTCAAGGATAAATTCAAAACTCATGTACTTCTTGTTCTTTTGAATTAAAACATTTTTCATTTAAGAGAGGTGATGGATTCATAGGACATTCATAACTTTAAGACAAAGTTACTAACTACTAAAGATCATGTAATAAGACACAAACATAGATAAGCACTTAACATAGAGAAAACAAAAAACAGAGAATTTAAGAGCAAGGAATGAGTCCACCTTAGTGATGGTGGCATTTCCTTCTTGAGGAACCAATGATGTCCTTGAGCTCTTCTATGTCTCTTCCTTGTCTTTGTTGCTCCTCCCTCATTGCTTTTTGATCTTCTCTAATTTCATAAAGGATGATGGAGTGCTCTTGATGTTCCACCCTTAATTTTCCCATGTTGGAACTTAATTCTCCTAGGGAGGTGTTGATTTGCTCCCAATAGTTTTGTGGAGGAAGATGCATTTGAGGCATCTCCGGGATCTCATGGTGATGAGCTTCATGCGTCTCTTGAGCTCCATGAATGGGCTCTTTTGCTTGCTCCATCCTTTTCTTAGTGATGGGATTCTTTTCCTCAATGGGAATGTCTCCTTCTATGAAAGCTCCAACTGAGTAACATAGTTGGCAAATAAGATGAGGAAAAGCTAGCCTTGCCATGGGGGAGGACTTTTCGGCTATTTTGTAGAGTTCAAGGGAGATGACTTCATGAACTTCTACTTCCTCACCAGTCATGATGCTTTGAATCATGATGGCTCGATCCACAGTAACTTCAGATCGGTTGCTAGTGGGGATGATGGAGCATTGGATGAACTCTAACCATCCTCTAGCCACAGGCTTGAGGTCCAATCTTCTTAGTTGAACCGGCTTGCCTTTGGAGTCAATCTTCCATTGAGCTCCTTCCACACATATGTCCATGAGGACTTGGTCCAACCTTTGATTAAAGTTGACCCTTCTAGTGTAGGAGCGTGCATCTCCTTGTATTATAGGCAAGTTAAACGCCAACCTCACGTTTTCCGGACTAAAATCTAAGTATTTCCCCCGAACCATTGTAATATAATTCTTTGGGTTTGGGTTCTTACTTTGATCATGGTTCCTAGTGATCCATGCATTGGCATAGAACTCTTGAACCATTAGGATGCTAACTTGTTGGATGGGGTTTGTTAGAACTTCCCAACCTCTTCTTTGGATTTCATATTGGATCTTCGGATACTCATTCTTCTTGAGCTTGAAAGGGACCTCGAGGATCACCTTCTTCTTGGCCACAACATCATAGAAGTGGTCTTGATGAGCTTTGGAGATGAATCTTTCCATCTCCCATGACTTGGAGGTGGAAGCTTTTGTCTTCCCTTTTCCTTTTCTAGAGGATTCTCCGGTCTTGGGTGCCATCAATGGTAATGGAAAAACAAAAAGCTTATGCTTTTACCACACCAAACTTAGAATATTGCTCGCCCTCGAGCAAGAGAAGAAAGAATAGATGAAGAAGAAAAAGAAAATATGGAGGAGAGGGGGGGTGTATTCGGCCAAGAAGAGAAGAGAGGGTTGTGTTGTGTGAAAATGAGGAAGAATGGAGGGTTATATATAGGGAAGGGAGGGGGGTAAGGTTCGGCCATATAGGGTGGGTTTGGGTGGGATATTGATTTTGAATTTTGAAGGTAGGTGGAGTTTATGAGGTAGGTTTATGGGGAAGAGTGGATGGATGTGAGTGGTGAAGTGGTGATAGGGAAGAGACATTGAGGTGATTGGCGAAGAGTTTTGGGGAAGAGTATTTATGGGATTGTGTGAAAGAGGGGTGAGAAGAAGTGAGTGGAGGTAGGTGGGGATCCTGTGGGGTCCACAGATCATGAGGTGATCATGTGGGGTCCACAGATCCTGAGGTGTTCAAGGATTTACAACCTTGCACCAAATTAGGCATGCAAAATGCCCTTGCACACAACTCTGGGCGTTCAGCGCCAGATTGGTGCTTGTTCTGGGCGTTGAACGCCCATTTGTTGCCCATTTCTGGCGTTGAACGCCAGAACCATGCTTGTTCTGGGCGTTCAGCGCCAGCTCTTCTCCAGGGTGCAATTCTGGCGTTCAAACGCCCAGATGCTGCCCATTTTGGGCGTTCAGCGCCAGAACCATGCTCTGTTCTGGCGTTGAACGCCAGCCAGATGCTTCTTACTGGCGTTTAAATGCCAGTGAGATCCTCCTCCAGGGTGTGATTTTTCTTCTGCTGTTTTTGATTCCGTTTTCAATTTTTATATTTATTTTGTGACTCCACATGATCATGAACCTAATAAAACATGAAAGAACAAGAAAAATAAAATTAGATAAATAAAAATTGGGTTGCCTCCCAACAAGCGCTTCTTTAATGTCAATAGCTTGACAGTGGGCTCTCATGGAGCCTCACAGATGTTCAGAGCATTGTTAGACTTCCCAACACCAAACTTAGAATTTGGATATGGGAGTTCAACACCAAACTTAGAGTTTGGTTGTGGCCTCCCAACACCAAACTTAGAGTTTGACTGTGGGGGCTCTGGTTGACTCTGTTTTGAGAGAAGCTTACTGTGCCTCTTTTCCATGTTTACAGAAGGATGTCCTTGAGTTTTAAACTCAAGGGAGTCCTCATTCAATTGAAAGACTAGTTCACCTCTGTTAACATCAATCACAGCTCTTGCTGTGGCTAGGAAGGGTCTTCCAAGGATGATGGATTCATCCTCATCCTTCCCAGTATCTAGGATTATGAAATCAGCAGGGATGTTAAGGCCTTCAACCTTTACTAATACGTCCTCTACTTGTCCATAAGCATGTTTTCTTGAATTGTCTACCATCTCTAATGAGATTTTAGCAGCTTGCACCCCAAAGATTCCCAGTTTCTCTATTACAGAGAGGGACATGAGGTTTATCCCTGAACCAAGGTCACACAGAGCCTTTTCAAAGATCATGGTGCCTATGGTACAAGGTATTAGGAACTTTCCAGGATCCTGTTTCTTCTGAGGCAATGTCAGTTGATCCAGATCACTCAGTTCATTGGTGAACAAGGGAGGTTCATCTTCCCAAGTCTCAATACCAAATAATTTGGCATTCAGCTTCATGATTGCACCAAGGTACTTGGTAACTTGCTCCTGAGTAACATCCTCATTCTCTTCAGAAGAAGAATACTCATCAGAGCTCATGAATGGCATAAGGAGGTTTAATGGAATCTCTATGGTCTCTAGTAGAGCCTCAGATTCCTTTGGTTCCTCAGAGGGAAACTCCTTATTGATCACTGGACATCCCAGGAGGTCTTCCTCACTGGGATTCATGTCCTCCACTTCTTCCTTGGATTCGGCCATGATGGTTATATCAATGGCCTTGCACTCTCCTTTTGGATTTTCTTCTGTATTGCTCGGGAGAGTACTAGGAGGGATTTCAGTGATCCTTTTACTCAGTTGGCCCACTTGTGCCTCCAAATTTCTAATGGAGGACCTTGTTTCATTCATGAAACTTACAGTGGCCTTAGATAGATCAGAGACTAAGTTTGCTAAATTAGAGGTATTTTGTTCAGAGTTCTCTGTCTGTTGATGAGTGGATGATGGAAAAGGTTTACTATTGTTAAACCTATTTCTTCCACCATTATTAAAGCCTTGTTGAGGCTTTTGTTGATCCTTCCATGAGAGATTGGGTGATTTCTCCATGAGGGATTATAGGTGTTTCCATATGGTTCACCCATGTAATTCACCTCTGCTATTGCAGGGTTCTCAAGATCATAAGCTTCTTCTTCAGAAGATGCCTCTTGAGTACTGTTGGATGCAGCTTGCATTCCATTCAGACTCTGAGAAATCATATTGACTTGCTGAGTCAATATTTTATTCTGAGCCAATATGGCATTCAGAGTATCAATTTCAAGAACTCCCTTCTTCATAGGCGTCCCATTACTCACAGGATTCCTCTCAGAAGTGTACATGAACTGGTTATTAGCAACCATATCAATGAGTTCTTGAGCTTCTGCAGGCGTTTTCTTTAGGTGAATGGATCCACCTGCAGAAGTATCCAATGACATTTTAGCTAATTCAGACAGACCATCATAGAATATATCCAGGATGGTCCATTCTGAAAGCATGTCAGAAGGACACTTTTTGATCAGTTCCTTGTATCTCTCCCAAGCTTCATAGAGGGATTCACCTTCTTTCTGTCTGAAGGTTTGAACATCAACTCTAAGCTTGTTCAGCTTTTGAGGAGGAAAGAACTTGGCTAAGAAAGCCATGACCAGCTTATCCCAAGAGTTCAGGCTATCTTTGGGTTGAGAGTCCAACCACACTCTAGCTCTGTCTCTTACAGCAAAAGGGAAAAGCATGAGCCTGTAGACTTCAGGATCTACTCCATTAGTCTTAACAGTATCACAGATCTACAAAAATTCAGTTAAGAACTGAAAAGGATCTTCAGATGGAAGTCCATGAAACTTGCAGTTCTGCTGCATCAGAGAAACTAATTGAGGTTTCAGCTCAAAGTTGTTTGCTCCAATGGTAGGGATGGATATGCTTCTTCCATGTAAATTGGAATTAGGTGTAGTAAAGTCACCAAGCATCCTCCTTGCATTATTATTATTTTCGGCTGCCATCTCCTCTTCTTGTTCGAAAATTTCTGAAAGGTGCTTGCTGGATTGTTGTAATTTAGCTTCTTTTAGTTCTCTCTTCAGAGTCCTTTCAGGTTCTGGATCTGCTTCAACAAGAATATTCTTGTCCTTGCTCCTGCTCATATGAAAAAGAGGGAACAGAAAAATAATAATAATAGGGATCCTTTTTACCACAGTATAGAGGTCCCTATGTGAGTAGAAGAAAATAAGAAGAAAAGAATGTAATGTAAGGAAAGAAACACAAGGGTGAGGAGAGCAGAGATGTGAGATGAAGAGAAGTGTTAGTAGATGAATAAATAAATAGAAGGAGATGAGAGAAAAAAGGAATTTTTGAAAATTATTTTTGAAAAAGAGTTAGTGATTTTCGAAAATGGTTTTTGAAAAAGGGTAGTAATTTTCGAAAATTAAAATAAAAAATTAAAATAATTATTTAATTAAAAAGAAATTTTGAAAAAGAGGGAGATATTTTTCGAAAATTAGAGAGAGAGAGTTAGTTAGGTAGTTTTGAAAAAGATAAGAAACA
This sequence comes from Arachis hypogaea, assembly GCF_003086295.3. Classification (NCBI taxonomy): domain Eukaryota; kingdom Viridiplantae; phylum Streptophyta; class Magnoliopsida; order Fabales; family Fabaceae; genus Arachis; species Arachis hypogaea. Next base: position 33,423,097 of record NC_092051.1, on the reverse strand, counting down.
AACAAAAGTTAGTTAGTTAGTTGAAACAAATTTGAAAATCAATTTTGAAAAGATAAGAAGATAAGAAGTTAGAAAAGATATTTTAAAATCAAATTTTTTTTGAAAAAGATATGATTTTGAAAAAGATAAGATAAAAAGATATTTTTGAAAAGATATGATTGAAGTTAGTTTTGAAAAAGATTTAATTTTTAAAATCACAATTAATGACTTGATTCATAAGAAATCACAAGATGTGATTTTAGAACTTAAAGTTTGAATCTTTCTTAACAAGTAAGTAACAAACTTGAAATTTTTGAATCAAAACATTAATTGATGATATTATTTTCGAAAATTATGTGATAAAATTAAGAAAAAGATTTTTGAAAAGTATTTTTATAATTTTCGAAAATAAATAAGAAAAATGAAAAAGATTTGATTTTTGAAAAGGATTTTGAAAAGATAAGATTTTTAAATTGAAAACTTGATTTGACTCATAAAAACCACTAGATTTGAAAATTTTTGAAAAAGTGAAATCTAATTTTTGAAATTTTAAGAGAGAAAAAGGGGAAGATATTTTTTTTTTTGATTTTTGAATTTTTAATGATGAGAGAGAAAAATTAAAACGTCATTTTCATGTTTTTCTCTTTTCTTTCTGGATCAAAACAAGGAATGCATGCAAGAACACTATGAATGTCAAGATGAACATCAAGAACACTTTGAAGATCATGATGAACATCAAGAACATATTTTTGAAAAATTTTCAATGCAAAGAAAACATGCAAGACACCAAACTTAGAAATCTTTAATGCTCAGGCAATAAGAATTCAAGAATGCATATGAAAAACACCATACAACACAAAACAATATAATATGAAGATCAATCAAGAAGGTTTACCAAGAACAACTTGAAGATCATGATGAATGCAATGCATGAATGCAATTTTCAAAAAATGCAAGATGAGTATGCAATTAACACCAAACTTAAAAATTTGGCTCAAGACTCAAACAATAAACACAAAATATTTTTGATTTTTATGATTTTATGATTTTTTTTGGATTTTTTTTGAAAATTATTTGAAAAATAAAAATAAGGATTCCAAAATTTTTAATATGAATTCCAGGAATCTTGCATTCTTATTCTAAAGCTCCAATCTGAGGGTTAGGCATGGCTTAATAGCCAGCCAAGCTTTAGTATGTAACTTAGACATGCCACGGCTGACATCCCAATTGACTTGCCTCTATGCTGATGGTTGGAAGCCCCTATCCAAAAGAATTAGACATGGCTTTACAGCCAGCCAGGCTTCAACATGCTTCATGAAACTCTAGAATTCATTCTTAAAAATTCTGAAGAAAAATATATTTTTGAAAACATTTATTTTAAAAATTTTTTGAAAACAAAGGAGACATTTTTGAAAGATTTTTGAAAAATTTTTGAAAATGAAACAAAAAGAAAATTACCTAATTTGAGCAACAAGATGAACCGTCAGTTGTCCAAACTCGAACAATCCCCGGCAACGACGCCAAAAACTTGGTGCACGAAATTGTGATCTCAGGCAACGGCGTCAAAAACTCTGTACGCACGTCTTAATAAATTGTTTTTCATTCACAACTTCGATACAACTAACCAGCAAGTGCACTAGGTCGTCCAAGTAATAAACCTTATGTGAGTAAGGGTCGATCCCACGGAGATTGTCGGCTTGAAGCAAGCTATGGTCACCTTGTAAATCTCAGTCAGGCGGATATCAAATAGTTATGGAGTTTTCGAAAATACTAATAAATAAATAGAAAATAAAGATAGAGATACTTATGTATATCATTGGTGAGAATTTTAGATAAGTGTATGGAGATGCGTTCGTCCCTCTGAACCTCTGCTTTCCTGCTGTCTTCATCCAATCAATCTTACTCCTTTCCATGGCTGGCTTTATGTAAGGACATCACCATTGTCAATGGCTACTTTTAATCCTCTCTGGAAAATGGTCCAATGCGCTGTCACTGCATGGCTAATCGTCTGGAGGCATCACTGTGGTCAATGGTTGCATCCTATCCCCTTGTGAAAATGGTCCAAATGCTCTGTCACAGCACGGCTAGTCATCTTGAGGTTCTCGATCATACTGGAATAGGATTCACCCTCCTTTTGCGTCTGTCACTACGCCCAACACTCGCGAGTTTGAAGTTCGTCATAGTCATTCAATCCCAGAATCCTACTCGGAATACCACAGACAAGGTTTAGACTTTCCGGATTCTCATGAATACCGCCATCAATCTAGCTTACACCACGAAGATTCTGATTAAGAGATCCAAGAGATACTCATTCAATCGAAGGTAGAACGGAAGTGGTTGTCAGGCACGCGTTCATACGGAATGATGATGATTGTCACGTTCATCACATTCAGGTTGAAGTGCGAATGAATATCTTAGAAGTGAAATAAGTTGAATTGAATAGAGAAATAGTAGTACTTTGCATTAATTCATGAGGAACAGCAGAGCTCCACACCTTAATCTATGGAGTGTAGAAACTCTACCATTTGAAAATACATAAGTGAAAGGTTCAGGCATGGCTGAATGGCCAGCCCCCATGATCTAAGAAACAGACGTCCCAAGATGTCAAATACAATAGTAAAAAGTCCTATTTATACTAAACTAGTTACTAGGGTTTACAGAAGTAAGTAATTGATGCATAAATCCACTTCCGGGGCCCACTTGGTGTGTGCTTTGGCTGAGCTTGAATGTTACACGTGCAGAGGCTCTTTCTGGAGTTGAACGCCAGGTTGTAACGTATTTCTGGCGTTCAACTCTGGTTTGTGACGTGTTTCTGGCGTTTAACTCCAGACAGCAGCATAGAACTGGCGTTAAACGCCCTTTTACATCATCTAAACTCGGTCAAAGTATGGACTATTATATATTTCTGGAAAGCTCTGGATGTCTACTTTCCAACGCAATTGGAAGCGCACCATTTTGAGTTCTGTAGCTCTAGAAAATTCACTTTGAGTGCAGGGAGGTCAGAATCCAACAGCATCAGCAGTCCTTCTTCTACCTCTGAATCTGATTTTTGCTCAAGTCCCTCAATTTCAGCCAGAAAATACCTGAAATCACAAAAAAACACACAAACTCATAGTAAAGTCCAAAAATGTGAATTTAACATAAAAACTAATGAAAACATCCCTAAAAGTAACTAGATTCTACTAAAAATATACTAAAAAAAATGCCAAAAAGCGTATAAATTATCCGCTCATCATTTTTCTACCAGTATCCAATGCTTTTTCAACTCTAATAATCTATTTGAATTATCCAATCATTCCAATCCAATTTGTAGAAATTTGAAACAAAGCCAGAAATAAGGGTGAAAGTAGAAAAGAGGTTGAAATAAAATTAAAACAGGAGCAGGACGGAGAAACAAAATGGTGGCAGAGAAAGGTTGAAAGCAGTATATATTTAGGGAATGAAGAATTTAGAATAGAACAGGGACATTTTCTTTTCTTTTTCCCTCTTTGTTCACACTCATTTTCTTTTCTTTTTCTTCATCGTGTATGTGTGGGTGAGTAAGGTAAAAGCATTAATTGCCTCTAAAATCTAAACAAGATTAAAGTAAAAGCAAAGTTATACATACCATATTTTTCAATTCTATAAAAGAGCTTCAGTATATCATTTTTCACTAAATTGACCTTACCATATGGAGCTAGCTAATATAAGATATTGATACAGGTTCAAGGATGTCGAGGCAATATATGTTTGCAAGATACATAATAAAAGCAAAAGCAAAATAGATGAATTCTCATAACATTACAAAACTGGTGAGTTTAGTATTAGATTAAAGCACATTGCAATTTCCAAAATGGAGTACTTCAGTTGGAGTTTTCACTTTGCCCTACCACTTGAATTCTTTTTTTTAACAGTTCTTTGCTGGTGATTTATCATTAAGTTGCTATTTGTATTATAGTAGACCCTTCCATATATCAATGTAAGAAGAACTACATACCTCAACCAAGGCACTATATCTTCTATCGAGTTTTGAAGTCATGTATAGAGCCTCTGAATGGAAAGGAGAACTGTCTTCCACGAAAATAAGCATACGGCATTTTAATCTCTTCAATCCATCTGTTATGTCAGGCCTCCTACAAGTTGGCAAAACAAGTTCAAACACATAAATATGCTGACGCCAATCTCCAACTTAAACTCCTAGAGGATGATATATGAGATTACAAAGAGTAAGGAAGTGAATATGGTAAATTAATTATATAGAAGATCTTATTGATTAATTGCATGAAGGAACCTTAAGACATTTTTGCATTTTCTATCATCCAATAACTGAGAAGAAGAAGAAAAAGGAAAGGAAACAAGCACAAAATGAGATAAATATATTGAACATAGAAAAAGCGAGGAGAACGAAGAAAAACAAGAGAAAAAGAAACTAGGTTTGCTTAGCACTGACTCTTTTGCAAGCTTGAACTATCTCAGATTCTGGAACCTCGGCATTACCACGAACCTCCTGTTGATGTTGATTACAGAAACTAGTTACCATCGAATAAATGAGGGAATCCGAGACAGATAATCACATTATAATACCTTGCTGAAGTATCTCTTTTGCAAGCTTGAACTATCTCGGATTCCGGAACCTCGGCATTACCACGAACCTCCTTTTGGTTGATTACAGAAACTAGTTACCATCGAATAAATGAGGGAATCCAAGATAGATCATCACATTATAATACCTTGCTAAAGTATCATTGCTTTCTTAACATGCAATGCTCTTTGACTTTCTCAGACTTTCTTGAGTATTCTACAATTTTCTCCTTTATATTTTGAGTTGGTGTTCTTGGATTTCTTATTGCTGGAATTGTGATAATATTGGTACTCCTTTGATTTTACTACTAGTGTTGAGTATTTTTGTCGTTGATATTCATGTGATCTTGATATTCACTCTATTTTGTTGTTGTTATTGTTCTTTTTTTTAGGACTTATTCCTTTTTGTTGTCATGCTTCGTGTGAAACTCGCTAAGATAGTAGATAGTGACCTAGGGGACTCTAATAACAGTTTGGGTACTGACTCTCCTGTGGATGATATAGACGATGTTCCTTAATACTATGCCATCGGATTTTCTGAATCTGTCCTCCAACCTTGGGTTAAACCATCAGACAATAGGGCTACTTTTGTGGATCCTATTCTCATTAAAAATCCTTTTCTAGACCCTCCTTCCTTTGGCTCGTTATTAGATATAGATAAAACTATGAAACCCGGCATTGATTCTTTAGATTTTAGTGTTTTAAGTGAATTTGTTGAGAAGCCTTCATATCAAGTGGGTCCTGCTCTACTTCGTTCTCCGCTGAAGTGCCAAGAATTTCTATGGACATCTTTTAAATCTGAAGCAGCTACCCACGTGAACAAGTTTTGACAGAAGTGGGTATTCACAGTATTGTTTAAAGAGGGTGATGATTTTGTTAGGAGATTGAAGTTTGCTAGTATTGCTGAGGCTATCCACACATCCGCAGATTGGTTGTTCTCTACCAGCTATTATCATAATTGATTCTCATCACTTATTTACTTTGTTGCTATATATTGAAGAAGGACTAATTGATTTCTTCTTGGCAGGCTTAGGTGTTCAACGAAGTGGATATGATATGAGTTTACTTTGGTAGAGGTGGTGCTCTCAGACTCACACTTTCCTAACTTCTTGAGGTGAGTTTTCACCCACTTTAGAAGATGTTGTAGTTCTTCTTCAACTGCCGGGGTTTAGCTGTGTGGATCTCACTCTTCTTCGCCCAGACTCTGATCTACTTAAACTTGCGAGACATCTTCAACTGAGTTTAAGTGATCCTGGTCGATATGCAAAAGAGTTGTCCAAGAGTAGGCGTGTCAAGAAATCTTCCTCCAAGGATAAGCATCCAAAGACCCGTGGGTCCTCCAAGGAAAAAGAGGTGGTTGGCGAGAAGCAAGATTCCAAAAGGAAAAATATTACTGTTAAGTATTTTTACTCTAACTGGTCTTGTTATTTGTTTGGTGATTTCCTCAATGGTGAGTTTGTCGCTGCTCTTGTTGTTCCTTCAGATCTTAGGGAAGCTGCTTTTGTAGCTTATTGGTTAAGTAAATATGTGTTTTTGGGACCGAGGATGAGTATATGAGCCATAGGGTATTTCTCTTAGCTTGCTTGATTGCTGGAGGAGAACGTTTGCCATTGGCTTCTCTCTATCTGGGAAGTTTATATATGCGGCTTCATTAATATTCTGAGCAGCTCAAAATTGCTCATGGTCGCTTTCCAGTATTAGTTTTTATTGATGAAATATTTCTTCAACTCTTTCAAAATTGCTAGACTTTATGCATTAATGCCAACTCGAAGGAACACACCGATATAAATGAATTTATGGACGTCCTAACAGGATGTGGTAGCTAAAATTTTCATCCACCACATGAAACTTATTGTTGGTCTTTATAGGGCCAATTTCTAAGATAGCATTAACACGCCCTCTAGGTCTCACACCCATTCCACTAAATGCATTGAGTCCAACTTGTGTAGGCCTTATCTGACCAGCAGAACCTCTAATCTCTAGAAATATATGAGTGGGTATGATATTTACATCCGATCCAACATCTACCAAGGCCCTTCTAACCTTCATGTTTTTTACCACTGCTTTTATGTACAATGGTTTATTGTGGTAGAACTCTCCATTGAACAAGTCGGGGTCCTGAAACTCCAGGGAATTTGTGTGGGCCTTTGTTAATCTTGCGAGCGGAGCATTGACATCCCCAAAATTTTTTTCATGGTTCTGAATGACTCTTATTAGAACTCTAGCCATCTCTTTCTGAATGTGGGGTTCCAAGGCAGGTTGGATGAACATGATTCTACACCCTCGAGATTTTAAAAGACCCATTGTCAATGTGTCTTCATCCAAGGACTCCTCCATGGTGATCATTTCTTCTGCTTTATCTACAATCTCTGTCAGCATTACCTATCCTTCAACACCTATCATTCCAGCATCATGTTAAGGAAAATGAGTGTTCTTCACACCTTCTTGGTTTTGTTCTCCATTTAGGAGTATCTTTCTTTCCTTTACTTGTCTATGGAATACCGTCCTCACCACATAACAATCAGTCAATCATGGCTCTTACTTTGGTACACCATGTAATACTGATGAGTCCATATTTGATGATATATTTTGACTCAATTTGGATGGATCCTAGCACATAAACTCACACTTAAGCATCAAAATAGCATAATTTTATGTTTTGTCCCCAATTTGATCCTAAACGTGAAAACATGCAATTTTGTGCTTGAAATGAGCAATTTAATTCTACTTCTATTCTATTTGATGCCATGACATGTTTGTTGAGTGATTTCAGACCTTGGAGGCAAGAATGGATAGCCAAAAGTGGAAGAAAGCATGTACAAGGGAGAAAACATGAAGAAAACAAGGAAAAGCACACACAGCGAAGTGTGCGTGCGCACAGGTCAACTTTTAGCCAAGTGTACGGACGCACACATCTGAGATACCTAAACATAAAATTACTTTTACTTTTTCATAAGATCTTTTTAAAAAAGATAACTCAAAAAAAAAGATCTTTTCTTAGAAGCTCACCCAAACAAGCTCTAAATCCAAAATTTCTAATTCTACACACAAACCCTAACCCTTTTACCCCACCGTCTTACTGCCATTCACCACCGCCATCCCTTCCCAAAAACCCAATACTCAGCTGCTTTTGAAAACAAACGAAAAGAAAGAAAGAAAGAAAGAAAGAAAGAAACAGAGGGAGCGAAGAGGAGAAAGGGGGAAAAGAAAGGGAGACGTCGTCACTGCTGCCACCGTCGAGGGAGAGAAAGCACGTCGAGAGCCAGAGACGCCGCCAGGGAGAAGAGGAGCCATTGTGCTCCACCGATGACAAGCCGCCGTCGAACTTCGAAGAGAGAAAGACAGTGCGCGAAGATGAGAGAGAGGGGAAGCCGATCCTGTCACCGCCACCGCACCCAGTCGCCGTCAACGTTACGAGAGCTCGTCGCCGTCACTGGCGAGAGTCGTCGCCGCTACTGTTGCTGAAGCCACTGTCTTTGTTAGTTACTCAGTCTTGTCTCTGTTTTTGGTCCTCCTTGTGTGCCGAAGTCGCTGCTGCCGTGATGGGTAGTCGTGGGATTGCTTGTGCTTAAACAAAGCTATTACTGCTGCTGCTCCCTGTCGTTTGTTCCTTTCAAGTTTTAGTAAGTTGTCCTTGTTCCAAAACCCTTATTGTTACCGTTCTGTTTTCATGGTTGATTGAGAATGATGAGATGTTAATATGTTAGGGTTATGTCAATACCACTGCAAATTGTTCACTGGCATTGCCGTTCCGATTTAAGGCTATTGTTGCTGCTGCGGGTTAGAACGAAGTTGAAGTCATGTTTAATTTTGTGGTTTTCGACTAATTGAGGTAGGGGATTTGTTTTAAAAATAAATGTTTTAAGTTATGAATTCCAATAAAATTAAATGAGTAACTGTAAATGGTTTATAATTGCTTTGTGTGAATAATTTGTTAGTATTGAGTTGAATCATAGCTGTAATTGGTGATTGGTTTAATGATTTAATGTAATGATTATTGATGATGTTGTGTATTTTGAAGTTATACTTGCTGCTAGTACTTGTTGATGTTGATTTTGTGTATGGAATGTTGCTATGGCTGCTGGAAATTGATTTTATGAATCAGAACTTGAGATATGTTGTTATAGATGAGATGCTGAAGAATGGATGCTGTGATAATATGGTTACGTTGCACCTATGATATGAAATTGTGATATATTGAATTAAGAGTTCTTGGGCAACTTTGGTTAGTCAAAAAAAAGTTAGAAATATGGTTTTAGATGAATCCTAGGCTTGAATATAGGAATTGGTATGTGAGGTTGTTGGAAATACTTTGTGCAGAATTTCTGCAGAAAACTGCATAATTGGCAGCAGAACAAATGATTTTTTGGGAGTAGTCCAGACCTAATTTTTAGATGAAACTATTTTTCTATAAAACTTTAGTGTGTCTTGAATATTCCATAAAAATTTCAGGGAATTTGGCCAAGTGGTTTGGACGATATGATTTTTGAAAGTTTAGTGGTTGCTGCAGATTTTTCTGGTTTTCTGGTTCTGCAGCACCAAATTCCAAACGCTATAACTTTTAATTTAAACAGAATTTTAAGTTGATTTCAAAAGGATTTTAAATATCTATCAGTCTATTTTAAGTGAGTATAAGTTTCATGTTCATATCTATTTTGTAGACTTAGATAAGTCACTTGGAAGGTCGGTTGTTTGCTGAAAACTCTGAACTGGTTTATGAAAACAGGGCTCCACTTCCAATTGATAATTAATTAATCAAATGAAGTGATATGAACCTGAATCCTGATAATGTAAATTTCATTTTTAATTGATCCAATGTTGAGTACTGTTGTTGTGTGCTTGTTAATACCACCAATACTTACTGATTTTAATTGTTCATTGCTTAGTCATGGTGATTCTTTTAATTATTGAATGCCAATGATATTTTTTCTTATAAATGATAATGAGTAATGGTTTGGGGTTTGGCTTGAAGCCTGAAACTTAATTAAACTAATTGTATTTACCCATCTATCTGCAGTGGATGAAGATGATGCTTTCTTGGTCAAGCAAATTGGCCAGAGTTTCCGGTATTCTAAAATAGAGGTATATTCCTCTTCTTATATTCATGAATAGTCAGTTTTGTTCCTTGTTAACATACATGCATCATCTATGTATGGAAGACTAAACATAGATCAAATCCATTTTCTTATCAAGGCAAGAAGGGAGGAACAAATCCAAGCTGCTCATGACGAAGCCATGTTTGGTGCTTCAGCACTTCTACCTCCTACCAGTACTGACAGTGAGCCTGAAAGGGAGAATGAAAAAGAAGTTGATAAAAAAGTTGTTGTTACAAGCCTCTTAAGTGAAACAGTAAGTGGTTTCACTGCAGACTTATGTGGATAAGCATGATGAGTCATTTAAGTAATCCTTGTATTTGTGTGTGCATTTGTTGTTGAATAATTTCTCACATTAAGTTATTATTGCTGCTCTATACTTGCTGTTGGTTGCTGCTGATTTTCCCCCCTCATTGCTTGCTTGTTGAATGATTGTTAAATTCAATGAGAAAGGAAATGCTGTTGAGTTATTGTTGTTTGTGTTGGAGTAGATGATGGTTACTGAACTGAGATTAGTTTTATTGATAAATCTGTTGTTGAAATCGTTTAGTTTGGCTTGATTGATTTTCTATTGAATTAATGGATAAACTGCTGTGCTCCTGCTGCTTGCAAGTGTAATGGTTATTGACTTCAATGAATAGAATGCTGCCTGAATCCATTACCTTTGTTCATTTTACTGTTTTGGGTGCTGTATGATGGGCCATTGATTGCTGTTCTGCTGAGTGCTGCTCTACTTCTTGGTGGTTGGATTGGTTTTAATTGTTTCCTCATGTTTTCTTGCTGGAATTGGCTTATTTACTTCCTTCCTATGAATTTATTATGATTTTTTGTGTTTTTAACTCTCAAAGAATTCATATGAAATTTGAATTGATTGATTGAAATTGTGAAATAGGCAAATTTACTGCTGAAATACTGCCGAAATTTATCTTAAGCTATTTTCAATATTCATCTTTGATTCTATTAATTGATTGAGTTGGTATTTAATTGCTTTTGGTTTTCAACTGTTGCTAAGCTCAATTGATTGATTATTCGGTTAAGTGCTTCACTGTTTTGGTTGTTGGAAGCTGGAAGCTTGGGTTTTGTTATTCACTATTTGGTTGTTGTCCTATTTGGTTGCTCAATTAAACTGCATTGTGTTGTTTGAGCAAACAAGTTCTATTTGACGAATTTCTGTGTCAAAATAGACCCTTGTTTGCTACATGATTTCTGATTGCCTCAAGATATTTCTTTTGACTATGCACCTAACTTTTTGTTTCGGATTTTCTTATTTATAGGAGTGCTGAAATGGTGACCACATGCTACTTTGAGGTCTCAAGAATATTTTGATTCATAGAGACACTAATCTATGTTAGAACTTTTAACTTTTGGTTGAACTTGTGCAAGACATATAACTTGTAGAACTAATCAATGTATTCACTAATGTTATTTTGTTTTAAAACAATTTTAGCTAAATGAGGTATGTTTGAATTATGTATGTTTTTACATATTATATAAATGTAGATTTGCTTAATAAAATAGTTAATATATTAGTTAATTAAAAAAAAATATTACAAAATAATTATTTTACTTTTGTAACTAAAGAAAAAAAATGTTACAAAATCAAGTTATATTTTGTAACAAAATTTTTTGATAGGAAAAAATAGATTGTCACGAAAAATACCTTGAAGATCAAAATTTGTTACCACTTTTGTAACAGCTTCTGATTTTTTGTATCAGAAAAAATTGTTACAAAACATCATATTGAATTGTAACAGTTCCATTTTTCGTTACAAAAACTTTTTGTAATGGGACTTACTGCAACGGCCCATTTTTTTGTTACAAAAAACTTTTGTTTCAAAATTTCGACGTTTTGTAACAATTTTTTTTTGTTACAAATACGCCTTTTTCTTGTTGTGCTAGTCACCAATTCTATACACCATCGTCTCACTACATACAAAACTATAACAGTTACCTGCATGAGTTTGGTTGTCAACCTTCATCACCTCAATCTTCATCTTCACATATGGATCAAGCCACACAAGAAGTACTTTTCATGCTCATTCAAGAACAACAAGAGTTCCGGAAGAAGCAAGAGCAAGTCATGTTTACAGTAGCGGAAACTCTTGACCGGTTAGCTTCATTGCGTTCATGTCATGACCAAGAAATTCTAGTGGATGAATGATAAACCACTATTTTTAGGATTTATCGTGTGCTTAATTGAGTGGATTTTATCCACTATTCTCACACTTATTCATTAAATTCAAATGTTTTACATTTTCCTTCCTAATTTTGTGCTATGATTGAAAACATGCTTCTTTGGCCTTAAATCTGCTAATTTTAATCCTCTCTTATTACCATTCGATGCTGTGATATGTATGTTAAGTGATTTCAGGGTTTATAGGGCAGAATGGCTTAGAGGATGGAAAGGAAGCATACAAAAGTGGAAGGAATACAAGAAATTGAAGGAATTGCTAAGCTGTCAAGTCTGACCTCTTCGTACTTAATCGATCATAACTTAAGATACAGAGGTCCAAATGAGGCGGTTCCAGTTGCGTTGGAAAGCTAACATCCGGGGCTTCAAAATGATATGAAATTTCTTATAGTTGCCATGCAGTTAGGCAACGTGCATGCGTGCATCACGCATACGCATGACCTTGCGAAAGTTCAATCGACGCGTACGCGTGACAGAGCCACGCGCTGGATGTATCAGAAATCGCTGGGGGGCAATTTCTGAGCTGTTTTTGGCCCATTTTCAAGCCCAAAAAATACAGATTAGAGGTTACAGAGTGGGGGAATCACATTGATTCATTCATTCACACAACATTCATTCACATAATTTTAGGTTTTAGATGTAGTTTTCTAGAGAGAGATGTTCTCTCCTCTCTCTAGGTTTTAGGACTCTTAGGTTTAGTTATTTTTAATTTCAGATTTCTACTTTACTCTGATTTAGTTTCTCTTCTACTCTTATTAATTCTAGCACTTTAGTTTATCTATTTCTCTTGTTGGTTTATTTATTTTCCCAATTTGATTTATGAACTCTTCATGTTAGATTTGATTTCTCTATTTAATGCAATTTGAGGTATTTTATATTTATGATTGCTTTCTTTAATTTGTGTTATTGATGCTTGCAATTGGTTGTTTGGATTTTATTATCTCTTATTGCTTTTCTATACTTTTATATTGTGCCTTCCAAGTATTTGATAAAATGCTTGGGAGGATTTTAAGTTAGATTTTTATATTCTTGGCTTTGGTTGAGTAATTGGAGACTCTTGAGTTATCAAACTCCTTTGTTGATTGATAATTGAAAGTTGCTAGTTGATTTGGATCCCTCTAAAGCTAGTCTTTCCTTAGGAGTTGACTAGGACTTGAGGAATCAAATTAATTCATCCACTTGACTTTCCTTTATAGTTAGAGGTTAACTAAATGGGAGTAATGGACAATTGATGTCACAATTGATGATAAGGATAGCTAGGATAGGAATTCCAATTATCAATCCTTGCTAAGACTTTTCTTAATTATTATTTTATTTCCTTGTTATTTACTTTTATTGTTCCTTATTCAAAACCCAAAAAGATACAATCTCATAACCAATAATAAACTACACCTCCCTGCAATTCCTTGAGAGACGACCTGAGGTTTGAATACTTCGATTATTAATTTTTAGGGGTTTGTTACTTGTGACAATCAAATTTTTGTATGAAAGGATTCTTTGTTGGTTTAGAAGCTATACTTGCAACGAGAATTTATTGTGAAATTCTTTACTAGCAAAAATCCGTTCGTCAATGAATGTGTAGAACCAAGTGAAAAGTGTGGAGTGAGCGAAGAATTACAAAATCAAGTAGAAGATATCAAGTCACAACATGAAGCACTAGAGGAGATAAATGAAGAGTTGGTAAGAAGTGATCAAGAGGATTCTATCATTCAAGATATTTTGTCCAACTTGGTCAACCTTGCCAATGACCTTTACAAGCCTCCCTTATTGGATTTGGAAGGAGATGTTGATGTGGACTTCACACAACCTCCAATTTTTTACTTGAGTGATGATGAGGAAGGTTTAGAGGAGGTTGAGGAAGATTTTATTCACCAAGAGGTAAAGATAGTTGTGCAAGAACGAATTAAGCGGGTAAAGATTTCTTCAACAAGCTTTCTAGGCCCACATCAATATGCCGTCTTGGAGATGGATTGTCAACTTCAAACCTTTCTTAGAGTAGTGGATGGTGAAGAGAAAAATGTTAATTGGCAAAGAAATGGGAAGTTCATCATAGAAGCCAAATCAACATTTGGAGCTCATTTTTGGTGTAAGAGTCAATTTAGTGGATTCCGGGAGTGCACAAGCATGTCAATGGCGATAGAGGAATGCAAGTATGGGATCCAGGTATTAACTTCAAGAATCAACACTTATGGATCCTAGATGCTAGCTTGAAGTCTCTTAAGAGTTTGATGCAATTCATTTGGGACCCCAGAGGTCAAATCAAGAGCAAACTTGGTTGGAGATTCAAGGAGGAATGGAAACATAAGCCGCCCTAACAAGGATCTCCTTACCAAGTCCATCTTAAGGACTTTAAACGAAAGTGCTAGGTGGGAGACACCCCACCATGGTAATATCCTTCTAACTTTCTCTCTTTTAGCTTTTATTTCATGAATAATTGGCTATTTTGCTTGGTTGGTTAGTTTTATTTTGAAGTTTGTTGGGTAATTTTAGTAAAATAATGTGTTTTTGGGAGTTTTATGATGTTTTGGGACTTGAAAACCTGTTTTGGACATCAAGTTTGATGCCTTAGAGGCAAAATTTTCGTTGCAGGAACAGAGTCCTGTGCGTCCGCACAGCCGTGTGCACGCGCATAGCTCCCCTGTTTTTCCGTTCCTGTGCGTACACACAGCAATGTGCACACGCACACTCCAAAACACTCCTTCTATTCACAGCACGCGCACCCCTTGTGCGTTTGCATACCACCCTTCCTTTCCCCTTGTGCAGCCGCACACCTTGCGTGCGTCCGCACGCTTCACTCTGTTTCCATATAAAAAAACCACTGGTGCGAGCGCATAGCTCTATGCGCCTGCACAGACCTAGACAACCCCTCTGGTCGCAGCACACGTATCCCTTGTGCGTGGGAACGCAACCTTTATTCTCCTTCTGTGCGTCCGCACACGACTTGGTGCGTCCGCACAGGTTGCGATACCTCTTCTGTCTACAGTGCCCGCACGCCTTTGTGCGCACGCATACCCTTCCCTCTCTTCCTTGTGTGTGACCGCACATGACCTTGTGCGTCCGCACAGGTCACTTTTCGAACGTTAATTCGAAAAGAGAGAGAGAGAGAGAGAGAGAGAGAGTCGCCCTTCAGTTTCCCCAAACTCCCCAACCTTTTTCTCTTCTTGTTCCTCTCTGAGAAACCAATCACCACCAACTCTCCACCCAAATCACCACTAGCCATCACCTCCATCCGACGTCACCACCAGCGACCACACCACCGTCGCCAACCTTCCCTCTCTCTTCCTTCTCCCTTCTTCTTCTCTCTTTTCTACATTTCCCTCTTCCTCCATTTCTTTCCTTCTCTGCGCAAGACCCCTGTCTCCGCGCCCAGTAACCCCACCGCGCCCTCCAGCTCCAGCGGGTAGCCACCAGCAGCGGCGGACCTCTGTGCCGCTGTAACCCCCCTTCTCCGTCCATTTCCCTTTCTCTTTTCTTCTACGTTACAGGTTCCCCTTTCTTTCCTGTAACCTGTCTCTTTACTGTTTCTGTCCCATTTTCTTTCTTTAACTGCTTTTAATTTCTGTTTAAGTAACTAGGTGGCATTAGGTTAGTTGATTTCTGATTTTTTGAATTGAATGTTGATTGATGGCTGTCTGTTTTAGATTTTTCTAGATTTCTCTGAACTTTGAATGCTGCTTATGAACACTGAATGCTGTTAACCTGAACTGAGTACACTGCTTTTTATTTCTGCACATAACTTGCCTGATGAAATGCCTGAATGGAATTTTTTATTCAAATTCTGTGTCTGATCAGCATGGATTTGGGATTTCCTTTCCTGTATGCATTGTCACTCATACATATGCAGTTTTATGAGATTCTTGGATGATTATTCTTGAAGGTTCATTATGCACCTTGTGTTGTTTTGCTTGAACACCAATTTGAACTTGAAAAATTATAGCTGTGATTATCCTGTTGGTGTTACCTTAGCTGTGCATATTTTCCTTTAGCTTGCTAATTTGCTGCATTATGTACTGACTGCTCATTTCCTTCTGCTCAAACACCAAACTAATTTTAGACTTATACATTTTGAATTCTGTTTGGTGCCATTTGCAGCAGTACATACATTGTTTTTTTCTGAATGAATTGATTAAATGCCTATTCATGTGTCTTTAACACCAATGACCATATAATAGTCACTTGTTTCTTTATGTTTTTGAGCAATGGAATCTGTTTCTCAACCAAGTATTGCTTTGGACAAGAAATTATGTATATGTGATCATTTCTTATCTTCTTAACATGAATAAGTGCATACTCCCACTGTTGCATTGATTATTGCTCTTTATGCCAAATTTTTACTAAGTCTTCTGATTTCAAGTGCAAAGTTGCAATAATTAATTCCTTTCAAGTCAATTCACTTGCATTGTCATACCTAAGTTATATATATATACTTTGACTGTTGTTCATTCCCTTTTTATGTTGCTTAGGTTGCTTGATTTTAGGAAAATTAATTTCCTTTTGGGCGTTCAACTGCTTTATACATGTTTTTCCTTAATTGAATGTTGTTTATCTTATTGGCTCTTACTTGAATTGTTTGATTATATCCTTCTTCTTTCTGTGATTTTTATCTGTTCTCCCTAAGTTGTACTCTGTTTTTGATTTTTTTAGGATGGCTCGCAAGGGGAAAGAGAAAGCCAACTCCTTGGCTCGTCCTCCTCCAGTGCCTCCGAGTAACCAATCGAACACATTCATTAATGCTGAAACCCAAGAACAATATAAGAAACTGGAAAAGTGGGCCTTTCACTATGAGAGAAAGTTGAACTTGCCCGAGAAATATGCGGATTAGATCCTTAACAGATTAAATTTTTACCATTGGAAATTCGTAGAATTCGATCCGGTGGAAGTTAATGACCACCAGGTCAAGGAATTCTACGGGAATTTCCTAAAGAGGGATGCCCAAACTGTTTTTCTAAGAGGTGTCACACTGGATACCTCTGATACTGCTTTAGAGGCCCTCTTGGATATTCTGCATAATCCTCCGGCTCGGGATACTTTCACTTAGATAGTGAAAGACGTGACAACGAGCAAGCTTTCTTTGGATGTGGTTCTGTAAAAGATTGGCCTTCCTGAGGCCAGATGGGAGTACAGTAAGGGAGACAAGGCAGTCCCATTGAACATCGCGTGCACTGACCTAAATCCTGAGGCAAGGATCTGTCAGCAGATCATTGCTGACTACATTCTACCGAGCACGCATGCCACGCACATTAGAGTCCGTGTGGCGGTTTTGCTTTGGCTATTCTGGAGGGGAATAGGATCTCTGTTCTTCCCCTTATCAGAGAGTCGATGTGGAAGGTGAACTAACAACATAAATACAACATTCCTTTCCCATCGATGATCACCAGATTAGCCGCTTTATCTGGAGTGGAGAGACGACCAATAGGCCGGACGTCTGTCTTCATCAGCAAGCATCCATTTTTACCATACGGCGACTATGATGGACCGCCTCAAAAGAAGAGGAAGACGACTGAACCACCATAAGCAGTAGAGCCCTCAGCACCTCTTACAGCTCCTGCTAGGGATGGCAACGGGTCCCATGGGGGCGGGGATATGCCCCCTGCCCCCGCCCCCAATATCTGTCCCCGTCCCCGCCCCATCCCCATGACGGGTAATGGGGACCCCGTATCCGCCGGGGACCTGGGTCTCCACGGATATCCGCAGATTTTTGTAAAAATTAATAAAAATTGAAAAAATAGGAAAAATTAGAGAAAATCAAAGATAATCCTCAATTGTCATTACAAACATAATATTCATAGTCTTTTAAGACTTAAATAGCAATAACAACAAACATAAACATCCAAACATATCCATAAATAACCAAATATTACTGACTATGATATATACACAATGCATCCGAAGAAGACATTCTATAAATCATGAAATATATACACAATGAAATACACATACATTATCAGCAGAATTGTTTGACTCAATTACTCACTAACTTAAGAGTCTTATATACACAATTAAATACCAATACATTATCAGTAAATAACAATTAAATTGTTATGATAAATCTATTTTAGTAGCTACACATTGGCAAGGAACCTAATACACTATCAGTAAATAGAACACACAGAAAAATGAGATTTGATTACAATATTAGTGTGATGATCATAGTGTTATGCATAATAATAGATAAATTAATCAAACTAAGAAACAATGAAAAAACAGAGGGACAACTTCACAAACAAATTTATAAATTAGTGCAGTACTGTCCTATCATGAACTATTTCTTGGCACTACAAAATATTCCAATAAGAGCAACGGTACAAATTATAATCCAGGATTTTGCAAATGGAATTCTATGCAAAAAATTAATCATTAATTGTTAAAATCCATTATTAACCAATAAAATACATAAGCAAATAGTAACTTAGCAGATGAGACAACGAATATATTTGTATGTTTGATTTAATCAATATATATATATATATATATATATATATATATATAATCAAAGTTGTAAAACGAAAAGGGATGTAACACAGCAAGACCTAATTAGCAGCCACAATTTCTTAAGATAAAGGTACTCATACTTTCATGTATCAGCCTCTTGATTATGCAACAAACATATGAATTAGTTAACCTAATCAGAAATTCATTAACCTAATCAGAAATTTACAAATTTAAAACTCAGAAATCCAGAAATTCAAAACACAGAAATTCAGATTAATTGGAATCTCATTAATTCAGAACACAGAAATTCTTTACCCTAATTCAGAAATCTAAATTCAGAAAAGGGGATGAAAGACCAGCGAAGACCAAGGCTAACTTACCTGAACCTGACGGAGAAAAGGGGAAGGAAGACTAGCAAAGACCGGTGATGTAAAAAGGAGAAGATGACGACCAGGAGAAGAGGACAACGTTGCCGAGTCTGCTGCAACTACGAGAAGAAGACGACGTTGCCGGAGCCCGTGACGGTGAGCTCAACTGCCTCGACACCTTCAGTGAGTGAACCAAGCCACTCAAGGGGTCTTGGGTGGGAGGCGGCGCTGAGAGACCAGAGGGTGGAAGGTGGCGGGCGACGGTCGATGGTCGGCAGTCAGCGGGAAAGAGCCAAGAGGGGCTGAGGGTTTGAGGAGGAATGGAGAGCAGTTTTTGCTCTCTGTCTCTGAAGCAGGGGAATCAGGAATGTGACGGCTAGGGTTTATTACTCATTAGTATGGTATTACTCAGGGTATTTTTGTCTTTTCACACAAACGGGGAATTAACGGATCCCCACGGGGCGGGGACCTCTACCCCCGCCCCCGCCCCGTTTACTATACGGGGCTTCGTCCCCCTTCCCGCGGGTAAAAATTGCCCTCCATACCTACTCTCCGAGGGGTAAATCCCCGCGGGTACCCGCCCACCGGGAATTTTCGCCATGCCTAGCTCCCGCACCCACACCCCGACTTCAGACACCCTATGAGCTGGGTCGGGAGATCATTCAGCTTTTCTACCATTTTGAGCACCGCAACGCTCGACGCTTCCAGTGGATAGTGGTAAAGTTTGAGGGTAAAGACCATGGGCCACCTCCTTCGGATACACCAGAGCCTGGGGCTGAGCCTGAAGAGCCGGCACCGAAGGAGCCAGCAGCTGAAGCTGGCCAGGCAGTCGATCCCCCTGAGCAGAGACCGGCGGAGCCCACGGTTGAGGAGGCTACATTTTAGAGAGTTGAGGAGCCGGTGGCTGGAGCTGAGCAGATAGTAGAGATGGCAGCAGAGCCAGCTGACCAGGCAGTTGAGGAGTCGGCAGTTGAGACCACTCCGGAGACATCCCGAGCCATCATTGTTTATCAGCGTCATCACCGCCCACCACCATCTAACGGTGGAGCTTCTCATGGTTGATCCCCCCTGATTAATTCTTTTGGCACTGAGGACAGTGCATGATTTAAGTATGGGGGAGGATCTACGATTTTTGGGTGTAAACATTCTCTCCTTAACACTTGTCATTTACTTTAAGTTTTATTATGCTTTTTTTGTAGATTTTTGTAGTACTTTGACTTATGCACTACCGTTTAGTACTATGGTATATATATATATATATATATATATATATATATATATATATATATATATATATATATTAGCTTGCTTCTAGTTATCTTTAGTATTGCATTTTAATTATGGTATATATATATATATATATATATGTTTTGAGCTTGTTTTGCTTGGTATATAGTATAGATATGGATTGTGATTGGATGATGTGAATAGCATATGCCTAGTTCATTTTTTATCCTAATTGTTCATGTTACTTTTTTCTTGTTGAAATTAGGAAAAGAACTAGGAAATTTTGAAAAATTGCATCCATCACATCATACATACATATAGGAAATAAATTTTGGTGAAAAATAACGAAGATTTCCAAGAGTTTTGTTTCAAGGGCATTCTATTGAATTGATTTGAAAATTGTTTTCAAACTTGGTTGAATGATTCCTTTTTCGAACATAGAAGAGTAAAGAACAAATACCTTGTGAGTTTTTGAGCTATATTGAGTGGTTACACATTTTAACGACTAATTTTGTTCATTGTGTGATATATCTCTTCTATGATTGTAATCTTGGTTTTGCTTGATTCTCTATTTCCAATGATTGATGTTTTGAATTGCATTTAGCATGATTGAGGCCATCTTTGAATTAAGCTAACTTGCCCATATAGCTTAACCCTTGCATCTACCGTTGTTAACCCCTTTTGAGCTTTTTAATCCCCTTTGTTCTTGATATTAGCACATCACAATCTTAAGCAAAAAACCATGATTTACCTTGGATTGTATCCTTGATTAGCTTAGGTTGAAGGAGTGTGTTTCATTTAAGTGTGGGAGAATTTTGGGAAACATTGGTAGTGAATGAAAATGTTTAATTTGGGTATTTCATTGAAAATTTTGGAAAATGAGAATAATCATGTATGAACTACTAAAATCATATGCATTTTATTTTCAAAAAAAAAAAAATCATCATGAAAAGGGGATAAAAGTTACCCCTAAGTGAAGGGAAATGAATAAGAAATGCATATGTGATGTGGATGATAAAGCATACATGGATGTTTGTGAAAAAGAAATGATGGGAAGTTAGGTTGCATATTTTTGTTATTGGATTAAGGAAGGTTGAGTTGGACACTTAAACTAATTAAGGATTCAAACCATTTTAGTCCACTTAGCCATATCTATCCCACCTTGACCCTAACCCCATTACAACCATATGAAGTCCTCATGATAATTGCATTCATGCATCACTTGTTGTTGATTGTTAGATGAGAAGCAAAACCTTGAAAGCATGATTGGGAAGAGATTTGAGTGAATTGACCCTAGATACCGAGTGATTAGAGTGTATACACACCTAGTGAGGGTTCAATTACTCAATTCTATATTTTCATATCTCTTATTATGAATTCTTGCAAGTCACTTCATTTTGATGTCTTGAATCAATTCTTTAGATTTTTGCTTGCATTGAATTATCTCTTTGCCTTGCCCTATTTGTCTATACTTGCTTGGAAATTTGATTGTTTGTTTTCGCCAATTCAATAGATACTATAGATAGATATATATAGTTATATATAGTATATACATACTTGCATGCATTTAGATAGTTGCATTTAATAAGTTGATTACCCCTTTTTTTATCATTCTCCTTGTTGGTTTAGCATGAGGACATGCTATTGTTTAAGTGTAGAGAAATTGATGAGTCCATATTTGATGATATATTTTGACTTAATTTGGATGGATCCTAGCACAGGAACTCACACTTAAGCATCAAAATAGCATACTTTTGTGTTTTGTCCCCAATTTGACCCTAAACGTGAAAACATTCAATTTTGTGCTTGAAATGAGCAATTTAATTCCACTTCTATTCCATTTGATACCATGACGTGTTTGTTGAGTGATTTCAGACCTTGGAGGCAAGAATGGATAGCCAAAAGTGGAAGAAAGCATGTACAAGGGAGAAAACATGAAGAAAACAAGGAAAAGCACACACAGTGAAGTGTGCGTGCACACAAGAAAGAATTTTCATGTGTGTGTGCGCACAAGCACCTGTGCGTACGCACAGGTCAACTTTCAGCCAAGTGTGCGGACGCACACATCTGTGCGTCTGCACAGGTCCCTGCACGTGATTTCATTAATGAAGCACGTGTTTCTCGAATTCTGAGGCCTTTTGGCCCATTTTGGAAGGCTTGGATGCTGATTTTGGAGTGCTATATGAAGGGGAATTCAACACATTAGTGGGGGAGCTCACTTAGATAGTTTTAGAGAGTAATTAGGGGTAGGAGTAGGAGTAGTGTAGCATTGCTCTCTTAGGGTTTCATTTTCTATTTCCATTGTAACATTTTATAGCAAGCTTGATTTTTGGATTTTGCTTCTTTAATTGTAAGTACTCTCAATTTCCTCTTTAATTTCATTGCTTTTGCTTTTATGTTCTTATGGTTCAAGTTACTTTGTTCATATTTGCAATTTTGTGTTTCTTGAAGTTTTGATCAATGAATTTTATGTTTCATGCTTTTTTTATGCTTGATTGCCTCTATATTTGGTTTTGTTGATAGTTGGTTATAGTTTTCCGTTTTACTTTGCAATTTTCCATGTTTTACTTTTATGCACACAAGGTGTTTGTGAAAATGTCAACTCTAGATTTTGAGTAGATTTTCACACCTTGGTTTGGGATTTGAGCTCCTAGGATACTAGAGTCATAATATCCGACATTTAGTGGTAATTCTTGGGAAGTTAGTTGACTCTTGTTTCCATTAAAGCTAGCCTTTTATCAACTAGTTTGGTAAGTTGGTTAGAACCTATGGATTAAGGTCAATTATGCTTGCTTGACTTACTCCTCAATGTAAGGGGTTAACTTGGCAAGATTAACTCATGATAATTACCGTAGTTGTGGTTATGGCAATGATAGGATTCCTTAGATCCTCATTCCTAAGTCAAGGCTCTTTATTGTATTTATAGCATTTTCACTAGTTTTGATCTCATCTTCTCTTTAATTGCGTTAATTACAATTTTGATCATTCCTTAGTTTTTTGATTTTTTAGTTCCTTTAATCTTTTGTTCTTTGATTGAAAAAATCCTTTTTGCCCTCACAATCGAAAGAGTAACATTCCAATTGCATTCCTAGGAAAGAACGACCCGGGAGCTAAATACTCGATTTATATTTGGTTTGAATTGTGATAACATTTGATTGATGGCCGATTTGTTGGGATAGGACTATACTTACAACGCCAATTCCATTCTGATAATCGAATTCATAACCTATGCAAATTGGCCGTTCGTCAAATACTTTAGGTCTCTCAAGTTTTTAGGTGTTGGTGGCTCTCTATCTGTTCTGGGGTTCAATGTTCCATCCTCAAACCACCCATTTACAACAACCATGGCTTGAGCTCTGGAGAGGGGTAGTGGAGATGGAGGACTGTTTCTGTTAGAATCCTAGAATAGGAATGCCTTCTGCCCCTACCATCAGCAGCACACACCTCTAGAGGAGAAACTTCTTTAGATCTCCTCCTGTTGCACTTCATTACCTCAGTTATGTCAGATGCTCCCTTTAAAAGTTCAGAGAAGGTGTTTATGTTACTCATGGAAAGATATATTTGAGATCCGTCTTCCACTTTTCTAATACACCCATATACCAATTGTAGTTTTGGGAGGATGTCCATGCAAAGTAAAGCTTGATATCTGAAAACGCGTTAACAGAGGAGGTGGCTTGATCCAGAAGCGTTCTACCACAGCAACGGCGACAGAAACGACAGCAGCAACAACAATGGCAGTGGTGATGAAAATGGCGGCAGCAACAATGGCGGCAAAAACTCCACTATAGCAGCAACAACAGTATAGAAGAATAGATCTGAAAGTGCATTGATTGAAGCGGTGACTCGATCCAGAAGCTCTCTACCGCAACGGACACGGTAGTGGTGACGGTGCCGGCGACGGAAATGGCAGGGAGAATGACAACAAAAATGATGGTATAAAACTTGGGGTTCTCTCTCAGCTAACTCAGTCTCACATTTTGAAAAATTGGGAAAATTAGGTTTTGTTCCAAAATTTAATTTTAATTATTTATTAGTGGAGGTTTTTTAAATTTTCATAAATAAAATATATTGTGGAGATTTTTAGAAACCTTTCTCCAAAATACTCCCTCAAATAAATATTAATCTTGTAGTGATTTGCACCATTATCTTACTAATTATACATGCTTATCCATCTATATCCATCCCAGTGTTGTAAAGTGCAGTGCATCAAAGTTATCATTTCAAGCCATCATATCGAAAGGTGTAGATGGCAAAGCAGAAGGCAATTGCTCAGATTTGTGGCGATTGAGAAGAGTCGTACAACAAGATTTTCATTCTGTTACAAGATTTATTCAACTGCCTTCCTGGTACCATACATGATTGTGTTGCAGTTTCACACTACAACGGAAACATGATTGACAGAGATTTTAGCCAGCTTGATAGGATGTTTTGGGCCTTTCCCCGGTGTATCGAAGCTTTTAAGCACTGCAAGCTGTTTGTTTCGATCGACGAGATGCATTTGTACGAAAAATACAGGAGTGTGATGCTAATTGTTATTGCCCAAGATGAAAACAACAACATTCTTTCCATCGCCTTTGCACTAGTTGAATCCGAGTCTACTGAGTCATGGTCTTTTTTTCTAACAAACCTGAGGTAGCACGTCACTCTGCAACATGGGATACTTTTCATATCTGATGGATCTCAAGTCATTTGCGCTGTTCTTAATGCTGCCAATAGTGGTTGACATCCTCCTACAGCTCACCATGCTTATTGTATATGTCATATGGCTTCCAACTTCAATACCTGGTTCAAATTTGCAGAGGAGAAGCGGTATCTTGTTAATGTAGCTTATAGTCCCAGTAAGAAAGGATGTTATTAGTACTTGGACGCATTGAAGGGGTTATCAATGGGTATGCTTGATTGGGCACTAAGGTTTAGGAAGGCATTGTAGCTCCAGCACTGTGACGAATATCGTTTGTTTGGTCATATGACAACGAATATTTTTGAGTGTATCAACGCTGTTCTAAAGGGAACGAGGAACCTTTCTGTGGCTACTATTGTGAGGGCAACTTATGAGCGGTTGCAACAACTGTTTGTGTACAAGGGTCGTGAGACACAAACTCAACTGAATTCTGGTCAAGTGTTCTCACAGCAACTACTAACAGCGATAGAGAAGAGCATAGAGTCACATGCCAAGTTGCGTTCAATCTATTAATATTTTCTGATTGGACGTAACTTTCTCATCTAGCCATGTCTGCTCTCAAAACTTTCCAAAACCCTAAAAATGTGAAATGAAGCAATGAATCTCAGTTACACACCCCTTATATAGTGGTAGAAGGCATCTCGGGTACTATGCCTGCTTTTCCATTAAAGGGTATCTCGGGTATACAGTACTCGGTCTCTGCCTTCTTAACGTATCCCAGTAGCACCTAGGTTATGCTTTCTTGATGTGTTTCATATCTAGGGTATAGTGTACCCGGGATGTTTGTTTAACTTGCTTTTGGGTATTGTATCCGAGATATTACTGTTAATGGATAAATGTCAATACGCTACAGATTACATATTTTTGTAAATATTATATTTAAATAATTAAGTAAAGTATCATTTTTGTCCCCAACGTTTGGGGTAAGTCCTATATATTTGTGTTCCTAACGTTTAAATTGTCCTATTTGTATCTCTAATGTTTGTAAAATAATTCAATGTTACCCTGCTATCAATTACACATTATGAGCTTTAGTTAGAATTCTGAAAATCTCTTGAAGTTAAAATACAAATGTCTGGGTCAGAACTGATGATCCACTACGGATAATAACTCATTAAAAAATGAAACTAATCCCTGCAATATTTACATAATTCACTTTTTTAGGGACATAATTGAACCTGAACACAACTTTTGGGTACAATATTAAAATAGAACACATCCAAGTGAAACTTAATTGAGAATGAATATATCAAAATGAGAATAATTAAAAAATGCAATCTGATCTATTAATATAATTGACGGCAGGATAATATTGAATTACTTTTATAAGCGTTAGCGATACAAATAGGATGATTTAAACATTAGGGACACAAATAGGGCTTACCCAAACATTAGGAACAAAAACAATACTTTACTGTAAATAATTTAAATAAAAAAAAATCCTAATTATATGGCTAAAAAACAACAAATGTGGTTTTCCTTTTGAGCGAGATTTTTTCTGTTTTTTTTTTTTAGTGAAAATGTCAATTCTTTTACAAACCAAATTAATTTTTTCGTAATCATTTAAAAAAAAACTATTTTAAGCATTAAAACATTTTAATTTAACTGTGACGCGGTTGATTTATGATAATATGAAGGGATCTTAGCTTGTCAGAAGGCTGGTTGAAAACTTGAAATAAACAGCAATAATAAAGTTTGAATAATAACTGCCAAATAATACCGCAACTTGGATAATCGAATGAATATGTTAATTAACTAACTAAAAGGGTTGTTATGTTTTTTGCAATAGCTAATTTGTCCAATCAATTCCTTTTTTATTTGGTTCCATTCCATAGGAAGAAAATAAATAAATAAATAAATAAAAGGGAGAGTGTAAATTGTTATTCTGATAGTGTTGATTTGATTTGAGTCTTTGTTCTATTTGTTCTATATGGTTTACACTCATGGTGTGTTTTTGTTCCTTGATTTCTTCTTCTGTATGTGTAAGCATAATTGTTAAACAGCTATGCCACACTACTTGTCTTACGTTTCTCTTACCCTTCAACCTTTTCTTCATTTGTGGTTCTGACTTTTTTCCTTCATTTACTTGTTATTCTTATATTTTATCACTTCTTTTATTTAGAATTTTGAGTTTTACTGGCTTTATGGGGTTGTGTTTGTTTTTTTTTTTTTATAATTTAATATTATGCTTTTTTTTTACTCCAATTGATTTATCTTGTCTATTTTCTCTTTTGTCACTACTAGAAAACTAGTTATTACAGACGGATATTTCTGACGGATTTTATCCCACTGAAATACAGATGGAATTTCAGAGGGATTTTTTTGTCAGAAAACAAAAAAAAAAATAGATTAGCATAAATTACAGACGGAAAAGAGAATCCGTCTATAATTCAGTCGGAAAATTAATTTTTTTTTTCGTGGAATAGTTACAGACGAATTTTCTGTCTGTAATTAAGTAGACAAAACGCTACATTTTATTAAATTATTACAGACGGAAAATTCGTCTGTAATTTAAAATTTTCCGTCAGAAAATATTAAAATAAGAGTTGTGAGTGAAAAGCTCCTCGTTTCAATCACGGTACTTCTCCAAATCTCTACACTCATCCCTTCCAAATCCTCCATCAGCGGCGCATCTCAGCTTTCTAATTTCATGCAATTAATTCCTCTTTTTCCAATGGATCTTCTTCGTCACGCTCTCTTCCGTTCCTCCTCCTCCTCCGCCGCCGCTCTGCTGCCATTGTTCGGTTGTTCCTCTGAGTTTTTGGCGTCTTCCGCCGCTGCCGCGACCACTCGCGTCGGACGATCTCTCTCTATCATCCCTTGCGTCGCACGAGCCCCCTCCCTGTGATTCTGTTGTTTAGGGTTCAATTTTTCTGTGCCAATTTTAGATTTATCAGTTTTTCTTCGCAGTTTCTATCTTCTTGTTGTTGTTGATGCTGATTGAGCTTCTTGTTCTTGTTACAGTTTCTATCACATGCTGGTATCTCAAAACAAATGGTAATTTTGCCCTTTCCATTCTCTTTCTTCTATTTAAATGTTTCTAATTTCCAGCTTAGGGATTCGATCACCTGTTCTGAGCTTGTTCCACGATTCTACTCTATTTGTGATTTTTTTGTGTGGATAAATGCATTGCTTTCAATCCTTCATCTTGGTTAATTATTTTGGAACCCTAGAATTGCACATTCTTAATTAATCAGTGTTCTAGCAATACAGTGAAATTCTTTGAACTCTTATAGATATAGAATGGAATTGAACTTCTAGATTATGGCTTCTCTTAATCACTTATTGCAGCAGATAAATTTATCTATGCAGAAATTACAGTATTAGGATTATTTATTGCAGTATTATTCTCTCTTCTGTGATTTGGAAGTTGTAGAAGTAGTTAGGTGATATGTTAAGATAGAATATTGAAAGGTTCCTTTTTTTTTCTCCTTCTGTTTTATGACCTTCTTTTCAGCTTAAATATTAATGAAAAATAAAATTAGCTTTGTCTATGACCTACTTGGCTGAGGAGTGAGGAGCAGATATTCCGATATGATATCAAGTTTGGTGGAAAAGCCCAAACAGCTTTTCATGAAAGATATCAGGTTAGTGCACTAATTGATTCTATGGATTTGTTAAATAGGAATTGGTTACTGACTTGGTTATTTTGGTGGCAGGATGCTGCCCAAGTATAATGTCACTGCCACGTTAAGGTTAGTTTCAAATTAATTTCTGTTTAAAAAATGATAAATCTAAAGCATCAAGCAGAAATTGGAAGCTAAGAATTACTAGTAGAGAGTACACTCGAAGAGACATAATGTGAAGTTATGGGCTTATTATTATTTAGAGCATAATGTGACATTAGTTTATTTGAAATTGCATGATGCATGGTTTAGAGTTTCTTCATGTGAAACCTGGAAAAGGAGCAGCATTTGTAAGAACCAAGCTCAAGAACTATGTTACAGGGAATACAGTTGAGAAGACTTTTAGAGCTGGAAGCTCGGTAATCTATTCTAAACTGCAGTTTTAGGGCTCATGCTTGGAGTTGTTATGTTCATAATTGTCACTTGAATAGGAAAAGGAAATGTTCTGGAGTTTTAGTAGCTATTATCCTCTATTAATAATATTACATAACACAACTCTCCTCTATTATCCGAGTTCTGGAGAAGCTATGCAAAGCACATCAGTGAAAAAATTGCTAATCCGAGTTTTAGTAGCAAAAATTTTCAATTTTGTTTTCATTTGCATGCTCAACGTGTACTTTATGGCAGCTTTTTATATGGTAAGCCTCTTTTCTTTAAGGTAGCAATTATATAACCACTGCAGGCTTAAGTACCGCAGTTTGCTATCAATCATTAAGATCAGGTTATAGCTCTATGGATTGTGACACAAAATATCTGAATTCATATCCTACTTGTCTTGCCCCTGTGAAATTATAAATGAATTCAATTTTTCAAAATTTGGTATTTGCGTTTTTTATTCAGATTATCAGTTTATCTATCGTTCTTTTTTTACTTTCTCCAATTTGTTGCCCATTGCTTGCACCAAGTTATAATTCTTTTGCTCCTCTGGTTCCTTCTCAGCTAGTGATTCTAAAAAGATAAAGGGGTAGTAGAAAATGTAGCGTGAGAATTTGGATGCAGAAGATGAGAGGAGCAAAGAGAGCATATAGAAGAAAATATGGCCAGCCAGGTAAGTTTGCTTATAACTGTGTAGATACCAGCCATGAACGCCACAGAGAGAGTTACAAGTGTAGTGCCAAGAAGCGGCATTGCCAGCTTCATAGCGAGAATATCTTTTGTATGGCACTAGTTTTTCAAATGGTCAAGCAATGACGTTAGATAGAAGTGTATCAGATATAATTTTAATTTTAAATTAGGTAGAACTTAGCAAATAGAATCCAAGTTGATTAAAAGGGCATGCATATGCATGAAGGAAAATGGTTCATGAGACTTATCAAAATTGTGTATAGTCTATGAAATCCAGGTCATTTTTTAGACTGTTGATAGCTTTTGCTTGTTAATTTGTTATTATACAGTTTTGTATATCCAGATGCTTAATATTTTTACTTATATGCTTAAAATTTTATGAATTATTCTCTGGAAAGCAAAAGAAAGGAAAAGCTTTAGAGGGGTTTTCTACTAATACGTTATGTTATATCATGCTAATATCTTTTATTGTTTTGTGCTTGAATTGAAGGGATTTCATGTGGAATAAGCTGACAGGCACAATACCAAAGGAGATTGGGAATATTGCAACACTAAAACTCTTGTAAGAACCTATACCAAAGAAGATGAAATTATTATAATTGATCCTCATCAAGTTCTCTTTTTTCAAAGAAGGTGTTGTTCTATCTGTCATCCTTGTTGATATTGTCTGAGATTTGTTTCAAAAGATCAATCATGATTGCCTATGTGTATAAACAGAATTAAATTTGGACTTCTGCTGGTCCTGATGTTGTTATAAATAGACATGTATGGAGTAATCTAGTTGGCTGAGTTTAGAAGCAAGGTTTATGGAGTTGGTTGAAATTGTATATATATATATATATATATATATATATATATATGATGCTTTGTACTTTCAGGCTTCTGAATGGAAATAATTTATCCGGTAGCTTACCGGATGAGCTGGGCAACCTTACAAAATTAAACAGATTCCAAGTCGACGAAAACCAATTGTCGGGTCCAATCCTAGTGTCATTTGCCAACATGACCAATGTTAAACACCTGTGAGTGAATCCTGATGGCCCATATGCACAACCAACTGAACTTGAAGCTGGATTTCTTATTTATCACCTTATCTGATTTGTTTGCATATTCCCTGCAGCCACATGAACAACAACTCATTTAGTGGTCAACTTCCACCCGAACTTTCGAAGCTGCCTAATCTTATCCACCTGTGAGTATTTAAGCTCTTTATTTTGCTTCCTGAGATGCCTTCTGGACTGATTAATTGTTTTCAAGTTTTAACTGTGCCTGTTTTGTTGAAATGACTTTTAAAGGCTTGTGGACAACAACAACTTATCTGGTTATCTTCCACCAGAATACTCCATGCTCCAAGGGTTGCGAATACTGTATGTCCTACTTCCATATATTTTCTTTTTTATTTGAAGCAGTTATCAACTTTTTCATCTTTGTGTATTATAGAAGTTAATATGCATCTATTTGATTTCCCTTGCAGCCAACTTGATAACAATAATTTCAGTGGGAATGGAATTCCTTCTACCTATGCAAACTTTTCCAGGCTTGTAAAACTGTAAGTATTATTTTAACCATGCAATCCGAATGTCTGATATCCTACTTTGATAGTATCATTCTTAAATATAATTTGTGGTAAAAGATGGGGAGTCTTTGAATCTTTATGCTTAATCGCCAAAGAGCTTACTTGTGAAGTTATGGATTGGAACTTGGAAGTATGTAAAAAATCACATGCTTTGGGCTCCTAGCTCAAGCTCAAGCAGGATATTAAGTCACAAGCTTAACCTTCAAGAACATAAGAACAATTTTTATTTTTTATTTATTTTTCGGGGCTAATGTTTACTCTTTAGCTTGGCAGGAGTCTGAGAAACTGCAATCTACAAGGAACTGTTCCTGATTTCAGCCCAATAGCAAATCTTAGCTATTTGTATGTTTAGCTATCTCTGGTGATTTTGCATTGTGACTAGTGACATTGAAATAATTTTCTTCTCCTTTTTATGACTACCCTCTAATTTGTGGTTGTTGGTTCATGTTGTAGAGATCTTAGCTGGAATCATCTTACAGGACACTTGCCAACAAATAAACTTTCAGACAATATATAGCCAATTTTATTTATATATTTTGTATATATAACAATGTTCGTTTATTTTCATGCTAGCGATGATCAACATGAGTCTGATGTAGTAATGCTCTTGCTGTTGCAGCAATCTGGCCAATAACAATCTCAATGGATCTATTCCTCGAAACTTCTCAAACCTGCCTCTTCTTCAGGAACTGTAAGAAGATACTCGTCAACCTATTATATGTGATTATTACATAACACCATCTTGGATTTCTTGAATAAAAACTGTTTAGGAGAAGCGAGTGGCGATATAAACTCTAGTGAGACACTTATACGAATGCAATTCTTTGCAGATTAGTTTGATGTTTGGCTTCTGTGGTTTATCACAGGTCACTTCAGAACAATATGTTGTCTGGATCCATCCCTGCTGGAAAAGGGTCATTCTTTTCTAGCTCTATCAAGTTTGGAACCACTTCTGCCAATTCTGTATCTGGAAGAGCACCAAGAAATCAAAATTCTGTTCTTGATTTGCGAGAACAGATTCATAATCTCAATGAAGAGCTTTTTCAGCGTGTTACTCAACAAACAGATGAGCGTATTAGTAAGTTGTTAGATACACGCTTGGGATGAGGGCTATGATGATGATGAGGATGAAGATGACACTGAAGACTATAGCTGATAGTTTTAGTATGGTTGAACAATATACTAGGAATTATAGTTGATGATCAATACATTTTATGTTTTGAATTATATTGACTTGCTTGTTTATAGTACTTTTCTTTTAGTTTGATAATATGATGAATTTGTTTATTTTTTGAAATATTATAAATATTCGAATACAAATTAGATAAAAATTTGTATTAAATTTATATTTATTTTGTATGAAAATAAGTTTATTTCGTAATTAGAAAAATAAAAAATTCTATTTTACCTTACCGACGGATTTACAGACGGATTTTCTGTCTGTAATTAGAGTGTAAGATAATTTTCCAAAGTTCAAATTACAGACGGAAAATCCGTCTGTAATTACAGACGGAAAATCCATCTGAAAGTGCGCCGCCTTTGGGAAATGGGTAGAAAATTTACAGAGGGAAAATCCGTAGGTAACTGGTAAAAATCCGTCTGTAATTTTCCGACGGAAAAAAAATTCGTCGGTAAATAATTTCCGACGGGGCTTTTACAGAGGGACAAAATCCGTCGGTAATTTCGTCGGTAACCAAAAATCCGTCTGTAATAAAGACTAAATCCGTCTGTAAATCTATTTGTATTAATCCATTTTCTAGTTGTGTGTTGATTTTTTTTTTAATAAGATGCTTAATTTGGGATTTGTTAGATTATTAATTTAATTTAGATATGTCAATGCCCGATTTTAGATCAACTAATAATAATATGAGATATGATATTTTAAATTTTAAATTTCTAAGCAATAATAAAAAACACATATTATAAGATTTTAGATGTGTTCAAAAAATATTTTTGTATTATTATATTATTCTAAATGTGTTATGAATTTATGCAATTAATTAAATTTTAAACTTAGTTTTAAAAATCTTCTATATATATATATATATATATATATATATATATGCATGACTATTATAAATTTTTAGCAAATATTTGAATTAACAAATATCGATCGTGTTAAATCACTTTTGTCTAACTGCATCCAAACCTTTTAAATTAGAATAACGAAAAAATAAAACTAAAATTATAAGTGTATAATAATTATAAAATTTAAATTAAATAAAAATAGCAGTAGTTTTTTAAATCTAAAAAATACGATTAATTAAAAAATTAAAAAATTAATATACTAAAATATTTAAATTTAAAAGTTGAATAAAAGATAAAAATTAAAGAACAAATAACATTTTTTATATGAATTATACATATACAAGACGGGAAGAGAGAACCATTATTGATTAACAACGTGATATCTACTAATGATACAAAAAAAAAAATGCTTAATGCAAAAATTTAAAAATAAAAAACACATGATAATAACTAATAAATAATCTGAAAAATATTAGGAGTTATCAAAATTTATTTTTTTTTGTTATTGTTTAGTTATTAATTCAATTTTTTAATCTAGTAATCTAACAACATACTTTATCGATATAATGGTCAAATTCGTTCTTGAAAGATCACTCATCTCCAAATTAATCCCTAACAATTTTTTTAATCAAATTCGTCTTTTAAAAATTTTAAACTAATCGAGTTAGTCATTTTGTCATTTTTTTTTGTTGATGACGCCAAATTTTGTTAATGTGGCACGTTAAGTGATACTACAACACACATAGGAGTATTAATTGACTATTAGAATGATAAGTTTATCAAAGATCAAATTAAAACCTAATTGAGAAGACAATTTGAGGTATTGGAATCTTTCAATTTGGAGTTCATTTGGTCTAATTTTATAAATTTGTCATGTTAGCTGCTAATTAAGACTACAAGATGTATGTTGTTGTATCATTTAACGTGTCACATCAATAAATTTTGATGCCATTAGCAACAGAAGTGACGGAAAGACTAAAATGACTAACTTAAAATCTTTGAATGACAAATTTGATTTAAAAAATCTTTCGAGAACTAATTTGAAGAATGAATTATCTTTCGGAAACTAATTTTACCATTTACTCTTATTCTATACTTTTAAATATTGATAATTAATTAATGACCAAAGATTATAAATTTTGACGACTCTCTAGCATTTTTATAATTTTTTGAATCTCAAATAAAAATAATTAACCTTGACTTTAATCCTTTACTAACTTTCTCATTCTAAAAAAACTTGAATAAATAAATGATATAGATCCTTTAACATTGAATTGATTCATAATGTTGCTGAATTAATATGTTTTCACTCAATCACCTTAGATGATAAGCATAAATAATAACATAAGCAAAATTGATAATAGTGTCACAAATGACATAACCAAGTTTAGCAAACAAAATGTAGTAGACATATCAAATAGTTTTCCAAAAAACTAACTTAAAAGTAATTTAATTTGCTCAAAGGAAGTTTGCTAATATCTATTATAACCCAAAAACTAATGTTTGTTTCGAAAATAAGATAATGTCAACTTGGTCACTTTTTCAAATTGTTAATGGTTTGATTTGGAATAAACTTGAATATTCATATTGTGGCACTACTTGCTACCGTCAAGGTCTTCTTTGATGCTCCTCTACTTGATCTTGTTGTCACATTTGTTGAAGGTGGTGGAGCAACTTAAAACTAAGTAGTTAATGACACGGGTAGCTTAATGATTGATTTTTTGGCCTAAATTTAGATGGTTCTTTGAAATAAATTTTGGCTGGAGCCTTGAAGGATGTTTGGACTACTGGTGCTACTAATCTTCATTGAGGTTGGACTGGTGGTGCTACTAGTTTTAATTTTCGTTAGATTGGTGTTGCTAGTCTTAGTTGAGGTAGAGTTGGTGTTGCTAATGTAGGTTGAGATGGAACTAACAATAGTCTTGCTGGAGAGACTGATGAGCTTGGTTCAACCGAATTCGATATTATTAGAGTAGGTTGAGTAGTTGCTATTTGGATCAATCCTGTTCTCAGGGATTCTTGTAATTATACAACCATATACACAATACAAATAATAAACCATCACATTAAAATTAAGATGTAAAACGCATGCAATTTTTTGGAGGTTGTGATAACTTGCATTAGATGTATTTTGTGGAACTGCCTCAGGTTTGTTTTGGCCACCCTGTAACACAATGACCAATTAATCTATCATAATATAGAGGACACATAAGACTTTAATATTATAATAGATAAATAAATCTCTGAGCAATAATATTTTGGACATTTAAAACCTTAAACTTAGTTAATGAAGACACATAAATTCTCAAATGCTTTGTTACCTTAGGCTATAGGGCCGATAAGGATAATGAAAATTCTACATGTGCTCGACTAGTTGCTCTGGTCTCCTTTGGTTTCTCTGTCTTAGTGGTGCACGAAATTGTGATGTCCAGACTCGAACAATCCCTGGTAATGGCTCCAAAGCTTGGTGCTTTGATCTTAATTCATAATTGTCACAACTTCGATACAACTAACCAGCAAGTGCACTGGGTCGTCCAAGTAATACCTTACGTGAGTAAGGGTCGAATCCCACGGAGATTGTTGGTATGAAGCAAGCTATGGTCACCTTGTAAATCTCAGTCAGGCGGATTTAAACATGATATTTTATTAGATTCAAATAAACAATAAAAGGGATAGAGATACTTATGTAAATCATTGATAGTTATTTCAGATAAGCGAGTGGAGATGCTTTTAGTTCCTCTGAACCCTTGCTTTCCTGCTATCTTCATCCAATCAGTCTTACTCCTTTCCATGGCTGGCTTTATGTGATACATCACCACTGTCAATGGCTACTTTCGGTCATCTCTCGGGAAAATGATCCAATGCCCTGTCACGGCACGGCTAATCGTCTGGAGGCATCACCCTTGTCAATGGCTTCATCTTATCCTCTCAGTGAATAATCTGCTCACGCACCCTGTCACGGCACGGCTATTCATCTGTCGGTTCTCGATCATGCCGGAATAGGATTTACTATCCTTTTGCGTCTGTCACTAACGCCCTGCAATCGCGAGTTCGGAGCTCGTCACAGTCATTCAATCATTGAATCCTACTCGGAATACCACAGACAAGGTTTAGACCTTCCGGATTCTCTTGAATGCCGCCATCATTCTAGCTTACGCCACGAAGATTCTGGTTAGGAGATCTAAGAGATACTCATTCTAGCTTAATTCATGTAGAACAGAAGTGTTTGTCAGGCACGCGTTCATAAGGGAGAAGGATGATGAGCGTCACACATAATCATCACCTTCATCATGTTCTTGGGTGCGAATGGATATCTTAGAAGCGAAATAAGAAGAATTGAATAGAAAACAGGAGTACTTTGCATTAATCTTTGAGGAACAGCAGAGCTCCACACCTTAATCTATGGAGTGTAGAAACTCTACCGTATGAAAATACATAAGTGAAGGTCCAGGCATGGCCGAGATGGCCAGCCCCCTAAAACGTGATCAATAGTCTCCTAAGATGTACAATGGAATAAAACTGAGACCAAAGATGCCTAATACAATAGTAAAAGGTCCTATTTATAATAAACTAGCTACTAGGGTTTACATGAGTAAGTAATTGATGCATAAATCCACTTCCGGGGCCCACTTGGTGTGTGTTTGGGCTGAGCTTAAGTGTAGCACGTGCAGAGGCCATTTATGGAGTTGAACGCCAGTTTCTGTGCCAGTTTGGGCGTTCAACTCTGGTTTTGAATCCTTTTCTGGCGCTGGACGCCAGATTTGGGCAGAAGGCTGGCGTTGAACGCCAGTTTACGTCGTCAATTCTTGGCCAAAGTATGGATTATTATATATTGCTGGAAAGCCCTGGATGTCTACTTTCCAACGCAATTGGAAGCGCACCATTTTGAGTTCTCTAGCTCCGGAAAATCCACTTTGAGTGCAGGGAGGTCAGAATCCAACAGCATCAGCAGTCCTTTTTCAACCTCAAAATCTGATTTCTGCTCAAGTCCCTCAATTTCAGCCAGAAAATACCTGAAATCACAGAAAAACACACAAACTCATAGTAAAGTCCAGAAATGTGAATTTAACATAAAAACTAAGGAAAACATCCCTAAAAGTAACTAGATCCTACTAAAAATATACTAAAAACAATGCCAAAAAGCGTATAAATTATCCGCTCATCACAACACCAAACTTAAATTGTTGCTTGTCCCCAAGCAACTGAAAATCAAATAGGATAAAAAGAAGAGAATATACTATAAATTCCAAACTATCAATGAAACATAGCTTCAATCAAATGAGCGGGACTTATAGCTTTTTGCCTCTTGAATAGTTTTGGCATCTCACTTTTTCTATTGAGGTTCAGCATGATTGGCATCTATAGGAATTCAGAGTTCAGATAGTGTTATTGACTCTCCTAGTTCAGTATGATGATTCTTGAACACAGCTTCTTTATGAGTCTTGGCCGTGGCCCTAAGCACTTTGTTTTCCAGTATTACCACCGGATACATAAATGCCACAGACACATAATTGGGTGAACCTTTTCAGATTGTGACTCAGCTTTGCTAAAGTCCCCAATTAGAGGTGTCCAGGGTTCTTAAGCACACTCCTTTTTTTGCTTTGGACCTTGACTTTAACCGCTCAGTCTCAAGTTTTCACTTGACACCTACACGCCACAAGCACATGGTTAGGGACAGCTTGGTTTAGCCGCTTAGACCAGGATTTTATTCCTTTAGGCCCTCCTATCCACTGATGCTCAAAGCCTTGGGATCCTTTTTATTTGCCCTTGCCTTTTGGTTTTAAGGGTTATTGGCTTTTTCTGCTTGCTTTTTCTTTTTCTTTCTATTTTTTTCGCCTATTTTTTTTCTTTCTTTCTTTTTTTTTTTTCTGCAAGCTTTGTTCTTTGCTGCTTTTTCTTGCTTCAAGAATCATTTTTATGATTTTTCAGATTATCAAATAACATGTCTCCTAGTCATCATTCTTTCAAGAGCCAACATAATTAACATTCTTAAACAACAACTTCAAAAGACATATGCACTGTTCAAGCATTCATTCAGAAAACAAGAAGCATTGTCACCACATCAATATAATTAAGCTAAGTTCAAGGATAAATTCGAAACTCATGTACTTCTTGTTCTTTTGAATTAAAACATTTTTTTATTTAAGAGAGGTGATGGATTCATAGGACATTCATAACTTTAAGACAAAGATACTAACTACTAATGATCATGTAATGAAGACACAAACATAGATAAGCACATAACATAGAAAACGAAAAACAGAGAAAGTAAGAACAAGGAATGAATCCACCTTAGTGATGTCCTTGAACTCTTCTATGTCTCTTCCTTGTCTTTGCTGCTCCTCCTTCATTGCTTTTAGATCTTCTCTGATTTCATGAAGGATGATGGAGTGCTCTTGATGTTCCACCCTTAGTTGCTTCCAATAATTGTGTGGAAGAAAATGTATCCCCTGAGGTATCTCAGGGATCTCTTGATCTGCAGTCAAATGTTCTACCACTGAGCTATAGACCCTTGATGGAAGCTTTTGTCTTCCCTTTCCTCTTTCTAGAGGTTTCTCTGGCCTTAGGTTCCATCAATGGTTATGGAAAAAACAAAAAAAGCTATGCTTTTACCACACCAAACTTAGAATGTTGCTCGCCCTCGAGCAAAAGAAGAAAGAATAGAAGAATAAGAAGAAGATATGGAGGAGATGGAGGGAGATGTGCCGGTCATATGGGTGGGATTGGGTGGGAGAGAGATGTTGAATTTTGAAGGTAGTGGGTGTATGGATGTGAGTGGTAAATAGAAAGTAGAGGGGATGATCATGAATGGGAAGAGAGATGATGAGGTAGGTGGGGATCCTGTGGTGTCAAGGCATTTACATCCCTGCACCAATTTAGGCATGCAAAATGCCCTTGCACACAACTCTGGGCGTTCAGCGCCAGGTTGGTGCCCATTTTGGGCGTTCAACGCCCCTTTGCTACCATTTCTGGCGTTGAACGCCAGAACCATGCTTGTTCTGGGCGTTCAGCGCCAGAACTATGCTCTGTTCTGGCGTTTGAACGCCAGACAGATGCTCCTCCAGGGTGTGATTTTTCTTCTGCTGTTTTTGATTCCGTTTTCAATTTTTCTATTTATTTTGTGACTCCACATGATCATGAACCTAAGAAAACATGAAAAATAAGAATTAGATAAACATTGGGTTGCCTCCCAACAAGCGCTTCTTTAATGTCAATAGCTTGACAGTGGGCTCTCATGGAGCCTCACAGATGTGCAGAGCTTTGTTGAGACTCTCCAACACCAAACTTAGAGTTTGGATATGGGATTTCAACACCAAACTTAGAGTTTGGTTGTGGCCTCCCAACACCAAACTTAGAGTTTGACTGTGGGGGCTCTGGTTGACTCTGCTTGGAGAGAAGCTTTTTCTGCTTCCTCTCCATGGTTGCAGAGGGAGATCCTTGAGTTTTGAATACAAGGGAGTTCTCATTCCATTGAAGGACTATTTCACCTCTGTCAACATCAATCACAGCTCTTGCTGTGGCCAGGAAAGGTCTTCCTAGGATGATGGATTCATCCTCTTCCTTTCCAGTATCCAGGACTATGAAATCAGCAGGGATGTAAAGGCCCTCAACCTTTACTAATACATCTTCTACTTGTCCATAAGCCTGTCTTCTTGAGCTGTCTGCCATCTCTAGTGAGATTTTAGCAGCTTGCACCCCATAGATTCCCAGTTTCTCTATCACAGAGAGGGGCATGAGGTTTACTCCTGAACCAAGGTCACACAGAGCTTTAAAGATCATAGTGCCTATGGTACAAGGTAATATGAACTTTCCAGGATCCTGTCTCTTCTGAGGCAATGTCAGTTGATCCAGATCACTTAGTTCATTGATGAACAAGGGAGGTTCAACTTCCCAAGCATCAATGCCAAATAATTTGGCATTCAGCTTCATGATTGCACCAAGAAACTTGGCAGTTTGCTCTTCAGTGACATCCTCATTCTCTTCAGAAGAGGAATACTCATCAGAGCTCATGAAGGGCATAAGGAGGTTCAATGGAATCTCTATGGTCTCTAGATGAGCCTCAGAGTCCTTTGGTTCCCCAGAGGGAAGCTCCTTATTGATCACTGGACGTCCCTGGAGGTCTTCCTCCTTGGGATTCACGTCCTCTCCTCTCCTCACAAGTTCGGCCATGGCGCTTATGTCAATGGCCTTGCACTCTCCTTTTGGATTCTCTTCTGTATTGCTTGGGAGAGTACTAGGAGGGATTTCAGTGATCCTTTTACTCAGCTGGCCCACTTGTGCTTCCAGATTTCTAATGGAAGATCTTGTTTCATTCATGAAACTTACAGTGGCCTTGGATAGATCAGAGACTAGACTTGCTAAATTAGAAGCATTTTGTTCAGAGTTCTCTGTCTGTTGCTGAGTTGATGATGGAAAAGGCTTGCTATTGCTAAACCTGTTTCTTCCACCATTATTAAAGCCTTGTTGGGGCTTTTGATCCTTCCATGAGAAATTTGGATGATTTCTCCATGTTGAGTTATAGGTGTTTCCATAAGGTTCACCTAAGTAATTTACCTCTGCTATTGCAGGGTTCTCAGGATCATAGGCTTCTTCTTCAGAAGATGCCTCTTGAGTACTGTTGGATGCAGCTCGCATTCCATGCAGACTCTGAGAGATCATATTGACTTGCTGAGTCAATATTTTGTTCTGAGCCAATATGGCATTCAGAGTATCAACTTCAAGAACTCCCTTCTTCATAGGCGTCCCATTGCTCACAGGATTCCTTTCAGAAGTGTACATGAACTGGTTATTAGCAACCATGTCAATGAGTTCTTGAGCTTCTGCAGGCGTTTTCTTTAGGTGAATGGATCCACCTGCAGAAGTGTCCAGTGACATCTTTGATAGCTCAGATAAACCATCATAGAATATATCCAGGATGGTCCATTCTGAAAGCATGTCAGAAGGACACTTTTTGGTCAACTGTTTGTATCTTTCCCAAGCTTCATAGAGAGATTCACCTTCTTTCTGTCTGAAGGTTTGAACATCAGCTCTAAGCTTGCTCAGCTTTTGAGGAGGAAAGTACTTGGCTAAAAAAGCCGTGACCAGCTTATCCCATGAGTTCAGGCTGTCTTTGGGTTGGGAATCCAACCATAATCTAGCTCTGTCTCTTACAGCAAAGGGGAAAAGCATGAGCCTGTAGACTTCAGGATTTATTCCATTAGTCTTAACAGTATCACATATCTGCAAGAATTCAGTTAAGAACTGAAAAGGATCTTCAGATGGAAGTCCATGAAACTTGCAGTTCTGCTGCATCAGAGAAACTAATTGAGGTTTCAGCTCAAAGTTGTTTGCTCCAATGGCAGGAATGGAGATGCTTCTTCCATGTAAATTGGAATTAGGTGCAGTAAAGTCACCAAGCATTCTCCTTGCATTGTTGTTGGGTTCGGCTGCCATCTCCTTTACTTGTTCGAAATTTTCAATCAAGTTGTCTCTGGATTTGTTGTAATTTAGCTTCTCTTAATTTTCTCTTCAGAGTCCTTTCAGGTTCTGGATCAGCTTCAACAAGAATGCCTTTTTCTCTGTCCCTGCTCATAAGAAAGAGGAGAGAAAAAGAAAAGAAGAGGAATCTTCTATGTCACAGTAAAGAGGATCCTTATTGTTAGTAGAAGAAAAGAAGAAGAAATTCGAACACAGATAGAGGATGGGGTTCGAATTTGGTGATGATGTGAGGAAGTAATGTTAGTTAATGAATGAATAAATAGAATAGGATGAGAGAGAGGGGGGAATTTTCGAAAATTATTTTTGAAAAGGAGTTAGTGATTTTTGAAAATTGGTTTTTGAAAATGTGTTAGTGATTTTCGAAAATTAAGATTTAAAAATTAAAATAATTAATAAATTAAAAAGAAATTTTGAAAAAGAGGGGAGATATTTTCGAAAATTAGAGAGAGAGAGAGTTAGTTAGGTGGTTTTGAAAAAGATAAGAAACAAACAAAAAGTTAGTTAGTTAGTTGAAACAAATTTTGAAAAGATAAGAGGTTAGGAAGTTAGAAAAGATATTTTGAAAAGATATTTTTGAAAAAGATAAGATAA
The DNA here is from genome assembly GCF_003086295.3 of Arachis hypogaea. Taxonomy (NCBI): domain Eukaryota; kingdom Viridiplantae; phylum Streptophyta; class Magnoliopsida; order Fabales; family Fabaceae; genus Arachis; species Arachis hypogaea. The sequence goes on along the minus strand of NC_092051.1, from coordinate 33,381,202 downwards.
GAAGATATTTTTGAAAAGATATGATTGAAATTAGTTTTGAAAAAGATTTGATTTTTAAAATCACAATTAATGACTTGATTCATAAGAAATCACAAGATATGATTCTAGAACTTAAAGTTTGAATCTTTCTTAACAAGCAAGTAACAAACTTCAAATTTTTAAATCAAAACATTAATTGATTAGTTATTTTCGAAAATTTATTATAAAAATAAGAAAAAGATTTTTGAAAAATATTTTTGGAATTTTCGAAAATAACTAAGAATTTTGAAAAAGATTTGATTTTTTTAAAAAAATATTTTGAAAAAGATAAGATTTTCAAATTGAAAATTTGATTTGACTCATAAGAAACAACTTGATTTTAAAAATTTTTGAAAAAGTCAACTCAAGTTTTCGAATTTGATGAGAGAAAAAGGGAAAGATATTTTTTTGATTTTTGAAATTTTTATGAAAAACATGAAAATTATGCAATGCATGAAATTTTTAGATCAAAACAATGAATGCATGCAAGAATGCTATGAATGTCAAGATGAACACCAAGAACACTTTGAATGTCAAGATGAACATCAAGAACATTTTTTTGAAAAATTTTTAATGCAAAGAAAACATGCAAGACACCAAACTTAGAATTCTTTAATGCTTAGACACTAAGAATTCAAGAATGCATATGATAAACATGAAAAGACACAAAACAAAAATTTATCAAGATCAAACAAGAGGACTTACCAAGAACAACTTGAAGATCATGAAGAACACTTATGAATGCATGAAATTTTCGAAAAAAATGCAAGATGCATATGCAAGTGACACCAAACTTATAATATGACTCAAGGCTCAAACAAGAAACACAAAATATTTTTTATTTTTATGATTTTCTAATTTTTTTGGATTTTTATTTTATATTTTCGAAAATTGAAAGAAAAAATAAGGATTCCAAAAAATTTTTAATATGAATTCCAGGAATCTTGCCATGTTAGTCTAAAGCTTCAGTCCAGGAATTAGACATGGCTCACTAGCCAGCCAAGCTTTCAATGAAAGCTTCAGTCCAAAACACTAGACATGGCCAATGGCCAGCCAAGCTTCAGCAGGTGATCGTGGATCAACAGCGGGTAGATCAGGAACAGTAGCAGGTGGATTAGCTCCAACTAGCTTGCTCTTGATAACCAATTGCAAGCCTCAATCCAAATGAATTTAGACATGGCTTTACAGCCAGCCAGGCTGCAACATATAATTACATGGGCTGGAGTGATTAGTTGAATACCAATCCCAAAGTAGTTTGGGTATGGCTTTACAGCCAGATATGATTCAACATATTTCATGAAACACTAGAATTCATTCTTAAAAATTTTGAAGCCATAGAATAATTTATTTTTGAAAACATTTTTATTATTATTTTTTTTTTCGAAAACAGATGAGAAAATTTTAGAAATATTTTTGAAAAATTTTTGAAAGTAAAATAAAAAGAAAATTACCTAATCTGAGCAACAGGATGAACCGTCAGTTGTCCAAACTCAAATAATCCCCGGCAACGGCGCCAAAAACTTGGTGCACGAAATTGTGATGTCCAGGCTCGAACAATCCCTGGTAATGGCTCCAAAGCTTGGTGCTTTGATTTTAATTCATAATTGTCACAACTTTGATACAACTAACCAGCAAGTGCACTGGGTCGTCCAAGTAATACCTTACGTGAGTAAGGGTCGAATCCCACGGAGATTGTTGGTATGAAGCAAGCTATGGTCACCTTGTAAATCTCAGTCAGGCGGATTTAAACATGATATTTTATTAGATTCAAATAAACAATAAAAGGGATAGAGATACTTATGTAAATCATTGATAGGAATTTCAGATAAGCGAGTGGAGATGCTTTTCGTTCCTCTGAACCCTTGCTTTCCTGCTATCTTCATCCAATCAGTCTTACTCCTTTTCATGGCTGGCTTTATGTGATACATCACCACTGTCAATGGCTACTTTCGGTCATCTCTCGGGAAAATGATCTAATGCCCTGTCACGGCACGGCTAATCGTCTGGAGGCATCACCCTTGTCAATGGCTTCATCTTATCCTCTCAGTGAATAATCTGCTCACGCACCCTGTCACGGCACGGCTATTCATCTGTCGGTTCTCGATCATGCCGGAATAGGATTTACTATCCTTTTGCGTCTGTCACTAACGCCCTGCAATCGCGAGTTCGGAGCTCGTCACAGTCATTCAATTATTGAATCCTACTCGGAATACCACAGACAAGGTTTAGACCTTCCGGATTCTCTTGAATGCCGCCATCATTCTAGCTTACGCCACGAAGATTCTGGTTAGGAGATCTAAGAGATACTCATTCTAGCTTAATTCATGTAGAACAGAAGTGTTTGTCAGGCACGCGTTCATAAGGGAGAAGGATGATGAGCGTCACACATAATCATCACCTTCATCATGTTCTTGGGTGCGAATGGATATCTTAGAAGCGAAATAAGAAGAATTGAATAGAAAACAGGAGTACTTTGCATTAATCTTTGAGGAACAGCAGAGCTCCACACCTTAATCTATGGAGTGTAGAAACTCTACCGTATGAAAATACATAAGTGAAGGTCCAGGCATGGCCGAGATGGCCAGCCCCCTAAAACGTGATCAATAGTCTCCTAAGATGTACAATGGAATCAAATTGAGACCAAAGATGCCTAATACAATAGTAAAAGGTCCTATTTATAATAAACTAGCTACTAGGGTTTACATGAGTAAGTAATTGATGCATAAATCCACTTCCGGGGCCCACTTGGTGTGTGTTTGGGCTGAGCTTAAGTGTAGCACGTGCAAAGGCCATATGTAGAGTTGAACACCAGTTTCTGTGCCAGTTTGGGCGTTCAACTCTGGTTTTGGATCCTTTTCTGGCGCTGGACGCCAGATTTGGGCAGAAGGCTGGCGTTGAACGCCAGTTTACGTCGTCAATTCTTGGCCAAAGTATGGACTATTATATATTGCTGGAAAGCCCTGGATGTCTACTTTCCAACGCAATTGGAAGCGCGCCATATCGAGTTCTGTAGCTCCAGAAAATCCACTTTGAGTGCAGGGAGGTCAGAATCCAACAGCATCAGCAGTCCTTTTTCAACCTCAAAATCTGATTTCTGCTCAAGTCCCTCAATTTCAGCCAGAAAATACCTGAAATCACAGAAAAATACACAAACTCATAGTAAAGTCCAGAAATGTGAATTTAACATAAAAACTAAGGAAAACATCCCTAAAAGTAACTAGATCCTACTAAAAATATACTAAAAACAATGCCAAAAAGCGTATAAATTATCCGCTCATCACTTAGGCTTCCAGTTAGGATTAGATGGTGCTCCCTTGCACGTCTTATAGTTGTGATCCTTTTCGCTACACTTGCTACATGTTACACGAATTATCTTCCTAACCTTGTCCCCTTGTATCAAGACCTCAACTAGATCCTCTTTTCTATTATGAACCTTTCACCAAATAATTGACCTCTTGATAATAGGAAAATTTAGGTTGATATAACCAGTCCTAGTATAATATTTTTTACTAGGAACTATCTAGATGAAATGTGCTTAAGTTAGATGATTGTATTCCATGCAAAGCCATTTTTTTCTTCTTACTGTCACGCTTCTTTTCTCCATTACTCTCCTTATCATCACTATCACCATCATACTCCAGAGGTGGAGGCTTGCAAGATTCATCTTCTGTACTCTCATAGCTATCATCAAAGGATAATGTCATTAGATAATCACAAATATTATTTAGGTCTATAATCTTAATATTGTTAATTTCTACAATCCAGTACCTTTCTTACTAGTACATATATTCCCAGTTCCTACCTTCCTAGCTCCTGCTTCATCTGCATACTTAGGTTGATTGACGAGATAATAAAAACAAATGTAGTTTTTGGATTTCTCGTTAAATTATCACACAACTTAGGTATCTCAATATCCTCTGTTAAACTATAAAGCCCAAACTCAATATTACCGGTCGTATTATCAAACCAATACATTATTTTGTATTCAAGATATCCTAAACCATGAAACAACTTAACCAAAGTTGATTAGGTCTATGTTTATCTCTAGAAACTGTTTTCAACTTTTCCATTCATATAAACAAGTTTTCCATCACTATTTCTCACAAAATTTTTTTCATGGTAAAAAACAAGAATCACAAAAGTTTTAGTCATTTGAAATTCTTTTAACAAAAACAAAATCAAACAACAAACTTGAAAATAACAAAAAAATTTTAAATTAGAAACACGATAACTTTTCTCAACAAAAATCCTATAGCATGAGATTAATTTTCATGGCATTTGCATGCATCAAATCCTACACTACACAGAACCCTAAAGAACACAGAATATAATAGTTCACGATTTGCTTACCTTGCTTGTTAACTAAACTGCCAAACCAAACAACCTTTATTCCTCCTACTCCATAACCCTCGATGACGCTTCAATTTCCTTTTGGAGGGAAGAACTCTCTGATTTTGGTGAAGAGGTTTGTGCAATCTCTTGTAATATACCTCACTCAAAAAGCTTTTAGTAGAAAATATCCAAAATATAGCTTCTAAACGATACTATTTAGTTTTATCACGAAAGACCTTTTTGTCTTCAAAATTTTTGTCCCCATCCACGTTGGCACCATAATGGATAGCTGGATAATGTTACAGCCACATTAGCGAATTTTGTTTAATTCATGAAAGGCAAATGGACGGAGGGATGAATTTTTCTTCCATTTGTAAAAGTTTAGAGAACTATTGTACTTAAATCTTGATGAGGGACGTGTTTGTCAAAAATTTAAAAGGCCGAGGACCTATTTTTTTGTTTTCTATTTTTATTTAATTTCACGATTTATTTTACGCTAGTCGCGACCAAATGTTCGAAAAATACGAATCAATTAGATTAACACTATTTTGGAGAACTTAACTCCACTAATATCTGCAATCAGGTATTAAATTTTTCTTTTATTCTACTCATGTACTGAGGAAAATAATAGTTGTTTATTATTTTTTTTATCAAAGACATTTCTGAATTTTATTAATAAAATGACACTTACAACCTTGCATAAGTCATCTAAACTCTACGTAATTAATGAATAATTAGCCAATAAATTAATTATTAATAAAAATATTAGAAAACTAAATTTATTAATCCAAACAGGTAAAAATATTAAAAATATGAATTTTGACTCTAATTTTAAAGATTTTGGCTCATAATCGGGCCAACGAGCCAAACCGATTGGACCGGGCCCAAGGCCCATCATATAAAAGCTATGACTTGCACTTTCTTTCCCCCAAATCACATTGAATCACATTGAAAGGGGAGGAACACAAGGAAAACCTAAACCCTTTTTCTCTAAAATTTCAATTTATCTCAACTTTCAATCCGGAGCTCTGATCACTGTACCATTTGTGGCCATGCGACCATCGCATCAAACTCTACAAACCCACTAAACAAAGCGGTAAGTACCTTGATATTTCTTACTCAGGCTTTCTCCTTGCAATTTCGAAAATTTGGGTTTTGATTTTGAAAGATTATGTGATTTTGGGTCTTTAGGATTGAATTAGCTTTGGAAACTTGCCGAGTCTTGTCCTAAACAACCGTGGGTAAAGTGAGAAACTACTAATTCTTGTGAATCATTGATAATTATAAATTCTATATTGATTTTGAGTGATATTGTTGGGTATTAGATTAAATTGTTTGTGTTGGGATCAAATTGATGGTATTGGAGGCTTGAGATCGAACCTTGGAAGCTGAGTTGGTGATTGGTGAGAAATTAGAGCTTTGAAGCTTGTGGAACGGAGGAATTTTGAGGTGTTCAAGTATTAGGGAGGAATCGGCCAATGTATGGTTTTGGTTTCTTGTAGATAATATATAATGTCATGTAAAAATGTAGGTTAGATGACCATAGAATAGGTTGAATTAAGGGGTCAGTAACTTTGATGAGAATGTTGAGTTATCTTGAGATTGAGTTGATGATTGATGATGATAATGAATTATGATGATGGCAGCTTGATGAATACTGAGTTATGTTATTTTGATTTTGGATTGTTTGGAGTGAAACTAAATATAATTGAGTAAATGGCATAATGAGAAAGAGATGGAATAGTTATAAAACTGTTTTGTACACAAGGAGTGTTGTTTTAGGGTGTGAGTTATTGATTTTGAATGAAAGATTGGTAAAAATAGAGGTTTGGAACCTTTGGTGAAAAACTAATTTTTGACCAAAATTCAATAGGCTATAACTTGGATTTCAGACCCTCAAATTTTGTCAAACTTATTTCAAATGAAATTTTGGATCCATGAAGTTTATGCCGTTTGAAGAACGGACTAAAAATGATTTTTAACAAAAAAGTTATGCGCATTGGAAGTTTGGTGTGCAAAAGTGATATCTGCAGAACTTATCAGCTTTTACTACTTTTTTTGGGCATGTGTACGCGAACACACATGCGACGTGGACCCTGGGCTCTGCCCAAACATCCCGCGTATATGGGTGTGTACATGCGTACGCAGAATGGGAAGATTTACAAGCTCGCATACGCATGCAGTACCACACGACGTGGGAAGGCTTCCCTGTCCAAGGGGCTCGCGTACATGAAACATGGCATGTACACTGGTGCAGATTTTTAGAATATCCACAATTGAACCGGCAAGTGTACCTGGTTGTCCAAGTAATACCTTAGGTGAGTGAGGGTCGATCCCACGAGGACTGAGGAACTGAGCAACTGAGCAACAATTGTTAGTTGATTGGCTTAGTCAGGCAAGCAGAAAAGGTTGTTGGTGGTTTTCAAAGCATTAAATAGTAAAACAAGAGTAAAGAAAGCAAATAGTGAGTTTAGTGTGAAGACAATGAGAGAAAACAGTTAAGGTATCGGAGATGTTTACTTTTCTGGATTAAGATTTCTTACCAACTATTTTAACAATGCAAGATTCATTCCATGGCAAACTTTAAATGACTAAATACTAATGTCTTAGTGATTTAATCTCCTCTAATCGTCATTAACTGCCACCGTCGTGGTCACTTAATTCCGATTAGAGGGTTAAGTTCAAAACTAGTTTATGGCCACAAAACCCCTAATTACCCAAAGCTAATAGGATTATATGTCACATATCCCAATTAGTTTATGGAATTAGCAATTTAGGAGGAATTTACTTTCAAGTTGTTGTTCAAGCGAGATAACTCTTTCAAGAATCACAAGAACACATATAGAAAAAGGATCATACTTTCGTTCCACCCAGATTCATAGAATACAGTACAAAAGTAATCCTTGAAACTGAATTAATGTATTAATTAAAATAGAAAAGCAATAGTCTTAATCCATAGAAGATAAACAGAGCTCCTAACCTTAACCAAAGAGGTTTAGTGGCTCATGACTTACAGAGAAAAATTAGGGTTTTGAAACGTGCGGAAGAGAAAAGATCCAAAGGTCCTCTAAAGGGTGAATCTTTTCCCATTTAAATCTAACCTAACTTGATTTGAAACTAAAATAAAATATTGAATTCTAAATCTAAAAGATTTTGTTTGTAAATAAAAATTACAAAAATAAAAGATAAAATAATAATTAAAAGCTAAATCTAGTTAAAGATGCTTCTTTGGGTGAGGTTGACCCGTATTACTAGCATTTAGCACCAAAATCTGTGTTCAGCGCCAGAGTTGGCAGTGCTTAGGTGATGGTTTTGTCCTTCTTGGGCGCTAAACGTCAGGCTCGGCGTTTAGCGCTAGAATTGGCAGTGATTCCAGATAAAAAGTATAGACTATTATATATGGAAAGCTTTGGAAGTTGGCTTTCTAATGCCATTAGAACCGCATCAATTGAACCTCTGTTGCTCAAGATATGCTCATTAGAATGCAAGGAGGACAGGGTTGACAGCATCCACTTTCTTCCTTTGTTTTTGCACAAAACTATGCCAAATTCACCCGAATTTCACCTGAAATAATAAAAACACCAAAACCACTCAAAGTAGCATTCAAAGAGGATTTTAACGCTAAAATATAATTAAACTTACTAAATTCTAACTAAATTTAACTAGAAAATAAGGGAAAAATAGGTACAAGATGCTCACGCATCACGCATGCAGAACCCTTGTTTTGGAAAAAAAGTTTTATTTTTTGTGATTTAAACCTATTTCTAAATTTTAAACCTCTATAATTACCTTATAAGCTCCTATACCTAGTCCCTAACCATAAGAAGATGGGTAAACTTAGAGAAGGAGTTAACTTGGCAGTGAAAAAAGATTTTTGAAGTAATGATTTATGTTTGAGAAGTGCAGAAATGCTGAATATGTGATGAATGACGGCTGTAATGATAATGATTGAATTTGAATGATTATTGGCTTGTGCGCTTCTATTATCTGAGATACGAGTTTTCTTGGGTAGATGCAGTGGCCAGCCACCACTCGCTCTAGGTTGAGACTCGATACCCTGTTGACACTACGTTGCAAGATGTGGCTAGAAGCTTTAACTCCACAAAAATTCCCCGAATGAGATGAAAATTTGAATGATTAAGATTATACACATAGACTCTTGGCGATGCACACACCGAGGGACTGTCCAGGGTTAGCTACCGGACATGTCGGGTTTGGCTATATAACCGACAAATGAGACACATCAGTCATAGGACAGACATACATCATATGCATTTGTAGGTTTTGTTTGAATGTGTATTATTTGGGTTTGCCTATTTTTTTTCCATGCTTATTTGCTATTTGTTCTATTTGCTGTAACTGCATCCTATTTGTGTTTTCTTTGCTAGTCTTGTTTGTCTTTACAACTGAGAGATCCCTTGTCTAGCGAAAGTGTGATGATGGTAGTTCCACTGGTATTTTGGAGGGTTGGAGAAGATAGAAAGTGAAGTGTTGAGTTTAAGTTAGGTCCAGAATGTAAATACCTTAGATAATTTACCCAATTTTTAGCTTAGTATATTCCTTTAAGTTTAATTCTGAGTGTCAAAGTTCTAGGATTGCCTCTGGCTTTCTCGAGACATTATATATTACCTATGTTGGCACCCTTACCATGCTGAGAACTCCCGGTTCTCATTCCATACATATATTGTTACTTTTCAGATGCAGGTCGAGAGACACCTTAGTGAGCGTCTGGAGTTTCCTACTGTAAGCAAAGTTTGGGATGCTGTATTTTGTTATTATGCTATGTATATTTGTAGACATAGATGCTTCTCCATTTATGCTTTAAGTTTGATCCTCCTAGAGGCTTTTATGGAGAAATAGGTGCTTGCTTTATGTATTTTGGGATATTTTGGGATGTATATGTATGTATATAAATATTCTCCGGCCGGCCTTGGCTTCGTAAGTCGAGTTTGGAGATTGATATTCTGTATCTTTTGGTATTTCGCTCTTTATGTATATATCTTTACCTTTCTTCCTATTCGAGTATTCATTTACGTGTGCAATACACTTTTCTTTTTGCGATTTTGCTTAACCCTCCTTTCAAGACTCCTAGTTACGCATTTCTTTTGAATATATATATATTTATTTATTTATTTATTTATTTATTTATTTATTTTAGAGGTTGTAATACCTCACCACTCCTGTTATACGACTTAAGCATAAAACTCTGTGTAGTAAGGTGTTACATTATGGTATTAGAGCAGTTCATTCTTGTAGAGCCTGAGGGAGAGACTGACTATGCTTCTAGGCATACTCTGGGTGTCTGTATATGCTGAATTAGGATATCTAACTGATATAATTGACATAATTATTCATGAGCATGCATTTGAGACTTCTAAGCATTAGACTTGAGATATTGAGACTCATCACCTTGATATCACTTGTTTGGTATGAACAGGGACCAGATGACAATTCATGGACGCGGACGTGGTCGAGGGAGAGGTAGGACTAGTAATACAGAACCCGAAATGATGAAAAATAACCCTGTAAACTTCATGGCTGCCTTAGAGAGCATGGTTGCGGCTATACAAGCTACAGCCGAGGTATTGTGAAACCAAGTTGATAATGGAAATAACAGTAATAGAGATAATAGGCCGATGACACTAGCAACTTTCCTGAAGATACATCTACCGACCTTTAGAGGAACCACAAACCCTACAGAGGCTGACAATTAGTTTCAGGCAATGGAGCGAGCTTTACAAACACAATAAGTGCCTAAAGATCAATGCATTGAGTTTGCGACTTATATGTTCATGGGTGAGGCTCAATATTAGTGGCAAGGGACACGACGCCTTTTGTAGCGAGATATTGCTGCGATACCTTAGGATGTGTCTCAATCTAAATTCTACAAAAAGTATTTTCTCAACTCAGTCAGCACGGCCAAGGAGCTTGAATTACTATAATTAAAGCAGGGTTTGATATCGGTAGCTGAGTACACAAACAAATTTGAAGAATTGTGTCAGTTTTTCAAGATTTGTCAGGGAGCTCTGGGGGTCTTTGAGGATTGGAAGTGTATGAAACATGAAAGAAGGCTTTAGAGTTATTTTTTGAGCACAGTAGCTCCGATGGAGATTAAAGTCTTCTCTAAACTGGTGAATAAGAGCAGAGTTGCCGATGATTGTGTGCGAAAAGAAACATTAGAGAAGGGAAGTCACAGAGTACCTTTTCAACGGAATCAAGGAAGGAATTTTGCACTTAGGGGTCAGGCTTTCAATCGTGGAGGTTATGTTCCTCAACAACCTCAGGACCATAACAACTTTCAGAGACTTAATAACAACAACCATCAGGGAAGAAGGTTTGAGAAGCATCTTGATAAACCCATATTTTATTATGTATTTTGTGCTTAGTTTGAGTGATTTATTCAATCCTTCACCCACTTATTCATGTTAATTGCATGGTTTTACTTTCCCTTCCTTATTATGTGATGTATGTGAAAAACATGTTTCCTATGCTTTAAAATTAATTATTTCAATTACCTTTATTTCCATTCGATGCCGTGATTAGTGTGTTGAGTAGTTTCAGATCTTCTAAGGCAGGAATGACTCAAAGGATGGAAAGGAAACATACAAAAATGGAAGGAAAGCGCAAAATGGAGTCCTTGAAGAAACTGATATCCACGCGATCGCATGGACGACGCGATCGCGTGCCAAGCGCGAAGAAGCAGCGACGCGGCCGCATGACTAATGCGGTCGCATGACTGACGCGACCGCGTGGCAAGGAAAAGCTCCGTACGACGCGACCGCGTGACCCACGCGGACGCGTGACAGAGGCCACGCACCAGAAATTGCAGAAAATGCTCATAGCAAATTCTGAAGCACTTTTTGGCCCAAATCCAAGTCCAGAAGGCATAGACCAAAGGTTATGAAGTGAGGGAATGCATCCATTGAGGGGGAGCTCGCCAATTTAGTTACTTTCCATGATTTAGATTAGCTTGGAGAGAGGTTCTCTCCTCTCTCTCTCTTAGGATTAGGATTTAGGACTTCTCTTAGTTTTAGGAGTAACTCTCGATCCAGGTTTAATGTTCCTTTACTTTAGTTGATTATTTACTTTTGCAATTTGATTTATGAATTCTTTTATGTTCCAGATTATTTGAATTAATGTTATTTGAGGTATTCCAGTTTAATATTGCTTTCTCTCATTTATGCTATTATTGCTTTTACTCTGAAGACATCTTTATTCCAGTAGATTTACTTTTCCCCTTTTGGTTTTGGTTAAGAAATCAGTAACTCAGGAGTTATCCAATTTAACAGCATAATTGATAATTGTTATATTGCCAATTGAATTGAACTTCAATAATCCCAATCTTTTCTTAGTAAATAAATAGGATTCGAAGATCAAACTAATTTGTCCCTTGACCTTCCCTTGCTTTAGCAAAGGTTAACTAAGTGGAATTAAGATTCGACTTTCATTGTTGTTGATAAGAATAACTAAGCCTGGACTTCCAATTTCTCATACCTTGCCAAAAGTTTGCTTTACAGTATTTGTTTATTTATTTTAATTGCTATTTAAATCAACTATCATATTTGTCCCTCATTCTTAAAACCCCCAATTCTACAATCTCCATAACCAATAATAAGAACATACTTCCCTGCAGTTCCTTGAGAAGACGACCCGAGGTTTGAATACTTCGGTTATCAATTTTTAAGGGGTTTGTTACTTGTGACAACCAAAACGTTTGTACGAAGGGATTTCTGTTGGTTTAGAGACTATATCTACAACGCGACTGTTTTTATGACATTCTTTACTGGCAAAATCTTCCGATCGTCAAAATGGCGCTGTTGCCGGGGAACTGCTAACGTGTGCCTTATTATTGGTTATTGTACATATTTTTCTTTTACTTGTTTATTTATTTCTGTTTTTCCTTTTTAATTTTATTTGCTACTATGAACTCTCACCCCTCTCGCTTTGAGTTTGGTTCTAACTTTGTTGAAGGAAATAGAAGTTACAGCAGGAATATGCATCAAGGTCAGACCAATCAAGGATGGATGGAGCCAAGAGGATCTAATCAACCCTTTAGGCAACAACACCCTCCAAGATATCATGGACAACGACCATTCTACAATGCATACCCAGCTGATAGATATGGTGGACAACCTTGTAACTACCAACAAGCCCCACCCCGTGCCCATAGACTAACCTCTCAACATAACCTCGAACCGCCCCACTCACAAGCTTCTCTTCACCATTCGCCACCGTATGATCCTTTCCTACCCCAGTTCCAACCCAATCACTCCCAAGCACCACCACTTCCCTATGTCTCATGTCCAAATCCATCACCCCGAGAATCAGAGGTTCGCCTCAAGGCAACAGTAAATAAACTTCAAGCAACTATTCGACAACTGGAGCAAGCAGTAATTCAATTAGTTTCTAGGCGCGCGAACATTCAAGGACCAACCACAACCCCATGTGGATAATCTAATGAAGAGCGTAGCATGAAGGAGATATTAGAAACTCCAGTGGACAAGACAGAGCAGGAATTCGTACTCGAACAAGTAGAAGAAGCTGTCATTGTACAAGAAGAAGAGTTGGTTGAAGATCTAGGAGACGCTGAACCTCCATAGGAATCCAGCGCTGAGGAGAACTCCGTCAAGGACCTTACAGTTAATGCTAAGGAGGATATTGCACAATCCCCAAGGCAAGTCGTTTATGAAGAACTAGACGGAATAATCCAGGACACAAATTCCCTTGATAATGATAGTCGCAAGTCAAGCTCTCTTAGTAATGAACTTGCATCCGCAAGTGAATTCTCTGAGATCGAAGAATCTTCCCCAAATGAATACGAAGATGATGCAGAGGTAGATTTCTCTCAACCTCCCATCTATGACTCAAGTGATGAGGAAGACATAGAAAACTTTGACCAGGACTCAGATGCATTTGAAGAACCTTACAAGGAAGTGGAGGAATTCACTGAAGAACACAAGGGAGTAGAACTCACAGAACCATTGGAATCACCTGCCCCAAGGCTATTACCGCCTAATACAAGCTTCAAGTGGGTACAATCCTTAACCTTTAACTTTACTTATTCACTTGAATATGGTTTACTTGAAACAGATGGCTAGCTTAGAGCTCTATGCGGCTTTAAGAGTAAGAGGGAAACGGCTCGTGCTCAGAGCTGGTGTACAAGGTTCAATAAGGTTCCACGCTTCAACTTGAAGTGCACGGATTGGTATCAAGCTCAATTGAATGGATCTCGGAAAATGTTTGGTCACTATGGTGAGAATCTACTTTCTAAATCGTCCGATTGGAAAAATATAGATCAAGACGGAGGCAAATTTAGATCCAAGGCTTGGGATCCTGGAATCTATTCTGACATTCGTCACCCCGGAAGCCTGAAAATCTGTTTGAAGCTGCTCAGAAGCTTTACATGCCTAGTTTGGGACCCCGGAGGCTATTGGCATTCTAAGCACTGGTGGAGATTTCTGGATGAATTTAAACACAAGCCACCATAACAGGAAGCTCTTCAAATGTCCAACTTAAGGACTTTAACTAAAAGTGCTAGGTGGGAGACAACCCATCGTGGTATGATCGTTCCTTTTGCAATTTTAATTTTATTTAGTTTTGTTTGTTTTGGAATTTTATTTTATTTTATTGAACCTGGAATCATGCACAGCATTTATATCAAGCACTACATTCTGCATATTGCATTCTGCATTCTGTATAAAAAAAAGGGTGCACGACGCGACCGCATCACTCATGCGATCGCGTCAAATGGCCAACTACACTTCCCACGCGACCGCGTCATCCACGCGGCCGCGTGACCTGGAATTCGGCGTAAGGATCCAACATCCAGAGAGTTGGGCTGGAATCGTGCGGCCATTGTGCGTCTAGCACAAAATGGCCCACGCGATCGCATGCCCCATGCGATCGCGTCACTTGCACACAATCAATCCCATGCGACCGCGTGAGCGACGCGACTGCGTCGCATGGATTGCACAAATCCCAAAAAGGAGTCAGAGAGTTGCGCTGGAACGACGCTGGATTCGTGCGTTTGGCACACTTTCCATCGACGCGATCGCATGCCCCATGCGATCGCGTCATCCCTTCTTTTACCCCTTCCATGCGATCATGCGCCCCACGCGATCGCGTCATTTACTCTTTCTGCCCTCCATGCGATCGGGTCACCCACGCGATCGCGTCAACCACCTTTTTTGCTCCAGCCACGCGGCCGCGTGGATTCAAAAATATAACCCCCCCAGTCACGCGAAACCCCATCAGTCGCGACGCCCCCCCCAATTCTTCTTCTCCCTCTCTTCTCCCCCAACCCTCAACCACCACCAACCAGCCACCACCGCGCCACCACCCAGACGCCGCTGACCACCCGGACGCTGCCGCCACCTACCACCCTCCCTCCTTCCCCCTTCTTTCTTCCTCTTTCTTCTTTCTTCCTCCTCCTCCGCCACTGCTCCCCTCCGCGCCACCACCCACCGCCGCCAACCGTCCCAACCACGCAGCCTCCCACCACCACCCGCGACCCCCCCAACCCTCTCCCCTACTTCCCCCATTACCCTTCCCAAAGCCCCTACCCCCCTAACAGCAGCAACCGCCATGCCCACCGCCACCAGCCGCCGCGCCAGATGTCACCGTCACCACCCCAGCCACCTCTGTACCCCAACCTCCTTCTTTCGCCTTCCAGGTTCCGCAACACGTAATTCCTTTTATCCGTTCGTAGTTTATTCTTATTTTTCTGTTTTTGTTCATGTTAGGATAGTTAGATATACATGTTGTAGTGGATTTTAGGTTGTTAGGTAGCCTAGGATGTGGTTAGTGGATTTAGGTCTGTTTATTTGCACTGTTCTTGTTTCTGTTTTATCAAATCTGCAATTCTGTTGTTGCTGTGTTCATGTTCATATGCTGTACTTTGCTGCATTTGCTACTCTTTACATTGAACTTTCATGTTTTTATTCCGTTTATGTAATTGCAAGCCTTAATTTGGATTCATATGAACTGCTTGATTACTGTTTATTTTCTGGGAAAGTCCTATTTTAGCCGGAATGCTGCTCAAATTTCTGTAAAATATCTCTGTTCATGTCTTGGTTTTGGCATTTTCACCTGTGCTTTCCATGATTTCACCAAACCAATTCATGAATGCTTAGGCACGCATTCTTATTTTCTTTGATCTCCTGGTTCATAAACTGCAATTTTGATGCTTGATTCCTATTTTTGCTTTCTTCATCTCTATTTGAATCATCATCAAACTGTTTTACTTGTTTAAATATGAGTTACCTATAGCTTCTACCTGTGATTACTTGTTACTTGGACTATTTTCATTATGCCTCTTACTTTAACCCATTTTTCACTAACCCACTAATTTTAACTCTAACCAACCTAACCTTTTCAAAACTTCTTTTCTTGCTTTTCTTTCACTTTCTTTTAACATTCTAACCCAGGCATTATGTTAATTTTTTCTATTTAACTTGCATTCAAATACATTTTGGATTGTGATTTCTTCTTTTCAGACTTTTCACTGATATACAATCCTAAATGCACATTCTACTTAACTCATATGCATTATCCTATTGCTCTTTTGCCACTTTGTGTTTTCTTTGACTATTTGCCTATTTGCTTTCCTATTTTTACTATATCCTGGTTTTTTGTTTTTCAGGATGTCAGATTCCTAGAGACGGGGCAAAGGCAAGGCCACTACTGGCAAAAGGAAACGAGGCGAAGCCTCCGTGTCTATCATCGACCTCATGCACGACGCCTCCTTGCGGGAGAAAGCCTTTTCCCCGCAGGAGAAGGCCGACCAGCTACTTCCCGCCACTGACCCAGTAAAGTTTGCAAACCGATACTATGAGCTGAAGTATCCGGTATTTGAAAACTTCAGGAACCTATACCTGGAGCGGACTTTGAAGATCCCAGAAGAACTCCAGCAATACACCTCTGATCAGATCAAACAACGAGGCTGGTTCTTTCTGGAGAGACCTCTGACTGAGGTTAATGCATCTTGGGTTAGGGAATTCTACTGCAACTACTTCAAAACTTCCCTAGATGCAGTAAACCTCAGAGGGAAGTATATATTGGTTACTGAGGAGGCAATAGAAGAGGTTCTGAAACTTCTGCCTAAGACTGATCAGACAGATGGCTATCAGAAAGCTGAGGAGGATATGCGCTTCATGAAGTTTGACTGGGAAGCAGTCAAGGCCCGGATTGCCCTTGACCCGTCCGTTCCTTGGATCATGGGTCAGAACACCACCATGCCCAAAGGGAACAAGTGGATTTACCTGAACGATGAGGCTCGGCTATGGCATCAGATATTCAGCAACTACATTATGTCGAGTACTCACGAGACTGAGATACCAGCCGCTATGATCACCCTCCTATGGTGTATGATGGAGGGCAAGGACCTGTACCTGCCACGCTTTATCCGGCACTAAATGGCCAGGGTCCACGTCCGTGGCACTCTTCCCTTTCCCTATCTGGTTATACAGCTGGGCCGTCGAGCTGACGTGCCATGGGAGGATGCTGATGAGAGGCCACCTGCTGCAGAATGCAAGAAGCTTATCCCGCACAGCAGGAACATCCTGGCCTTGCGCTACAGACCCCCATTCCTGACTGCTACTGCTGATGATACGACTACACCATCTGCCGGTCTCTCTTCCTCCACTGTTGCACCATCTACCCCTGCCACCACCATTGCACCTCCACCTGCCACAGAGCCTGTCTATCATCTGGTGCACCGCTTGTTTCGACGACTTGACCAGATGGAGCGTCGCAACAAGCGACGCTACGAGCACCTGAAGCTGATGATACGATCCGACGACATCCCCTCCGAGCCTGACACACCTTCTGAGGCATCTGAGGAGGAGGCAGATGCGCCCGAGGCAGAGACCCATCCCCAAGGAGAGGCGGAGCAGGCTGACACCCAGCAGGCAGCACCACAGACAGAAGTTCCACATCAGATTAAGGCTGCAAACCCTGAGATCCCCATTCAGACAGCCCCTCCTCTCCAGCAGCCGGACATTCAGCCAGCCACCACAGAGACACCAGCTACCATCCCTTCCAGTGATGACACCCCTTCACACCCTACTTGAGTGAGCATCAGGGACGATGCTTCATTTTAAGTGTGGGGAGGTCGCCATCTCTGGCGTATTATTTTGGTGAACCACTACAGACTCCTTTTCTTTTATTTTGGATATTTTTCTGTATTTTTCTCTTTATTTTTATTTTTATTTTCTGAGTATTTATACATTGCTACTGTTTATGTATTTTTACTCTATTTCTGCATTTTGCATTTTTAGTTCATATTTTCGCCACTTAGTTGCAATTCTAACTTATTAGTTATAGAAATTGTGGATTGATTAGTATAGTTTACCCTTTTTAGCATAAGATAGCTTAGTTAAAATTGAAAAGAAAAAAGAAGTAAACTAGAGACTTTAACAGAATCAAAACAACCCACACCTTGTATATATAGCATTACATGTTAGTTAACAACACTTCATCAAGGAGAAGCACTA
Source organism: Arachis hypogaea (assembly GCF_003086295.3). Classification (NCBI taxonomy): domain Eukaryota; kingdom Viridiplantae; phylum Streptophyta; class Magnoliopsida; order Fabales; family Fabaceae; genus Arachis; species Arachis hypogaea. The sequence goes on along the minus strand of NC_092051.1, from coordinate 33,363,359 downwards.
GAACTTTAAAGCCATTCAATATAATTTTTACATTGATAATAATGAGAATTTTTAACTAAACCTGCATGACATACATAAGTGATAAATGATTTTTGAGCTAGAGAACACATAGCCTGTGAGTTTTGAGCTTAATTGTATGGTTACATTCAAACCATAATTTTTATTCGTGTGTGTTCCGCCCTTCTTTTATATTCTGGTATTCTTTACTTTATTTTAATCTATATGTCCAATTATAGAATATAGAATATAGAATATAGAATATAGATACATACCAAAAGAATGATTGAGGCCATCATTTGATTTTAGCTCACTTATCCCAAAATAGCCTACCTTTTACGTCACTCTTATTAAGCCCCTTTGAGCCTTTAAATCCCTTTTTATTCTATTAGCCACACTACTAGCCTTAAGCAGAAAAACAAAATAAAATCCCAAGTTGAATCCTTGGTTAGCTTAAGATAGAAAATTATGAATAGTTTAAAATGTGGGAAACCTATTGGGAACATGGATGATAAAAACAAGAGGTAGAAAAATTGAAAAGGATAAAAATAACTCAAAATAAGAAATTTTGGGAAGCATGCTCATGAGAAATCAAAGTGATTAAATTACCATGTGCATTAAAAAAAAATTGAAACATGAGCATGTAACATCCAAAAGTGAAAAAAAATGGGAAAATAGGTAAAGAAGTTTTGTTTTACTAAGTATGTATGTTAGGTGAGATCTTAGTCTAATTAAGGATTTGCTTATTAGCTCACTTAGCCTTATACATATATCCTCACCTTTACCTTGGCCTCATTACAACCTTAATTAAAGACCTCATAATTTTTGGTATGACTGTATTCTATAATTGTTGATTGGTTAGATGAAGAACAAAGTTATAGAAAGGAAGAACAAAAAAGAGGAATATAGTGATTAACCCAATAAACACTGAGTAACTAAAGAGTAAACACAAATCCAGTGAGGGTTCAATAGCTCATTAACATTTATCTCTGTTTGAATTATCTAATTGTCTTGCAAGTTCATAAAATGCTTTTTCTCCCATCTCAACTGTAAAAGTGCTTATTGATTATCTAAGGCTTGGCTATATATATATATGACTCCTTGAGAATGTGAATTAATTTAACTACCTGTAAGCTTTATATATGAGTGAATAAATTAGAATTGCATGATGCATCATTCATTTAGGTAGTTGCATTTAGATTAGATTGCATTGCATGACATTCCATCACTTTAACCTTACTTATTACCTTGGAATTAGCATGAGGGCATGCTATTGTTTAAGTGTGGGGAGGTTGATAAACCCATATTTTATGATGTATTTTGTGCTTAGTTTGAGTGATTTATTCAATCCTTCACCCACTTATTCATGTTAATTGCATGGTTTTACTTTCCCTTCCTTATTATGTGATGTATGTAAAAAACATGTTTCCTATGCTTTAAAATTAATTATTTCAATTACTTTTATTTCCATTCGATGCCGTGATTAGTGTGTTGAGTAGTTTCAGATCTTCTAAGGCAGGAATGACTCAAAGGATGGAAAGGAAACATACAAAAATGGAAGAAAAGCGCAAAATGGAGTCCTTGAAAAAACTGATATCCACGCGATCGCATGGATGACGCGATCGCGTGCCAAGCGCGAAGAAGCAGCGACGCGGCCGCATGACTGACGTGACTGCGTGCCTTAAGCAGAACGCACATGACGCGGTCGCATGACTGATGCGACCGTGTGGCAAGGAAAAGCTCCGAACGACGCGACCGCGTGACAGAGGCCACGCACCAGAAATTGCAGAAAACGCTCATAGCGAATTCTGAAGCTCTTTTTGGCCCAAATCTAAGTCCAGAAGGCATAGACCAAAGGTTATGAAGTGAGGGAATGCATCCATTGAGGGGGAGCTCGCCAATTTAGTTACTTTCCATGATTTAGATTAGCCTGGAGAGAGGTTCTCTCCTCTCTCTCTCTTAGGATTAGGATTTAGGACTTCTCTTAGTTTTAGGAGTAACTCTCGATCCAGGTTTAATGTTCCTTTACTTTAGTTGATTATTTACTTTTGCAATTTGATTTAAGAATTCTTCTATGTTCCAGATTATTTGAATTAATGTTATTTGAGGTATTCCAGTTTAATATTGCGTTCTCTCATTTATGCTATTAGTGCTTTTACTCTGAAGACATCTTTATTCCAGTAGATTTACTTTTCCCTTTTTGGTTTTGGTTAAGAAATTAGTAACTCAGGAGTTATCCCATTCAACAGCATAATTGATAATTGTTATCTTGCCAATTGAATTGAACTTCAATAATCCCAATCTTTTCTTAGGAAATAAATAGGATTCGAAGATCAAACCAATTTGTCCCTTGACCTTCCCTTGCTTTAGCAAAGGTTAACTAAGTGGAATTAAGATTCGAATTTCATTGTTGTTGATAAGAATAACTAAGCCTGGACTTCCAATTTCTCATACCTTGCCAAAAGTTTGCTTTACAGTATTTGTTTATTTATTTTAATTGCTATTTAAATCAACTGTCATATTTGTCCCTCATTCTTAAAACCCCCAATTCTACAATCTCCATAACCAATAATAAGAACATACTTTCCTGTAGTTCCTTGAGAAGACGACCCGAGGTTTGAATACTTCGGTTATCAATTTTTAAGGGATTTGTTACTTGTGACAACCAAAATGTTTGTACGAAGGGATTTCTGTCGGTTTAGGGACTATATCTACAACGCGACTATTTTTATGACATTCTTTACTGGAAAAATCTTCCGATCGTCACATCCTCAAAACGAAATGACTTGCAATAGGTGTGGAAGTTACCATCCAGGAACTCCGTGTAGAGCTGGACTGAGTATGTGTGGTGCACGAAATTGTGATCTCAGGCAACGGCGTTAAAAACTCTGTACGCACGTCTTAATAAATTGTTTTTCATTCACAACTTCGATACAACTAACCAGCAAGTGCACTGGGTCGTCCAAGTAATAAACCTTACGTGAGTAAGGGTCGATCCCACGGAGATTGTCGGTATGAAGCAAGCTATGGTCATCTTGTAAATCTCAGTCAGGCGGATATAAAATTGATTATGGAGTTTTCGAAAATAAATAATAAAATAAACAGAAAATAAAGATATAAATACTTATGTATATCATTGGTGAGAATTTCAGATAAGTGTATGGAGATGCGTTCGTCCCTCTGAACCTCTGCTTTCCTGCTGTCTTCATCCAATCAATCCTACTCCTTTCCATGGCTGGCTTTATGTAAGGACATCACCATTGTCAATGGCTACTTTTAATCCTCTCTGGAAAATGGTCCGATGCGCTGTCACTGCATGGCTAATCGTCTGGAGGCATCACCGTGGTCAATGGCTGCATCCTATCCCCTAGTGAAAATGGTCCAAATACTCTGTCACAGCACGGCTAATCATCTTGAGGTTCTCGATCATACTGGAATAGGATTCACCCTCCTTTTGCGTCTGTCACTATGCCCAGAACTCGCGAGTTTGAAGTTCTTCACAGTCATTCAATCCCAGAATCCTACTCGGAATACCACAGACAAGGTTTAGACTTTTCGGATTCTCATGAATGCCGCTATCAATCTAGCTTATACCACGAAGATTCTGATTAAGAGATCCAAGAGATACTCATTCAATCTAAGGTGGAACGGAAGTGGTTGTCAGGCACGCGTTCGTGGGGGAATGATGATGATTGTCACGTTCATCACATTCAGGTTGAAGTGCGAATGAATATCTTAGAAGTGAAATAAGTTGAATTGAATAGAAAAACAGTAGTACTTTGCATTAATTCATGAGGAACAGCAGAGCTCCACACCTTAATCTATGGAGTGTAGAAACTCTACCGTTTGAAAATACATAAGTGAAAGGTTCAGGCATGGCCGAATGGCCAGCCCCCATGATCTAAGAACCAGACGTCCCAAGATGTCAAATACAATAGTAAAAAGTCCTATTTATACTAAACTAGTTACTAGGGTTTACAAAAGTAAGTAATTGATGCATAAATCCACTTCCGGGGCCCACTTGGTGTGTGCTTGGGCTTAGCTTGAATGTTACACGTGTAGAGGCTCTTTCTGGAGTTGAACGCCAGGTTGTAACGTATTTCTGGCGTTCAACTCTGGTCTGTGACGTGTTTCTAGCGTTTAACTCCAGACAACAGCGTAGAACTGGCATTCAATGCCCTTTTACGTCATCTAAACTCGGTCAAAGTATAGACTATTATACATTTCGGGAAAGCCCTGGATGTCTACTTTTCAACGCAATTATAAGCGCGCCATTTGGAGTTCTGTAGCTCTATAAAATTCACTTTGAGTGCAGGGAGGTCAGAATCCAACAGCATCAGCAGTCCTTCTTCTACCTCTGAATCTGATTTTTGCTCAAGTCCCTCAATTTTAGCTAGAAAATACCTGAAATCACAGAAAAACACACAAACTCATAGTAAAGTCCAGAAATGTGAATTTAACATAAAAACTAATGAAAACATCCCTAAAAGTAACTAGATTCTACTAAAAACATACTAAAAACAATGCCAAAAAGCGTATAAATTATCCGCTCATCACAACACCAAACTTAAATTGTTGCTTGTCCCCAAGCAACTGAAAATCAAATAGGATAAAAAAAGAGAATATACTATAATTTCCAAACTATCAATGAAACATAGCTCCAATCAGATGAGCGGGACTTGTAGCTTTTTGCCTCTTGAATAGTTTTGGCATCTCACTTTATCCATTGAAGTTCAGAATGATTGGCATCTATAGGAACTCAGAGTTCAGATAGTGTTATTGATTCTCCTCGTTTAGTATGATGATTCTTGAACACAGCTACTTTATGAGTCTTGGCCGTGGCCCTAAGCACTTTGTTTTCCAGTATTACCACCGGATACATAAATGCCACAGACACATAATTGGGTGAACCTTTTCAGATTGTGACTCAGCTTTGCTAGAGTCCCCAATTAGAGGTGTCTAGGGTTCTTAAGCACACTCTTCTTTTGCTTTGGACCTTGACTTTAACCGCTCAGTCTCAAGTTTTCACTTGACACCTTCACACCACAAGCACATGGTTAGGGACAGCTTGGTTTAGTCGCTTAGGCCAGGATTTTATTCCTTTAGGCCCTCCTATCCACTGATGCTCAAAGCCTTGGGATCCTTTTTATTACCCTTGCCTTTTGGTTTTAAGGGTTACTGGCTTTTTGCTCTTGCCTCTTGGTTTTAAGAGCTTTTGGCTTTTTCTGCTTGCTTTTTCTTTTTCTTTCTAATTTTTTTTCGCTCTCTTTTTTTTTCTGCAAGCTTTGTTCTTTGCTGCTTTTTCTTGCTTCAAGAATCATTTTTATGATTTTTCAGATTATCAAATAACATGTCTCCTTGTCATCATTCTTTCAAGAGCCAACATATTTAACATTCATAAACAGCAACTTCAAAAGACATATGCACTGTTCAAGCATTCATTCAGAAAACAAGAAGCATTGTCTCCACATCAATATAATTAAACTAAGTTCAAGGATAAATTTGAAACTCATGTACTTCTTGTTCTTTTGAATTAAAACATTTTTCATTTAAGAGAGGTGATGGATTCATTTGACATTCATAACTTTAAGACAAAGTTACTAACTACTAAAGATCATGTAATAAGACACAAACATAGATAAGCACTTAACATAGAGAAAACGAAAAACAGAGAATTTAAGAGCAAGGAATGAGTCCACCTTAGTGATGGTGGCGTTTCCTTCTTGAGGAACCAATGATGTCCTTGAGCTCTTCTATGTCTCTTCCTTGTCTTTGTTGCTCCTCCCTCATTGCTTTTTGATCTTCTCTAATTTCATGAAGGATGATGGAGTGCTCTTGATGTTCCACCCTTAATTGTCCCATGTTGGAACTTAATTCTCCTAGGGAGGTGTTGATTTGCTCCCAATAGTCTTGTGGAGGAAAATGCATTTGAGGCATCTCCGGGATCTCATGGTGATGAGCTTCATGCGTCTCTTAAGATCCATGAATGGGCTCTCTTGCTTGCTCCATCCTTTTCTTAGTGATGGGCTTCTCTTCCTCAATGGGAATGTCTCCTTCTATGAAAGCTCCAGCTGAGTAACATAGATGGAAAATAAGATGAGGGAAAGCTAGCCTTGCCATGGGGGAGGACTTTTCGGCTATTTTGTAGAGTTCAAGGGAGATGACTTCATGAACTTCTACTTCCTCTCCAATCATGATGCTATGAATCATGATGGCCCGATCCACAGTAACTCGGATCAGTTGCTAGTGGGGATGATGGAGCGTTGGATGAACTCCAACCATCCTCTAGCCACAGGCTTGAGGTCCAGTCTTCTTAATTGAACCGGCTTGCCTTTGGAGTCAATCTTCCATTGAGCTCCTTCCACACATATGTCCATGAGGACTTGGTCCAACCTTTGATTAAAGTTGACCCTTCTAGTGTAGGGGCGTGCATCTCCTTGCATTATAGGCAAGTTAAACGCCAACCTCACGTTCTCTGGACTTAAATCTAAGTATTTCCCCCGAACCATTGTAATATAATTCTTTGGGTTTGGGTTCTTACTTTGATCATGGTTCCTAGTGATCCATGCATCGGCATAGAACTCTTGAACCATTAGGATGCCGACTTGTTGGATGGGGTTTGTTAGAACTTCCCAACCTCTTCTTTGGATTTCATGTCGGATCTCCGGATACTCATTCTTCTTGAGCTTGAAAGGGACCTCGGGGATCACCTTCTTCTTGGCCACAACATCATAGAAGTGGTCTTGATGAGCTTTGGAGATGAATCTTTCCATCTCCCATGACTCGGAGGTGGAAGCTTTTGTCTTCCTTTTCCCTTTTCTAGAGGATTCTCCGGTCTTGGGTGCCATCAATGGTAATGGAAAAACAAAAAGCTTATGCTTTTACCACACCAAACTTAGAATATTGCTCGCCCTCGAGCAAGAGAAGAAAGAATAGATGAAGAAGAAGAAGAAGAAAATATGGAAGAGAGGGGGGGAGACGTGTTTTGGCCAAGAAGAGAAGAGAGGGTTGTGTTGTGTGAAAATGAGGAAGAATGGAGGGCTATATATAGGGAAGGGAGGGGGGTAAGGTTCGGCCATATAGGGTGGGTTTGGGTGGAATATTAATTTTGAATTTTAAAGGTAGGTGGAGTTTATGAGGTAGGTTTATGGGGAAGAGTGGATGGATATGAGTGGTGAAGTGGTGATAAGGAAGAGAAGAAGTGAGTGGAGGTAGGTGGGGATCATGTGGGGTCCACAGATCCTGAGGTGTTCAAGGATTTACAACCTTGCACCAAATTAGGCATGCAAAATGCCCTTGCACACAACTCTGGGCGTTCAGCGCCAGATTGGTGCTTGTTCTGGGCGTTGAATGCTCATTTGTTGCCCATTTCTGGCGTTGAACACCAGAACCATGCTTGTTCTGGGCGTTCAGCGCCAGCTCTTCTCCAGGGTGCAATTCTGGCATTCAAACGCCCAGATGCTGCCCATTTTGGGCGTTCAGCGCCAGAACCATGCTCTGTTCTGGCGTTGAACGCCAGTGAGATCCTCCTCCAGGGTGTGATTTTTCTTCTGCTGTTTTTGATTCCGTTTTCAATTTTTATATTTATTTTGTGACTCCACATGATCATGAACCTAATAAAACATGAAAGAACAAGAAAAATAAAATTAGATAAATAAAAATTGGGTTGCCTCCCAACAAGCACTTCTTTAATGTCAATAGCTTGACAGTGGGCTCTCATGGAGCCTCACAGATGTTCAGAGCATTGTTGAGACTCCCCAACACCAAACTTAGAATTTGGATATGGGAGTTCAACACCAAACTTAGAGTTTGGTTGTGGCCTCCCAACACCAAATTCAGAGTTTTACTGTGGGGGCTCTGGTTGACTCTGTCTTGAGAAAAGCTTTTTATGCTTCCTCTCCATGTTTACAGAAGGATGACCTCGAGTTTTAAACATAAGGGAGTCCTCATTCAATTGAAGGACTAGTTCACCTCTGTCAACATCAATCACAGCTCTTGCTGTGGCTAGGAAGGGTCTTCCAAGGATGATGGATTCATCCTCATCCTTCCCAGTATCTAGGACTATAAAATCAGCAGGGATGTAAAGGCCTTCAACCTTTACTAACACGTCCTCTACTTGTCCATAAGCCTGTTTTCTTGAATTGCCTGCTATCTCTAATGACATTTTAGTAGCTTGCACCCCAAAGATTCCCAGTTTCTCTATTACAGAGAGGGGCATGAGGTTTATCCCTGAACCAAGGTCACACAGAGCCTTTTCAAAGATCATGTTGCCTATGGTACAAGGTACTACGAACTTTCCAGGATCCTGTTTCTTCTGAGGCAATGTCAGTTGATCCAGATCATTTAGTTCATTAGTGAACAAGGGAGGTTCATCTTCCCAAGTCTCAATACCAAATAATTTGGCATTCAGCTTCATGATTGCACCAAGGTACTTGGTAACTTGCTCCTTAGTAACATCCTCATTCTCTTCAGAAGAGGAATACTCATCAGAGCTCATGAATGGCATAAGGAGGTTTATTGGAATCTCTATGGTCTCTAGATGAATCTCAGATTCCTTTGGTTCCTCAGAGGGAAACTCCTTATTGATCACTGGACGTCCCAGGAGGTCTTCCTCCTTGGGATTCACGTCATCCTCCTCTTTTGTGGTTTCGGCCATGATGGTCATTTCAATGGCCTTGCACTCTCCTTTTGGATTTTCTTCTGTATTGCTTGGGAGAGTACTAGGAGGGATTTCAGTGACTCTTTTACTCAGCTGGCCCACTTGTGCTTCCAAATTTCTAATGGAGGACTTTGTTTCATTCATGAAACTCACAGTGGCCTTAGATAGATCAGAGACTAAGTTTGCTAAATTAGTAAGTATTTTGTTCAGAGTTCTCTGTCTGTTGCTGAGTGGATGATGGAAAAGGTTTGCTATTGCTAAACCTTTTTCTTCCACCATTATTAAAGCCCTGTTGAGGCTTTTGTTGATCCTTCCATGAGAGATTTGGGTGATTTCTCCATGAGGGATTATAGGTGTTTCCATATGGTTCACCCATGTAATTCACCTCTGCTATTGCAGGGTTCTCAGGATCATAAGCTTCTTCTTCAGAAGATGCCTCTTGAGTACTGTTGGATGCAGCTTGCATTCCATTCAGACTCTGAGAAATCATATTGACTTGCTGAGTCAATATTTTATTCTGAGCCAATATGGCATTCAGAGTATCAATTTCAAGAACTCCCTTCTTTTGAGGCGTCCCATTACTCACAGGATTCCTCTCAGAAGTGTACATGAACTGGTTATTAGCAACCATGTCAATGAGTTCTTGAGCTTCTGCAGGTGTTTTCTTTAGGTGAACGGATCTACCTGCAGAAGTATCCAATGACATCTTAGCTAATTCAGATAGACCATCATAGAATATATCCAGGATGGTCCATTCTGAAAGCATGTCAGAAGGACACTTTTTGGTCAGTTGCTTGTATCTCTCCCAAGCTTCATAGAGGGATTCACCTTCCTTCTGTCTGAAGGTTTGAACATCCACTCTAAGCTTGCTCAACTTTTGAGGAGGAAAGAACTTGGCTAAGAAAGCCTTGACCAGCTTATCCCAAGAGTTCAGGCTATCTTTGGGTTGAGAGTCCAACCACACTCTAGCTCTGTCTCTTATAGCAAAAGGGAAAAGCATGAGCCTGTAGACTTCAGGATCTACTCCATTAGTCTTAACAGTATCACAGATCTGCAAGAATTCAGTTAAGAACTGAAAAGGATCTTCAGATGGAAGTCCATGAAACTTGCAGTTTTGCTGCATCAGAGAAACTAGTTGAGGTTTAAGTTCAAAATTGTTTGCTCCAATGGTAGGGATGGAGATGCTTCTTCCATGTAAATTGGAATTAGGTGCAGTAAAGTCACCAAGCATCCTCCTTGCATTATTATTATTTTCGGCTGCCATCTCCTCTTCCTGTTCGAAAATTTCTGAAAGGTGCTTGCTGGATTGTTGTAATTTAGCTTCCCTTAGTTTCCTCTTCAGAGTCCTTTCAGGTTCTGGATCTGCTTCAACAAGAATATTCTTGTCCTTGCTCCTGCTCATATGAAAAAGAGAGAACAGAAAAATAATAATAGGGATCCTTTTTACCACAGTATAGAGGTCCCTATGTGGGTAGAAGAAAAGAAGAAGAAAAGAATGTAATGTAAGGAAAGAAACACAAGGGTGAGGAGAGCAGAGATATGGGATGAAGAGAAGTGTTAGTAGATGAATAAATGAATAGAAGGAGATGAGAGAAAAAGGGAATTTTCGAAAATTATTTTTGAAAAAGAGTTAGTGATTTTCGAAAATAGTTTTTCAAAAAGGGTAGTAATTTTTGAAAATTAAAATCAAAATTTAAAATAATTAGTTAATTAAAAAGAAATTTTGAAAAAGAGGGAAGATATTTTCGAAAATTAGAGAGAGAAAGTTAGTTAGGTAGTTTTGAAAAAGATAAGAAACAAACAAAAAGTTAGTTAGTTAGTTGAAACAAATTTTGAAAATCAATTTTGAAAAGATAAGAAGATAAGAAGTTAGAAAAGATATTTTAAAATCAAATTTTTGAAAAAGATATGATTTTGAAAAAGATAAGATAAAAAGATATTTTTGAAAAGATATAATTGAAATTAGTTTTGAAAAAGATTTGATTTTTTAAAATCACAATTAATGACTTGATTCATAAGAAATCACAAAATATGATTCTAGAACTTAAAGTTTGAATCTTTCTTAACAAGTAAGTAACAAACTTGAAATTTTTGAATCAAAACATTAATTGATGATGTTATTTTCGAAAATTATGTGATAAAGATGAGAAAAATATTTTTGAAAAATATTTTTAAAATTTTCGAAAATAACTAAGAAAAATGAAAAAGATTTGATTTTTGAAAAAGATTTTGAAAAAGATAAGATTTTTAAATTGAAAATTTGATTTGACTCATGAGAAACAACTAAATTTTAAAAAGTTTTGAAAAAGTCAACTCAAATTTACGAATTTATGAGAAGAAAAAGGAGAAGATATTTTTTTTTATTTTTGAATTTTTTAATGATGAGAGAGAAAAACATGAAAATGATGCAATGCATGAAAGTTATGGATCAAAACAATGAATGCATGCAAGAATGCTCTGAATGTCAAGATGAACACCAAGAACACTTTGAAGATCATGATGAACATCAAGAACATATTTTTGAAAAATTTTTAATGCAAAGAAAACATGCAAGATACCAAACTTAGAAATCTTTCATGTTTAGACTCTATGGATTCAAGAATGCATATGAAAAACACTATACAACACAAAAACAATGTAATATGAAGATCAATCAAGAAGGTTTATCAAGAACAACTTGAAGATCATGATGAATGCAATGCATGAATGCAATTTTCGAAAAATGCAAGATGAGTATGCAATTGACACCAAACTTAAAAATTGACTCAAGACTCAAACAAGAAACACAAAATATTTTTTTGTTTTTTATGATTTTATGATTTTTTTTTTGGATTTTTCGAAAATCATTTGTGAAAAAGAAAAATAAGGATTCCAAAATTTTTAATATGAATTCCAGAAATCTTGCACTCTTATTCTAAAGCTCCAATCTGAGGGTTAGGCATGGCTTAATAGCCAGCCAAGCTTTAGTATGTAACTCAAACATGCCACAGCTGACATTCCAATTAACTTGCCTCTATGCTGATGGTTGGAAGCCCCTATCCAAAAGAATTAGACATGGCTTTACAGCCAGCCAGGCTTCAACATGCTTCATGAAACTCTAGAATTCATTCTTAAAAATTTTAAAGAAAAATATATTTTTGAAAACATTTATATTTTTTTTTTCGAAAACAAAGGAGAAATTTTTGAAAGAATTTTGAAAAATTTTTGAAAATAAAACAAAAAGAAAATTACCTAATCTGAGCAACAAGATGAACCGTCAGTTGTCCAAACTCGAATAATCCCCGGCAACGGCGCCAAAAACTTGGTGTACGAAATTGTGATCTCATGCAACAGCGTCAAAAACTCTGTACGCACGTCTTAATAAATTGTTTTTTATTCACAACTTCGATACAACTAACCAGCAAGTGCACTGGGTCGTCCAAGTAATAAATCTTACGTGAGTAAGGGTCGATCCCACGGAGATTGTCGGTATGAAGCAAGCTATGGTCATCTTGTAAATCTCAGTTAGGCGGATATAAAATTGATTATGGAGTTTTCGAAAATAAATAATAAAATAAACAGAAAATAAAGATAGAAATACTTATGTATATCATTGGTGAGAATTTCAGATAAGTGTATGGAGATGCGTTCGTCCCTCTGAACCTCTGCTTTCCTGCTGTCTTCATCCAATCAATCCTACTCCTTTCCATGGCTGGCTTTATGTAAGGACATCACCATTGTCAATGGCTACTTTTAATCCTCTCTGGAAAATGGTCCGATGCACTGTCACTGCATGGCTAATCGTCTGGAGGCATCACCGTGGTCAATGGCTGCATCCTATCCCCTTGTGAAAATGGTCCAAATGCTCTGTCACAGCACGGCTAATCATCTTGAGGTTCTCGATCATACTGGAATATGATTCACTCTCCTTTTGCGTTTGTCACTACGCCCAGAACTCGCGAGTTTGAAGTTCTTCACAGTCATTCAATCCCAGAATCCTACTCGGAATACCACAGACAAGGTTTAGACTTTTCGGATTCTCATGAATGCCGCCATCAATCTAGCTTATACCACAAAGATTCTGATTAAGAGATCCAAGAGATACTCATTCAATCTAAGGTGGAACGGAAGTGGTTGTCAGGCACGCGTTCGTGGGGGAATGATGATGATTGTCACGTTCATCACATTCAGGTTGAAGTGCGAATGAATATCTTAGAAGTGAAATAAGTTGAATTGAATAGAAAAACAGTAGTACTTTGCATTAATTCATGAGGAACAGCAGAGCTCCACACCTTAATCTATGGAGTGTAGAAACTCTACCGTTTGAAAATACATAAGTGAAAGGTTCAGGCATGGCCGAATGGCCAGCCCCCATGATCTAAGAACCAGACATCCCAAGATGTCAAATACAATAGTAAAAAGTCCTATTTATACTAAACTAGTTACTAGGGTTTACAAAAGTAAGTAATTGATGCATAAATCCACTTCCGGGGCCCACTTGGTGTGTGCTTGGGCTTAGCTTGAATGTTACACGTGTAGAGGCTCTTTCTGGAGTTGAACGCCAGGTTGTAACGTATTTCTGGCGTTCAACTCTGGTCTGTGACGTGTTTCTAGCGTTTAACTCCTGACAGCAGCGTAGAACTGGCGTTCAACGCCCTTTTACGTCATCTAAACTCGGTCAAAGTATAGACTATTATACATTGCTGAAAAGTCCTGGATGTCTACTTTCCAATGCAATTTGAAGCACGCCATTTTGAGTTCTATAGCTCCAGAAAATCCACTTTGAGTGCAAGGAGGTCAGAATCCAACAGCATCAGCAGTCCTTCTTCTACCTCTGAATCTGATTTTTGCTCAAGTCCCTCAATTTCAGATAGAAAATACCTGAAATCACATAAAAACATAAAAACTCATAGTAAAGTCCAGAAATGTGAATTTAACATAAAAACTAATGAAAACATCCCTAAAAGTAACTAGATTCTACTAAAAACATACTAAAAACAATGCCAAAAAGCGTATAAATTATCCGCTCATCAATGTGCTATTTCTATGGTGGAGCTGGGCATCAGTCTTAGAATTGTCCATAAAAGAAGAAACAGGATACCGGGAGAGTTCAGCAGCAAATACGGGTATTCACTATGTCCACTGATGGCATTGAAAGGTCTGACACACTGATCAGAGGTAATTGTGAGATTGGGGGTAAAACTTTAATTGCTTTGTTCGACGCTAGAGCGTCACACTCATTCATATCATTTGATAAAGCTAGTGAGTTAGGGTTGCAAATAACTATGTTAGCCTGTGATTTACAAGTGCATACTCCTGCCTCAGACGTTGTCGTAACGAGATTTGGTTGTCAACAAGTTCTGTTTCAAATTGAACACCAAATCTTTGTTCATGATTTGATTTTCCTGCCGATGACTGACCTTAATCTAATGTTGGGATTGGATTGGGTGTCAAAGCACCACATATTGCTCGATTGTTCTAAATGATCATTGCAATTTATGTCAGAAGGGTCAGAAGGACCAGTGGTGGCAAATGATGCTATTTGAATTCAGTTGCAATAAACTGTAGTGCAAGTGAATGTCAGGGTTTCATGTTGTTAGTTGTAAATGTGTCGAGCGAGGAACAAAGTTTGATTCCACTTCAGATTCCCATTTCTTTCAACTCCGAGCGCCGATCGCCGCACTGTTTGCGGCCACACATCCGCGGCGTCGAGCTCTACAAAGCCCGGTAACCAACCTTGATAAGAAATCTCAATTCTCATCTCAGCATCTCGATTCCTTTGATTTTTGAAACTTTGGGGTTTTGGTTGTTAAAATTTGATGTCTTACTGTTTAGGCTCGAATTAACTTGAGAAAATTGTGGGTCTTTGTTCAACCAAGTCGCGTATAAGGTAAGGGATCCCAAAACCTTTCAAAATTCTTGGATTATATGAGTTTGAGTATTAAGTTGTTACATTTGATGTGTTAATATGGATTAGGTAGTTTATATATGTATCTTGGAGTTTGATTGTGAACATTAGAGACTTGGTGGAGCTTTGGGTGTCATTGATTTGGAGCTTTTGGATCCTTGGGGGGATGATTTTTGTGCCTTTTTGGTAGTGTCCTTGGGTTATACGAGGAAATCGAGCAAGGTATGGTTTAAGTTTCTCGTATTTAATATATAATGTCTTGTGAAAACTTAGGCTATATGACCATAAGATAAGTTGGATTATGAATTTTTGAAGATTGATTGGTATGTTGAATTGATAATTTATGATAGATTCAATGATTTTATGATATGAGTATAGTTTGAGTATAGAATGTCTGGTGCTATTATGAGTATAGAATGTTGGAATTAAGTTTGATTTGATGAAAATAGAGGTTTGAGAATTTTTTGGGTAAACTTAATTTTTAGCTAAACTTTGGTGAGCCATAACTCAACTTTCTGACTTCCAAATTGTTTCAAACTTATTTCATATGAAAATTTGGTCCGTAAAGTTTACACCGTTCGAAGAACGGATGAAAAATATTTTAAAACAAAAAAGTTATGCTCATCGAAAGTTTGGAGCGAAAAACTGAACATTCTGCAACATTCAGCATTTTTGCCATTCTGCAAAGCTTGCGTACACGACCACTGCACGCGATGCGACCAACCTCTTCGGGTTGGACATCTTGCATACGTGAGCAGTAGTTTTTGAGGGGTTGCGTACGTGACCACCTGCACGCAACGCGACCAACCTTTTTGCGTTGGCCAGCTCGCATATGCGAGCAAGGTGCTTGTGTACGCGAGGAAGAAAAAACTCACACCCACGCGTACGCATGGCCCATGCATACGCGTGACCTTGGTTTTCAGCAAAGTGAATTTTTATATTTTTTAAAACCTAATTTTGAACCTCTAAACCTCTATTTTTACTCTTTTAGTCCCTAAAATCTATTTTTAAATCATATTGAAGGTACTAAACCTAGGGACGTAGTTAACTTGGAAATGAAGGAATGTTTGTAAAAGGTAATTTGTGATAAAAGATAGGCGCAATTGAAATGATGAGATGATGAAAGTATGAACCATGATTTAGGAGTGCGGAGATGATGGTGACATTATGAATTATGATGAATAGATAATTAATGACTGATAATGAGTGAATGTAAAGGAATAATGATGATGAATTTGAGAATAAATGGACATAATGATGATATTGATGTGTGGGATGTGGGGAAGGCGGTAGGGTGCTAATCCCTCGATTTTTTCTCCCGCATTCCTTGTGATTGTGTTTGGTGGGATGTGAGGAAGGTAGTAGGGCACTAATACCCCGACCGGTATGGCACGACCTCACTAGGGGAAGGTGGTAGGGAATTGATCCCCCGATTTATTTCCCCCTAGTGTATCCCTCCAGGAGAAGGTGGTAAGGCACTAATCCCCCAATTTTATGCCTCTTGGAGATGTGCAGTCGAGAGATGGTATCCGGGTTAGCTACCCGGTGTTTGAGGTTTTGGCAATTAATCGACACGTGAGCTCACGGCCAGTAGGATAGACATTCATCATATGCATTTTTATGATTGTATTTGATTGTGCATTAATTGGGCTTGCCTAAGTGATTATTATGCATACCTGATAAATTGCTATCTGTTGTATCTGTATTCTATATGTGCTTGCTTTGCTTGTTTGTTTGTCTCTGTGGTTCTACCGGAGTTTGGAAGATTGGAGGAAGGCAGAGTCTTGTGGGTTTTGAATAAAGTTTTGGTTAAGTTTAGGAAGCCTTAGAGAACTACCCTGTTTATGGTTTCAACTTTAAATCTTTAAGTTTTATAATTTGAATGTCGGAGTTTTAGGATTTCCTCTGACTTTTATCCAGGAACTTATATCTTATGTATGCGGCACCTCTACCATGCTGAGAACCTCTGGTTTTCATTCCATACGGATATTTGTGGTTTTCAGATGCAGGTTGAGAGGTACTTCGCTAGGCGTCTGGAGTTCTCTACAGCGAAGTGGGCTTTTGGGAGTTTACATTCTGTTTTATTTTGTTATCTCTATATATATAGACTCTCTTTATGTATATATGCCTTATTGTTACTCCTCTTAGAGGTTATTTTAGAGACACATATTCTGTAACTTTGTATTTTGGGTTTTCCTATATATATCTGTATGTATACTTATGTGCTCCAGCCGGTTATCTTCGCGAACTGAGTCTGGAGCTTTGTTATCTGTATTTTGGCACCCTTTTTTATCTATTTGTGTTAGCCTATCTTTTACCTTGCTTCGTGCATGTTGTCGATTCGGGAGTGTTGCGCTTTTCTGTTTAACGTTTTGTTTTTAAACTTCCCTTCAAAGACTCCCAGTTATAAATCCTTATATATATATATATATATATATATATATATATATATATATATATATATATATATATATATATATAGTTTTGTTTCTAGAGGTCGTAATACCTCACCACCTATGTCTTATGACTTAAGCATAAGGCCCTGCGTTGTAGGGTATTACAGTATGGTATCAGAGCAGTTTATTCCTGTAGGGTGTTACTGACTATGCTTCTGGCCATACTGTGAGTGTCTATACATGCTAAATTAGGTTATCTAATTGATATATGTGGCATGAATGTCCATGAGCATGCATTTGGGACTTTGAAGCACTAGACTTGCGATATTGAGACTGATCACCTTGATATCACTTGTTTGATGTGAATAGAAACCAGATGTGGACTCGCGGACGCAGTCGCGTTCTAGGGAGAGGTAGGAATCAAAGTGTGGAACCCGAGACGAATGCAAACAATCCCGCAAACTTCATAGCTGCACTGGAGAACATGGTTGCGGCTATGCAAGCTACGGCTGTGGCCTTAGGGAATCAAGGTAACAATGGTAATGGCGAAAATGGGGACGACGGGCCGATGACACTTGCTACTTTTCTGAAGGTGCATCTTCTAATCTTCAGAGAAGCTACGAATCCCACTGAGGCCGAAAATTAGTTTCAGGCAATGGAGAGTGCTTTGCAAGTACAGCAGGTGCCTGAAGAACAGTGGGTTGAACTCGGGACTTATCCGTTGCAAAGTGAGGCCCAGTATTGGTAGCAGGGAACACGATGTATCCTATAGCCTGATGGTGTTGTGGTACCGTGGGAAGTGTTCCAAATAGAATTCTATAAAAGGTACTTTTCCAGTTATGTCCAGAACGCCAAGGAGTTTGAGTTGCTGCAATTAAAACAAGGCCAGATGACTGTTATTGAGTACACTAATAAATTCAAAAAATTGTGTTGATTTTCTCGAATCTATCAAGATGCTCCTGAGGATTTTGCTGAATGGAAGTGTATCAAAAATGAGGGAGAACTTCAGAGTGACATTCTGAGCTCCGTTGCATCGATGGATTAGGGTGTTTTCTGAACTTATGAATAAGAGCAGGGTAGATGAAGAGTGTGTGAGGAATGTTGCAATGGAAAAAGGGAGTCAGAGGATGCCTTTTCAGAGGAACCAAGAAAAAAACCTTACACCGAGAAGTCAAAATTTCAAGGGAAATGGTTACGTCCCTTCACGTCCGCAAGGCTGGAATAATTACGGGAGAAACGACAATCATAACGGAAATGGAAGGGGAAAACAGATAAGGACACATTTTAATGAGTTGAGGTGCTTCAAGTACGATTTACCAGGGCATAAGGCGATAGTTTGTTCACGTAGGAGGGCCCAAGGTGACGGTGGATCACGACAAGGAGGAGGTAAGTTAGAACTGATATCTGAATTTTATTTACGTTATAGAAAGTGAGACATTGCACTTATCCATACTTAAGCTGAACTAGGATTTTAAGTGACAAACTTAAGAACCAAAACTGCGAGGAAGGGGCATGACACGGATTTAACTTTTAGATGCCAATTATTTAGGTGGCGAGAGAGAGAAAGTATTGATAGAATTAGAGCCGAGGACCGGATCATTCCTGATTACCTTGTGCCTGATAACACTGTTAAAATCGGCAGAACTTGGAGAGCTAGATGAAATGGGTAATAGAAACAAAGTCTGTTCAACTAATCGTTCCCAGTGTGAAACACTGGTTATGTCAGAAGGAGAGGAAGATAACCACAGAAAGACTTATACGTGAGGGATTGCGTCAATGCTTCTTCACAACCCGACCTAGCCCTTCTTTTGTGACTTGCATTGGAAATTCTATTTTGAATTCCTTCTTGAATCTTCAACAATTTATCAGACAGAAGATTTACAATAATCAACTTATTACAGTTCAATATAACAATCAATCACAATGTCACCCTCGACAAATTTTCCATGTAATATGGTTACAACCCAAGTTAGTAGTCCAAACATTTCCATAATCATTGCTTAAGCTTATTTCAATACCATAGTTGGCTATTCAGTATCACTCCCGATCTTAATCTTTAGTTTACATTTTCATCTACTAATAAAAGCCCTTAAGCATTTAGAGTGGATTATTCTTTTAAATCACTCAACTCATCTGTGCCTTAACTACACATTTTAACTTGAAAAATACAACCGTGTACTTGTTCTCAACTTACACACAATCAACTTTCATCACAATCAATCATGAATTCAACCCTTACAATGCCATCAAACAAACTAGAACCAATCTCATCATAATTAAACATACTCACTATCTCTCAAAATTCCCAACTTTATCAGCTCTCATCAATTAGTCATACAAAATAATTATAAATAATTCTCGATTACTCGATAAGCTTTTCAACATTCATAATGAATTGATCGTCTTCTCAATACTATTTCTTAGTTGCATGAACCTTGTCTGGGCATACTTGTGTAAATTCTGAACTTGAAAACTCATTGTGAGTGAAGTTGCTTTCTTTCGCAATTTGTATTCTTCAGAAGTCAGCCGAGACTTACTTGACTCGATATTCTTTGTTCTTTCTCTATCACGGTTTCAAGTTGATTTTTTCTCTTACTATGCACCTTGATTTTTCTTCTTGTACATTTTGTCATTTACTTTGAGACTTAGTATGGTCACCATACCAGATGTCCTTTTCATTCCTTGTGAACACTGTTTGTGCAGTGTGAACGTCTCTCAGTTTGATGTCCTTTTGAAAGTTACCTCGAGCTTGGTAAAACATCTCATATAGTTCCTAAATATAGCCATGAAGATGATAACTCATTAAGAGCAAAACTTTTGAATGTGAAAGATGGAGTGTGTAGTATACGACAACAAGAAGAGGATAGGAGCTTTAATTTTGCCGACTATACTGTCTGTGGTTAAATCGACACGTTAAGATGCACCGATTATTTGGATGCTCGAATGTAACAAGTTTTTGAACTTTGAGAGGAGAAAGCAACCCTTGTGCCGAAATTCATCATACCTGAACCTAATGACACATTTCCCAAAGACTTAGGACAAGGGTGGATGCAACATCATGATGCAGTGACGACTCTCCGATAGACAAACTTTTAGCAACGATTGAAGGATTTAATACCGCTAGGTAATCATGAACCGAATGACAAAATCCATCTACCTTTTGCCTAAATAGTAAGGTGGCGCAGTAAATTAAACACTTGGTATTGAACTGACCCCGGACGATTAAGCGAGACAACGGAGAGAAGAATAAATTAATTCGGGTTGAGATTCTAACCGCGCAGATCCAACTAAAGAGTTGTGCGAATAGGAGAAAAGGAGACCTAGATCGTGTGAGGAAGGCAGTTACGCGTACTCAAATGTTACTTTAACAGATTAGAAACGGTGAGCAGTCGAGACTAAGGGATTAAGACCGGGAAGTATTGAATAAATGGTAATATTGAGACAGATTAGGAGCTGGAATGGAAGCCCACACCTGGGGACTTGACTTCGAAACGAGACCACTACCCGCACCTCCTTTCAGATAACTAAATTTGAATTTTGAAGGCAAAATTCTTAATTAGGTGGGTAGGATGTAAAATTCGCAAAATTAATAAGTAATTAGCCAATAAATTAATGATTAATTAGAGAAATTAAAAATATAAATTTTATAGTTTAATGAGATAGAGCTTATTACAATAAGAATTTTGACACCAATTTTAAAGAATTTGGCCCAAGATTAGCCCAAACGGGCCAAACCAAACAAACTGGGCCCATATTGGCCCAAAGCCCATCCCACACTCCCCTAACTAATGAGCTTCAGCTCAATTCTTCTACTCCATTCACCATTCACATTCTCAAAACACAAGGGGAGAGGGGGGAAAGGTTCTAAACCCTTGATTCCACTTCAAATCCCCATTTCTTTCAACTCTGAGCGACGATCGCCGCACCATTTGCAGCCACGCGTCTGCAGTGTTGAGCTCTAAAAAGCCTGGTAACCAACCTTGGTAAGAAATCTCAATTCTTATCTCAGCCTCTCAATTCCTTTGATTTTCAAAATTTTGGGATTTTGGTTATTAAAATTCGATGTCTTAATGTTTAGAGTCGAATTAGCTTGAGGAAATTGTGGGTGTTTGTTCAACCAAGTCACGTATAAGGTAAAGGCTCCCAAAACCCTACAAAATTCTTGGATTATATGAGTTTGGGTATTAAGTTGTTACATTTGATGTGGTAATATGGATTAGGTAGTATATATGTATCTTGGAGCTTGATTGTGAACATTGGAGACTTGGTAGAGCTTTGGGTGTCATTGCTTTGTAGCTTTTGGATTCTTGGGGGCTGAGTTTTATGCCTTTTTGGTGGTGTCCTTGGGTTATATGAGATAATCGGCCAAGGTATGGTTTAGGTTTCTCGTATTTAATATATAATGTCTTGTGAAAACTTAGGTTAGATGACCATAGGATAAGTTGGATTATGAATTTTTGGAGATTGATTGGTATTTTAGTTGACATGGTATGTTGACTTGATAATGCATGATAGATTCAATGATTTTATGATATGAGTATAGTTGATGGTGGTAAATGAGATTGTTGGTTGTGGATATGTGAAGGTTAATGATTTTGATGTTATGATTGAAAATGTTAGAAGGAAATGTATGCAAAATTAAGGTATGATTGTTTGTGGTAGAATGTGGGGTTGTGGTGCTGTAAATGGTTTGTTTTGGTGCTATTATGAGTATAGAATGATGGAATTGAGTTTGATAAGATTAAAATAAAGGTTTGAGGATTTTTGGGTAAACTTAATTTTTGGTCTAATTTCGGTGAGTCAAAACTCGTCTTCTGGATCCCTAAATTGTTTCAACCTTATTTCATGTGAAAATTTGGTCCGTGAAGTTTACGCCGTTCGAAAAACGGATGAAAAATATTTTAAAATGAAAGTTATGCTCGTAGGAAGTTTGGAGTGAAAAACTGAAAATTCTGCAGCATTCAGCATTTTTGCCATTCTGCAAAGCTTGCGTACGCGACCATTGCACGCGACGCATACCAACCTCTTCGGCGAGCAGGGTGCTTCCATACGCGAGTAGTGGTTTTTGAGGGGTTGCGTACGTGACGCGACCAACCTTTTCGGGTTGGGCAGCTCGCGTACGCGAGCAAGGTTCTTGCGTACGCGACAAACCAAAAACTCATGCCCACACGTAGGCGTGACCCCGATTTTCAGCAAACTGAATTTTTATGTTTTTAAAACCTAATTTTGAACTTCTAAACCTCTATTTTTACTCTTTTAGTCCCTAAAACCTAGTTTTAAATCATATTAAAGGTACTAAACCTAGGGACGTAGTTAACTTGGAAATGATGGAATGTTTGTAAAAGGTAATTTATGATGAAAGAAAGGGGTAGTTGAAATGATGAGACGATGAAAGTATGAACCATGATTTAGGAGTGCGGAGATGATGGTGACATTATGAATTATGATGAATAGATAATTAATGACTGATAATGAGTGAATGTAAAGGAATAATGATGATGAATTTGAGAATAAATGGACATAATGATGATATTGATGTGTGGGATGTGGGGAAGGTGGTAGGGTTCTAATCCCTCGATTTTTTCTCCCGCATTCCTTGTGATTGTGTTTGGTGGGATGTGAGGAAGGTAGTAGGGCACTAATACCCTGACCGGTATGGCACGACCTCACTAGGGGAAGGTGGTAGGGAATTGATCCCCCGATTTATTTTCCCCTAGTGTATCCCTCCAGGAGAAGGTAGTAAGGCACTAATCCCCCAATTTTATGCCTCTTGGAGATGCGCAGTCGAGAGATGGTATCCGGGTTAGCTACCCGGTGTTTGAGGTTTTGGCAGTTAATCGACACGTGAGCTCATGGCCAGTAGGATATACATTCATCATATGCATTTTTATGATTGTATTTGATTGTGCATTAATTGGGCTTGCCTAAGTGATTATTATGCATACTTGATAAATTGCTATATGTTGTATCTGTATTCTATATGTGCTTGCTTTGATGAAAGAAAGGGGTAGTTGTAATGATGAGACGATGAAAGTATGAACCAAGATTTAGGAGTGCGAAGATGATGGTGACATTTTGAATTATGATCAATAGATATTAATGACTGATAATGAGTGAATGTAAAGGAATAATGATAATGAATTTCTGAATAAATGGACATAACGATGATATTGATGTGTAGGATGTGGGGAAGGTGGTAGGGCACTAATCCCTCGATTCTTTCGCCCTGCATTCCTTGTGATTGTGTTTGGTGGGATGTGAGGAAGGTGGTAGGGCACTAATCCCCCGACGTATCTCCCTTACATTCTCTTTTCCTCTCTGTCTGCAAGGTGGTAAGGCACTAATTCCCCGACCAGTATGGCACGGCCTCATTACGGGAAGGTGGTTGGGTACTAATCCCCATATTTATTTCCCTTAGTGTATGCCTCTAGGAGAAGGTGATAGGGCACTAATCCCCTGATGTTATGCCTCTTGGAGATGCACAGTCGAGAGATGGTATCTGGGTTAGTTACCGGGTGTATCGGGTTCTGGCAGTTAACCGACACGTGAGCTCACAGCCAGTAGGATAGGCATTCATCATATGCATTTGTATGATTGTGTTTTATTGTGCATTAATTGGGCTTGCCTAAGTGATTATTATGTGTACTTGCTAAATTGCTATCTGCTGTATCTGTATTCTATATGTACTTGCTTTGCTTGTTTGCTTGTCTCTGTGGTTCTACTGGAATTTGGAGGATTAGAGGAAGGCGGAGACTTGTGGGTGTTGAATAGAGTTTTGGTTAAGTTTAGGAAGCCTTAGAGAACCACCCTGTTTATGGTTTCACCTTTAAATATTTAAGTTTTATAATTTGAATGTTGGAACCTTATATCTTATGTATGTGGCACCTCTACCATGCTGAGAACCTCTGGTTTTCATTCCATACGGATATTTATGGGTTTCAGATGCAAGTCGAGAGGTACCTTGCTAGGCGTCTGGAGTTCTCTGTAGCGAAGTGGGCTTTTGGGAGTTTACATTCTGTTTTATTTTGTTATCTCTATATGTATAGACACTCCTTATGTATATATGCTTTACTATTACTCCTCTTAGAGGTTATTTTGGAGACACAGGTTCTATAACTCTGTATTTTGGGTTTCTTTTGGGTTTTCCTATATATATCTGTATGTATACTTATGTGCTCCGGCCGATTATCTTCGCGAACCGAGTCTTGAGCTTTGTTATTTGTATTTTGGCACTCTTTCATATCTATTCGTGTTAGCCTATCTCTTACCTTGCTTTGTGTACGTTTTCGATTCGGGAGTGTTGCACTTTTCTATTTAACATTTTGTTTTTAAACTTTCCTTCAAAAGCTCCTAGTTATAAATCTGTTTCACTATATTATATACATAAAATTTTATTTCCAGAGGTCATAATACCTCACCACCTCTATCTTATGACTTAAGCATAAGGCCCTGCGTGGTAGGGTGTTACATTCCCTGAAGACATACCTGAATTTTCTCCTTCTCTAGAAATCGAGTTTGCGATTGAGTTGGGGCCTGGAGTAGGACAAATCTCGATTGTGCCCTACTGATTGTCACTGTTGGAGCTGGCTAAGCTTAAGGCTCAGCTGAAGGAATTGATGAGCAAGAACTTTATCTGACCAAGCGTTTCTCCATGGGGAGTGCCGGTGTTACTGGTAACGAAAAAGGATGGAAGTATGCGGCTGTGTGCGGATTATAAACAATTAAATAAAGTCACAGTAAAGAACAAATACCCATTGCCAAGAATTGATGATCTGATGGACCAATTGCAAGGAGCTGGAGTCTTTTCTAAGATTGACATGAGGCTTGGATATCACTAGATAAGAGTAAGAGACGAAGACATTCTAAAAACTGCTTTCAAAACCCGCTACGGCCACTATGAATACACTGTAATATCATTTAGATTAACCAATGCCCTGACGGTGTTTATGGACTACATGAACTAGATATTTCGTCATTTTCTGGATAAATTCGTCGTCGTCTTCATTGATGACATTTTAATCTACTCTAAGACCGAAGAGGAACACGCAGAAAACTTGCTGATCATGTTGCAGATTCTAAAAGAAAGAAAGTTATATCCGAAACTCTCTAAGTGCAAATTCTGAAAGGATGAGGTGAAATTTTTGGGTCACATGGTGAGTCAGTAAGGAATAATTGTGGATCCTTCTAAGGTTAAGGCAGTGATGGATTGGGGGCAACCAACCTCAGTGACAAAAATCAAGAGCTTCTTAGGTTTGGTGGGCTATTATAGGAGGTTTATAAAGGCTTTTCACAACTTGAATTATCTTTGACAAAGATAACCAAAAAGGATGCGCCATTTGTCTGGACGTCAAAATGTGAGGAAAGCTTTCAAGCCTTGAAGCAGGAATTAACTACAGCGCCTGTACTGGTGTTACCTGAGCCTAGTAAGCCTTTTGAGGTATATTGTGATGCTTCGCTGAAAGGTCTGGGGTGTATGCTGGTGTAACACCGTAATGTCATGGCGTATGCTTCTCAACAGTTGAGACTGCACGAAATGAACTATCTGACTCACGACATAAAACGTGCTGCAGTTGTGTTTGCTTTGAAAGTTTGAAGGCATTACCTGTATGGAGTCAAATTTCAAGTTTTCTCTGATCATAAGAGTTTGAGATATCTCTTTGATAAGAAGGAACATAATATGTCCAAAGGAGGTTGATGGAGCTACTGAAAGATTATGATTTTGAATTGAATTAACATCCAGAGAAAGCTAACGGCCTGGCTGATGCTTTGAGTCAGAAATCGCTATGTGTGATGCGTGAGCGTCTCTCCTTCATTTTTTATTTATTTTAAGTTAGAATTTATTGAGTTTTAATTAAATTTTAGTGTTTGAAACCTCTTTGGATGCTACTTTGAGTTGCTTTAGTGTTTTAATCATTTTAGGTGAAGTTTGAATCGGTTTGGCAAAGTTCGTGTGCAAGTGATGAGCGGATAATTTATACGCTTTTTGGCATTGTTTTTAGTAGGATCTAGTTACTTTTAGGGATGTTTTCATTAGTTTTTATGTTAAATTCACATTTTTGGACTTTACTATGAGTTTGTGTGTTTTTCTGTGATTTCAGGTATTTTCTGGCTGAAATTGAGGGACTTGAGCAAAAATCAGATTCAGAGGTTGAAGAAGGACTACTGATGCTGTTGGATTCTGACCTCCCTGCACTCAAAGTGGATTTTCTGGAGCTACAGAACTCGAAATGGCGCGCTTTTAATTGCGTTGGAAAGTAGACATCCAGGGCTTTCCAGCAATATATAATAGTCCATACTTTGGCCAAGAATAGACGACGTAAACTGGCGTTCAACGCCAGCTTTCTACCCAAATCTGGCGTCCAGCGCCAGAAAAGGAGCCAAAACCAGAGTTGAACGCCCAAACTGGCACAAAAGCTGGCATTCAACTCCAAGAAGGACCTCTGCACGTGCAACACTCAAGCTCAGCCCAAGCACACACCAAGTGGGCCCCGGAAGTAGATTTATGCATCAATTACTTACTTCTGTAAACCCTAGTAGCTAGTTTATTATAAATAGGACCTCTTACTATTGTATTAGACATCCTGGATCCTGGATTGTATTTTGATCCTGTGATCACGTTTTAGGGGGTTGGCCATCTCGGCCATGCCTGGACCTTTCACTTATGTATTTTTAACGGTAGAGTTTCTACACTCCATAGATTAAGGTGTGGAGCTCTGCTGTTCCTCAAAGATTAATGCAAAGTACTACTGCTTTCTATTTAATTCATCTTATTTTGCTTCTAAGATATTCATTCGCACTTCAACCTGAATGTGATGAACGTGACAATCATCATCATTCCCTATGAACGCGTGTCTGACAACCACTTCCGTTCTACCTTCGACTGAATGAGCATCTCTTAGATCTCCTAACCAGAATCTTCGTGGTGAAAGCTAGAATGATGGCGGCATTCAAGAGAATCCGGAAAGTCTAAACCTTGTCTGTGGTATTCTGAGTAGGATTCAATGAATGAATGACTGTGACGAGCTCCAAACTCGCGATTGCAGGGCGTTAGTGATAGACGCAAAAGGATAGTAAATCCTATTCCAGCATGATCGAGAACCGACAGATGAATAGCCGTGCCGTGACAGGGCGCGTTGACCATTTTCACTGAGAGGATAAGATGAAGCCATTGACAAAGGTGATGCCTCCAGACGATTAGCCGTGCCGTGACAGGGCATTGGATCATTTTCCCGAGAGATGACCGAAAGTAGCCGTTGACAGTGGTGATGTATCACATAAAGCCAGCCATGGAAAGGAGTAAGACTGATTGGATGAAGATAGCAGGAAAGCAGAGGTTCAGAGGAACGAAAGCATCTCCATTCACTTATCTGAAATTCTCACCAATGAATTACATAAGTATTTCTATCCCTATTCTATTAATCATTATTCGATAACACCATTATCAAATTATATCTGCCTAACTGAGATTTGCAAGGTGACCATAGCTTGCTTCATACCAACAATCTCTGTGGGATTCGACCCTTACTCACGTAAGGTATTACTTGGACGACCCAGTGCACTTGCTGGTTAGTTACACGGAGTTGTGAACAATGGTCTTGGCATCATGTATTTGGCGCCATTTCCAGGGAAAGAAAGAGCAATGAATTTTACATAATTAAAGTGTAATCACGATTCCACGTACCAAGTTTTTGGCGCCGTTGCCGGGGATTGTTCGAGTTTGGACAACTGACGGTTCATCTTGTTGCTTAGATTAGGTAATTTTCTTTTTGTTTTCTTTTCAAAAAATTTTTTCAAAAATATTTCAAAATTTTCTCCTTTGTTTTCGAAAAAAAAAAATAATATAAAAATGTTTTCAAAAATTTTATTCAAAATTTTTAAGAATGAATTCTAGTGTTTCATGAAGCATGTGAAGCCTGGCTAGCTGTAAAGCCATGTCTAAATTCTTTTGGACTGAGGCTTCCAAACCATCAGCATAGAGGCAAGTTACTTCGATAAGTAATGAGCAGTATATTCTCTTATGTTACATGCTGAAGCTTGGCTGGCCATTGGCCATGTCTAGTGTTTTGGACCAGAGCTTTCATTGAAAGCTTGGCTGGCTAGTGAGCCATGTCTAAGTCCTGGACTGAAGCTTTAGACTAAGAAGGCAAGATTCCTGGAATTCATGTTAAAAATTTTGGAATCCTTATTTTTTCTTTTTCATATAATTTTCGAAAAAATCCAAAAAAAATTAGAAAATCATAAAAATCAAAAATATTTTTTGTGTTTCTTGTTTGAGTCATGTGTCATGTTATAAGTTTGGTGTCAATTGCATGTGCATCTTGCATTTTTTTCGAAAATTTCATGCATTCATGGTGTTCTTCATGATCTTCAAGTTGTTCTTGGTAAGTCTTCTTGTTTGATCTTTGCATTTGCATGTTTTGTGTCTTTTCTTGTTTTTCATATGCATTCTTGAATTCTTAGTGTCTAAGCATTAAAGAATTCTAAGTTTGGTGTCTTGCATGTTTTTCTTGCATTAAAAAATTTTTCAAAAATATGTTCTTGGTGTTCATCATGATCTTCATAGTGTTCTTGGTGTTCATCTTGACATTCATAGCATTCTTGCATGCATCACATGTTTTGATCTAAAATTCTCATGCATTGCATCATTTTTCTTGTTTTTTTTCTCTCTCATCATAAAATTCAAAAATAAAAAAAATATCTTTCCCTTTTTCTCTCATCAAATTCGAAAATTTAGATTGACTTTTTCAAAAATTTTTAAAATCAAATTGTTTCTCATGAGTCAAATCAAATTTTCAATTTGAAAATCTTATCTTTTTCAAAATCTTTTTCAAAAATCAAATCTTTTTCAAAATTCTTAGTTATTTTCGAAAATTCCAAAAATATTTTTCAAAAACCTTTTTCTTATTTTTATCCCAAATTTTTGAAAATAACAATAACAATTAATGTTTTGATTCAAAAATTTCAAGTTTGTTACTTGCTTGTTAAGAAAGATTCAAACTTTGAGTTCTAGAATCATATCTTGTGATTTCTTATGAATCAAGTCATTAATTGTGATTTTAAAAATCAAATCTTTTTTCAAAAACTAATTTCTATCATATCTTTTCAAAAATATCTTCTCATCTTATCTTTTTCAAAAATCTAATTTCAAAATATCTTTTCCAACTTCCTAACTTCTTATCTTTTCAAAATTTGTTTCAACTAACTAACTAACTTTTTGTTTGTTTCTTAACTTTTTCAAAACTACCTAACTAACTCTCTCTCTCTAATTTTCGAAAATATCTTCCCTCTTTTTCAAAAATTTCTTTTTAATTAACTAATTATTCTTATTTTTATTTTTGATTTTAAAAATTTTCAAAAAAAATACTAACATTTTTCAAAAACCATTTTCGAAAATCACTAACCCTTTTTCAAAAATATTTTTCGAAAATTCTCCCTCTCCCATCTTATTCTATTTATTTATTCATTTACTAACATCTCATCTCACATCTCAACCCTCCTCACAGTTGTGTTTCTTCCATTACATTACATTCTTTGTCTCCCCCTCTTTTCTTCCACTCACAAAAGGGATCCCTATACTGTGGTATAAAGGATCTCTATTATTATTATTTTGTCTGTGCCCTCTTCTTTGTCATATGAGCAGGAGCAAGGATAAGAACATTCTTGTGGAAGCAGATCCAGAACCTGAAAGGACTCTGAAAAGGAAACTAAGAGAAGCTAAAATACAACAATCCAGAGATAACCTTTCAGAAATTTTCAAACAGGAAGAGGAGATGGCAGCCGAAAATAATAATAATGTAAAGAAGATGCTTGGTGACTTTACTGCACCTAATTCCAATTTACATGGAAGAAGCATCTCCATTCCTGCCATTGGAGCAAACAACTTTGAGCTGAAACCTCAATTAGTTTCTCTGATGCAGCAGAACTGCAAGTTTCATGGACTTCCATCTGAAGATCCTTTTCAGTTCTTAACTGAATTCTTGCAGATATGTGATACTGTTAAGACTAATGGAGTAGATCCTGAAGTCTACAGGCTCATGCTTTTCCCTTTTGCTGTAAGAGACAGAGCTAGATTATGGTTGGATTCTCAACCCAAAGACAGCCTGAACTCTTGGGATAAGCTGGTCACGGCTTTCTTAGCCAAGTACTTTCCTCCTCAAAAGCTGAGCAAGCTTAGAGCTGATGTTCAAACCTTCAGACAGAAAGAAGGTGAATCCCTCTATGAAGCTTGGGAAAGATACAAACAGTTGACCAAAAAGTCTCCTTCTGACATGCTTTCAAAATGGACCATCCTGGATATATTCTATGATGGTTTATCTGAGCTATCAAAGATGTCACTGGACACTTCTGCAGGTGGATCCATTCACCTAAATAAAACGCCTGCAGAAGCTCAAGAACTCATTGACATGGTTGCTAATAACCAGTTCATGTACACTTCTGAAAGGAATCCTATGAGTAATGGGACGCCTATGAAGAAGGGAGTTCTTGAAGTTGATACTCTGAATGCCATATTGGCTCAGAATAAAATATTGACTCAGCAAGTCAATATGATCTCTCAGAGTCTGCATGGAATGCAAGCTGCATCCAACAGTACTCAAGAGGCATCTTCTGAAGAAGAAGCTTATGATCCTGAGAACCCTGCAATAGCAGAGGTGAATTACTTAGGTGAACCTTATGGAAACACCTATAACTCATCATGGAGAAATCATCCAAATTTCTCATGGAAGGATCAAAAGCCTCAACAAGGCTTTAATAATGGTGGAAGAAACAGGTTTAACAATAATAAACCTTTTCCATCATCCAATCAGCAACAGACAGAGAACTCTGAACACAATGCTTCTAATTTAGCAAATCTAGTCTCTGATCTATCCAAGGCCACTGTGAGTTTCATGAATGAAACAAGGTCTTCCATTAGAAATTTGGAAGCACAAGTGGGCCAGCTGAGTAAAAGGATCACTGAAATCCCTCCCAGTACTCTCCTAAGCAATACAGAAGAGAATCCAAAAGGAGAGTGCAAGGCCATTGACATAAGCAAGATGGCCGAACCCAATGAGGGAGAGGAGGACGTGAATCCCAAGGAGGAAGACCTCCTGGGACGTCTAGTGACCAATAAGGAGCTTCCCTCTGAGGAACCAAAGGAATCTGAGACTCATCTAGAGACCATAGAGATTCCATTGAACCTCCTTATGCCCTTCATGAGCTCTGATGAGTATTCCTCTTCTGAAGAGAATGAGGATGTTACTGAAGAGCAAACTGCCAAGTTTCTTGGTGCAATCATGAAGCTAAATGCCAAATTATTTGGCATTGATACTTGGGAAGTTGAACCTCCCTTGTTCATCAATGAACTAAGTGATCTGGATCCCCTGACATTGCCTCAGAAGAGACAGGATCCTGGGAAGTTCATAATACCTTGTACCATAGGCACCATGATCTTTAAGACTCTGTGTGACCTTGGTTCAGGAATAAACGTCATGCCTCTCTCTGTAATAGAGATACTGGGAATCTATGGGGTGCAAGCTGCTAGAATCTCATTAGAGATGGCAGATAATTCAAGAAAACAGGCATATGGACAAGTAGAGGACGTATTAGTAAAGGTTGAATGCCTTTACATCCCTGCTGATTTCATAGTCCTGGATACTGGAAAGGAAGAGGATGAATCCATCATCCTAGGAAGACCTTTCCTAGCCACAACAAGAGCTGTGATTAATGTTGACAGAGGTGAACTAGTCCTTCAATGGAATGAGGAATCCCTTGTGTTTAAAACTCAAGGATCTCCCTCTGCAACCATGGAGAGGAAGCATGAAAAGCTTCTTTTAAAGCAGAGTCAACCCAAGCCCCCACAGTCAAACTCTAAGTTTGGTGTTGGGAGGCCACAACCAAACTCTAAGTTTGGTGTTGAACTCCCATATCCAAACTCTAAATTTGGTGTTGGAGAGTTTCAACAATGCTCTGAACATCTGTGAGGCTCCATGAGAGCCCACTGTCAAGCTATTGACATTAAAGAAGCGCTTGTTGGGAGGCAACCCAATTTTTATTTATCTAACTATATTTTTCTTAATTATATGTCTTTATAGGTTCATGATCATATGGAGTCACAAAATAAATATAAAAATTGAAAACGAAATCAAAAACAGCAGAAGAAAAATCACACCCTGGAGGAGCATCTGTCTGGCATTCAGTGCCAGAACAGAGCATGGTTCTGGCGCTGAACGCCCAAAATGGGCAGCTTCTGGGTGCTGAACGCCAGTACAGGCATGGTTCTGGCGTTCAATGCCAGAAATGGCAACAAATGGGCGTTGAACGCCCAAAATGGGCACCAACCTGGCGCTGAACGCCCAGAGTTGTGTGCAAGGGCATTTTACATGCCTAATTTGGTGCAGGGATGTAAATGCCTTGACATCTCAGGATCTGTGGACCCCACAGGATCATCTCAGGATCTGTGGACCCCACAGGATCCCCACCTACCTCATCATCTCTCTTCCCATTCATGATCATCCCTTCTGTTTTCCATTTACCACTCACATCCATACACCCACTACCTTCAAAATTCAACATCTCTCTCCCACCCAATCCCACCCATATGGCCGAATACACACTCCCATCCATCTCCTCCATTTCTTCTTCTTCTTCATCTATTCTTTCTTCTTTTGCTCGAGGGCGAGCAACATTCTAAGTTTGGTGTGGTAAAAGCATAGCTTTTTTGTTTTTTTCCATAACCATTGATGGCACCTAAGGCCAGAGAAACCTCTAGAAAGAGGAAAGGGAAGACAAAAGCTTCCATCAAGGGTCTATAGCTCAGTGGTAGAACATTTGACTGCAAATCAAGAGATCCCTGAGATACCTCAGGGGATACATTTTCTTCCACACAATTATTGGAAGCAACTAAGGGTGGAACATCAAGAGCACTCCATCATCCTTCATGAAATCAGAGAAGATCTAAAAGCAATGAAGGAGGAGCAACAAAGACAAGGAAGAGACATAGAAGAGCTCAAGGACATCATTGGTTCCTCAAGAAGGAAACGCCACCATCACTAACGTGGATTCATTCCTTGTTCTTATTTCTTCTGTTTTTCGTTTTCTATGTTATGTGCTCATCTATGTTTGTGTCTTCATTACATGATCATTAGTAGTAGTAACTATGTCTTAAAGTTATGAATGTCCTATGAATCCATCACCTCTCTTAAATGAAAAATGTTTTAATTCAAAAGAACAAGAAGTACATGAGTTTCGAATTTATCCTTGAACTTAGCTTAATTATATTGATGTGGTGACAATGCTTCTTGTTTTCTGAATGAATGCTTGAACAGTGCATATGTCTTTTGATGTTGTTGTTTAAGAATGTTAAATATGTTGGCTCTTGAAAGAATGATGACTAGGAGACATGTTATTTGATAATCTGAAAAAATCATAAAAATGATTCTTGAAGCAAGAAAAAGCAGCAAAGAACAAAGCTTGCAGAAAAAAAAAAAGAAAATAGGCGAAAAAAAAATAGAAAGAAAAAGAAAAAGCAAGCAGAAAAAGCCAAAAGCTCTTAAAACCAAAAGGCAAGAGCAAAAAGCCAATAACCCTTAAAACCAAAAGGCAAGGGCAAATAAAAAGGATCCCAAGGCTTTGAGCATCAGTGGATAGGAGGGCCTAAAGGAATAAAATCCTGGTCTAAGCAGCTAAACCAAGCTGTCCCTAACCATGTGCTTGTGGCGTGAAGGTGTCAAGTGAAAACTTGAGACTGAGCGGTTAAAGTCAAGGTCCAAAGCAAAAAAAGAATGTGC
Organism: Arachis hypogaea; assembly: GCF_003086295.3. Lineage (NCBI taxonomy): Eukaryota > Viridiplantae > Streptophyta > Magnoliopsida > Fabales > Fabaceae > Arachis > Arachis hypogaea. The sequence continues at coordinate 33,329,654 of NC_092051.1, read as the reverse complement.
TTAAGAACCCTGGACACCTCTAATTGGGGACTTTAGCAAAGCTGAGTCACAATCTGAAAAGGTTCACCCAATTATGTGTCTGTGGCATTTATGTATCCGATGGTAATACTGGAAAACAAAGTGCTTAGGGCCACGGCCAAGACTCATAAAGATGCTGTGTTCAAGAATCATCGTACTGAACTAGGAGAATCAATAACACTATCTGAACCCTGAGTTCCTATAGATGCCAATCATTCTGAACTTCAATGGATAAAGTAAGATGCCAAAAATATTCAAGAGGCAAAAAGTTATAAGTCCCGCTCATATGATTGAAGCTCTGTTTCATTGATAGTTTGGAATTTATAGTATATTCTCTTCTTTTTATCCTATTTGATTTTCAGTTGCTTGGGGACAAGCAACAATTTAAGTTTGGTGTTGTGATGAGCGGATAATTTATACGCTTTTTGGTATTGTTTTTAGTATGTTTTTAGTAGGATCTAGTTACTTTTAGGGATGTTTTCATTAGTTTTTATGTTAAATTCACATTTCTGGACTTTACTATGATTTTGTGTGTTTTTCTATGATTTTAGGTATTTTCTGGCTGAAATTGAGGGGCTTGAGCAAAAATCAGATTCAGAGGTTGAAGAAGGACTGCTGATACTATTGGATTCTGACCTCCCTGCACTCAAAGTGGATTTTCTGGAGCTACAGAACTCGAAATGGCGCGCTTCCAATTGTGTTGGAAAGTAGACATCCAGGGCTTTCCAGAAATATATAATAGTCCATACTTTGGCCAAGAATAAATGATGTAAACTGGCGTTCAACGCCAGCTTTCTACCCAAATCTGGCGTCCAGCGCTAGAAAAGGAGCCAAAACCAGAGTTGAACACCCAAACTGGCACAAAAGCTGGCGTTCAACTCCAAGAAGGACCTCTGCACGTGCAACACTCAAGCTCAGCCCAAGCACACACCAAGTGGGCCCCGGAAGTGGATTTATGCATCAATTACTTACTTCTGTAAACCCTAGTAGCTAGTTTATTATAAATAGGACCTCTTACTATTGTATTAGACATCCTGGATCCTGGATTGTATTTTGATCCTGTGATCACGTTTTAGGGGGCTGGCCATCTCGGCCATGCCTGGACCTTTCACTTGTGTATTTTTAATGGTAGAGTTTCTACACTCCATAGATTAAGGTGTGGAGCTCTGCTGTTCCTCAAAGATTAATGCAAAGTACTACTGTTTTCTATTCAATTCATCTTATTTCGCTTCTAAGATATTCATTCGCACTTCAACCTGAATGTGATGAATGTGACAATCATCATCATTCCCTATGAACGTGTGCCTGACAACCACTTCCGTTCTACCTTCGACTAAATGAGCATCTCTTAGATCTCCTAACCAGAATCTTCGTGGTGAAAGCTAGAATGATGGCGGCATTCAAGAGAATCCGGAAAGTCTAAACCTTGTCTGTGGTATTCCGAGTAGGATTCAATGACTGAATGACTGTGACGAGCTCCAAACTCGCGATTGCAGGGCGTTAGTGACAGACGCAAAAGGATAGTAAATCCTATTCCAGCATGATCGAGAACCGACAGATGAATAGCCGTGCCGTGACAGGGCGCGTTGACCATTTTCACTGAGAGGATAAGATGAAGCCATTGACAAAGGTGATGCCTCCAGACGATTAGCCGTGCCGTGATAGGGCATTGGATCATTTTCCTGAGAGATGACCGAAAGTAGCCATTGACAGTGGTGATGTATCACATAAAGCCAGCCATGGAAAGGAGTAAGACTGATTGGATGAAGATAGCAGGAAAGCAGAGGTTCAGAGGAACGAAAGCATCTCCATTCACTTATCTGAAATTCTCACCAATGAATTACATAAGTATTTCTATCCCTATTCTATTAATCATTATTCGAAAACACCATTATCAAATTATATCTGCCTAACTGAGATTTGCAAGGTGACCATAGCTTGCTTCATACCAACAATCTCCGTGGGATTCGACCCTTACTCACGTAAGGTATTACTTGGACGACCCAGTGCACTTGCTGGTTAGTTACACGGAGTTGTGAACCATGGTCTTGGCATCATGTATTTGGCGCCATTTCCAGGGAAAGAAAGAGCAATGAATTTTACATAATTAAAGTGTAATCACGATTCTGCGTACCAGCAAGAAAAGAGGAAGAATTCAAATCTGCCAAGCTGGCAATAAACACGAACCTAGGCGTTTAGCGCCAGCAACTCAGCAGCGTGAGGGAGCTTTGGTGCACGAAATTGTGATTCACACTTTTCACAACTCCGCACAACTAACCAGCAAGTGCACTGGGTCGTCCAAGTAATACCTTACGTGAGTAAAGGTTGATCCCACGGAGATTATTGGCTTGAAGCAATCTATGGTTACCTTGTAAATCTTAGTCAGGAGATTAATTATGATTATCAGTTTGAATTGCGAAAAATAAAAGAGCATGAAATAAATACTTGTTATGCAGTAATGGAGAATATGTTGGAGTTTTGGAGATACTTTATCTTCTGAATCTCTGTTTTTCCCCTGTCTTCTTCTTCACGCACGCAAGGTTCCTCCTATGGCAAGCTGTGTGTTGGTGGATCACCGTTGTCAATGGCTACCATCCGTCCTCTCAGTGAAAATGGTCCAGGTGCACTGTCACCGCACGGCTAATCATCTGTCGGTTCTCACTTATGCTGGAATAGGATCCATTGATCCTTTTGTGTCTGTCACTACACACAACCCTTGTGAGTTTGAAGCTCATCACAGTCATTCAATCCCTGAATCCTACTCGGAATACTATGGATAAGGTTTAGACTTTCCGGATTCTCAAGAATGCTGCCAATAGATTCTAGCTTATACCACGAAGATTCTGATTAAGGAATCCAAGAGATACTCATTCAATCAAAGGTATAACGCACTACAAGAAAAAAGGCCTATGGCCACGCTTTTTTCTTGCCACGCTTCAAAAGCGTGGCCAAAAGTGGTCAATGGCCACGCTTTTATGAGGGTGGCGATAGATTAGAGATTTGGCCACTTTTTTTTGCCACGCTTCAAAAGCGTGGCGAAAAGGATCAACGGCCACGCTTTTGTAAGGGTGGCAATTGATTAGAGATACAGCCATGTTTTTTTTCTGCCACGCTTCAAAAGCGTGGCCATAGAGAGAAACAAAGACGTTTTAAAAGCATGGCCACAGGGTTTCATTATGGTAGCGTTTAGAAAGCGTGGCCATATCCTGGTAACCTTTTGGCACGCTTTAAAAGCGTGGCCAAAAGGTTTTTTAAAAAAAACCCTAATAACCCGGCCCCAACCCAATAACCCTCAAAAGCTTCGATCGGACTCTCTCACTCTCATTCTCTCAAGTCTCAGCTCTTACCGTCACTCTCATCAATGGCAACCCTGGAAGAGCTCGGATCCCCGCCGTCACCGGCACCCGCCCTCGCTGCGCCGTTAGCCTCCCCTCCGCCTCGTCTCCTCGTCGCCGTCACCAGCATCCTTACCGTCAGCGTCAGCGTCAGCGTCATTAGCCTCTTACCGTCTCCTCGTCGTTTATGCCATTAGCCTTTCCTCTGCATCGTCATCTCCGTTACGTGCCAGCGTCGTTGTTTCGCCTTATCTTTGGTTGCCATTAAGGTTGCGACTGTTGTTCGCCATGAACTGGCTCACCAGTGGTTCGATAATCTTGTTACAATAGAGTGGTAGACAGATCTATGGCTGAATGAGGGGTTTGTAACATGGTTCGGTAAGTTTCGCATTGTGCAGAATACTGCTTTCAGGCGATTTTTTATTTTCCAGCTAATTTGTCCGATTTGTTACTCTGTTTTAGGATTCCTTTTTTCATTTGTCCCCTTTCTGTTTTCCTTGAGAAGAATGGGAAAAGACTAAAAGCCAAAGGAGTCAGTAAAGGGAAAGGGGAAACAAGCAGCAAGTGGAAGTGATGAGAATGCTTCTAAGGGCGAAGGAAAAGGCGCCAAAAGTGCAGATGGCCTTGGTACCTGCACCTATGTCAAAGGTAGCATATGATTTGCCACTTCATTGGATTTTTCTATCCCTGTTGGTGTATTGACATTAAATGCTTTTTATATAGTGCAGCAAGGCACATCCTGTGTGAGAAGCAAGGTAAGATCAATGAGGCATACAAGAAGCTGCAGGATGGTTGGCTTGAAAATGGAGATAAGGTCCCACCAGCAGAGTTTGCAAAGGTAATTTTCTTTGAGTTTAATTGCATTTGGTAGGGTTCTTAAGTTAGTGGGTGGTATGTTCAAACATCATTGCTAATGTAGCAATATATGATTTCATATATGTGCATCATTTGTTCATATTTCTTTTTGATTTGTTATTGAGTTTTCAGTTCATTGTGGGACAAAGAATCTTATTTTGGCTTGAGTATCATGAGCATGAATATTTTCATTCAGAATTGCTCCAGGGATTGGTGCAGAATTCTTGGAAGGAAGAAATAGGAATGTATTCATTTAGAATAAACTACCCCATATATTGTTATCTGCTTGTCAATTTTCTTTGTTTTCCTTTTTTTTGTTTCTTTAATAAGTTAACTAATCTCTCTCTCTCTCCCCCCCTTGGGTGTGACCAGGTTAGTTATTTAGCAACTGATAGCTTGTTTCCTGACTGGAAAATATGGTCTCAATTCCTAAATGAATCTACCGAGGGTCTCAGGTTGGATGGGCTTGCGGAATCCCACCCAATTGAGGTATTGTATCATTTAATCTATCAGCCTTTCTTTAATGTGGCTAAGTTTATCTTAAATTGGATTTTTGTACACGGACTAATTACATGTAGCGTAATTCTTTGTATTGTTTGTTGTATCAATCTAAAAAGGACTCTTGGGTAATCCTTGGTTAACAACTTTATAGTTTGTCTTACGAGTTTTATATAAATTTTATTTGCAGGTAGAAGTAAATCATGCTGGCGAGATTCATGAAATATTTAGGTTTAAACTTTAATAAGTGAACTCTGACAGCATTCTAGATTCTTCGATCATCTAGAATTGATTTATTAATTCCTCTTCAATGTTAGTTGTTTTAGTAAATTAATCTTCCAATTGAGCAAAATGAGTGTTAATGTTTTTTATGCTAACCCCAATGATCAAACCAATCCTTACATTGTGGATTTTTTTTCTCACCAATTGACAAGCCTTGTTATATACAAATGATCCATTCCGCTTATTGTTTCCAGAACCTCTAGAAGAAGTGAAATTCAACAGCAGCATGAAACAAGCAGCAGCAATACCATACAATTTAAGATGTCATAGTCGTGTAGTTGGCGAGTGCTATTTGAGGCCCAGACAAGTCCAGGTTGATTATAGCTCCAAGAAACGTCGGTCCAGAAGCAGGTTATGCTTGTTACTCTTTAGAGCTAATAAGAATTTGCATCAAATTAAATTATCAATATATTGATTTCTTTTTTTTTTAAATATTCCTTTTCTTGAAAATCAATTGTTTTTGAAGTCAAAGACAACTTTATCAGAATCTGATGAAGATGATGAACCCTGTTTACCCGAAACTGGTAAAGATGAAGAGCCCCCTTTACCTGAAGGTGGTAACGTTGAAATAGAGTAAGTCAGCATGATTTTATTCATTTAACTTTTTTCGATTATATTGTATGGCATTATATTATTATTATTATTATTATTATTATTATTATTATTATTATTATTATTATTATTATTATTATTATTGCTTAAATTTCCTTGTTCTTACAAATCAACTTCTATGTGACATCAAAGGTCCCTTTTTATTAAAGGCGGTGTTAGAGGCACTGAACTTGAAGAAGTGCGAGTGCTATTGACTCTTTTCCCCCTAATTAGCTTGAGGAGAATCATAAATTCCTGGTACAAATTTTAATTACTTAATTACTATACTAATTGTATATTGTAATAATCCAGAAGTTTGTGTTAAGTTGACCAAGTTTATTTTTATTCCTATTAGCATAATGCTGATGAACTTAAATTGTTTTAACTGATTTTTATTGCCTTCCAATATTATGTATATATACTACATAATAGACCTTCAAGCTTTTATCCTGCCATGACTCTACTTTTGAACGCCTTAAATCATGAATTAATTAGAAATCGCTTTGATTAATTATATTTGGTGAGTCTATTTATGGAAATTGTGCCTATTGCTTGAAATGATCAAACTGTTTCATTTTAATAGAATTTAATAATTAATTCATGTATTGCATGTTGCTTTAATTAAATGGAACTCATGTATTGCATGTTTCAAAATGAAAGAAAAGAGAGTTGAAAATGAAAATAGTGGGACCAGCTGATGTAAACATAGGACCGCTGCAAAAGTTAGTGGGGAGGGAGTGAGTGAGGGATTAATTCTCTTATAGGAGAGAGGATTGAAAATATTTAGTAAGATGAGGAAGGATTTAGGCTCTACTGCTACCTTGTTCTCTACCTTTTAGTATTTTGCTTTTCCATGAATAAAATAAAGACTGGAGAATATCATCGAGATATCTTCCAGCTCTACAGCTCCTCTATTTCTTTTTCAATCTCTCTTCTACTCTTCCTTCTACACTCTCTTATTATTCTGTTGTTATTGCCTGTCCCTAATATTTGTGGTTCCAAATATTTCTTTATTGATTACACCCAGTTCATATGTTTCTTTTCATTGTAGGCTCACGGTCTCCAACTTGAGGCTTTTTTAGTTGCTGTTAAGAGATTAGATTCTAGCTTGCCTAAACCTAGGCTACAGTTCGTGGGCAGCTGTAGAAATAAATCAGATGAGGAAAGACTTCAAATGTTGAAAGACAAGGCAATTGAGCTAAATGTGAATGAGCAAGTGGAATTTCACAAGAATGTAACTTATAGGTCAGTAACACTGCATTTGCATTAAGTTTTTCTTCTTGTTACTTCTCCAGTTTTACCTAAAGCTCCCAAGAAGTGCTTTCTCTGAAGAATAAAACTTCTGTAAAAAATATTCTGAACAAGGCATACTTCTAGTTCCTCTGTTTAGAGCAGATGAATTCTTTCAGCTTGCCTTTAGAGTGCTATTCAAAAATTTATCATTTGGTCTTCGCTAATCATGGTACTTTGGCAGTCAAAATTATACCATGTTAAAGAACTCCAATGAAAGATAGCATTGTTTGTGCATCATTATTGGAATTTAATATAGATGGTCTTTCAATGTGGTTGCTGTATTATCATTAGTTATCTTGGGGAGTTAGAGAATAGGGTTGTCATAAATATTTTTTATTTCTAACGCAAAAAGAAACCCTAAAGTCTATATGTAAATAATTTTGAAGAGAAATGGAGAAATCCTTAATGTACTAATACAACTATTCAGAGATACATGAATGCTTTTTAATCCCCGATTGGATAATTGGTGCAAATATTCTGATATGTTGGTTGGAATAAGAAAATAATGAGTTATTCACAGATACATGAATGTTTTCTTCTAGCTTTAAGTTCATGTGAGGTGGATTTCTACTATGATAATCAAAGACATGCTATGTAATTCTAGTTGAGAGAGTGAATTTTAGTTGCCAGTTAAGGAAATTTTTAAACATGTTTTTGTGTTCCCTTGTTGATTTTGCTATTTCTGAATTGCATATTTTGATTGTTGTATGAGCTTATTGTTTTTTTTTTCTGCATTAGATGCTCTGTACTGTTTATGCAAAGGGGAAAGTTTGACAACAACACAAGGCTTGTAAAATCCCCAAGCCTTATGTACAATCCAAGGGAAGAAAGTTTGACACGGCTAGAGAAAGAGGAACAACAAAGGACTTAGGGTTTAAGTGGTATTATTTTTTTATTTTTCTTCGGTTTTTAGTTTTGGAATTTGAACTCAAGATTTATTTTGTATTTGAGTATTAGTTTTTTTAATGTATAAAATAATTATAGCAAAAATTATATGTCACTAATTATGTTTGATTTTTCTTGTAATAAAAATTGCATACTATATTTATAGGTTTGGTAATAAAAAAGGATTAAAAATTTATAGTGCAGCGATGAAGGTAAAATCAAAATAATGATTTTTTTTTAAATTTAATTAGGCTATCGCCACGCTTCAAAAGCGTGGCCGTATCTCGCTATTGCCATGCTTCAAAAGCGTGGCCGTATCTCCCATATGGCCACGCTGTAAAAGCGTGGCCGTATCTCTCACATACGGCCACGCTTTTAAATGTGACAATCTAAAAAAAGCGTGGCAGAAAAAAAGCATGGCAATAGGCTGCAAAAAGCGTGGCGATAGGGCAACCGCCACCCTTTGATAGGTCACCTTTCAAAAGCGTGGCGGTAGCTCAAAAAGCATGGCGAAAAGCTATCGCCACGCTTTTTTGAGCTTTTCGCCACGCTTTAAAAGCGTGGCAAAAGACGTGTTTTCTTGTAGTGACGAGAGTGGTTGTCAAGCACACGTTCATAGATTGAGAATGGTGATGAGTGTCACGGATTATCACATTCATCATATTGAAGTGCGAATGAACATCTTAGATAGAAACAAGCATGTTTGAATAGAAAACAGAAATAATTGCATTAATTCATCGAGACACAGCAGAGCTCCTCACCCCAACAATGGAGTTTAGAGACTCATGCCATCAGAGAGTACAAAGTTTAGATCTAAAAATGTCATGAGGTCCAAAATATATCTCTAAAAATTGTTTTTATACTAAACTAGTAACATAGGTTTACAGAAAATGAATAAGCTATGATAGATAGTGCAGAAATCTACTTCTGGGGCCCACTTTGGTGTATGCTGGGACTGAGACTTGAGCTTTACACGTGCCTAGGCTGTTTATGGAGTTAAACGACAGGTTGTAACCTGTTTTGGGCGTTTAACTCCAACTTGTAACCTGTTTCTGGCATTTAACGCCAGAATGCAACATGGAACTGGCGTTGAACGCCAGTTTACGTCATTTATCCTTGAGAAAAGTATGAACTATTATATATTTCTGGAAAGCCCTGGATGTCTAATTTCCAACGCAATTGAGAGCGCACCATTTGGACTCCTGTAGCTCCAGAAAATCCATTTTGAGTGCAGGGAGGTCAGAATCCAACAACATCTGCAGTCCTTTTTCAGCCTGAATCAGATTTTTGCTCAGCTCCCTCAATTTCAGCCAGAAAAAACCTGAAATTATAGAAAAACACACAAACTCATAGTAAAGTCTAGAAATATGAATTTTTCCTAGAAATTAATAAAAATATACTAAAAACTAACTAAAACATACTAAAAACTACATGAAATTACCCTCAAAAAGCGTATAAAATATCCGCTCATCACAACACCAAACTTAAACTGTTTCTTGTCCTCAAGCAACTAGACAAATAAAATAGGATGAAGAGAAATCAAGAAGCAATAATATCTCAGAGTTTTAAGTGAAGCTCAGATTCTAATCAAATGAGCGGGACTAGTAGCTTTTTGCTTCCGAACAGTTTTGGCATCTCACTTTATCCTTTGAAATTCAGAATGATTGGCATCCATAGGAACTCAAAATTCAGATAGTATTATTGATTCTCCTAGTTTAGTATGTTGATTCTTGAAAACAGCTATTTTATGAGTCTTGGCCGTGGCCCTAAGCACTTTGTTTTCCAGTATTACCACCGGATACATAAATGCCACAGACACATAACTGGGTGAACCTTTTTTTATTGTGACTTAGCTTTGCTGAAGTCCCCAATTAGAGGTGTCCAGAGTTCTTAAGCACGCTCTGTTTTTACTTTGGACCTTGACTTTAACCGCTCAGTCTCAAGTTTTCACTTGACACCTTCATGCCACAAGCACATGGTTAGGGATAGCTTAGTTTAGCCGGTTAGGCCAGGATTTTATTCCTTTTAGGCCCTCCTATCCATTAATGCTCAAAGCCTTGGATCCTTTTTACCCTTGCCTTTTGGTTTTAAGGGCTATTGGTTTTTTCTATTGCTCCTTCTCCTTTTTTTTTTCTCTCTTTTTTTTGCTGCTTTTTCTTGCTTCAAGAATCGATTTCATGATTTTTCAGATCATCAATAACATTTCTCTTGTTCATCATTTTTTTAGGAGCCAATAATTTTAACATTCATAAAATTCAATATAAAAAATATGCACTGTTCAGGCATTCATTCAGAAGACAAAAAGCATCGCCACCACATATAGATAATTAGAATTTTCCTTATTAAAAACTCGAAAAAATATTGCCTCCTTATAATAAAAATCTGCTATTTTATTCATGTTTGATGATGATGAGAAAAATAAATTATAGCTTAATTGGAGATAAAATCATAATAGAGATACTAATTACTACTACTCATATATAACTTCTAAGGTAAATTTCTAATAAGAACAATTATCACAGAGTTAAGGCTAATATTAGAACTTAACAACCTTGAATTTGGGAGGTGCATGCCTTTTTAGTCTGTGGAGTGCTTGGCCCTTCAAGAGATAGCTTCTGGCGCTTCAATTCCTTCAGTTCACGCCCTTGCTCTTCTTGTTCTCTAAGCAGTTTGCAGAGCATGCTGTTTTGATTTTGCTGGTCTTCCTTCAGTTGATCCACAGCTTCTTGCAACTTGGTGACAGATGCTTCTAGGCGCTCCCAGTATTCAATTTAAGGGATTTCTGGGAGGAACTCCTGTGCTCTCCTCTTGATGGGTTCGTCCTGCACTTGTTGTCCTTCCATAGACTTTTTGGTGATTGGTAGCGCAACTGGGATGTACTCATCCACTCCCATTTTTATACCAACATCTTTACATAACAGAGAGACCAAGCTTGGATAAGCTAATCTGGCATCTTTGGAGTTCTTATTTGCAATCTTGTAAAGTTCACAAGCAATCAGCTGATGAACTTCCACTTCTTTTTCCAGCATAATGCAATGAATCATCACTGCTCTTCTGATGGTGACCTCAGAGCGGTTGCTAGTGGGCAATATAGAGCGCCCAATAAAGTCCAGCCAGCCTCTGGCAACTGGTTTGAGATCTCCTCTTTTAAGTTGGTTTGGGGCACCCTTTGTGTTGGTTGTCCATTTAGCTCCAAGGAGACATATGTCCTCTAGGATCTTGTCCAAGTTCAGGTTTGATCTCATCATTCTCCTATTAAAGGAGTCTGGATCATCTTGCAGTTGAGGCAGCTTGAAGATCTCCCTTATTTTGTCAGGGTGGGTGTGAACAATCTTCCCTCTGACCAGAGTTCTATAGTCATAGAATGCGGTTCCCGCTATTCTCTGCCTATCCGTCTGCCACAGATTTGCATAGAATTCCTGAATCATGTTTCTTCCCACCTTTGTTTCAGGATTAGCTAGGAATTCCCAGCTCTTGTTTCGAATTTGCTCTTGGATCTCCGGATATTCGTCTTTTTTCAGATCGAATTTAACTTCCGGGATCACTGACCTTAGACCCATTATTTTGTAGTAATGGTCTGAATGTACTTTGGTTAAGAACTTTCCTTGATTCCAAAGTGGTTTTGGAATATTCTCTTTCTTGCCTCTTGAGTTGGTTTGTTTTCCCTTAGGAGCCATGATCTTAGTGGGTATTGGCTTAGTGATCACGGATAAACACACCAAACTTAGAGGTTTACTTGTCCTCAAGCAAAAAAAAAAAGAAAGGAGAGGGATATGAGGAGAGCCAAGTCCGAATTGTGGAGGTTGGGTGGAGGCTGAACCAACATTTAAAGGGAAGTGGGGTGGGTTTCGAAAATTGTTTGAAAAAGATATGATAGAAAAAAATTGATTTGGAAAAGATAAGTATGATAGGAAAAGATGTAATTTAAAATTGAAAAGATATGAAAAAGATAAATCTGAATTTTGAAAAGATGTTGTGAAGATTTGAAAAAGATATTGATGAGTTGAAAAGATTTTTAGAAGGAAAAAAGATAGAATTGTTTTGAAAAGGATTTGAAAATAAATTGAAGAGGATAAAAAAAGGGTTTATGAATTAAGATACATTTGATATCTTTTGAAAAAGGATTTGAAAAATTAGGATTTGTAACATGTTTGTACAAGAAATCATGAATTGAAACATAAAAAATGGAAAAAAAATTTGGATTGAAAACGAAATTGCCTACTCCCCACAATCCTGGCGTTAAACGCCCAACTGCTGCATGTTTTGGGCATTTAACGCCTACTTGGTGCTTGGTTTGGGCATTTAACGCCCAGCTGTTGCTTCCAGCTGGCGTTAAACGCCAGAAACTCCTTTGTCACTGGGCGTTTTTCTGAACGCTCAGGATGCTGTAAATCTGGCGCTAAACGCCCAGAAGCTGCTTCTTTCTGGCATTTAACGCCCAGATGGCTATCTTTACTGGCGTTAAATTCCCAGTAGATGCTCCTTTTGGGCGTTTAACGCCCAATGGTGCCTCTTACTGGCGTTTTCTTGCCAGTGAGCTCCTTTTTTCTGTTTTGTGCTCTGAATCCTTCTGTAGCCCTGTGAACTTATGCAATTGATTCTTTACCTTGTTAATATTGAACTTATATGCTTTTAAAAATAAATAAAATGAAGAATAGAATAAAATAAAATAACAGAGAGAGTTTTGCTAATGGCTGGGTTACCTCCCAGCAAGCGCTTCTTTATTGTCTTTAGCTGGACCTTGCTGAGCTTTTTAATCTAGCTTCAGCCTTGAGCATTCCTGCTCAACATTGCCTTCAAGATAATGTTTGATTCTCTTTCCATTAACAATGAACTTCTTATTAAAATCAATGTCTTGAAGCTCCACATAGCCATATGGTGACACACTTGTAATCACATATGGTCCCCTCCACCGGGATTTCAGTTTCCCGGGAAATAGCCTGAGCCTAGAGTTAAACAGCAGAATCTTTTGTCCTGGTTCAAAGACTCCAGATGACAGCTTTCTGTCATGCCACCTTTTTGCTTTCTCTTTGTAAAGCTTGGCATTTTCGAAAGCAATGAGTCTGAATTCCTCTAGCTCATTCAGCTGGAGCAATCTTTTTTCTCCAGCTAATTTGGCATCAAAGTTTAGGAATCTGGTTGCCCAGTAGGCTTTGTATTCCAGTTCCATGGGCAGATGACAGGCCTTACCATACACAAGCTGGTATGGAGAGGTCCCTATAGGAGTCTTGAATGCCGTTCTGTAGGCCCACAGAGCATCATCCAAGCTTCTTGC